>NC_138659.1:25312962-25912962 GCF_964273445.1 Streptopelia decaocto | reverse complement strand
GTAGGTGTTCTTAATTTCAGTTGTGTTTGATTTAGCTGTAGAATTCAAAAATTTACACATTTATGTTTAGATGTTCTATGTTTCTAAATATTGTTCCACTAAAGTTCTTCCTCCTGATATTCCATCTTTTTGGTCACACAAAGATACAGTATGATTGTAAACATATATACTTGAAAAGCAGCTGCAGCCTGCTCTCCTTTCCAATGTACATCCACTTAGAGACAGAAAAACTGCTACGACCTTTCCTAGTTTTTCAAAGCTTTTTTTTAAGCTTTTCTGCTCACTGAACTGCTGAGAATGAACCAAGCTTCGGGATTTGGGGGGCAAAAATGAATACTCAGGAGTCCTGCTTCTCTTTCTCTTAATTGTAAATTCCTGTAGATTGCCCATCCGTCATAACTGACTATTCCCCCCCAAAAAAGTACTGAATGGTTTCAAGGGTAGTGATGCACAGCCCTTATCAATGCTTTTATTTCAAGCCTCAAAGATACAAAAAATTGAAATTTAAAGAGTGCTTCCTGGAGAATTTATAACATCCAAATCTCCAACATTGAGAACAGTGAGGTTTCTGGAAAGGAGTGAAGAAATATAGCCATTTAAATTGTTCAACGTAATTAAAATACTCCTAACTAGCTACTCTTAGAGAAGAAAAATACTAGCTTCACAGATGAAATATCAGTTCCTCCTTAGACAGATTTTAAATAAGGCTTAAGTGGGATATCAGTGACTGACTGAAACATGCTCATGTTTCTTTAGCTTCTCCAGAGAGGATTTCCTCTGATTCTAAATAGGAATACCCTAACGGCTTTCACTCAACTGTGTTTCTGAACCTAAAGAAAGTAGGCCCTCTTCCCTGGCATCTTCCTTTGATCTGATATTAAGAGACAGCCAATTGCCTGTAAATTCTTTCATTAGTCACTATATAACAGATTTTCAGAGGTTCTGTGTACCAGAACTCTGGCTGCAGAGGGAGGGATGTATGCTGGAAGACCGTGACTATGTACAGTCCAACATCTTCATCAATGATATATTACACTGAAAGGCAGGAAATACATCAAGTGTCCTGCACACATGAAAATGATCAGGCCCATTTTACAGAAGGGGAAGTGCTGAAGTGCAGCCGTGCCCAGCTACCTGAGCAAGTACAATTCTTTGCTCTAAACAGCAGGACTCAAGGAGCAGGGCTGATGCCCAAAGTCAGGGGCAAAGCTGGGCAAGAGTGTACAACACTGGGCACACATTCAAAGCGAGGGAAGGGATTAGTTCTGTACTCTGTGTGTGCATAACAGCAGTTGCAGTGGGACTTTGTAAGGAGATAAAGAGAAGGATACAACTATTTCCTAGGTGCAGCATCAAAGTTTCCAGAGTGAAAATACTTCGCAAGCCCATGTAAGTTCCTATGAAGTTCCTTTCACATAGAAACACACTAGATATTTCATTGAATTAACTGTTCACAACAAATATTAGCCTGACTCTGGTAGAAATTTTGCTGAAATTCAACTTTCTGTAATACTTCAAGGTATATGCACCCTTTTCATTTCAATAAACTGGTCAAATTTCTGCATCCTTGAACCTCTCTTTGCAGTAGAAATCACACAGAAGCATCGAAGATATCAAGTCTGTCGTGGGTATGTAATAGCAGATTTCTAGAAGAGCACAGACTGAAGGCTCTTGATGAAAACGCTGTTCTCTCAGGCCCAAGGTGTGTGGAGGCTAATTCACTTGGCTAACACAGAAGTCCAGCCACACACAGTCCCAGGTGCCACCAGCAGACTGCTGCCGGGACTTCCACTGGTTTGTGGAGTCAGTGTGTGCTGCCCTGCAAGCCACAGTGTGGATGTCCAACAGAGTCGCACCTACAGCAATTCTTCTCTGCCTGCTGCTCACTTTATAACTTACTTTCACTTTTTGAAGTTCCCATCCCTGCAGCATTCTTCAAATCACATTTCTTCTTAACAGTAACAATAAAGCTGATAAATCTGAACGAACAGGAAGCAAGTCTTTCACTTTCTCATTATGCAAATAACACATTTTAAATTACAATAATTGCTCTCAAGTGGTTAGCACCAGGTCCTGCCCTGTTATCTGAATTCCTTCTCCTATGGAGTGTAGGTAAAAGTACCCTATGGGAAGATGTAAAGGCTTTGAGTGTCCAGAGCTGCTCCTCCTCAGACTAGCTGGAATTTCTGGCCCAGATTTCTACTCCAGCATCACTTACAACTTCACCTTAACATACGTTAATACTTGGGAGTATGTGGTATCACAGTCATGAGAGGTATCACACTGCCAGTGTGTTTTACAGTGCGGATTCCAGGATAGCCCAACCCAGCCACCTGCTGCTGATGATCCTATTTAGCATGTTAACTCCAGCTCCTACAAAAACAGCAGAAAGACAAGACCCTAACTTGTTACAATTGAGTTCTATATCGCTGAGGCTGTTTCAGCTCACTGAAATGTTCATTCAGAGAAGTTTTCATTACTCTTTGGTTAATGTGGCAGTTATCATCCTTGAGCTCTATGTTCCAGTGTCCATTTAAAAATGTGGAAAAAAACCTGGGTTGCCCTTATTTAAGATACAATCTCTGAGTCGATCATTTGAAAAATCTTCATTTGCAATTGTTCGGCTGGATAGTGAAACCATTTCCTGAATAACAGTGCTTGCCTTTCAGATTCCTCTCGATGTTAGGAAGGCTATGTTAATTCTGGATCAGCGTTCTTTAATAAAACAGCACAGCAGTTAACACCAAAAATAAGAGTTTCACGCTTAAGGTACTATGTATTACAAAAATGTAATGTTCCATCCATGTTTCTTGCTGTTTTATAGTTACCTGATAAATGTTGGACTTCCAATCCCTTCTATGTCCTAAGCATTCATTACATTTACACATTTTACAGTTCTCTCGTACTTTTGCAATACATTTTCCTGAATCAGCTGATGACATTTAATGGAATGTTTAAGACACAGTCTAAAACCATAAATGCTTTTGCTTATTCTGGGGAAAAAAACTGTGCATGTAGATTGGTTTTCAAATTAAAAACTATGTTGGTGTGCCCAGCATTTTTGCTTCTGCTATACATATTAAAATACAACTAAATGCCTCTTATGCAATACTGCAGCATAAGTACAAATAACAAGCGTTTGTACTTTACAAGCAGGCTATATGATTAAGGAGCTATTAATGAAGTGAAACAAAACCTCAGTGCTAGAATGTAATAGTCCATGAAATTCTTATGGGGAGAAAGAGAATCTGCAGTGAATAAATATTAACCTAAATGCTATAGAAAATAGAAAGCAAACAAAAAAGATGCATTTTAAAAGCCAAAATTTTGGTAAAAACTGCTGACTACTTAAGGAAAGTCTATTTGCATACCGCAGGGCTCCATCTGCTGTGGAAAATATAGGCTGCAAGAATGATTTAATATTTAATAGAAGTAGTGGCCGTTGTTAATTATAATTTGCACATTTACAAATCAGCACTGATAGCAATACAAATTATGAAATATAAGGGTGTTATGCTGGATACTGGGGAAAATAAGATGACAGACAAAGTTAATGGAGTATCCCTAACAACAGCTCTGTCAGAACACATCAGAGAACTAATCCAGTTACAAAGAGCCTGCAATGGAAAATCTATTTAAAATATTAAAATGCTGTTTGGTAAAAGCTTTTTCATAGTGCATTTTACTTAAACAGTTGCTTATTGCTCATGGGTCATTAGCTGTACACCCAGATGCATTCTGCAAACCGCCATTTGAAAGAACAGTAGAAATTATACAAGAAATATATTTCTGCAGCATTTTTCCTGAAATCTAGAATCAGCTTACTGCAGACTACAGACAGAAAAATAGTATCGGTCACTTCTAAGATAGGTGCTGTTACAATAACTATTTATTTTCTTTCCTACCAAAAGAAAAGTAACATGCTATGGAGAACTTGACTCTTCCAAAAAATGTTCCAGCCCCGGAAGGCGCTCCACGTGGATTGAGACACCAATATGCAGAGAGACACATTCCAGCACCATGGGCCTGGTTCTACTTTAGCATTTGACATTACTTTGATTTCAACACTCAAGCTATAAACCGACTCTTATTTAGTAAAAGCAAAGAAATTACCATTGATTGTGTTCATTAATCTTCTGTTTCACCTCACTTTTCTCATCATCATGTAATATGGATTACAGATAGAAACCATTAAGGCATAAATGCTTTAATAGCAACTTTGCTCACTGAGTCATTCCTGCTGCCACTGATTTCTGTGTTTTAACATCAGGTAGGTGGTCTGTAATAGAAACCACGAGGCGACCCTAACTCCACTTAATTCAACAGACAGCTTAACATTTACGTCACCTGCTAGATGCAAGGCAAAAGCAGATACAAGGCAAAAGCCCATAATATTCCCAGTACACAGTTCATTGTAATACGTATAAGCCAATTGTGCTCCTGTTGTACAGACAAATCATATTTAGTCTGTGAAAAGAGACACAACTGCTATCTCCTTAAAATCCAACAGCTTAAGAATTACATATTAGTCTGAAACTCTGTCCATGGGTCACCGCAGCCTGAGCTGGCAGTGATTTACAAGCTTACATGTTCTGCTGGAAAATGTCAAGAGTACCACAGTTTGGCTGCAGCTTCTTTTGCCCACGTGCATTGGATTTTCTTCTTACTTCGTGTCCACAAAAGGAAAGATGCAGAGGTAGGCAAGATGTCTCTTGCTAGATACAGATAGAAATGGTCTGGGGAACCAAAACTACGGTTACAGGGGCACAGTACTCCAGTTATGATACAACCATGAGCCTACAACAATCTTTCTGTCCCTTCTGTTGTTAGTATTGTTTGTTCTCTAAGCAGTGGAGCTGCATTTAGTCTTCGCCTTGTTACTAATCCCACTAGCTGAATATGTAAACATAGGAAGTTAACATTTGTTTTACTGGCATGCAATTAAAGACGCACTTAGATGTATTAACATCAGTCACACAGTGTCAGCACCCCTCCAAAAAATGCTATTTTGAGCATCAAATTAAAAACACTATTTCTATGTTAAGAACAGTACCCTCTGGTGCAGAATCAGTATCTGGCTATTTTCACCTCATCGCTTCCTTCCCTTAGTTGTGGGTTTCTGAAGTCATCCTCATGCATCCACGCCTGCAAAAAGACAAAAAATAGATTTTGCTATTTTTGACTCTGAGTCTCTATTTATTGTGGTGCAATCAGAAAGGTGATTATAATACTATCAAATTAATGCCAAACAATTGCATAATGTACTCACATTTGTTTTGTTTGTTGTTTGTTTTTTTTTTAACCAATCCATTTCCTTGTGCCCTTTGGAGTCTGTACAGATCACCAGCTCTCTTTTACAAGATGTGTGATGATGGGGGAGACAGATGATCCAGAATTTTAGGTAGCCTGTTCTAGGGCAAGCTGCCAAGACATCATTTGACCACTGACGTCCTAGTCTATACTAGTTGAGGGCAATCTCTGCTTTTTGTTAGGCAATAATTCTACTACGCAAAGAAAAGATGTTGCAAGACACAACACTGATTGCTGTAAGTTTCTCTCTTTTGCGAAACACAAAAATCTCTGATTAGCAGAACTAAGAAATGAAAAATAAAATTAAAATGGCTCAAGCAGAGAATGCAATTCCGTTTTATGGAAACCAGACCAAAATAACCTCACTTTCAGATATTTTTACATTCCTTTTGTGTTACAGCAGCAGTGCAAAGGGGACATAAAGACTATCTTAATACATGGCTGAAAACGTCCTTGTCATCAGAGGCTCCTCAGACCCCTACAATACCGAGATTGCCTGATCTCAGTGCGTCAGTACTATGCAGAACAGACCAAAGAAACACAGCAAGAACATGAAACATCTCTTTGGCATGGTTAGTGGAGCAGTCCTTCAGCAGCTGTTACTCAATTTGGTCCTGTTATCTCTATTTATATTAGAAACCATTTTTTCCTTCAGCAGTCTCTAGGGTCAAGGCAGAAAAGTGCAGAAAAATCACCGATGTGCCCATTGTTTTTCCATTTTGTCAACTGTTGATCTAGTAAGCATATGAAATTCCAACCTAAATCATACAGAAAAACCAGTAATGGTTTAGTAAACCATTATTTCTTCATACATGCTGAGGAACAAAGCTGTGTAGAATATTCAGGGGGGAAAGGGAAAGCATAGAGAAACTAGAAAATCAAACTTTGTACAGGTAACAAGTAATAGCACAATCCCTCTGCCTTCATCCCGGCCTGTTGAGCCTGTGTCATTTTAACATCTACATGCTCACTTCTTACGCCATTGGTCAGATCAAACAGTCACACGAGTTGCCATTTCCAAAGACCAAATAATATCTAACTCCCTTTTACCCCTCAGAGATCTCTTTTGTAGTAATCATTTTCCCTCTGGGTCAAATATACATTTCTCAAAACACATTTAACAAATTTGTGGGTGTTACTCCCAAGTCAGCCACGCATTTTGACACAATAGTCCATAATGAGTGTAAAGAACCTGCTCTATTTACCAGGCATTGTAATTTCTTGCTCAGAAAACATGAAAATAGAAATGCATATAGTAAATTTCCTTACCCACTTGGTCTCTTGATAGCAGCACAAAAGGAATAAATGATTGCATGGATAGTGAAGATGATTCCTTTTGCATAATTATACTGTACTTGGCCAGGATAATGAAAGGTTCTGTGACACAGGCAACACTATTCCTTAGTCCTGTAGATCAGACTTTCCTGAAAGGCACCAAAACCAACAGTTCCAGCAAATACATTTTGTTCTAAAGAGTAAGGAAAGTAGCCAGAACAGCACTTTCTGAAGATCAACACAATCCTGTGAGATTACATGCACTCGGCTCCATTGAAATTCATAGCGATGTGGCATCCCACACAAATGGTATATATAGTCCTTGAGACTAATTGTACTGGAGATCCCTCCAAATCTGGAATGGTTTAGAGCTGGAGAAGTGCAAGGAGTGGCCAAAGACAAGCAGCTAATGAGGGAATTGGGCTTGAAGAGTGGCAGAAACGGGACTTGAATGTTCGATGTGAATGCATCCTGCAGGCCCCAGAGCAGTCAGGCTCATGATTTAGCCAGCAGCCACTTCAGGATTAGATCTGAATGGTGTTCTAAAGGCAAAAAACCTCATGAGCCTCTCTTAGGGCCAAGCTGTCCAGACCTGTGATAACTATATTTCAGTAGTCTCTTGGGTAGCAAATATTTTCTCTGGATGTCTTGCTTTTGAGTTTACACATAGAATCACAGAATCACAGAATGTCAGGGATTGGAAGGGACCTCGAAAGCTCATCCAGTCCAATCCCCCTGCCGGAGCAGGAACACCCAGATGAGGTTACACAGGAAGGCATTCAGGCGGGTTTTGAATGTCTGCAGAGTAGGAGACTCCACAGCCCCCCTGGGCAGCCTGTTCCAGTGTCTGTCACCCTTACTGAGAAGAAGTTTCTTCTCAAATTTAAGTGGAAACTTTTGTGTTCCAGTTTGAACCCATTACCCCTTGTCCTATCATTGGTTGTCACTGAGAAGAGCCTGGCTCCATCCTCATGACACTCACTCTTTATATATCTGTAAACATTAATTTACCATTATCATATTTTTGATCTTTGCAAAAGAAACCAACATGAAATTTCAAGCTATGATACAACATACTTTAAGATACTATGGTAAAATAAAGTCACATTAATTATGTTCATAGGTTGTTTTGAACTTGCAATATGTGCAGGAACAGCTAACCCAGGCTCTTTATTTCACTGCAGTTTACCAAGGAGTGAGACACAAGGGACAGAAGCAACTCTTCCATTCAGGAAATACAAAGCTAAACCCACAACTTTTAGGGTGTCCTGTATCACGCAAGATTACAAACACAGATGAAACAGCATGTCATTCACTGCACCCCGTATCCCAAATGTCCTTGCTCTAAGAATATATACAATATTCTCATTTATTTAAACAAAACGTTCTGAATAACAGAGAAATGCTAAAGAAAAAAAAAGAGTAAGCCGTCATGTAAGAGCTCAGTGCTGCCATATAACTCATCGAATAATCAGCTTTGATTGTCTTTCAGGAAAGTGAAATGAAAGCCATTAACATTTTATACAGTAACAGTAGTAGAGAGTAACAGTACTGAATAACTGTTAATTGAAATCAAATCTGTAACTGAGATGAACTCTGAACACCTACCACCCTCTGGGTGTGAGTCAGCTGAAAGAAATGGAATTGTTAAAGCCTACCACCCAACACGTAATAAAAAAATCCTAATCCCTCCAATTTCTGACTAAAATGACCCAAAGCTCATTTTCAGTATTTAAGTAAGTATGTATGCTCCTCTTTTGTTCATCTAGTTATTTATGGATTCGCTTACATTCTGTTAAAACTACAAACAAAAAAAATGGGTGCATGCATAAAAGCACAGTCTTAAGTGCCCGGGTTAGAAGCATTCTGCTGGCTCAAATGAAATCCCAAAGCACAGCAGACCTGCCCATCCCAATCCGTGTTCCCAGAGGTACTGCTACCCCAATTAGCAATAGCTACATCTATTATTTGGCATGTTCATCAGCGGTTTACCTTGGATGATGCCACATAATGACCCAGTGAGGTTGCCACCCCCGTGTCCAGGCCAGAGCCCAGAGGCAAACGCGAGTGGTGACCACAGCTACCACCAGTTGTACTAGCGAGTCCCAGGGAAATACAGAACCCTTACAGGAGCAGCCAACAGCTACAAACTCAACGAATCACCTCTAAATTGATGCCCTGCTTGATAAAGGCCAAGATCAACACTGATCCCACCTAATACACTGCCTAATAATGATGTCTTTCCTAGAATTGCCTTTTTCTTTCTGTGGTTTACCTTATTAACAGAGGAACTGTATTTGTTCCAGAGCATAAATAGAAGTCAAGTGTTCTAGCTTACTGAGAGAAAAAATTCCCAATGACTTTTGCACATATAACTAAAGAGTTCAACAATCCTCTTTTTCTGGTGTTTTGCTTTTAGCTAGCACCGTATCTATTTCCAGAATTAGCAGGGACTAGTTTGATTCAAAACTATGTTGTTTTGTCTTTTGCTAAGTTCTCTTCTAACTTGGAATAATTGTGTAAATAAAGTTACCTGACAGATAATGTCTTAACTAGGCACAAATGTATGTGGGTGAGGAAAATACAGCAAAAAGGAAGTTATCCAACTGGAAAAAAAAATCAGAATAGACAACATCATAAAAATAAAAGTATGGCTGCCAAAAGTGACACTTTCTTATTGTGAGTTTCTTCTATATGCGTGTTGATACCTCCACCTCTCATACTGACACTCCTGCACCGTTAACTCCAGCCCTGACATTCATCCCTGTTGTTTACTCGTGGCATCCTTCACTTTCTAATGGGTCCTTTCTCTTTATTTGGATCAACATAAAAGCATCCTTTCAAGTTTGTTTCTAAAGAGGAAAACAATTTCCCCCAACTGAATCACTTAAACATCTAATATAGGTGCCTAGACTAGTGCTTTAGGCTTTTTATTTACTCGGGGAATGTTCAGAGGCACAAAAGAGCTCTGAATAATCTCCTTGAAGTTCCACTTAAATGTCACTATGCCCATAAGTCAGTCACTTACACCACACACCTACGGTCAGACCCCTAAACATATTTTGAAAAGATGGGGTGAGATTTTCAACAGCATTGACCTAACTTTACTGCAATTTAAGGCATAGGAATTTTACCATTAACTTAAATGCAACCATTTAAGGCAATGCTAAGTGCTTCTGAAAATCCCATCTGTAATCTCCTTTTAAATTGATGGTTAGGAAAACTGGACCAAAAAACAAGCAGCTTTACAATCATTGCTTATTTTAAAATCTATACATCAGCAATGTGTGAACATGATATAGTCTGTGCACATATAAGAATAAATGCATGCATACATATAAATGAACTGAATTTCTGTGTTGACAGATTATTTGCCAAGTTAAAGCCAAATGTGATTTGAAATTACCATGCTATTACAGTGAAAAAAGAGGATTTATAATGGAAATACTAAAAGAACCTCTGTAATAGTGATCCTACTAGGCACTGCTATAACAACATATATTTCACTCTTTTCAGTTAGTGCTGTTTTTCTCCTTTCTCTGGCTGTTTGAGAACAGTAAGTGAAATGTTAATTTTTTTAAGTCAGAACCATCTAGCTAAACCATCCAAATCGTTTTTGTATACAGAGATTTTATTTCTAATCTTTCTCTGCAAGCTGCTTTGTTAAATCCTAATGACAACTTTTATGCATAATGCATAAAATAAACTTTACCAATATTTAACACACTTTTATAAACATGTAAAGCCCTTTCATAAGTGAGATGACACACTGCAGGGCACGTAGTTGCAGTACATGGGGAAACCACACTTCCTCCATGACTGAAGGCATCTGCTTCGTGCCATTAATTTCTCAACATCCAACACATGTAGTTATCTTAGAACAGCGGTGCAGCATATTACCTACCTTCTTTTTATTAATAGACAAGTATATTTTATTGCATGTATAATATGCATGATGTTCAAATTTACAGTCTTTTTTCTTTTATTCTAGGAATGTTTATATTTCCTAAAGGAATGGGCAGAGGAAGATAGCTTCTCACTTTATCAAAACATTTTATATTAGCAACTAAATACCTATAAAAGCCTATGCTAACAAGGAATCACTCAAAAATGGATGCTATAAATCTTCCTTATGCAAGAGGCAAAGAAATCAGAATAATAACAATGTATCACTAGCCTATGTCACTGAAATGATTTGTTTTACTCCTTTAATCTTTACCATATCTAAACTGACTATAATAAATGAATAATTACTCTGAATACAGTGGAGTTAATTGAAAATCTGCTTGAAGTATAAAACCAAGAAATCATAACAACAAATACAAGGTTTAGCCAGTGTTTAGGAACTTGTCTTTGTCAATAATTTTTAAGGTTCAGTGTAAATGATACTGTTTACCATTGTACATCATCTAACATTACTCCAGAAAGTCATGAATTATTTCAGACTTCCTATGAATATTAATAGTCTTTAGAGTCATGGTATTTCATCAGCATACACCCAAGTATTAAAGTCTTATGGGGTTTGACTTTTCAAAATGAAACCAATTTAATTCAAGTTTGTTTTATTCTCAAACCCTGCTTTCTAAGTCCAAAGAGGGTGTACACTTTCATGCGTGTGAAACTCAGGCTTTCCTCGAATGTAAAAGGTTTGCCACCTACCACGAGGACAGCCTGGTTCTCAGAGCGCCCATCTGGACGTGCACCTCCCGTTGTGTGCCCAGAACAACTGGAATCCCGAGAGAAGCCTGCAGTAGCACCGGGATTGGCAAAATGCTGGTATTGCTTCCCGCTCAAAAAAACCAAATGCAGTCCTCCCTTGGAGACTGGATGCTTGAGTATTCATCAAAAGGGGAAAAACAAAAATTGCCTGAATGAAGGCCACTGCTAAAAGATAAACTGTTCATCTTATTGGCCAACAGACATTTTCCGCTTGATGCTCTTTTAAAAACTGTAAGTCCAGAATCTGCAATGAAGCTGGGCAGCATGGATTTCTCTTTCTTGAAAACACTCAGTAATAAAGGCTTACAAGAGAGTGAGTGCACTAACCCAGTTCTGTCTCCATTGAACCTGACCCGCAGATTGCTTGTTTCACCCCTACAAGTGTTCCCATAAATTTGACCAGGGCTGAGGTTAAAAAGAAACATGATACATAAAGTAGCTTCCACACAGAATACACAACAAGAAGGAAAGCTTCCTCTCCTTTCCCATACACATTCTTGTGCAGCACTGCTGTATTACTTTATTCATAACGCCAACCAGAATCACCAGATTTGAAATTAGGTTACCACAGTAGAGGGCAATACTGCTCTCAAGCAATCACATATGGCCTTAGCAAACTGCAGCATATATACAATTACTGTACAGGAAAGTCAGCGTTGGCTGTAAAACAGGTTCTCTATAATCAATAACTCCACTGAGGTAAAAGGAAAGATCATGCTTTAAGTGTTGCTATTATACCACTGTCGACTCCTACTGCAAACTCACTATTTACGTAGTATTGCAAACGATATAAATATATATTTACTGTGTAGCTTATAACCAGCTTGCACTAAAGGCATAGGAAACATTCCATTATTTAACTCTCAGTTAAAATAACGAGTATCAGACATGGCAGTGCCAAAAGTTCCTGCTGACAGTCATTGCATGCAGATGCTGTTGTTCCCTTTGTAAAGGTTTTTCCCTTCTACTGGTCGTATTTTCACCATCTCCCTCATGGCAGATTCACAGTTTTCAAGAATAATGATTCCTACTTCTGAGTATATTTGCAGACAGGAAATATCTGTTATTGTATGACAGATGCCTGGCAAATCTGCATAAAGCTTCTTTGGAAAATACAGATTTTAAGACATTTAAAATAGTCAGAATGTCCATCCTGGAAAAAGAACCAGTGGAGTGTGTATGAACTCAGCCTTAGCAGACCAAACCAAACTAAATCCTGCATGCTACAAATATTGTTGGTCCTATCCTTGTAGCTGAACGGGGAAGGGGGATGGCTGAGGCACCAAGGTCACCTTATTTCATTAGCCAGGGCAAGATTTTTCCTCATTAAGGCAAAATCCAGCAGCTGGGTGCAGCCCTTTGAAACAACTTGCACTCAGCCAGCACAGTGACAGACAGTGAGACATAGTGAGAAACACTCTGCTAAACACTTGCTGGTGGTAGGAGCAGGAAGAAATTCAAGATTCCTGGGTCCACACCCAGGTTTCTGGAGGAAGTTATAGCTTCTCACAGTAAGATTACCTTTTTTCTTTTGCCTCCAAACACATTCTGCTCCGTGTTGCTCTGACATGTCTTTGCTACTCTAATATCCATTCTCTCCAGTTCAAATCTCTTGTTCCACTACAGTAGCTTTCTGCTTTCCCCCCTGCGCTCTACTTCTCATGCTCCCTTTTCTGAGACCAGCAGATTCTCCTACATTTCCCAGTGTTCTGCTGGATTGTCCCAACAGAAAGTTTCCTTGCCCAACATCACAGTTGTACCTAGAGGTGTGGAGACAACCCTGCTCAGCATCCCTCCAGGCTTAGCACACAGCATGTTCAACGTGGGTGAATTCTTGAAGGAATGTAAATAGAAAACTACTCAGCCTGTGGAAGCAACAGTTTTTCTGATACATGTAATAGGAACATACTTAGGATAAATGTTCACACCAGCACAATCCTGCCAAATTTCAACACCATGGCAGAAAAAGAGCTTTTCAAAAACCAACAGTATTCTAGCAGACTGAGAAATTGTCTTCTCATATCTAGGAATGTACACCTCCTCCTCTGTCATGAGAATAAACACAGCGCTACCATTCTGGTGTAAAAAAGGTGTAAGCAGACATAAAATCTATTCTCCTGAGTTTAGTTTTCTTGACAAAGCGTAGCATGCCATCAAGAGATGCCATCTTATTCTATTACAAGAATTGGTAAGGCCTATTAGCAGTCTGTGGAAATGATCCCTAGTAAAAAGTCTTCACAAAATAAGGAATTCTCTTGATTAAATTGTTATTGCATGAGTGGATATACAGTAAATGTTCACCTCATTGTACATGAGAAAGTCATATATATAGGACAAGACATGCCTTTTAGAAACCAAGCCTTAAATTAGTAAAGAAGGAGAAGATCCTTCTTCTGAAATAATTTTACTTTTTCACAACGAAGCAGAAATATATCTATCAGAAGAATGATTATAACAAAGCAGCTGGAACATTGGAACCTCTGTAATATATTGCACATTTTAATCATGTTTGATACAACACTCTTTATATGGATATCAATTACACTAATGACTCTTACATAATACCCCTGGGTGCCTAAGGGATGTGTATTGTCACCTCCCTTTTGTCATAAAAATAGAGAGTAGTTCTCTATACACACTGAAGTAGTTTCTTTCATTTTTATATAATGAATGAGTAACACTGTAAAAAAAGACATTTTATCCCATATTAGTTTAGCAAACAGAAGAGATTTCACATATGACAGTGCTAAATATACTCTTAAGCTGCTAATAAAGACAAAGCCTGAGGGGAAAAATTCTAATGATGAGCAATGCCAGAAGTTTTTATTTCTGGATCTAAAGTAAAAATGTTTCACTTAGGTATAGTTTTAGAAGCATCATAGAAGAAACCAGGATTTCCAATAATTTTTATCTCTAATAAAATCACTTGAATTAATTTGAGCATCATTATAGCACTGAGAAAACGCTTTAAAAGGTACTGTTATTTGCCTAACTTGTCTGTGTGCATTTTATTGAGCAGTGAAAACTGAGGTTTCATCTGTAAATGATCTGCGCTTTCCCGAGCAATTGCCTAGAAAACACTATGGGCTCAGGGGCAGCCTGTACACAGCTGGCAGGACACAAGACTTTTTCCTTATTCCCAGGAAAAGAATCAGAGAATCAGATAAAAGAGGAAACCAGTTTCATCATGGATCTGATGAATTTTAAAACATGCACTTCAGAATTTAATCTCTCTGAGCTGGTTCTGCCTTAAACACTTGCAAAAATAAAGTATCCCCTGCCTAAAGGTTTTCCTAATGCTTTTGTGGGAACACCAATGGGCAATGACAAAGGTGTTGTTAAAGTACGGCCGCTGCCTACCATCTTGAACAAGACAGTCTCATTATTTTCCTGTACTTGTGTCAGCCTGTACCCATCTGGGATATCTTGGCTCATGCATAGGATTGTAAATTCTTTAGGCCAGGGACTGTCCTTGGTAGCTTATACAAAATATATGAAATGATATCTATGACCTGGTGGAGTACAGAAGGACTAATAAAGACCGAAAGGATACAATGTGATTAATATTCCCATTTCCTTGTCTTCAATTACTTGTAATTCTTAAGGTAGAGTTATGCAGAAATGTAGACAAAGAAGTGCGGCCCCACTAATACAGTGGTCTGCCCTGGCTAATTTATCACAATGTGTTTTCCTCATCAGATCTTTGGCTTCTTTGGTAACCTAAATAATAGCATGTAAATTAAACGTAACCCAACTTCTTCCTTAATTTTGGCTGCTTATGAGATTTTCATACATTTTTCTCTATCCCAAAGTTCAAAGCCTTCTAATGTATTTCTCAGTGCTAATTAAATCCTGATAATACAGTAAGTTGGCAGGAATTCCACGGCATTTGCACAAAGGGGAGCCTTGTAACAGGACAACTCTCCAGAATCCTCCATCGCTGTGTGGTGCCCTGGAACTTGCTGTTCTCCTGCAGCCCTTCCATTTGGAAGAGGTTTTTTGAATCATCCATAAAAACTAAAGGAATCCACAGGACCCTGAATATGGCAATGCAATTTGTATTCATGCATGTTTTCTCAATCTAAGTTTTGACCTTCTGAGATAATATATAAAAATACATGTTGGATAGCTTCAGATGGTTTTTTCATTTGTAATTATTTAACATTGATTTTGATTCAGCCATGAAAGCTGATCTGTCTTTCCCATTTTGAACAAAAAGGTAAAACTTCCAGGAGATTTAAATATTAAAAAGCAGCAATTGCATATGCATAGCAAGTAACTACCTCTCCAAGATACTTCAGAAAGATTGTATTTAGTGGAGTACTTGTGATAAATTATGTATTTATTGTAACAGGGTCAGAATCTGTTACAATTTACTGTACTTGGTCAAAAATTCACTTTTATAAAAAGTACTTCAGTGTCTCTGTGTACACTTAAATGAGAACTTGGATGTGCCCACCACATTGATTTTCATGGGAGGCAAGTTAAACATCTGACATCAAATTTTGCTGTGACTTACAGGGGTATAAAAAACCTAAGCGTAGTAGCTCTAGCAGTTTTCATATATGTAGCCTTTCCTTACAGATAAAAATATTTTAAAATAATTTGGAAGTTAGCATATATTTTTCAAGAACAGGTCATGCGCTCTGTACATTGTGCTGCTGTTGTGCTAATGAGTAATGCAGGAGAATGGCTTTTAACAGAGCGACTGGATGAAAAGCAAATGGCAATAAGTGAAATACTGGGTTTGAATCTTAATACAAAGCTGAATTTTAAAAATTCTGTTATTCATGTGCCTGTACATACATTATGTGAATATAAAATCAGTTCTCAAAGTTAATTCTTTAACTATTATATAGTTGCCACTTTTTTTAGTTTGTCCTCCTGTCACTGGTACTTGTTACCAGAATTCTTTACATTACGTTTTTTTGGAGGTGTCCACAATAAACTCTCATAATGCCACTGTTATAGGAAGCTTTAGAAATGGAATAGAGAAGTTCTTAACCCACAGAACTATCCTTTCTTTGCCACTGTGTATTCTGCCTAGGTCTTGCATAGTTACAAACTTCTGCAAAAAGAAAGGATTTTGCTGTCTCTGTTGAGCAGTCAGCATTACAGAACGCCAAAACGTCACCTGGAAAGCAACATCACTAGCAACCTATGGCTGGATCTATGTATGCCCAGCCAAAGAAACCAAACAACTGCCCAGAATATATTGGTAACCCCAAAGCCAGCCAGCCCTTCTGGGTGGGTGCTTGAGAGCTAAAGATGCCTTGGACCACTTTCTGGTACCCATCTGACCTAGTTCATAGTTTAAGCAGATCATGCCAGGAAAGCAGGCTCTTCCAACTGTGTGCTTACTTAGCCCTAAAGCTTATCACATTTCAAGAGCAAAAGTTCAGGTTTTGAAATCTTGTCAGGGCCCAGGATAGTTGTGTTTGAGGTCCATGTAACTGCAGAATTGTGCTTCTCTTTTTCCATCAAGAATATATTAAAAAGTTGCTGCTGTCTATGACTGCTACCTATGCAATGCATTGAATGAGACAGAAGTCAGTAGAAAAACATCGCAGGTGATCACGTAGTTAAAGGGTCTGCCACAATGAGTATGCATACAGAGACACAGTTTAAGTATCACAAGCGACCTACGTTCTGACACTTCCTAATTTATGAATACTTGCCTGCAGCCTCGGTACTGCAGTGTGACCACACTGCTTTCACATTGTAGAGGTTACAGAGTCTGTAAGAGCAGTGATTGCAGTGCTGTGTAGATGCTCATGAGAGCTTAAATTAGCTGCCTCCAATCTCAGCTGCTGTCTTGCTCTAGCACTTTGAAAGTGACTGCCTGCTGCAAAATCTTCATGACAGGTAGGGTTAATTGGCCCACATTAAGGCTCATGCTGCTATGGCAAGACAGCAACAGTACCTGGTTTAAAGTTAGCTTCCATCTCTTGATCTCATACGGCTGTCATTGCTCTGTTGACCAGTCATTAGTGTGCAACTGTAATCCAGAAATACACATTTTAATATAGTTCTTCTCATGAAAATTAAGTTACAAAATATTTTAAACTCACTTAAGTACATAACAAGTCCATATTTCCTCATCACCACATTCTCTCACAGACAATGCAGAACAGTTGTGCATCAAAAACCAGCTTTATGCACCTATAAAATAACATTAAAATACAGAAATTCCTTCCCTAAGGGAATTTATCTAATTTCTACTTCAGAAGCCTTCATCGCAGAAAGACTACATCCACTTCACAACAGCTGAAAAGAACAGTGAAGAAAAATAAATTGCCTCTGTGTTCAAACTGTGAGCTCAAGAAAAAGCCCTTTTTATTCTGCTTTTGTTCTAGATCATATTTTCTTCACCTACGTTATCTTCTATATTAGACAATGTTTTCTGGTGGGGCTTTTTTGGCTAATGAGAGCACCGCTACACATGAAGTAAAACAATGTATAAAACACTGAGTATATAAGCAATAACATACTGGAACAGGCACAAGATACTACAGTGCAACCTTTTAAATACTGTGTGTATAAATACATTTTAAAAATGTGTGTGTACACATGTGTTTGCACTGAAGTATCTTTCCTGAGAAAGGACAGAAGGGCTAGATAGTACAAATCATTTATTTTTACAATATACAGATGGAGATGAAGAATTTTCTCAAAGGGAAGAAAAATACAAAATTCCAAAGCATTTGATTTTCTCCGTAGACTGCTAGGAACTTCCTTTTACTATTCTGGGGGCCACGTACCTTCCTGGAGATATAGCCCTACCTACTCAGAGCAAATGAAGTTTAATGCAGTTCAGGAAAACATTAAAGGAAGAACTGAATTTTCATTAGTTAGGATTTTCTTAATTAGAATTTATTGTGTAACTGATTTTGGTAAGTTCTATCTCATCCCCAGTCTTCTGTTGGTATGCAAAACTGGAAGGAATCAACTTCTGTTCCTTTAAGGGTCTGTAGTGAATGAATTTGGCCACATTTTTGTGTTTACCCATGTTTCACATATACCCAGGTAGCACTGATAATATCACAGAAGAAACACTGACTTTATGGTATTGCTCTCACTTCACACTAAAATGCAGTAGAACTTGCATGCTACATGTGGACTTTGGATTCCTTAGTTGTTTGATCACATTGATGAAGGGATACGCAATCAATCTCCCACTAAGACAGTGAGTAGTATTGGCCATAACTCATTACTCCATCAAAGGATTTGGCATTTCAATCGATGGGAAATGATGTGTGATCATTCTAATTTATTATACATCATTTCCCATCAATCGGTGTGCTGAAGCCTTGACATAATAAGTAGTTGCAGACACTGTCAATCATTCTTGGTCAAATACCTCTGAATGCCACCGTTTGGTGCACCTTCAGCTATTCCTCCAAACCACAAATATTCACCCAAACCATTCAGCAATCAGGCTGTAACTAAGGATACATTAAAAGACATGCAAAAGTACCTAGGAGGATCTCACAAGCTTCAAGAACACATGGAACTGAAGAGGCCTATACTGAAAGTGCACTTCTTAAAAAATGCATAAAGACTCTGAAACCAAATCTCCAGTGCAACAGTGAGTCTAGCTAGGGAAAGACTGAACAAGGGCGAGCTTCAGTATTGCACTGGATTTTAGAGGGATCATCTTCTATGCTTCCCACCTTATTGTAACAAGCATCTAAAATCATCTGTATTTAATCCAGTCATTGCATATGGAATACACTACCAACAAATACAGATAAAGGATTTGTGGTAGAAAAAAACCCCAATGAAATGTTACCAAAAACAGCATAAGGAGAACTTCCAAACTCAAAAAATTAACTAACTCCTCTTGAAAGCCAGCCATCATCTTCTTTAAGATAGCAAGCACTGCCGTGATACGTTCAGATGTCAGACTAGAGAACCCAGCAGGTCAGCTCTGGTTCCACTGTGCCCTCTCACTTTTAGCCATTTCTCTACACTTTTCTGTTTCTCTCCCTACAAGAGAACTTGTACCATCTCTCTAATACTCATTGTTTTCTCTATCTCTTTCTTCAAGATATTGTTTTGTCTTCTTGAGTGACAAATGTAAAAGCTATTGTATTGAGTTCCATACAGTAACATCTCATTATTGGTAAGCTGGTTAGACATAGTTTGTATGAAACTGCTACATAAAAACAATGCACTGAATCATCTTTCTCTCTGTCCATCTATACTTCCTATACTCTCCATTAGGGTTGTCAGCCTAAAATAATGCAATACTGGACAGTTTAATGTGGGCCCTAGCTTGAGAGGTTTATTTATCCCCTTACTATGAAATATTCTGCTTTTCCTTTCAAGTCCCGTTCTCCCAGTTCCTGTACAGTTCCAGTCCTCTTACCAGCCTTCAGCCTCATCTTCCCTGACAATGGCAGCTCCCTGAGCAGGCAATCTGTACCCTCTGCTGGATCTTAAAAATTAAAAACATTAATCAATAAGGTCAAGCTAAATTGTTTTTTGTTTCTTTGTTTGTTTTTAAATATGCACATTTTTGCCACCCCCCCCTTTTTTGTTTTTGGTGCGTGTGAATTGGTGGTGGTTTGGTGTCAGAACTGTTTCCAAGAGAGGCAACAGACTTGGACTTTGCCAAGTGAGCTCACGCTCCAGGAGCAGCCACCAGCCCATCCACTCGGAGCCCATGTACTCGCTGGTAGTTCTGAACTTGCAAGCACCAGGAATCAGCTTGGAAATCTCATTTTAAGAGTTCTAGCACCTTTTCTTCCAAATAGGGAACATAAATGTTACTATACCTAATCAACATATACAGAGTGATATCTGAAATTAGAAATTCAAATACATGCAACAATCTGCTTGCCAACAATCTCCAGACCAAAAATTATTCAGACAAAGTATTTGGTGAATAATTTTGAATAGCAAATTCATTTGAGAGAAGCAAAGCTCACAGACAATTCGCAAATGAAAAAAAAAAAAAAAAGTTATATGTGTTAAATCATTTATTATGAACTATTTTTCATCTCTGTTCTGTTGTTTTTCCATTCCAGGCAAAGACAGCTTCAGAAAGAAGGGCATAATAAGGCAAAACTAAAAAAGCCAACCCTTTTCTTGCTTGGCATCTTCAGGTAATTCTTGAGTAATTATCTATTTATTGAGAAGGAAAGAAGTTAAATGTTGACCCACTCAAGAAGAAAAAGTCCACCCTAGTGAAAAGATCACAAAGTTCTAGCCTGATAATATTGGAAATTAGACTTCGAGGCCTCCCAAAATCAGGGCTCATAATTAACAGACTTTTAACTATAGCTGCATTGCCAGGTGCAAATTTAATAAAAGATTATAAATGATAGATGAACTGTATTTCCAGCAGCTGTTTGTAATCCCAAGCAAAAATCTTCATTAAGATAGTGTTAACATTGTAAATGGTTATCTATTAATTTAAAGTACTGTGAAACATCAAACATTATTCATTTAGAACATTGCAGTGAAAACCAAGCTGAGAAACTATGCTGTAAATATAGTTTTGAAACACAAAGTTTTAACTGAGATAATCTAAAGTTACAGATTGAACAGATTGCCCTGGCAACTGGCTGAGCTCCTTGGGAGCACAGCTAAGTGCTACCTACACCCAGCAGTAAGGGCAGGGTGTTGGTATCCTGGAATTTAAGCCTGACACATTTTGTTAGATCCAGTGACACATCAGGAAGATGTGAGCTCCGGCATCGGCTTTGCTAGAGCTCTTGATCTGGGGAAACATCCAAGCTCAGTAGGGTAGAGCACTAAGCATAACCAGCCCTGCCGATACGCTCCAAAAGGTAAATAAAAAATTTAATTTTCTTATATTAGCCCCTTTTATACAATTTTAAGGTAAACAGGATATGTAGAGAATTAAAAAAATAAAAATACCTAATATACCCAAAGTTCCCTCATGAGCAGAGAAGTAGAGAGGTGTCAACTGTGATCTGAAGGAGGTTCCCTTCTGGTTCCCTTTCTGACCCTGTGTTTGGGAGTCCCCTCCAGTAGCAGCACATGGGGCTCTCCTGCTCCCCTACAGGCTCCACCCTTTTCATACAGCTACAGCCTCAGCAACACAAACAACAGAACATCTCCTTTGAGCTCCAAAATCTACCCCGTACTGAGTTATGACAGACAACCATTCACTGTTACACTTTGTGGCAAGGGTTTTTACAATATTCAATCAAGAAATACAGCGCACAGGAACACCTTCACCACACCCAGACCTGCTCATCAAATTAAAAAAAATAAGGTCATCTATGCATCACTTTTATTCAATGTATTCTGTGCATGTATTATTTCACGCTTTAATTTTAATACATTTGTAACATTAAAAAAAAAAAAGCACCAAACTGCAAGAAAAAGTCTAGATTTAGAAGATCCACTAGGTACAATAATATACATAGTATCATGGATGCTTAGCAATGATAATTACTTATATGTGTAGAAACTCCTAGATAAAGCTACTGTAAATATTTATCTCCAGAAGGGCATTGTTCTTCAAACGCCTTTCCCCTCGTTCCTCACTTCTTTATACTTAACAACGGTATGGAACAGCTTCTAATGACACTGAAATCATGACCATTAGCATTCCCAAAGATGTGAGCTGCTCTCAACAGCTGCACTCAGTTTCCAACTAGAGCAGAGCTGATACTTCTAAAGAAAGTACCATCCCTCTTAGTTAAGTTTCTTTCCCTCCCTTCCTCCTACTCGAAGGTTTTAACCCCTTTTCGTTCCTTCTTCAGCAACAGGAAGTGAAATTCTATTTGATCATTTACATGGTAAATACATGGCTAAAAAGAGATAGAAAAACTAGTGTGTTGCATAAAAAGAGCAATAAGCCACTATAATAACTATCTGCATCAGACAACTTCACTGTATCCTTGGATCTCAGTCTCTCTTTACATAACTTAGTTAATGCACTATATCAGAAATAGTCCATAGTTAACCTGAACATTTTCTCTTTCTTTACATACTGTACACACACCTTACAAAGATTCCTTTTCATGGGTACAGGGAGAAAAATGTACTGCATAGAAATATATTTTCCTGAGTGTTTTGTGGCCCAAATAAAATTGTCATTTCTCACATGCCTGAAAAATAATCCACTGCTATTTTGGGAGAAAATGCCAATAGAGTCAATGTGGTGTGCAACTCAATTCTTCCCTCTTGAGTTAAAGCACTGACAAGTCCAATGTCTGCAGGGAACAAAATCTTGATGGGAATTACAACAGTAAAAATCCAGTACAACTCCTATGATTTCATCAAATTATTTCCTCCTATATTTGATCTGTGTAAGGAACAGAACAATTTGGCTCAATCCAGACAAATAAATAGGGGAATTTAGGGGAAAATCAGTAATAAAGTACAGGAGATGCTCAGATTATACCATATGATGCAGATAAAATAATTTTAATTCAAGCAGAATTGTATGCTTAGGTAAGCTTTCAATGGGACATACTCTTTATGAGCTATGCACCCAAATCAGCTAAACGAGCAACCAGTAAAGTGTTCCTGAAGTTTTCTCCCTATTGAATTCTGGAAAACAAATCATAACTGCAAAAAAAAAAAAAAAAAAAAAGATAAAAAATAGAATTAAAACATTAGTAATTTTTGACAGGCCTTGCATGGCCTGCACCATTAGACAGTGAAAACGTTCTTAAAATTAATAACAAGTCTCATAAGTAAAAGTAAAGAAGAAGCGTAAATAATGGCTCCACCATTGTCATTTTTAATGTATAAGCAACAAATACGACATGCCAAATTGATGTGCTTTACCTAATAACTGTCTCCATGTTATGTAATTTTCAGTTTTAAAATAGCAGGACTTTAACCCCTAGCATCAACCCTTGGGTAGTGGTACAATATCCAACAAATGCAAACCATGTGCTCCTCTTTCAAATACAGCTTGTTTTCCTGACATGCTGAATTTTTTAAACTTATTTGTTATTCTGCTTTTTCCCCCCCAAATAACAAACGTGCAGTCTGTAAGTGCACATGTGTACCACACAAGGAGGCTGGCATAAGCAAGCAGCAGTCATTTTGACATGACAGATTAGAATGGCACAGAAGGAGCAATTTTGGTGCTTCAAGTTAATAATAGGAAAGATTTGCCCCCTATGATATATTATGCTAAAAACCCACTTTATAGCCACATTCCAATCAGGTTCTTATTTAGATCAGAGAGATTAACAACTCTGAAAAAGTAATTCCAAACTATGAGACACCCATTTGCAAAATACACGTATAAATTTGTAATACATTCATAAGATTGGTTAAGGCATCAGAGTATATTACTTTGCCTTCCATACAATTTTTTACTTACCAATAAAACGCATGCATTTTAGATCTAACAGAATCAGTTAAGGGGACAAAGAAGCTTAGAAACAAAACTACCATATTCAAATATTCAGCCCGTTCCACTTATAAATCAAGTTTTCAAAAGCAAGGAAATTGAGTTAAGACATATGCTCCCCTTAGCTCTGTGTTCTGTGATTTCCTGTAGATGCAACAGTTAAAAGAAAGCATTAGTCTCTACCCTGATGTCTGCTTTGCTTCTACAATGCCCTTTTCTTCACTTTTATGCACCCTTTATGTTATTTCACCCTGGGAGAAGGGAAAGTGCATTTGGTAAATAACTTTGAAAAGTGCTGCCTGTTCTAGAGAAGACATAGAAATCTGCTTTATTCTTTTACCTACAGAAAGATTTATGAAATACAGTAGGAAGACAGACTCAACCACAAGGCAGATAGCTGGTTTCCAAACCCTATCAAATTTCGGAGGTGTTCAAAGCAGAGGTTTTTGTTCAGTCAGTTACAGAAATAAGGGCCAGCCATGAAAATTAGATCTCCAGTCAGATTTGGGAACAGTCGCTTCCCACTGAAGTTCGGGCATTCTGATCTGCGTTTAGATCCGTATCTGCTACAAAGACTACATTAATTCAGTGTGTTATAACAAGAAAAATTCATTCTTGCCACAGACATTAAAAAAATAAAATTCAAAGACAAACCATTCTTCAAAGGAAACAAGGGCCCCATCTGCTGATGTTTAAATGTACTACATTAGCACAGCACTACAGTTCTACCACAGATAAGAAAGGTATTGAAATGAATTGCAAGGACAAATCACTGCATTAACTGTGCTGCATTCCTCTGGTATCTTTCTTACAGGTAAAAACAATAAGGTTTTTGGCTGTTGGGTCAATCAGTTTCCACGGATGATGAGAGTTTTACCTGTGAAAAAAATGGGAGACTAGGAAGGAAATTCAGGCAGGCACCTGAATTTGCACAACAATAAAATAAGGGGATATAGCCACTCCTATACATAGCAAACCAAAATTATGTCTACAAACATACAATGAAAACAATAAATTATTACTATTTAAATCTTACCCAAAGTGCTAAAATCATGAATGATCAAAATGTCCAAAACCACAACAGAGACACTAAAGCAGAACTTCAAGGATGAAAGCAGACATCTGGGAAATGTAAAAGTCAAACTTTTCTAAAGTTTAAAACATCTTGTTAAAGAGTCTAATGGTTGTTTATTGAAAGTTCTTAAAACTAAGCACTGTTTTATTTACAGAAATCCCATACATAGCAGACTTTACATTATCTTATGGCAAAAAATGGCAAGAAGCTTAACAAAGACAAAACAAATGTCCTTATTATGGACAAGAATATTTCAAACTTTGTATCAACAAAGAGCCGGCAGCTGAATTTATTACCTCATATGACCATATTCTGCAATAAAAAGTATATCATTTTGGAAGCAGTAAAACATTTCTGTTTATACAGCTACAACATAGAAAATGGTCACTCCGATATACCTGGATGAAACATGTGTCTGGCCTCTCTCCCCAAGACTGGCAGTGTGGCAAATGAACCTCTGATTGAAGCTGAAAAAAGCACTAAGGAAACTTGCTTCTCTGCTTCACTCCTGGACTAGCCAGAGCTGCAGCCAGAGCAAGCTCCGTGTTTGCTTGTACGAGCTGTCCTACACCCCAGAGTTGTAACTCTACTGTGGAGAGTCCTGGAGTCTGCTTTACAGAATCACAGAATCCCTTAGGGTCATCGAGCCCAACCACAACCTAGCTAATCCTACCTAAATGGGTTTCTGTGCTCTAGATCTTGTTTTTGTCTATGATGCTGAAGGTCACCACCAGGCCAGACAGTCAGTGTTACGGGATAAAATCCCACAAATCCCTGACTTTCTCAGAAAATAAGAAATGCATAACACACCTCCAGTGAACTTTCCAACATAATAAGAGCTATGCAAATGTACTAGACATGCATGCACCTTACAAAATTCTTAGTCTTCACTACCAAAACCCTGTGAAACTTTAAATGATTTCCAGCTGGGCAGTGGTCAGAAGGCAACATGCAAAAACATCTCACTGCATGGATAAAAATCATAATTAGAAACTCAGTGCTAGTGAATTCTTCAGTAAGCATTAATATAATCCACACAATAAACAACACTGGCCTGGCTTTTGACTGAATAAATTAAAATTCAAAGTATTCTGAATAAAGTTCCGAGATGCGCTACCAAAGTTCAAGGCAGAAAATGGAACTACTTCCTCAGAGAATAATTAGATCTAGATTGGTTTCTGGCAGTTTCTTATAACTGTAACTTTAGTAGAGTTCCTTCCATCAGCTTTTGTATTATAAACCTATTTAGAGATGTCCACACTCTGATTACTGAAAAGTACTTTAAGCTGAAATGCGTTGAATGAGGGATCTGGCTGGTGGAGTCACTAGATAACCTTGCCCACCCCAGAACAAGAGAGCATAAGACGGAGGTCCAGTTCCCTGGATACAGCATTTCCTCCAAACAAATTTTATCATTTATCAAACATATTTTATCAGCACCAGCATTCAGGTGTTTTTTTATAGAGCATCCCTTTTTGGGCAGGTTGTCATTTGGTTGATGATTATCACTCATAGAGAGGAAAACAAAAGCTGTTAGAAATCAGAGTGTTCAAAAAAGTGCCTAGGAAAAATATGAGCATTCTCATTCTTGATCACAGATAATACAAAGTAACTTTACTATCCCCCTTCATTAGATCAGACATCAATCTCCAATGTGATAATGCACATTGGGAAAAGTAATTATATCTGCATCTGCACCACACACTCCTTCCTCTGGCTCCTCCTGGACCTGAGCTCTTCCAGCAAGTCAAAACAGTGGAAAACTGACCCAGCAAGCAAAGTGGATAGGGTAGGAAAAGGCAGGATAGGGCAGGACAGGATCAGCCTATGGAATGAAGTCCATCAAAGAGCCTGACAAGCGTCAGAGTCTGTGCAAGGGAGGAGGCAGGTCTTCAGAACTAGGAGGAAGCCTGGGGACGTGAAGGCAACTCCCCCTTTTGGCAGTGACAGCACAGCTGGGGTAATAATTTGATCCTCAGCTTCTAAGCTGTGCTGCTGCATTTCTGCAGCATTCAGGAATCAATGTATTGTGAATAGTGCCCTGACCCTCTGTTGTCACTCCTTCCCAGGCACACCAGTGTTTCATCGCGGGGTTTGTACATTTGCCTGGGAATTTCATGTATCTCATTGCACAGTAGGTGAAGAATAAAACTGGCTAGGAATGATAACATTCAGTAAGTACTTCACTGCAATCTTACAATCCAAATAACTTTCCAAAAAAAGCAAGAATTTGGGATCTTGCCTCCATAAATGCTTCAGTTAAGAACCAAAACCAGGTAGATGCTCAAGTTAACATGCATTTCAGTCTCATTTGCTACTACAATACGGAACATCTAACAGAGACCCATTTAAAAAGGACTGACTTGCATCTCAAGTACCACAATGAACCAAGAACTCAAGTGGCTGGCTATTTCAATGTTTTTTCTCGAGCAAACACCAATAGAGATCAAGTTCACATATAAAGCTGCCTTGCAAATCTCAGCTGCTTCAACTGGGATCATGCATTTCCAAAGGCAAGTAGCCACAATCCCAATAAACAAATCCCTGCTTCTTATTGCCTCGGAAGGCATCTTTTTAAATTAATACAATGACATGTTTTTAACTTCTTAAAGTTTTAAACTGACAGCAATTTCATCATGGTTTCCCTTTCAACTCACATACAAACACATTGTTTTATATGACATTTCTTACAACTGTCCCCTTTGTATCTTATTTTGGCTTTGCAAAGTCAGTTAACATTCTCTGAGGAACATGCAATATTGAATAAAAAGAAATACACACTTTGGATAACCAGAAAATATGAGAGTTGTAGCTCAGCAGAACTGGGAATACATAATTCTGAAAACTGGTGAAATATTTCACAAACATATTTTAACAATTTCTGATTTATATATCAATCAGATCAATACTATTTTCTCTTATTTTGTGCCTTTCTCAACCCATCAAACCACATTTTAGCTTTATAAGGGAAAAGACAGCATTCAAGAAATCTGAGTGGCAGACACAAAGACTGGCAGGCACAGAGGGTGCCTTTTCGATTTAATAACGATGACTTACATTGTTGTTTTGAAATACCCATGAAACAGAATGGAACTGTCTAACCCAGTATTTCTATACCAGTGCCTATATTCGGAAGAAGCAGCCCTGTTTGGGCTGCTTTTGGTCTCTTTTGGAGGCATCTATTGATGCTTACTAACATGTTAATGAACAGCATTGCAGTGGTGAAAGTTCATTAATACTTCTCTTTTATCAGCCAAAGGAGACGCCAGAATGTGACACCTGGGAACATGCCGTCTCTGAAGTGCTCCCAGCCACTGCTGGACCACAGAGCAACACAAGGGGCTGAAATGAATGAACATCATCACAAATAAGACTTTGCAAACACATAAAAAGGAAAAAGCTGGGACCGAAGTCACAGGATAAAAGGAGCATTCCCATTACTTCTGTCTTTAGTTCGGATCTCACCCAGAGTCCTCTTGTTTTAAGGATAGTGCACTGTTTGTCATATGCCTAGACATCACTGAAAAGTAGAGTTACCCTTTATTTATCAATAGCTCTACAACTCCATGTCCTGGGACATGCATGGTTTTATTTTGGACACAGAGAACACTGTGCACAGTGTGCTTTGGAGCTGCTGACATTTAAACAAAAACCAGCAGCAATAATTAATGATGAAATAAGAAAATACTTAGACATCAAACTCACAAATGAGGGAAAGTTAACTTCCTTTTGAGATAGATATCGAGTTTGAGAATCCAGGTGCGTATGTGGATGCATGATTTTAAAGTCTAACTTGCCTTCTAAGAACTTCAGGTATACCAAGGAAACACTTGAAAAAGTATTTTGTCCCTGTATCAGCCATTTGGTCCTAATGTTTCCCTTCCCAAGGAACCGTAACTATTGTTTATGTGATGGCTGGGTGGGAGCTTTCTACCACTCTAAACATATCTCATCTCTTGCTATGAAATGACCCTTAAAATTGTTATTGCATTAGATTATAACTGTAGTGTATTTAGCTGTGAAATTGCATGGACATTTTTGTGCCTCTACATTTCTAAGTACTCTCCCTCCTTGTTAAGTCAACCAGCATTTTGCTTTCAGTGTTCAGCACTGACTCTCCACAAAGACACACACACACTGTCCCTCTGCTCTTTCACACAGAGTTTACGTCTGTTGCTTCTTGGGTTTTGTACTCTTTCCATACAGAGGAAACCTTGCAATAGCAATGTCCAGTAACCCAACTATAATATGCTGAGAGGAAATTGATAGTGCTGTCAACTCTCATTATTTTCCTATGGATCTTGTGATATTTGCTATTTTTCTCAAAGCCCTGACTGCTGAAATCATATGAATGAATGTAAATCTGAGCTTACATTAAAAAGGCATCTAGATTTCTAAAACATTAAGTAAAACTTGAAAACATGAACTGAATTTACCCAGAAGGGCCAAAACAACCAAATAAGAATTTTTTAAAAAGGGAGGGGTGTTAAATTACATCACCATTTAAAAATAATTTTTTAATTTCAACTCAGTCCTGAACACTTGGTAGTGCAAATTGGCTAAAATCCTCCGATAGATGCTGGGCACTACAAAGTAAGGAACAAGGGCAAGAAGCGGGGGGAATTCTCCCACTCAGGACATGAATCAGCTCCCAGGAGAGTGCTCCTGCCCAGAGTGGGTGCAGTAGCGCCGAATGGAGCCTCCCTGCCAAGCCCATCTTGGCTGCCCTTGCCGTGCCTCTCCCCCAAGGGCTGCTGTGCTTCAGGGTCCGGAGCTTTGAACTATCCAAAAAGCACCGACTACTTTGTACATCCAGTTATTTCTTTTTGTCTGTGGATCCTACAAGTACAGGATGTGGTTACTTCAGAAGGGTCAAAAATTTCTCCCTGCACAAGTAAAGTGAGGTTTTATTTTAAATGGCTATAACAAAACCGTACATCATTTGTGAGCCAGTTGGTAATCGAGACTCCCACAGCAATACAGAGAACTGTTCACAAGGGCTATCACGAACACAGGATCGGGTACTCTGAGAGGATATTGCTTTTCCCCATGTGGAATTATTTTTTAAAACTAATTAATAATATACTTAACATAAATGAGGTGAAAGAAACAGTAACCCACCAAGCTTGCAGTTTAAGCCACAGAAAGGACATGGATGTGAAAGCCCAGATGCTGGGATGACTGATGTACAGGAAAAGAAAGAAGCATTTTCTTATAATTAATTTTTAGTTGATTTTGTACACTGAGAGGAATGGAATAATGTGCTTAGCGTGCAATGACTCACAGGCCTAGGGCCACAATCCCAGCCGCTCTGCCCGTACCCCACACGCCTGCCCTCGCACTGGAGGTGCAGGAAAGCAGCCCGGGCCTCAGTGACGCTTCTCGACAACATTAACACAACAGAATTTGCTCTATCTCACACAATCCCCAGATTTGGTGGGAGACAGGTCATGCTTCCTCCACTCTATTTCAGGGAATCTTATTAGTCTACAATACATAGTTCTTCATGTAAATTCTACAGAGAGGGAGAAAAACTAACAGAAAATATCTTACCAGATGGAGAAAACTGAAACATTACCCTTGTTTCTTTGCCAGCACAGATCCATTCTGACAGGTTGGAAATGATTTATGGTTGGGGGAGCATGGAGGAAGAGAGTATGGGGAGAAGGAGACACACTTACACTAGCAGAGATATTATTAATTGCTGTACAATGTTCAAATCTTTGCATTGCTTTGCATGCAATTAGTTACAAGGCTTACATATGCAGTGATGTTTGCATGCTGATCTCTGCATGAGACAAATAAACCTCGAGTATATGATGCATGTTAGAAATTGCTTTCAAGCCACTGTAGAAGACATTGTGGTAAAGAAATGATACAATATGGCAGCTCAAAAGCTGCATTCAAGGAAACAGATTACCTTTGAATATATGAATAGGTAAACACTACAGCATGTCCAAGATTAATACTAATCATTACAATTTTAATATATAAAACTTTACGGGTATTGCTACCCAGCAGTGATCAGGCAGATATCTAGTCTTTGTAAATTAAAACCAGATATTTTTCTGTATCTAATTGATTTTTACATTACATTAGGCAGCCAAAGCTGCAACCTTCCATGACATAGTATCTAAATAAACATTTATTAAAGTATTTTAATTAGAATAAGAGGGAAAATATTGTTTCCAATTATGTTTTCAGAAGGAAAAAAAACAGACCTATTAAGAATTAATGTAAACATAAGTGTAATGTAACATTTAAATGCAATAATTATGCCATTTGATTTATACAATGTGAGTTATTTCTATTTCCTATACTTTTAAAAGAGGATTACTTATGCATTTATTGCCTCTTGCATCTTATGGCTTTGATCTTGAAAAATAATAAGAAGGGACGCTCCAAAATGTGAATAGTGATTTTACAAACTGAGGCATATCTGTGTCGAGCAGAAACTCGTAGAATTTATCTTATAGATGCACGAGACATATTGGTCATTAATAACTTTCCTCATCCAGGGCAGGAGTGGCTCCCACTCTGAACTGCTGAGGTGCTTTGTCTGGTCCCAAGTGACTGGGCTTCTGTCGTTTCCCTTGAAATACTAACCAGGCAAAAACTTATTCCCTGGGGATTCAGCACGGATTGTTAGAGTCTCCAAATGACTTATAATTTTTTGCTATATACACGTATACACCTGCGTGCACAGATATTTTGGCTGCCTCTATTCTTTTTTATGGAACAGTGAATTTCAGATCCTGACATGATTTAGCACAGGGAGATTGAGTCAGGCATAGTACGCTGGTATAATCTATGGTTTGTAGTACTGATAAGTTCTCATGCCTTATTGAAGGCATACATTTCTTGATAGCATAGTTCCACACCACCAGATATATACACATGAAGGGGAATTAGTTTATACCTCACAAACCAGGCATGACTTGGAGTGAAAGCGATGACAGTGTCTTCTTCGCTTCAGCCAGGAGCTGGCAATGCCATGATTGTCACTGCAGGGAAGCAACCAGGGAGTCTTCTGTGCCTTTTAGTTTAAGACATTATCACTTACCAAGAGCTGCTGGAAGAGTTTCTGGCTGTCATATAAAAACTGGCTCACTGTTCTTGACATTGACATGATCTTGTAGAGACACTACAGAAACTACAAGAGTGACTGCTTAAGGAAGATAAGGTTCCTGCATCTTTTAAAACAGCAATTAAATCCTGGCCCAAGGAAAGATCTTTTGAAATGGGCATCTCAGTAACAAACGTATGCCTGCGTCATGGCTGACACAGCCACATCAGGTGTCCGTCTTTCCCTTGATGACTGTTGACCAGTTTGAAGCAAACCTCAAAGTACTGGGATTAGGAAATGAGAGCAGGAGTATGCCATTTCAGGCTTCTCTGGGAGTCAATGCAAACACAGTGCAAGACTTAACATAATATCTGAGGTTCATTGACTTCACACCCTTTAACAATACATACACTGCTTCAAAGTAACTGAATATAGACACCTTTCTTAAACAAAATTTAGGCAGTTTTACTCAATGCTTGTTACCTTAAAAACTTTTCTGAGTCTTACTGCCTGTTAACTAGTGCCTTCATTTTACTCTCCACAAAATTCTCTTTTGAGAGAATTCATTTGTTCCTAGATCCCTCCATAAAGGACACCGTTTTTGTGCCCTTCGTTGTAAAAGCATTCATGGAAAAAAGGAAAAACGCTAGTCCCAATCTAGACCTTCCAGAGGTGGATGAGGTTGGTAGAAAAGAACTCATGGTCAGACAAATATCTTATAGATGTAAATACTTTCCCTGGATAACAAGAATATTCTCAAATACAAATGTGTCTCATTCATCTCTCTTTTCAGCTCCAAGAGGCTAGTCCCTGTCATTTCTTATGTTTGTGTCATCATTTACTTGCATTCTCTATCTCTTTCATCAACTGTTTCTACAAGTCTGTAACATTCCAACCATAAAAATCAAATGTCTAATATTTCCCATTCATATCCTCTCCCAGACTACACGACTGCTACCGTGCCAGCACCCTTCCATTCCGGCTCCAGTTTCAACCACTGCAGCATTACAGCACAAAGCAGAGAGCGTGGCCGCACCATCTCCATCCTCTCTGCCATTCATTTTCAAGGCTCATTTAAAAATATCCATGGAGTCTACGCTCACTTCTAGTCTACACCTTACTACAATCTACCGACACTGAAAGAGCTGATATCCTCTTTGTTCTCTCTTTAAAAAAAAAAATCACTGTCTTCTTCAAGGCCAATATTTCACAACAGAATATGGCTATAGTCAGTAAATTCATATTTAGTTTCTTAAATTAGTAAGCACTTAGATTTTAAAAACTAAGTGCTCAGCTGTTAGAACATTTAACAGCTTAACTTCAGTTACTTGTTTCTGACAATCTTAGTTTTGGCTCTCTTTCACACATTTCACTTACACAAATATAATAACTTATTCAGCAGAGAATGCCTCTAACCACCCTGTGTAACAGATCACCTATTTTGCCTTTGCATCAAGCATTCCATACATAACCCTGTAACTATCTTCACAGGAGGCGGGGATACGACAAACTTGACGCTTCTGAAGTGCTTTTTAATTATAATTTATTTTAATTAATATTTGCTATTTTGGAAATGTTTTACTGTAAGCACATATTCTACATGTTCTATGCTAAATCTATTACTAAATTCTGTTTGACTTCTTTTTTTTCCAGTCTTCTACATCAGGGACATCAGAGTCCTTTCAGATTTTAAAGATTAAAGCTCTGCTGGGCCTCAGAGACACTAATATCCATTTCCCTGAGTTATCGCTGATGGACTTGAACATACCTTCTTACAATGGAACTTGTAGCATGTGGTATTTTTTCCATGTTTATTTTTAAGGCGGTTACAGTATACGATATTCATTTTGGCAGTCATGTTATCTTCATTTTTAACTCGGTGCTAACAAATACGATGAATTTCCAGCAAGAGAACCCCTCTAAGTTTTCAGGACTGTTATTTTCATACTTACCACAGTACTTCTAAGTACTGCTGTACTAGATAAAGATTTGTGAGCCATTGTGTTTAGCAGCTCACTTCCAAGTGAATTACACATCTCCTGCCAACAGCCATGCAGAAGCAAAAGCTCAGAAATAATGAATACACTATGCAGTGGCATTTTTGCCAGCCATGGGCTTCTCAGAACTGTACAATTTCCCCAGTGATTGCACTGTCATTATAATAGGTAATCATTAGATTTATCTTTTATATAATTTGTAACATCTTATAGTATTATATGTGCATTTATGTAGCCTCATTACTGCCAGGAGTCCTCTTTAACTGAGATGATAAGTAAATAAAGTAGAAATTACACACCAACAGGAACCTGGAATATGTTGTTTTACTGTATGTCTGAGAGCTCCCGTTAGCAAAGCTAATCTGCGCAGCAGTTACCATTATTTCTACCTCAGTGAGCACTTCCTAATTGCTGTGTTATTGCTTGTGAAGAAAATATATTATTAAAGTCCACAACTTATGACTTGTTGCACATCTACACATGGAAGGAAAAAATCTCTTCATTTCATCAGACCTTAATAGGTTTTGAACAGGATGATCAGCTGTGCCTGTTTTTCTCTTGCGGATCTGTTCATTACCGTTTCATAATGTCAGTGGCTCCTTCTAACAGTCAAGATGCATTCATAATTTATTCAGAAACCTGAAAACATTACTAAATGAATCTATTTAATTCTCTATGAATCAGCTCAGCCCTATTTTGGTAGCAATTTGTAATGAACAACAATTATAAGCCCAAAGGAATCAGTATTCCTTTTTAGTTGTTTATGTTTTATACCCAATTATTGGTCCACTGCCAGATAATGATCCACAGAGCATTAGAATTGTGTATTAATATTATCTTTACAAATGCAATAATACTCAGTGGAGGATAAAGTTTGATGGACTCCTCTTGTGCACTAGCTAAAGCTCTACATTGTCAGGAAAAGAGTCAACATTAGCACTTTGTTCTGAGGGGACTGCTAAGAACAGGGTGACCTTCAAAATTTGGCAATATAATCAAAATGGCAAACAGCAGCCACTGAAATTAACAAAGAAAATAACTTCAGGATTATTTTCATGTTCAGAATTAGCGAGACGCCACAGATACGCAGAAAGCAGGGCTTACAAAAGGATTTTAGGAAACAACAGAATATTCTGCACTCTTCCAGTTAAAAGGCACAATCGTGAAACTTCTCTCTTTCAGTGAGCAAGCCAACACACAAGAATTCCTGAAAAGATGGTCAGCTTTCATTCACTTATGCCCAGATTGTACTATTTTTGTCTGGTTTGAAGATGGAGTATTACTTCTATAGGATGTCTGGGGTAAAACATATGAATCATTTTAAGAACTGTATTCCATAGATTCTATCTGGGAATAATACCGTGCACTTACCCTAAGAATAAATGTTTGCCGTTTTTAAGTTATCTTAGTACATAGCCAAGATGTGGCTGCATACAAAATATAAAAAAGCCAAACCCAACTCTTGTGATATAGAGTGGCTTCTGCACAGAACAGAAAGTCTTGGAAAGTAAGAACGGAGCCATGTTGATTGTGTTAATAACAGCAGGGTTTCACTACATTGAGAAACAGCTTACACTTATGTTATTGGTGTTCCTTGCTAAAGATCTCACTTCCCAGATTTGACTCCTGACTAGTGTATGTTATTGCTGAGTAGCCTGTATCACAACATTCATGAGCCTGAGTGGATGTTTTTATTTGTATTTACTATCAAGACCCCTGAGAACTGTGACAACTAAGCCATTCAAGAGCTGAGTTTCCACTTAAAGCCTTATTCGTTCTTTAAAAAAATACACAGTCTGTTTCTGTTGTTACCTGGAATGAATAAGCAGTACAGAGAACAGACCCATTGATTTGTCAACACTAGAGAGCAGCCATAAGATGTCCACAGCCCAAAGCAGTTCACATTTAAGAATGAGAGTGCATCTTTTCCAAAGCACCAAAAGACCCAGAGATCCTTTATAGGATCTCTCTAAAACACCTGGGCATCTAATAGCCATTGTCCATGAAGAAAGTTGGGATCCTTGATGTTTTTTAAAAGCTCCAGTAGGTGCCTCTACATCTTCAGGAGCTTAAATACCTTTAAAAATTTGCCATAAGGCACTCAGCAGGTAGCTTCAGTAGCCTCATATGTTCTCTGAAACAGGCAGAGAGAGAGATAAATAATGCTATGTTTTGATCAGAGCAGTAGCAAACATTCAGCATCTTATGTATTCTTTTCCCATTTACATGGAGATGTCAATGACACAGGTACTTCTTCGATGCAAAGCTGTTTATTCTCAAAAATATATGTCTTGTTACCCTGTTACACAACGGGAAAACAGCACTTGCTCAGTGAATTATGCTGCTTTTTTTCTGGGCTGTGCTGAAGGGCTCCCTTCTAGCTTTCTTTCAGGGTCATGTTACAAGCGTCTTCATTTTCCTGCCCATCCTCCCTCTGCCTCTGCCCTACTGGCTCTGTCTGCTCTTTCCTCCATCCACTGCACTCAAATGGCCTCTTTCCTCTCCACCACAAGGATGAATTTGCACCTGGTCCACAATGAAACTCCCTCCTCCATGTAGCTCAGTTCATCTGGTCTAGCCTTGACTTTCACAGGTGTCTCAGCTGTCACACCACATACCCTTCAATGGCTTCTTATGTTTATCCCAAATGAATGGCACCTCTTACATGTAGCAGCTATCATCAGCTCCCTGTGTAATATGCTGAACAACAGGTAACGTAGACTTCACATAAAGCTATAGGCTGTGCTACATTTTTAAAGATTATCTTATAGCTTCCAACCAAACACACTAAAGATTTCACTATCTTATTCACATTTCAAGGTATGTTTTAACAAAAAAAACATCTCATTTAAAACACATGCATTAGCATTTTGGACAATTTAGGACTTGCTGCAACAAATTTTACTCGGAATTGCAACAGCCAAGTTCCTCGGTACTTTAGTTGCTAACAATGACTTTGCATCCTCATCTAAAGATATTCTGCAGCAGGAAAAGAAATTGCTACAAAATAATTATGTGAACAAGGAGACTCAAGTGAGAGCATGGTGGGCAGGTGCAGCTCATTGCCCAGCTCTCCCTGTAAACTGAAGGAGTGTGTAAATGAAAAGCATAAACCCCACCTGGAATGCATTTTGATCTATCTAAACGTTAATAGCGCATACCGAGACATAGCTGAGTTCGTGTAAGTGCTGCCAATAGTACACACAATGTATTAATAGCTAATAAAACAAACCATAGTAATTTCTCTTAGAAGTGGGTTCAGAGCTGGTCCAGTCACGGGTGGCCACAGTGGAAATCACTGGAACCTCCTCCTTGCATTTCAAACACTGCAATCAGTAAAAGCATCAGGCACAAAAAAAAACCCAAACACACAAACAAAAACAACAATAACAATACAAAACAAACAAACCAACCCCACCAAAACAAACCACACCACACAAAAAAAAACCAAAACAAAACACACAAACACCCCCCAAACCAAACAACCCTCTTTTTTACCTGAGGAATAGCTAAGCCTTACTACTATAACACCCAAATGGAAATAATAAGCCCTTGGCTTTTGGAGTAGTAACAGCAAATAGGTTCTTTTAAGTGCAATTAAAACTATACTCCATACTGAATTCATTGCTATTGACAGTTGTTAGGATTTTCATGCTGTAAGCACAAGTTCCTAAGAAAATACTGGTGATTACTACTCTAATACAGTAAAGTATAAATAATGCCAGAAAAGATCATGAAATTCCTTCACCCTTAGAAAGGACCTCAAGAGACAGAAAATCACCTTTTTTAAGTAGACTGCACTTGTTATGCCATTATGATACAATATCAGGAAGCACCTTAAATATATCCAGCATATTTTTAACAAGTTAAGCTTGCTCCCTTGAAAAAGATGCACTTTCCTTCCCAAGGCATGTGAATATGATTGTTTTAAACACAAAAACAACACCAACACTAGCTACCATGAATCTTCCTGCTTTAGAGTGTCCTTATCAAAAGTAACTCAGAAAACACGCCGGCATTAATTGTTGTTGTGTTTTTTTAAGGGCTGGTCTGAACATCAGAGAGAGCCTTTAAGTAAGAAGAAGCCTTTTGTCTGATTATGTGTGGGCTCAGCATGACATCTACTTTTTTCTATGTCCTGCTTTTATTTTGAATGCAAGATAATAACCAAACTGTAGTTAGACCTGGATAATAAGTGAAAAATGCAGAGTTTAAACATCTTACTTCTCATTAGTGATATTCTGCCTAGCAAAACGAAAGAAATCACAAACTGTAGATCAATATTACTTCATTTTAACCTTCCATTAGTTATCAAGTAATTTCATGAGAATATTTTTCAAGAGGGATGTCAAATTGACAACTTCATATGATAAAGACACGTACAGCAGTAGGAGATAAAGTTTTTTCTTTCAAGTAGGCTTTTCTATCCCTCCCCTTTTGGACCCTGATAGTAATTAAAACATCCATTGGCAATCTAGTGGCAAAACACTTGAGCATGATTTAATTATGGATTGCTTTGGTTTTGAACCAAGAACAGCAATGACTACATGGAGGTTCACACTGCCTCTCTCTTATGCTTCCTCAGTATTTTCTGATGCATGTGAGTGGTGGGAAGAAAAAGAAAACAATCCCCCTGACAGAAAAAGAACGGCCTTGAACAGGAAATAAATATTTTGCAATGTCTGAACAAAAAAATGAAAATAAAAAAAAATACTTAAAAATTAATAATTTCATTGATAGAATGGAAATATGGAAAGGTCCTGGACACTAAACATTAAGGAAACAAATCAGAATAAAGGGTGATGGAGCAGTATATCAAAACCAGTCAGGCCTGCAGCATGCTCGACACTGAATGAAAAGACCGAATTCTCTAGCGCTGGAAATAACCAAAGAACAGGAGTCAATCACAGACAAAATCTTTTCCCTGGTGATCAGCTACAATAAATTCAACAAGACACTGGGGAATTCCATCAAACAGAAACTGTGTGCTTGCTGTATTCACACGCAATTTGGGGATCAAAAGGTTGCTACCGGGAAACACAAAAGCATTTTTGCAAACAGTGCAATGAAATTTTATGCTCAAAATCAGCAAAATTTTAAAATAAAAGCAAGCAAAAAAACCAATGCTATACTAGGGTAAGGAAAACTAACAAAAATGTGTATCTAATTTGAGGGGACCCTTTCCATCCTTAATTCCTACTTCTAGTTTAGTAATAAGAGCTTAAAACGAGTGGAGCAAAAGAAAAAAAAAAAAAAAGAAATACATTATTAGAGGCCTGGAAAGACTTCCATATAAAGAATAACTGAAGTTGTCAGAAGTGCCTTATGACCAGCTTTGGGGAGAAAGCAACTTTTCATTTGCAAAGTAACTCAGGCCTTATCTACACTTCAGGGGCAAAGACATCTGATCAGTTAGTATAGAGATTCTCACCCGCAGAGAATGTGGCGTGGAGACTTTTAAGTGAGCTGGACCCCGACACAGGAGCAAATCCTGCATGGCAGCGCTGGCCCTGAGGTCCTGTGTCCCAGTTTGATGTGTAAACCCAGGCTAGTGAACCTGCACAACACCACAGCTCTTTCCAAGAAAATGCCAGCCCAGGAAGTTCAGCATAATATCCACTGCAACATCTACATGTTCCCACACACACATAATAATTTATGTTCCATTGTTTTGTGATTAAATTTTGCCTCCTGTGTGTCTAATGACAATGTTTACAAATGTGTGTGCTGAGATATAGACAGAATACTAGAAAGAGTCTCCTGAAATGTTCAGACAAATTAGTCACAACTTTTAGTAATTTCTATACATAAAAACATCACAGGCAAAGTTACAAACAAAATACAAGACCCTTTACACAAATTGCTGGCAGTTCAGCTAGAACTGACTAGAAATGCAGTATTGACAGTAAGGCATGTGGAAATGCAGGAGAGTAAACACATCGATGCAAATGTGTAGCAATACAGGAGATACTGAGAAAAAGGAAAGGTGCACAGCTTTGTATTTACAACAGAACAACAGGAATGGTCCCATGGGCCAAGGGGCTGAACCCAGGCACGTTGCAGTATGCACATGCAAATCAGTTCCAAAAGAGGTTAGTTTAAATGGGAAGTATAATTGGGATGGGAGGAACTCTCTCATTCTACCACAAACATCTCCCTATTTCACTGAAGCATAAACATAGAATAAAGAAGGGGGGGTCCAGTAAAAAGATCATTATTCATCAGCCCTATGGATACAGTATGTATAACCCCTGAGATTCATACAGGCACCTGCCTCCAGATCAGCTGCGTAAGGGACAATTTATCATAACCAAACATGTAGGAGTGGGGGAGGCCACAGTGGTCATTGCCTGCACTGGAATTTATGATGGAAAGAAAGTTAATTAAGTTCTGTGGTCAGTGCTTAAGGGAAAAACAGAAGAGCTCCCAAATGCAATTCCTTGCTGGAACAGATATTTTGGCAGAACTTGCTAATTACTATATTAAACCATTAATTTGGCAAACAGAACTAATTTTCTTAGGGTAGGTTTTCAGGGAAAAATGCATAGAAACAAAACAGTTTTGTCATCTGGCCTTTTGTTTTCAAGAAGGAAAGTAGACCTCGCATACTTTATAGTTACTAACATCATTATAGCACCACACATAACTGAGTGGCAGAATGTGAGCAATAGCAGGGAGAAGAAAGTAAGAGGCTTCAGAAATCCATGGGAAAAGAACTAGTTTAAGGAAAAGTGCAAAGCAAGTGTATGTGCAACCACATTTGGCTAAATTAAGACAATTACAAATTGTAATGTAGTAATTCAATGCAAAATATCAAATAACTAACAGGGTCCTTATAGCTTTGCATTATATGACCTGGCATTTCTGGTTTGGGCAAACCAAATAAATCAGTTTTATTTCACATTCTTATAGATGCTTATAGATATATAACCAAAGGGATAAATAATCCTTATTAAGGGCAGAAATCCTCAGGGCAAGGCAGACATCAAGTACAATAACTTAGTCAACATCTGCTCCAGCCACATGACCTGGGCCATCTAGAACATTCCCAGTTTAAGAGCCTTACAGGCCTTCAGTCTGAAGCCATTACACATGGGCATGACACATAATGTGAAGGTCTGCATTCACACTCTCAAGATACAGCTACAGACCAGAGCTTTTCCTTATGATAGAATATGGGCCAAAAGCAAGAAGCAGGAGTGTTTCTGGTTATTTTGTATTTTTCATCTGCAGTTCTCTTGTGGAGCTGCATTTCCCTTGAAAAAGACACTGATCATAATTCCAAACCTGCTACGATGATACCAATGCTAAGAATTGTTATTCAGCAGTGAATTAGTGCAAGATGGGAAACAAAATTGGAAAGAAAACACAAGCAAAACTCTGCACGCCCATCACTATAAGAAAAATTTGCAGGCCAGTTCTGTCTAGCTATTACATCCAAACAGAATAACCCAGTGGTCAAAAAGATCTGAGAAAAGTCTTAGATGTGCTAGGCTGTGAAACAGATACATTAATTAAGAAGGAGTTCTGCAAATTTATAGTAGCGAGGTGAAAATGGGACCCAAAACAGAGCACACTTTTGTTTCCTTCACAAATATACCCTCCAATAATAGATAAATAAATAAATAAAGATAAACACTCCACTCCTTGGCCAGCCAGAATATCTTTAAAAGCTACAGCATGACAGTTTACTTGGGATAGCTCATTTAAGTAACACAAAATGTTATACAGCTTCCCAAAACAGGCATCGAGGAAAAAAACAAAACAAAACAAAAACAACGGCCATTGTTTTATAGAAGGAGAGAAAATCTAGTTTTTACTTATGTTTACTTGCCATGTTCAGGAAAAAATATTCATTGGACAATCCTGATAGATTCTTATGACTTAATCAAAACACAAATTCAACCAAATAATTTTTGCTAACTCATCATAATAGGTGAATGCGAGTGATGTAAAAACTTGAGCCTGGTGTGCAAAGGGAGGAGGGAACAGATTTCTGTTTCATTTTAACTCATAAATAAATTTTACATTTGAAAAAAATAAACCCGCGAAGTACAAGATAACGAATTGAATTACAACTAAAGCATACATTCCGTTTCAGTGGGTTTAGTAAGGGAGGAATGATTTTTGTTTGTTTACTTTTTAAGCCTTTAATTCTTTTCAAATTAAGGGTTTTTCCGTAAACAGCAAAATTCAGTGAGTAAGAACATTTGGAATCCTCAAGTATGCATTTTCTTTTTTACTGTGAAATGTTTCATTAAAAAAAAAAAGTCACTTCTACTTGCCAGGATTTCGGGATGTATAATAACATTATTAGTATAAAACTTCACTAAATTGCATCATTTAATGTGAATGATGAAGTGCAAATTACATGGAAAGACTATATGCACATTTAGTGATAGAATTTGGCCCTCTACTTTATTTTTCTTATCTGAAGTAGAAAAAATAGAAATTGTTTCTTAATTTTAATGCATGCCCATGCCTTAAACTATGTTTTTTACTTGACTTTCAACAACTACAGTATATGAAACCAAAATATATTCCTCTTTATACATATTTTATAATTTGTTTCAAGTTGCATCTTAAAAGGTATTTAACTTTTTCTCCTGGATCCTGATTTTAGTTAATGGCAGTAGAAAAGTCACTGTCCTTGATCTAGAATTGTTTAGTAAGAAGGAGTCAGGGCTCAAGGCACATGAAAACATGTCAATCAGAGGTAATTGCTCTCTAAAAGAAACCCTATCAAACTGAAGAACAAGAACTAACACTAAACACATGGACTCACTGCAGCACCTAATCTACTAATGAGCTCAGCTTGTTATTTTCAGGCTTGCTACTCAAAAAGTTCCACATAAGAAACATGACAGTGAAGGACAACATTGCTTAAATAGTTTTAGATATTATATATTACCAGGGGAGCCTGTAACATCACCTGTGGTTAAGGTTGCCCGGTACTTCCCATGACGCTTGCCTTGCCACTATGACCAGCTTCAGCTGCTTGGGCTGGAATTTTCTATGGAAAACGTCTTCCTCTGACTAATACTTTTCTTTTTTTCTTTCGTTAGCTTGATGATTTCTGGTATTATTTTATAACCACAGGAGAATGAATGACATTAAGGAAAGAAGGAAAATAAAAGGAAATGTGGCTTTATCATAATATCACAGCAGGCAGAGAGGACAACTCGTACCCTGGAGGTCGTGTTCTTGGCACTAAGTCTGCTCCTCCTCTCAGTATAGAATCAGCATCTCTGCTCTGCTTCTGGACCCAGGTGGATACTAAACCTGGCCTAGCCAGTCAGTCCTGTGCCCAAGAGCCCACTCAGGCAGGCAGAGCTCAGTCATAGATGCACAATGAGTCAACACCTTTCCTTCCCTTCCCACGTCACATCTATGCTAACCTGCTTTTACTCATGATTCACAAATCTCGACAACTGAATGCTGTCTACAAAAAATCTTTCTTCATTAACAAAGCATAAAATGTACCTAGTTGTGCACTGACAACCTACCAGATACCATCCCTGACTGCAAAAGTTTATGCAGTTGGTTTAAAGAAATGTTCCTGGTGCTGAAATATGAGAGTATCAATTAATATGCCAAAATTAGCATGTATTGAGATCAAAAGGAAGGGACTTATACACAAAACCCGTTAGTTCTATTGTTCTAATATCCACATGTGCTTCTGGCTGCAAAATGAATGCCCAGTACCATGAAAGAGGATTAAGTATGCTCCTGGTGTACATCTTCTGGTTTCTCCTACTTTACCAAAGAATCTCAGAAGTTCCTTCGTGGAGCTTGGATAATAAATTAAATATATTAATTCAGAAAGCAAATTCATATATTTGGGGTTGCCTGACTAACCTAGTGGCCTTGTACGATGGAGCAACTATAATACATTAGTGGACAAAGGAAAGGCTATGGATGTCCTCTCTCTCGACTTCTGTAAAGCCTTTGACACTGTCCCCCACAACATCCTTCTCTCTAAAATGGAGAGGTATAGATTTGACGGGTGGACTGTTCAGTGGGTGAGGATCTGGCTGGAAGGTCGCACCCAGAGAGTGGTGCTCAATGGCACAATGTCTGGATGGACACCTGTAACAAGTGCTGTCCCTCGGGAGTCCATACTGGGACCAGTACTGTTTAATATCTTCATCAATGACCTAGTGGGATGGAGTGCACCCTCAGCATCTTTGCAGATGACGCCAAGCTGAGTGGTGCAGGTGACATGCCTGAGGGACAGGATGTCATCCAGAGGAACCTGGACAAGCTCGAGAAGTGAGCTCATGTGAACCTCATGAGGTTCAACAAGGCCAAGTGCAAGGTCCTGCACCTGGGTCAGGGCAACCCCCAGTATCAAAACAGGCTGGGGGATGCAGGGATTGAGAGCAGCCCTGCTGAGTAGGACTTGGGGGTATTGGTGGATCAAAGACAGGACGTGAGCTGGCAATGTGTGCTGGTAGCCCAGAAGGCCAGTCGTACCCTGGACTGTATCAACAGGAACGTAGCCAGCAGGTCGAGGGAGGTGATTGTGCCCCTCTGTTCTGGTGAGACCCCACCTGGAGTCCTGCATCCAGCTCTGGAGCCCTCAGTACAGAAAGACAAGGACCTGTTGGAGAGGGGCCAGAGGAGGCCACCGAGATGATCAGAGGGCTGGAACAGCTCTGCTGTGAGGACAGGCTGAGAGAGCTGGGGTGTTCAGCCTGGAGAAGAGAAGGCTCCAGAGAGACCTGATTGTGGCCTTTCAGTACTTAGAAGGAGTCTATAAGAAAGATGGGGACAGACTTTTTAGCAGGGCATGTTACAACATGACAAGGGGTGATGGTTTTAAACTAAAGGAGAGGAGAGGAGATTCAGGCTAGATATGAGGAAAGAATTTTCCACAATGAGGGTGGTGAAACACTGGCCCAGGTTGCCCAGAGAGGTCGTAGATGCCACATCCCTGGAGACATTCACAAGGCCAGGATGGATGGGGCTCTGAGCAACCTGATCTGGGTGAAGATGTCCCTGCTCATTGCAGGTTTGTTGGACTGGATGAGCTTTGAAGGTGCCTTCCAACCCATTCTATGAAATATTAAAAAAGGAGATGGATTATTTAATGTAAAGAGTAGTATTGGTAAGACATCAAATACACAGTTAGACTGGAAATTAGAAGTAGTTTAGGAATTTCAGGAGCTGGGTCTTACATCAAAATGTTAAATCAATCAGATCAGAGGTTCAGAAATGTATTTTTCCTCAGGCCATCTTGGGAAAAACACAGGATAAGGAGGAGTGCCTCTCATGAGGCACCGAACGCTTTTTTTAGTAATTTGGGCATTTTAACCCCTTTGAGTCTTTAACCCCTTTGAGTGTAGTGAAAAAAGTTTTTCACCTCCTCTGCCTTTTTCTTGGGCATTGGTTTGGGTTTTTTTGTTGTGGTGGTTTTTTTTGTTTTTTTTTGTTTTTTTTTTTTTTTGTAAGGCTCCTGAGTCCAATAGAAGGTGATGGTAAGCTTTTGTGACTTGCAATAAATAGTCTTGGGTACCATGAGAATGTCCTCTTAACTTGCTCTGGATTTCTTAGCTATGACAATCTGTGACTGTACTAATAGCCCAAGTGGCTAATAAGAGGGTGCCATTTGTGTTCAAGATGTCCCATTAGTAATTTCCAGAAGTGCTAAAACCTTCTACACCTGACTAAAATCAAGAGGAGCTCTACCAGAGAACATACACATTAGCGCATACTCCGCTAAGCATCCTGAAAAAATCAGGTCCTGAGTATCTAAAACAAAATTCCTGGGTAAATCTACAACAACCATTCTGTGGCTCAGCCCTCCCTCTGTAAAGTGGATGTACAACTTCCCCCTTCCAAAGGTACCAAGCAGATTCCTCTATAAATATTTGAGAAGCATTTTGCAATGATAGTGGTGAGCAGTGCAGAAAAGCCTATGTGGAAGTGAGAATTTCTCTAATTAGACCAGAGTATGAGTATGTCCCAGATAATGTGAGTTAGGGCCACACATGAAAGGACGAAGCTAAAATTCTGAACTCAGAGAACATAACCCATCTGTGCAGTGAATGAGGCAGTGGTCCTGTAGGAAAAAAAACAGCATGTGATCCAGTAATTAAAGATTGTTCATGAAACATAGCCACAAAGGAGGCAAATGCTTTTAAAGGAGCAACCTTAGTCCTGGCATTTCCTGCCTTGAAAGTCTCTATTTTGCAACCTTAACATTTTCAAGATTCTTTTATGACACAGAATTTAGGCCCGCTTAGAATGAGAGCGTGCATATATTACATCTTATAAAAATTCTTTAGCATTTACTGGGAAAGACTTCTCTTTCTCCTTCCATCCAACAAATCAGGTTTTAATAATTATACAGCTCTAAGGACTGCTTTAAGGAGTTATGCAGGTCAAGCTTCTTGGTTTAAATTTTATGCTGAAAATAGGTTGGTTTATGCTTTCAGAAAACAAAGGAAATCAGGAGAAAAAAAATGAGAAGGCTTTTCCCATTTCTTGACAACGCACTTCTGTTATTACCCAAAGACTCTCCAGTATCCATCCCTAGTTCCCATCATCCTCCTGTGAATGCTAAAATGTGTGCTAGACATTTTTATATGAATGCTAACTCACTGGGAACAGCAGACACTCAGTTCGTAATCCCAGGCGAATGCGTAGAGGACAAATGAATACTGTATAAGGGCATGGAGCATAAACGAGGGTGTCTCCTTGTAAAATCTAACTAGTATATGCAGTTGTGAAACAACCTGGTATAAGTAAGTTTGTGTGGCGAATCTACACAGATGTACAGAGTTCCGTTTCTTGAAATCTGGCCATGCCATGAAGCACAGATACACTCTGCACAGGAGAGTTTGTTTTCTCTCAATTCCAGTTCACGTAAGGCTATTTTTCTAGATCTGAAAGGTGCATTTGTAACAATGGTCATGTCACAAGTGAAGCCTACACAAAATTCAGTTTGCCTTTCCTCATCTTCTTCAGTAACCAAGCTCTCAGAACTTTCCCTATGTCTTTTGAGATCTAGTGGCCTCAAATACTTTTCCTCTTCTCAAACTGTTCACAGAGAAACTCTTTGGTTTCTCTACATCCACTACACATCTGTCAGCACTTTGTTTTGAGAACCACCAGTCAGGTGCATATCTCCATTTGCTGAAGAAAAACATGTCTGAGACCCAAACTAGCACTCAGGAAATTCAGTTGTCATGGGATTAGATTTCCATATGAACCTTCCCCCAGCCCACAGGCTACTACAAAACCATCAATCAAAATACTCAATCATTTCATCTGTGTCTGTATTATTTTGCAGGGCATGCAACAAGCAGAAAGCCAGAAGTCATTTAGTTTTCTGAGTAGTTTAGTATCATCCCTAAGGCAAATCATCATTCTTTAGGATACCTGGTAATTTACAAAAATTAGAAAATGAAATGTCCTTCCAGGCAGATTATGTCACACAGTGGACAACTGTTGATTCTTGCACTTTCCTTGTAGGAATATGCCTCTGGCTGGATTCATAGACACAATACTGGAAATCACACTTGGTAATATTTTTAACTGCTCCTAAATACCTTTGGAAATGGGAATCTAGAGAACCAGTTTTGTAATTTAAACCTAGACATCCACTTCAGCGATTATGCTAAGCAATTCTCCTGAATAGGGTCTATCAGAACTCTTTAGAAAATGTTAATAAAATTAGTCTTTTGAATGTAACATAGAATAAACTGATAATCAAGCAAGGAAGTATATCATTCAGCATTCAGGCAGAGATTAGAGATTTCTTAGCCATATGAGTATTGTTCCATCCCATTTGAGTCAAGGCCCAGTATAAAAAAGTTCAAAGATTAATATGACTCTGGGTTAGTGCAGACATATACAAAACACCCACCTATAGCAGACTGTAGTATAATATTTCACCTCCAACCTCACCAACCTGCATGCCAAGTCCAGTTGCTCATCAGTTCTGAGAGTCCCCAAGCCAGGTACGTCTGGCATCCAGGGTCACAGGGTACAGGAGAAATGCTAAAGCACTATGTAGCTCTGGAAATCATCTGCTCTCTACAGACAAGCTCATGGTAAAAGGTGCTTCATTTCCCAGGCTTTCCTGAGCTGCAGCCTAATATCTACCAGACTTCAACCAAAATATCACAGAATCAACTCTCAGAATACAAGAACATAATTTTTAGAGACTAGCAGATCTTTGAGCCCCCACTACAGAATTTATACACTAATTTATTACCAATTTGCTCCTAAAGAAGGAAATCTATAGATTTGCTACCTCTATAGGGTCACAAAAAACACACACAACATATTACTTATTATAAATTATTACATAGTTCCGACACATTTAGGTAATAACTTTGTACAAGCAGCAGATGTGACTTAATAGAAGTCAACTGCCTGCTTTTCCACAAAGGAATCGAAAGGTTTGAAAAAAATATTGCTGGAAAGAGGAGGCTGGGAGGGACGCAACAAATCTTCTCCTGTCTGATTGTTGTAAAATATGGTCTCATCAAAATACATTTAACTAGTGATCTTCTGTTTGGGGAACACACAGTGACTGAGTTCCAGTTCATTACTTTGAGGGCTATGGTGCTATGGTCAAGGCCTCCAAACCAGTAAGATGGCCTAACCCCAGGTTAGAGAGGCTACAATAGCAGAAAGGCAATTACACTGTAGGAAAAATGTCCACTAATCAGCTAGCAATCAATTACTAAGAAGAGAAGATAACCCTATCCCCACTCAAGCTCTTCAGTATTAATAGTGCCATCATGTAATTACTTTAGGCATGGGCAGGTGCATGAAAGGACAGACTCCATAGAACACTGCATCCAAGATTAATGAGTTCTGTCAATTTGCCCAGCAGACATCTGATTCTTCAGCTTTATGTAGCCACTAATTTTACACATGCCTCAGGGCTTTTTTGCTGAAAAAAAATCAACTACTAATTTAAATACATCCAAAAAGCTTATATCTTTAAAAAAAGTCCCTAATTTTACAAGCATCCTAACACAAACAGTAATACAGCGTGTTTTCCTATTTCAGTTGTTCTTTTTTTTAGTCAGAGTAATGAGTGAAACACAACATCCTACAACCTCCTAGAAAAAAATGACAGCACAGTCCTGCAGTCACAATATCCTGAATTTAACTCACACAATCAATTCCAACAAGTAAAAAAGAAAAAAAAAAAGAGAGAAAGAAATGTTTCTGTAAATAAGCCATTGCTCTGAAACCAAGACATAGCAAATACAGAAGCACTTTGCTGCTAAGTTTGCAAACATGCTGAATGAGCACAGCTGTCAAAAGCAGAATCATCCTCTGCAACAAGCTACAGCCTGCAGAGTTAAGTCAGGGATATATAGGCCTTTGGGTCAAGCAAGAAATGGCTTGAAGTAAAATTTCTATATGTAGTCAGCTGCAAAAGCCAGATTTTAAAAAGAAAGAGTTCTCAAATGAAATACGACCAATTCTTAGAAACATCTTCCCTATTTGGAAAGTGCATGAACAACTCCCATCCCCAGAAAAATATGACCTGTTCAGGATTTTAAGAGACCTTCACTCTTACTAGAATCCTGTTTCAAGAAGGTGTTTAAACACTTGCTTAAATCTTTGAAGTCATTTAGGTGCTTAAGCATGCGGACAGTCTCTCAGAGATCCTCTAAGGCATCTCTCTGAAACTTCAGGCTCCTCAATACCTTTGAAAATCTGAAAAGTGCTTGGCTGTACATACACACAACCCTCAAGAAAGAGCACACAGATCTCCATTTGTTTTTCTAAGTTCAAGCCTTCACTAATAACAAAATTAAAGAAGGGGTTGGACTCCAAATAAAAAATTCAAGTACTACAGCTAAGGAGGTTACTGTTCATCAGCCAAGTGTCATTAACTGATTATACACAAGGTCCAGTTACAAAAAGCTTTACTAAAAGCCACAGGAACCACGATGAAGGTAGTAAGTGTTAAATTTTTTTGCTCCCACCAACTAGGGCTGAATTGTTCCTAAAACACCAGTTCACCTTCAGCAGTATCAAAGTAGCAAACTTACTGGCCTGGAGACAATGATTTTTTTTTTCAAGTATTTCTTCCAAAAATTTAGGCCCCTAATTATGGGCCTAAGCCAAAAACATGAAAAAATTGTTCTCAAAGCTTTTCTGTGACAGGTACAAGAACTGACCTATTTATTTCTCTCCAAAGTCAATGTCATCCTTTTCTGTCACTTCTGTTTGATTATGGAAAACAACTAATGGCATCTATTTTTTTACCTTCCATTTAATGTCACAATTGACCATCCACAAAATCTTTCTCAAGACTACATTTATTGGATATTAGATTCTGCTAATTAATTCTCTGGATTAATTTCTTCTGAAGTAATGTTATCAATTGTTTCCAGTAAAGAAAAAACAGGCCAGCAGTAACTTGATTTTCACATAAATGGATTAAACCTACACAAATGCAGTGGCTGAAGATATCATTGATCCATGTTCATTGGCTGCTGCTGCTGTTTCCATTGTTATTTGATATGGTAAAGGACAATAGAGTGGGAAATGGTTTTGATCTGAAGCAACTGTTTCTAAGAAGATACCAGCAACTGTGTCACAATACATAACTTACAGAATGTATTCTATGCATTAAAAAGCACTAATCCCTAAAAATTATAACTATTTCTGAAAGTCGTATTTTATGGTTTAATCCTGAAAGATGCTCAAGTTCATAGAAGACATTTAAATTGAAGACACTCAGTATGCAATAAAAATGTGTGGGAATTACCAGGGGGAGAAACTATTCTACTAATTGAAAAGAGGCAAAAAATACGAAGTGTCCTTGAAACTACAAACTGGATATCATCAGTTAACAAACTGACATAGGAAGGCAAAGACTGCTGGACCAATCAGCATTAAATCCATTATGGAGAGACCTTCAAAGACATAACAAAAACATAGAGATACCTCTCTTTCTGAAAGGTACTGGGAAATCGTCACCAAACGTTGTTTGTTTTTTTCTTTTCTACATCTGAAAATATCCTCTTTTCAGTTTGTTGTAATGATACTCTCAGAAGTACTGGTTTGGGACGTTGTATTCATTATGCACTGAGTGTTGTACGGTGGCATAAGACCCAGAAGTCCACTTTTGAACATTATTCTTTCTTTACTCTCTTCAGTTTTGAAGACAAAACAAAGTTGAGTAGTTTAAGGGTCGCTTCAATTCATGTCAGCTGACAAGAGGTTCAGAGGATATCAGAGAGGCTATTCCTTTCAGCTCTTCCAATGTGGGAAATGGACTGGGCAGGAAGAACTGACCTTCCCATTTAGATTCTGCTCTCGTGCACTCTCTTTAGCAGCATGACACATCACTGACACAGTAGGCAATTTTTAGCATGAAGGTGCAGGAAATTAAAGTTTGAGAAAAGTGAATGAAAAACAAATCTCCAAAGGTTTTTGAAGATACTACTGAATCCAGACACAGGATTTCATCTCTTTGAATTTTATGTTTGGTAGCAGGGATTCCTAAATTTCCTATGGTCAGCTACTGTCATGAGCAGCACTAAATAAGAAGCAGATAAACTGCTATCCCTTCCTCTCTCATCTTACCTCAAAACTTGTTGCTGCACAACCTCACTCCCTCCAACACAGGATGCCAACACATGCCACCAGCTAACTGCACAGGTGAAGGTCTCGAGACCTACCCCTGCCCAACCTTTCCATACCAGTCTTGGCCATACATCTTCACCCCAGATACACAGATACTCACTTCTTGCCAGGTTACTGCAGGTGTTGTCAATGCACCAGACCAAAGGCTGCAGCCCAGCGGTTATGTCAGGGAGGTGCTGTAGAGCTGTACGCTGGGAAGCAGTTCCCACGTCACCTGTACTAGGCACTCTGCAATGTGGGAAAGTATTTCCGCAGATTTGCCTTCAACACACAAGAGAAATATTCTCATTCATTTTGCATGTCTCATTCCCACTGGCTTCCAGGGATACACTGGATTCAGTACACAGCATTTCTGTCACAGCAGAAAGCAACCCTTAAGTCTGCTTTAAGGGATTCTGGTGGCCCTATCTGGCCTGCCTCTGCAAAACTCTTGCATCTACCTGGAAACATTTTGCTTCATCTTTGTTGATGGTTTTATCAACAAATCTAACATTGAAATACATTGCATCTCATGCAGACTCTAGGCAATACAGAACAAACTTTGTTTTTTCACTTCCCACAGGTTTAGTAGAAACACATTTTTCCACTGCAGAACCTTCGGAAGCTGCATAGAATGGCAACTTTAATATTTTTTTTTAAACTTCCTATAAGTTCAGATAAATCCATCCTGTTCTCACTGATAACCACGTGCTAAATATTTAAAATACTTTCATACCCGTAATATTTACAGCCAGAGGGGTCTTTACATACTGTATCTTTTGTTCTTAGTAATCCATTATGAAAATGTTATGATACAAAGAGGAGTCTACCTGGACATTGCGAACATTCACATTTCCTGTTTATTAGGACTGCTTAAGCTGTCAGTGTTGATGAAAGGGTTATCACTGTAGGCAACTTGCAATATAACTTAAAATATGTCACGGTAATAAAAAAACAAAAATCTGAAGAAGTTTCTGACTGTTTCAGTTCCTGCTCAGCAGAGTATCACCAACTGGTTAATATACTCAGTTCATTTGATTAATTAGCTTCATAAATTAGTGGAAATTATCCTTTTATCTCTGTGGTATTAGCAGCTTTCTCTTTTGAACATGTACTCTGCCTGTAAATATAGTGACTGCTTATTCAATAAGTCTGCTCCTCACATAAAAAATTGTATCTTCAGAATCATATCTATTAACTTTAGTGACCAAAATACACAAATAACCATTAAAGTACCAGTTTTGCTCACGTTAGCTTTGCAGACTGTAGCTGAAGAAAAGCCAGACAGATTCAGCACATGCACTGAGAAGAATTGGGTTTGTAATGCACATGCAAAACCAATATGAAACAATTCCAAGAGAAAAAGAGTTTCCTGTATTCTACTAACAAAAGATAAGATTACCTCGCTATAACTGAAAGCAGAGTTAAGACACAGTGAAACTTTTATTAGTGATAATTTGCTTGAGCTAGAAAGAATCTGACTCCAAAGTAGAGAGGCCAGTTGAGTTTGCTGAAGAAGCTGTTCCGAAATTCATCTTTGAGATGTCATCTCTGCAAATGTAATAGGGAATCACCGAGCGAAATAAACAAGGAATCTGATCCTATTTTAGCACTACATTTTTCACAGTACTATTGAAGTACACAGTAAAGGCTGAAACATTATGAAAAAAAGGAACAATCTAGTCTTGCTGTACTTATTTATGCACTTATCATGTCATCAGCCAACTTCCTTCCCGCAAGCAGAAGTGAGCTGAATTGTAGAACAAGCACGGCGATGTTTTTGTTCATGCTTCTCCTCCTGTTTGTCCTACTACAACTAAAATATTCACAGACCTACTTTACTGTGCTTCACATTTCTCTTTAAAACCTACTAGCACTGCAACCTCCACAGAGCACAACTGGCCCTTAATGGTCATCCAGGACAAGTCTGGAAAATAATTGCTGATCAGCTTTTTCTATCCCTTCATGGTCACCAAAAAAGCCCCAAACAACTTGTAGGTTATTTTATTACCTGACAAATTACACACTTTATTTTCATCCATATTTACTCAATACAGCTACATGTAAAATACGAAATAAAACAAATTTCACATTTTGTGGTGAGGTAGAGAGCTATCCTTTTTGAAAAAAACCATCATCTTCACTCACACAATAGGGCAAAAGCAGAGCTTCTGAATCATTTCAGATCAGAAACAAATGGATTTGAAGGATATTTCTTAAGACTGTATGTTACAATTCATGCTTAAAATTACCTTCATTAAATTAGCTATAGGGTGTACCAGACCTATTTCCCATTAGCACACAGCACTCGCTGTAGTGGACTTCGGTCTACCCAATTCCTACATGATTTACCCAATTTCTGAGAAGCTGCCTGTTTTCTGCAGGGCTGCTTTGACAGGTAGGATCAGCTGTTAACATAACATGAATACTTGCTGCGTGTCAAATGCAAGAGATTTCAACCAGAATATTTTCAGTAACATCTTTTCTCTACGGTGTAGAGGTTTGCTGAATTTCAAATTCAGTGTGTGACTGCGCTCACTGTGCTCTTGAAAGGAACCATAAAGCACTGGAAGAGCACAGTGATTGAAGTCTAATAACCTGAGAGGGTCACCATAAATACATTTTAAAGTAGTAGGTTCCACAAAAGCCCACTTGCAGAAGGGCTTGCTCCTCCATGCTGCATTTTTTTGCCCACCAACTGGTAACATGGAACAAGCTTAGTGTGTAAGGCAGCTGCTTCAAAAACAAACCGGCCTGTTCCAGGGCAGCTTTACCACACGCTTCTAGAATTTCTGCAAAATTTTACATGTGGCTTTGTATTACAGAACTGATTTCTTTCTCTCTTCCTTTCTTCCTCAATACCTCTCTACTCCCTTCATTTTCTGTAGATCATTATTTTATATTCAAAGAAAACTCTTAATACGAATCACTGAGAGACATTTGCTGAGGAACCCTGGGGGCTCCGATTCCCAAGTGAGGGAATTTGGCACGAAACTCCTTCAGGTTCTTTTAAAAAATGTCACTCTCAAATTAATATTGTGCAACTGGAAGTATTTGCTCTGAGTATTAAAAAAATCTTGCCTTTTCTGCTAGTTTAATTTTCTAAACGTTTCCTCTCACAGATTGACTCAATAGCCACATCAGGGTAAATCTAAGTGGAGTAAGAATAAGCTTCTCATTCAGTCACACAGTGCTCTCCTGCTTGATTGGAATGGATATTGTACATAATATGTCCCTGCAGATGTTTTCTCCAGTGGGGCACATTGAATTTCATTTAAATGCCAAGGCTCAAAATCTAAAACAATGTGACTTCAACAAAAAAATCTGATGAGGAATTTGATGAGAAAATGGCAAGAATTCCTGTGGCATTTGGGTAACAATTTCAAGCCTTCGTTTTAATAGAATAAACAGGATCATATTTCATTCAAATCTGGCAATGAGATGAGCTTTGGGTATTACATTGATATAAACCAATAAAGTATTTGCAAATTTGAAGCACTAATTAACAGACACAATATTAAATGAAAAAAGTTTGCTCGAGGGGCAAATATATTTTGAAGACTTTAAACTTTTATTAAAAGGCAATTTTGAACGGCTTCTTCTGCATTTGACTATTTTGTTAGTTTCAAAGAGGGGGATTCTTGTGTTTTTAAACTAGCTTGTTTAATATTGTTGGAATATAAATGAATAACAGTTTCATTTCTGCCTTTCTGAAATAATAACTCAATGTCATGCCACTTCAAGAGAAAAGAAAAATAGCTGATAAGTTGAACCTACACAGCCGAGAGCTGTGTAAGAGTATGTTAGTATTTTATGATCTACTTTGAACCCTGATGGTATTTCTATTAAATGCCTTTTTTTAAGCCGTACAGTGCTGAACTGAAAAGCAAACATCTATAGAACCTGACTGCACTATTACTATTAGTCCTAGTAAAAATGTATAGACAAAAAGATAAAAAAAATTTGGAAGTTTTGGTTTACTGGTCACACATATACCATAGTAAAAGGATTTTCTCTACCTAATTGCAATGCTGCACATAGTAGCCTTCTTGATACTACAATATCTAAGACTTATGTATCTAAAAACTCATACTTCAGAAAATGGGAATGTCAGCTAGAATATTAAGGAATGAAATCTATGAGACCGACCTTCACACAGGATATCAGAGACTGCTTTTCGAAACAATTGGTTATTTCATCCTAAGCGTAATACCCTCAAAATCTGCTGATGATAAAGTCACCTGCTCTGACAACTCGGCAGCTGTGCTGCACTTAAAAGTTGTCACATATTTAATTCATTAGCAAGCCAGCTATCTTCTTGTTTCAATAAACCACAGATTTTTTACTTTTAAATGTAAGGTACCATCTCCTCTTTTACACTATACAATTATTGTGCACCTGTATCTAATCCTACAATGGCAGGTCCATGCTCCCTTGTACCTTATCTTAGGTGATGCCTCTAGTTTTTTCTAACTACTTTCATTTTTATTGTCTTAATACAGTTGATTGTGGTACCTTCTTTTTTTCTTTTTTATTTAAATGAAAATTATGAGGTACATGTTTGGAAAGGTAATTGATCTGTAGTTTAGAGATAAAAGGCCTGATCTTTCCTTCTGATACTGAATGTGCATCAAAGTCAAGTTGAAGCACTTCACATGCACTGCTTAATGAAAACTTGTAGAAAATGGAATATAAAAAAAGCCATGAGCCATAAAAATAAATGACAGGGAGCTCTGCAACCTATTCACTGTGCGTCACTTGGATTCAAAAGTAACACAATTTACACACCAATGTGCAATACTGCATAAATTTTATGAACACCTGACACAAAAACCCACATGTAGAGTGTGTAATCTTCATGCCCATAACTCTGCACCAGAAGAATGCCCAGAATAATTTGGGGCTGGGATCCAAAAAGAGGAAGCCTGTATGCTTTTTTAAGGGACAGACATAGAAAGCCCACATAAAAACAAACACAAAGTTTGGAGGCAGAATTAAATCTATTTCTTCCTTTCTGCAACAATGAATATCTCAGCATTACAGGACATACCCCCACACTAGACTAGTGGTCAGTGTGTAAGGATTTACAAACAGAGCATCCATGCTTCCTCATGCTTCTATCGCAAATTTATAGGCTGTTCAAAAACCAAGGGAGAACCACCTGTCTTACATAACAGGCATAAAAGCACAAACTGTGAATAGGAATCCACATCCTCCATGGCAGAAGTCAGAGCAGCTCAGATCAGCACAGCCACGATCTGGATGGGGGAAATAAAAGAGGGTCTCTGTCCCGTGAGTTATGCTGGGTGTGATCACGCACGTTCCAAGACATGTGGAGAGCAGGATGGTCCTCTTAGCCCTCTTCCTAAAACTATGCCCACATAAGCCCAACACAAGAAAGTTGGTTTTATTCCACTGTTAGCACACATTATTTTTTTTTTGTAGAAAAAGAATGTGATGCAACCAAATGCTTCAGAAGCAGAATGACATGTAAAGGCTGTTGGCCTTGGCTCCTGTGCAGCTCTTCCACAATAACAATGAGCTATTAGAGAAATTACCTAATCACAAGCCGAGAAGAAAAGTTTTAGGTATAGAGAACAATTACAATACGGACAAATAAACCAATGATTGCAGTAAGCTGGAGTGGGATATTGCAGGACTAAAACCTCTCTCTGCTAATTCCCCAGTTGTTGGCACATTACTAAGGAGTATATTATCTTACACTTACCATGAATTAAGAGAAATCAAGCCTGCAGTTTCCACTGCAGTGCTGCCAGTTCAGGTTTTTACTTTATGGACACAGTTACTTGTTTACTCACCCACATCATTACAGAATTAAATAACATCATTTCCATATTAAAAGAAAATTCTGTATTAAAAGCTACCTACTTCATATCCTTCTATAGCTCTCAATGCACTGCACCAGTGAATGCAATTTTCCAAGGAAAGCCATCATAGCTCAGATACTAAAGATAATTATTGATCTGTAAGTGAAAGTATATATGAATTACCACATTTGCCCCTGTAGCTGCCACATTATAAGACACTTCTGAGGAACTGATGGAAGGATCTAAGCCCACTTATTGAATATACAATGCAATGCTGAATCACTTAAAATACTACAAGAATGAATGAAATATCGTGAACCAGAAGAAAAACAATTCAGCCTGCACATGAGGGGCTCTCAATGGCACAGGGGTAAAGATGGAATACAGCTAGCAGTGCTGGCAAAAATGTTTGGCAGTGACCACAAAAGCAAGTAAGATATTCTGCTACACTGAGATAGGAAGAGAGAACACTGAAGATACTAATGCATTATCCACATCATCTGTTTATTATCCAAGGAAACACTGAGGTGAGATAGCCCAGATAAAGAAAAATCACAGACATAAAATAGAACCAGAGTTTTAACAGAGAGGAGAAAAGCTAGAAACACTGAAGTACAGAGCTCCCAAATCAATCCAAATCAAAACCACACAACACAGAACTGTGTAAACTCGTCTATAGCGTACCCAGGCTCAAGTCAGTTCAGGCAGAGCATGCATGGTTAACATAAGAATTTCAATAATACAACTGGAGAACTTAGCTGTAGGCTATAACTCCAATCACAAATTCAAATCTTCAATAGTGAGTGCAACTTTCAAAATCCCATTTCCTTTAAAAAAAAACAACCAACCAACCAACACCAACTGAAATCCAGCACAGCAGAGGAAAAATATACATTTGTGAAGCAATTTCCAACAGACATCTCTGTAAATATTAGGTCTTTCCAAATCAAAGCTGCAATAAATAAGAATGGATGACTTCTCTACACTACATCTACATTTTATACCTAGTACTCCTAGGTACCTTTCCACATAATACACAGCCTGAACTATACCAGGGAAAAATTCAAAAGGGAAAAGTTTTAAAACCACAAAAACAAAGGTAAATAAATAAACATATTGTGGAACTTGATGCTGCATATAATGAGCTAGGTTGGCAGTTTGGCAAGCCTAAAAAAACAAATGGAATATTTATTGCAGAGAAGGAAAACTTCCACATCTACAGTAAGGTCTAGATCCTGCAAAAGGACACCTCATTTGCAATGTCAATAGAAATACAAGCATTTCATGAGGGCACGTAAGTGTCTGCAAGATTCAAGTCTCAGATGTAGCAATGCTATCAACTCCTGTGTACTTTTCTGGATTAAGGGAGAGCTGTTGCATAAACCAAGTTCTATGAGTTCACTCTTTTCACTTTGATTACAATACCTTTAGCCTGTTCTGAAAATAGCCAAACTAGATGAACTGTAAGTATAGCATAAAAGGCCCTGAAACCTCAATCTCGGTAACTCACCAGAGGCATGTCTTAGCTGAACAAACATAGGACTTTAAATCTGGCAGAATTTACTGACAGCTACTGAGACCAGCACTGCTGAAATCAAGCAGTCAGCCCAAGCAGCAGCTGTATTTGTTAGCTAGTCACCCTTCCTTGCTTTACATCCAAGCTAACAAAGTATCTAAATGCTTATAACTAGAAGTCTTTAATATTTCTCAACGTGATATCCTAAATAGCAACAGTCCCAAGAAAGCTTCGGAGGAAAAGGAGAAATGTCATTGTGTGTTTTTGCAAAAAAATGCTTCAGGCTCTTGAAACATTTATGATTCTTGAGTAGCTATTTGATTCTGGCAAAACAAGGGCACTATACACAACTCTCCTTTAAATACACAACTTCAGCAAAAGGTTGCTCCAATTTACTTCCCCAAAGTAGTTTGCTTTGAATAGGAAGTTTTTGTGGTAAAAGAATAATTTATTACATAGTTAACATTCTTCATTTCTGACATGTTGGCAGAGATTTTTCAGAAATACATCTAAGAAAGCAATACAGTAGCATGGCAGTTGACCATCTTCAATAGCAGTTAGGCTCTTTTCAATAGTCATTCCAATAAGAAAAGCACACAACTGGAATCATCTCATTCTAAAGAGCACAGGCAGGCTCAGCTTCCCACAGGCAGGCAGCAGGATTTCCACAAGCACACAAAAGAATGGGCAAGTGTTCAACAAATTTTAGAGATTAAGAAAATTGCACTTATTTTAAATTTTCAATAGCAGCAAATGAGAATCAGGTCAGGCTATTCAATCACAGTTCAGAAAATAAATTACTTAATTTTCAGAAGCTTTCAGTATTAATTTAACTGTGCTCTTACTGAAGCCAGTGGGAACTCCTAACAGGTTTCAGTGTGAGTCAGACAAGCCTCGAGCAATTTTAGAAATCTGATCTTCAAACTCTGCCACCTTGCCCATTGCTCAATATATATTATATTGAAGTACACATGTACATGGTGTTTCTTGCCTTCTCTTTATTTCTCCCAAAACACACATATGAATGTACTCACAAACATAACAACTGAAAGGAAAATTTGAAGTACTTGTGCAATTTCTATCTGTATGAATTTCTCCCATTCAGGAAAAACAATACCAAAGTAAAACAAAATAGGAAAAAACAAACAAACAACAAAAACCAGTACAACAAACTACTTCAACCACTTTGTGGCTAGTCCAGAAGACTTTATAATTATGGATTTCAGAAAGCACATCTTTTAAGTTCTACATCCATATCTGTCCCGTAACACAGTTCCACAACTTGGAACGTAGCCTTTCAATAACTCAAAAGAATATGTCTGGGTTTAAAAGGGATGCGGTGCTGATGAAGCTGCCAAGAAAGGCAACCAGCTACATCTAGGGATTCCAGCACTGTTGCTGCAGTAAGACAGTTTAGAATGAAGTCCCTATCATGACTGTCCACTGACCTGTCTTACAAAACAAAAACATCTGTTCTCTTCTATGATGGGAGCCACGCTCAGCTCTCTGATTTTGAAAAGACATAAATAAAATTCTACATAAGAGTATCACAAGGGTTTCTGAGAAAAGGAAAATGCTGTGAGTAACAAGCAGGGACTTCTGTGAAAAATCCAAAACAGTCATCTTCACAGGATGTTATAGCTGGAGAATGAAGCCATTGCCCTATTACACAGAAAAAGCTGCTTAAAAAAAACCCCATACATCTCAGGCAATCAGTATCTACTGACGACTCAAGGCAAACTCTTTCAAAACTCGTCATACTTAGACATAGGAAGAGCTCTACCTGCCCATTTCTGAGAATCGCCCCCCTCTCTGTCCGTCTTCTGTCCTGTGTCACACTTCTTGTGCAGTCTTCAGCCCTCTGTCCCTTTCTCTGTTACCCTCTGGAAACAGCACCACTAAGAATTGCTGCTCTCATCACCGAGACCCTTGCTAGACCACCAGACTCCCCAACAGCGTACGCACTGACTTTCCATACATCCATCCCACTCCAGTTCTGAGGTTACTCCTTTATGTGTAATAGCAAAGCCAGCTAACATGAAGGTTGGGACAAGATTTCCACATAGGGTTCTTTTTGGAAGAGCAGAAGAGCCTCACATATAAATATACATCTATAGATACACACACATGCATGTGCGCGCACACGCACACACAGAGACATTAAAAATCAATATCCATTTCTCTTTCCTGAACCACTTTCTGGGCTCAGGTCTCACGGGTCAGTTCTCTCTCAGATCCATACTTTTTAGTAGCCAACAATTTTTCTCTAATAGTTCACACACATTTTTTGAAATGTGTTTTCCCTTTTCCCCTCCAAATGGGGTGGCTTGCCTATGGCAGGCTGCACAATGGATTTCCTTCCTCATACTTTTCCAGTTAAAGTCATGTGTTCCCTCACTAAAGCATCCTTTAAGGTGGTTTCTACATTTTTTTTCTTATAAGCCCCAGCCATCTTTCCACTGGTGTCCTTAGAAGGGTCTCAAACAGTCTCCAGCACATAAGCAGAAAACCAATCAGGATTCATATATTTTATATCCACAGATTATGCAAATAATTTTTCAGTAATAATTTTCCGGTAATACTTTACTCTTCACAGTTTCTTTTGGTTACCTTTACTTTGCACAGCAAATGGCTCAGTGAGACTCAGCCCTGTGCCTGTGTGCACACATCGGGTGCTGCCAGACTCCGCTGTTCAGACTCCAGCATTCTAAGCAAAACCTGAAGTAAATGTAAGCAATTTTCAAGTTCCACCAGGACTACCATTTGTGTCACAGACCTTTTATGTTAACTCCCAGACATTTCGAGCAAGCATTTAATGTTGATTTTGCTTACACGGGCAATATCCTGTTAAAACCAGCAAAAGGAAGAGAATCAAAAGACCCTCTCTACACAAACAAAGCTTTGATTAATCCTGGGTAGTTCTTCAGAGGTTAGAAACTCAGCCAAACATGTGACTTTGAAATTAGAATTGTACAACAAGATGAAAAAAGGGGCATGCTACGCTAATAAGAGAAAAGAGATTATGTTAGAAAATACACAGGGAGTTTTTTAAGGTCTAAAACATCAGTTTCATTTAGGATTTCAAAGGTCGATATATCATAGTATGGGACATAAGTTCAAATTATTGCTTAAAGTTCTACAGAGATATTTTTCGATGCTGGATATCGTATTTGAGGTAGGTAAACTACACATCACACTATGGATAAGGAAACTGAGGCACAGAAGTTCATGTTCTTGGCTGAAATCACACAGTAATAAGCAAAACCTACTTTAAAAAGCATAAAGTACTTCACTTAGAAATTATTGTTGATGAAAATCAAGTACCTAATTATAATCAAGTAGTAACAAGTTAAGCTGCCACGTGAGAGTGAAAATGAGAAACACACTGAAACCTGCAGACTTGTTTTCTGGATCCAATATATATGGGTTTGGAGTGCTTTCCAAATTATAAACTGTCATCAAAGCATTATTTAAAATTGGGAAATACAGTGTATTATTTGCTCAGTGCAGTCATTCTATCCTGTGAAATTAGGATACATCCTTACATACATGCTGTCATGTCACCATGCTTTCCACCAGTTTAGGTGAAACTTCATAATGAAATCTATCAATTCTTTAAAACTATTACACAACGCTTACTCTTCAAACATCAGCTTTTGCTATGGGCCCAATCCTGTAAGCTGCTGAGTGCCCTCCATTGCCATTTGACATCTACTTTGGCTTAAAAATTGATTACAATGTCACATTTGACTGATAATTGCCTCAGGACAAGTCACAAATTTATTTATGATAAATAAGAGCAAATGGGAAAAAGCAAAACATAACTGCAAATCGGTGTAGTTTCCAACACATTGGGCACTAGCAGTCTCATTTCACTGCACTGATGGAAAATGGCCTAAGAAATAAAAAGGAAGACAATATGAGTCTTTCTGTTGAAAGTTCCATACTATGTAGTCATTTATTTCCTTCTGAGATTGCTAGACTGACAACAAAATCTCTTAAGTTGGTAAATATTAAGGGAAAGGAAGAATGTAATTTTTTTCTTTGACAGTTGTATAATATCTAGGCATAAAGGGAACAGTGAACACTGCTATTTTTCATGACAAACTATGAACAGTGGAGAAGTCACAAGTCTTTAATGCAAAGTGGAAAAAAAAACTACTTTATTTCGGAGTGGAAGAAAGGGCAGTTCTCTTACTTTGAAAAGGGTGTTTGCACATACTATGAACACAATCCATTCAACTACATTAAATCACTACATGTAAGAAAATTCAGCAGGAGTACTTCAGTAAACATGACATCTGCATTTTTTTCCTATTTTGGTCCTGAACGTGGCATCATGTCTACAGACCAGAATAATTAACTATTACTAATAAAAGTGTCTACATTCTAACACAATGAAATGGAAAAGAAGTCTCAGAAATCTCATCTATTAAAAAAAAGAGTACAGGTTAATTAATTTTCAAGGCTAAAAGGCACAACTACACAATTTTATCTGACCTCTTACATAACACGAACCTTAAAATGTCACCTGGTTCTCCTTGCACTGCATCAAATGACAAAGTACCACTGCCTGACCGCACATCTGTTCCACCTTCCTCAGAACTGTACTTCCATAGATGTACAGAAAAATGTGTGACCAAAATGGGAAAATGAAAGGTTTTAATCTGAAACAGTGGCATCTCCTCCTCTCACAGCAAAATACCATTTGTTTGGTACAAGTAGTTATTTTGCAGCCAGCACTAACTAGACCACTTATTATTGTAGCCTGTCCAATTTCTCATCCAAAACTGCAAGTGGTATCCAACATGCACTGAGAGCCCAAGGATACAAGAATTAGAGCTGCAGTGTCTCTGGCTCAGTGATTGCTGCTATGCAGTATTTGGGGTTTGCTCCATTACAGAGAAAACAGATTTACCGCAACTTGTGGACATTCATTCAAGCTTCAAGCAGCAGATAAGTCAGCCCAACCAATGATCCATTACAGTATTTATTATACTAACAGAATGATCTTTCAGTTATTGTTCATGTGGATTTACTGACAGGAGGAGAGTAAAGAACGAAAAGCAGTGACAGGAGAACAAAGCTAACCAAAGACCTGAAAGCAAATGTTGCCTTATGTTAATCATGAGGCCATAAATATGTGAGTATTTTTGGCAAGAGCAACTTTATACTGGTTAGCAACAGGAGGATTTTAAGATTTTTCCTCTTTCTGCATGCTAAGTTTCGGCACTAGTCTAACTGCAGAATTTCAAGACTGGCAAACTGAAGCAGACAGGCACATCTCCTACCAAACTGACTCTACACAGCTGCCCCTCAAATACCCACGCTGCTAGTGGCTGAGAAGTGGGGAAAAAAAAAGTGTCAGAAAACAACAGACTTTTCAGTACAAAAACCTCTAGCTAACGCATCTCCTAATTGAAGAGAAGGATTAGAGACATGTTTTTCTCAGGAACATACAAATGGTTCACAATGGAGCTTTCCATGTGGCATATATTCAAGTACCTGGTTTGTATTTAACATTTGATGATGAGAGAGGGCTGTTTTGAAATGCACTTTAATTATATGAACAGTAAATATGATTGATGAAACTGATTTAAAAATCTATAATTAACATGCGGGGGAGTTAACTATCAAATTATTATATTTTTAAACTGTTAAGATGCTGATAGAGTTCTATTGGCAAAATAGTTCTTCAGTATTAAAGAAGCTATGAGGGTAGGAAAGCTTAAGGTTTGCTTTTTAACAGTGTTAGAGAATTCTGAAGAAACAAAAAAAGAATTAAAACCCTCTTTCAAAATGCAGCATAACTCTGATCTTGCAGCACTTCTACCATAAGCAGTGTTGAAAGATAACTTTCCCTTTTAGTGTGACAGGTAGAATTGTCACTTAGACCATCAAGCCATTAAACCAGTTTTTAAAAAGTATTTTGCAGATTCTGTAACACTAGCATTCTGGATAATTTTCCAGTGCCTTTTCAATCAAGAAAATCTGGCTAAAATTGCACTATCTGACCTTTCAATTAATGGCCCTGCCTCTTGCCTGTCATACTAACACCGAGTTTGGGGGATAGTTAGGATTCATCTGGAAGCGATATAATTTCTGCCTTTGTCTTTCTTTTCTGGACACTAATGGCTTTTAGTGAGTTCTCTTCACTCACTGTATGACACATGCAGCCATCCTATTTTAGTTGTCCATTAACTTCAAGCATCATGACAAGAACAAAGCAACTTCTTAGAGAAGTTGAGTTCAGCTATATGTGTTAAACTTCTACAAATCCTTTGCTTATAAGGTGCCATTTTCAATTGTCACTAATATTTATCTGAGTAAAACAGTATCTATTACTAATTAAAAGAAGCTGCTTAAACAAAAATAAAAGGTCATGAGGCCTGTGGATTCAACATTAGCATTACTGTTCAGTTTCTCTATGTATTCTGTCTGATCATATTTCTCCTACAAATTATCCACTTTTTAAAGCAAGAACTGTGGAAAAAAAACAACAACCAGAAAGCTACAGTTGGTGGTCTGAAGTCTAAGGCCTCAGCATGGTACTTGATACTGCTTCCTCAAGATCATGCAAAACACAGACAACGGATAGCACTCATAAGCAGAAAGTAATACATACACTTCTATTGATACTTACAGGATCACTAATATAAACTACTAGGGGAAATGGTCTCTATTAGGAAAAGTGACACCTGTAGTCCTACAAACTTTAAAAATAATATTTCTGCTCTTTAAATATTTATCACTGAGCTTCAAATAAAACATCTGTAATATCCTGTGGAAATAACATGCATGGGATGGCTTTTTAGAAATATGTTTGACTGTATTAACATTTTACTGAGTTGTACCAGCCTGACAGCTGGTCAATGTCTGGTCAATATTAAGGCTGCATTACAAAGCATTTCAATTCCATTTTCATGACTCATACTGTTTTAAAGAAACAAGAAATCTCCTATCCCTCATTATTAGGACACTAGTGAGACAGGAACTCTCTAGGTATTGCTGAGAAGTTTGAGAAGCTGAACTCTTCTTGTTGGAGATTCTCTAGCCAGGCAACACAGTAAGCTTCCATTCAAATTTAGGTGACTTTTAGGTCTATGTGGCAAAGGTGTTTTATTCTGTCTCAACTGTATATTTTGTGTGATTTGGCTGTGGTTGAAGTTACCAGCAATTTGCCTCTTCCCTAGCCAAATTTTCCCAGGACCAGCCCTACCAGTGCAATGATCCTTGTAGCTACACTTTTCTGTGTTCCCTAATGATGGGATGTTCTATCCTAGGTCGTGGACACACACACACAAAACCTAAAAACAGAGATGGCATGTTTATCTTCCACCTGCGGATGGACTTTGCATTGGGTTTTTAGAACATACTGGTTTGCAATAACTGATACTTCCAGATGTACCTGAGCCACTTTTCTTTGGATTCTCACGTCGGGCCAGACCAGGAGTAATGAGTCTCCATGGCATCTTCTCTTCCATTCTCAAAAGCCAAAAAACAAAGACCGCACTTCAGCTGAGCGAATCTGCAAGACAAGGAATAAAACAAACTTTGCTCATAAATATGAGCAATTTTCATATAAATAATATGAAATCTTGACATCAAGAAAGTATTTTACCAATCTGAACTATCTAGCCATACTGCAGTATCCCAAACAGAAGAGGCACCTTTCATTAAGACACTAAAACTACATTTTACATAGTGTGCTTTTCGTATTAGTCTCAAACCACAGATCTGCTGCACTTGAAACAGAATGACTCTCCACTACTCCATCAGACAACAAGCAACATTCAAAAGATGCCTTATTCGAGAAGAATACTAAACCCATATGTAGCAACTTGGGTGTTGTGCTGTATTTTCTCCCTGTTCTTTTTTGTCAGCCCCTCATCAGAAACCTCCCTGCAGAGGGTGATCGGCAGTGAGGCAGGATAACATTAGCTTTGCTTTTCAGTGAACAATCATCTCCCAATGTGTGTGTCTTGGGAATAAGTAGGTACTTTTTGTTGAATGTTTCCCAAGTAATATGCTTTCTTTCTCCATCCTCTCAAATTTTAAGAAAACCCAATCATAATGAGGAGAAGGAACCGTTAAGTAAGTAAATATCAACAGGAAGAACTTGTTTTCTCTGATCCCAAGACTTCTCTATTAATCTGAATCCAACAGAACAAAGAAAATTACTAGGTGCATGTTGGCAATGTTGCACTTGTAACATAAACTAATCCCACAGGCTAATAACAGGAGGTAAATTTAATTCACTTCTTCACTCCCACTTTATAGCAATCCAGTAAGAGCTAACATCACCTGAATCACTGTGGTTCTGCCTGCCTCTGCCTCTGCCCCAAATGCATTCAGTCCATCCCCTCAAGCCGCTCGCTGCCACCTGAGCAAGGTTTAGCTTACACATGCCCACATAATGGGGACAGGGTTCATTTTAGATTGCTAAAGAAAGAATATACATGATTATCTACCTAACCATAATGAGCACAACCACCTGCAAAAGGCTAAGACTGGCACTATTTGTCCAGCTTGTTTTTGTTGTTGCTGAAAAACCCGTAACATACATTTCCAGGTTGAACCACATAACAAATATCTGTGTAAGAATTTGAAAACGCACAAGCTTTTCAAGTCCCTGTTTTATAAAGCTGGGACAGACCCCCCCACCCCCCCGCTATTGTCACCTCTCTTTCATCTTTATATGGTGTGGCTGTGCAGTGCATGAAAATACTTTATTGTATTCACAGACAATGCAGCTGTGTAATAATGTTAGCTTTGTCCTTCAGTGCAAAATCATTTTTTTCTGACATGCGTGTCTTAGGACCCATAACACTGAGACTTATGAAAATAGTGATTCATTTTTAAAATTTCATTCAAGCATCTGCACTAAACAGAATTTACAAAGAAAGAGACATTAGTCTGATCATACAACTTCACTGCTTCGTGTAACCTACACTGCTTTGGGTTTCCTACAGCTCAGAGTCACTGACAAGGGATTATACTAAAGGCTACTTCTTTGCTGTATGTTGCTAGACAATTTCCATTTATGATATAACCTAAATTTCAAGGTAAAAGACATTTTATTCTTAAGGTTAGCTATATGCTTAAACGCCTTAAAAATTTCAGCCATTAAATATATGGAAAGGAATCGTTAAAAATCCCCAAGCTCAGACCTAAAACCCCAAGGGTATGTGCATATGCCAGCTTGGGGGTATTAAAAATGCAATGAGCTACAGAGCATTTTTTAAAGCAAAATGCTCTCACGTAACCCTTGAGAACTATGTCCATGTGTATGCCCATACAGACACACACACTGAAATTAAGGCAACTTGCCCTCATCTGCTCTGGTGCAGCTCTTCCTGATACCATAATTGAGGTCACGTAATAGAAGGAAATCACACTAGTGAGGTCATGTATTAGAAGGAAATGACAGCAGCAGAGATAGATGACTCCTGTTCAGATGATTTTGGAAAGTAAGGGAGAAATAGAAAGGTGAATTACAGTGTAATGACAGAAATCAGTTTTTACATGAAAAATCAGCTGATGGATTTATATGACACGAATATTACCAAAAATCACTCTGTAACATCAGAAGATGGCTACTTTATAGGCTAAAGGAGAGGATACTTGCAGTGATAGTCATTGATACTAAATGCAGAGAGGAGAAATAAGACAAGGAAATGGAAAGCAACATAAGAGACAAGCCTTAGAAAACATATACACTAAGCTGATGACAGAATTAACTTGGTTATATTAACAGGTATGCTTTAGCATAAAATGTTGCACAATATAAGGTAAAAACAAGTCTACTAAAAACTAACAAAATCGTAAGTGTGGATGCCATTCAAAGTATCCAGTATTAGCTGGATGAACAATGAAACCTGTTGTTCTAGTAACATCCATCATCTTACCATAAATGTTCCTAACAATGTAGTTTATCATGAAATGTGGGGCTCAAGAAAAGCCGAATATAACAATAATAAGGCTGTCTATAACCTGACTGTGACTACACAAATAGCTGGTAACATTTCCTTCTGATTAGACAGTGTCTGCATAAATTAAAGCATTATAATTATGTCAGGAACTACACATTAATGAAATTGATTTTAATATACCATGAAGTATATTGGTACTATTTACTATGAATCAATGTACATAAAAACTTCGCTTACTCTTGTTTTGCTCCCAGCATGCAGTGTACATTAACCTGTCCAACTTCACATAGTAACCAGTTGTAACTATTACAATCTATATAATTTATCAGATTAAAAAAAAAAATAAAGTCCAAGCAACACCTTTCCATATGGCCAATTAGTGAAGTCATAAAATGCAGCAAATATATGATGCTGCATTGAACATCTGTGCTGGTTATCCTATGGGAATTTTTAATAAAGGACCAAACAGCATATTGATGTTAATTCCATGTTACCGGGACTTTAAATAAAAAACTAAAATAAATAGCATCCATTAAACTGATCATACTGTTGTAACTCAAATTGTGTTTATTATGCTAATGGAACATGAAATTAAGAAAAAGACCTTTATGCCAGTGGAATTAATTAATGAGCTTTATGAAGGCATTGGGATGTAATTTATTTCTAGATAAGTAAGTCTAATTTGCAGTTCCATGGGTCTCTGCAATGCTGATTGTAATAGTTATTCCTGCAGATGTGCTGCTCACAGCATGTCTTTCCATTAGAACTGAACACCTCATTATATAAACTGTACCTAATTAAACATAATACAGTGGTGACTTGTTAAACTGGCCTTTTTAAGTCAGCAGCTGCCTAAGCTAATAATACCATACACAAGATTTATATCATCTACCATATAATACTGATATTAAAATATACTGCCCAAGGGATTGACAACCAATTTACCAGTACGTAACAGGTACACTTCAGATTCTGCAATGGAGATTAAAGACTACTAGTCTATAAAAATCAAATGAACTGAAGTCTATTTGGAGTTCTAAATAATTATGGAAGTTCTTAATAACTTTGTTCTCTTAAGAGGTTATTTTCAAACCCATAATCAGAGAATAAAACTTTTCCTATGATCTTTCTCCATATCTGATGAGGTTTTTTTCCTATGCGGTCTGAAATATTACAATATTTGAACAGAATTAGGTCTGTGCAGACTCATTTTGTTTCAAGCAAAACAAAATGAGAAACCACCAAGACAGATACAGCTACTTCTTTAACTTGGAAAGTTTCATTCTGTGACTATTCTGTGCATGTCTCTCTTTTCAACAAAATATAGCTGTATCTTATATTCAAAATATGACAGTCTGTCCCCATGAAGTCTGACTATTTTGGTCCGAAAATGAGCAGGTCAGAAAATACACTGAGAACAGATTGATTCTCTCATGAGATAAGATGGCAATATGTGGGATAAAAAATGTTTGATCATGAAAACTTCACATTTTGTATACACTCTGTGGTTTAAGACTTGTTTTCCATTTCTCTCTTCTGCAGAGGCTGAATCAACTGTGACTTTATGTTCTAATGCAGAGTGGCATTTCTTTTGTTCTTCCCATTTTGCCAGACTCTGTATGAAATAGATAGGTTTTACCTGCAGGTATATGAGTGGAATGGCATAGCTATCCCTGCCCCTTTCCCCTCAAAAGCCTGTGATTCTTCCTTTCCTCCTTGCTCAAATATGCCAAACTGGCTTATCTTCCATCAGCTCTTGCTCTATCCCACAACCGAACCATCTGAAGACATGTGAGCAGCCCTGCATATTGCTGCCGCGCCTCTCCTCTCAATGAGGAAAATAAGGCTCAAATTCTAAACATCTTTTCACATAGATCATTCCAAGCAATAAATTTTAAAACGTGCATAAATTTAGTCAAAGACTTGAATCCACTGAGTCAAATTCAAAGTTAAGAAATGTCAATGCATTTACTCAGTGAGGACCTAAAATTTCCAACAATGTTCACTCTCTCGCACAACCTTTGCTTGCACAAAGAAGTTTGACAACACACAAAAAAATGACATGTGGTCATATTACTTGAAGCCCATCACTTTGCTTGGAATCTCTTCAAGTTTTGGAGGAAAAGGTTCAGAATGAGCTCAGATTTGCTCAGAGCCACTTTCCCTGTCTTACTGAACACACAACAAGAAGACAGTATTCTTAAATCAGCCATTGCTTTATCTTTGTTTTCAGTAAGCTGTGACAATCGAACCACAATCCTCTTCTAAAGCCTGCTGCTCTGATAGCAACCTCTGTCACTCTCATGAACCTCAATATCTGCAGTGTCATACTTTACTTTTAAGGTTTCTTAGTAAAGACAGTTTGACAGTCATTCTCCTCTTCTTGCCAGAATCCCTATATCATTCTGGAATGTAGTATGAAATACATGAATCACTGCAAATTAAGGTAAAACTACAGTTTGTGCTAGAGTTACAGATTCAGAGAAAAAGGATCTGTCCTGTCTTTAAGGATGTGCATCAAGGAACCAAACCATGTGCAATTTAACTTCATTGGCAGAAAATGAAGATCAGCCTTCCAGACTGGAACAGCTGGTATACAATGAGTTTATCCTACCAACAGGAGGGGGTTCTTGGGGCAGGCTACGAAGGATCACAGCATTCCAGGATTAAGAATAAGACAGGTATTTACACAGGAATCTGTGATTAGAAGTGAAGCCTGCATGGAAAATAATTTCATATGATGAAATTGTTTCGTAATCACTCTGTTTGAACTCTGTCTTTACCAAAGCTGCACTTTAATTTCCTGGGTTTCACCATTTACTTCATGTTTTCAAAAGAGGATCCTCCAACTATCATCTGAAGTATTTAATTCTTGCTTGGGATCTTTATTGTGAAATCTTTTATTATAAAATCCCTGTACTAAAATAAAGGATACTGTTTCAATTCAAAACCAGAGCTCTTTATTTCATAGAAGTCCCATTTAGAATTGCTTCACTATCTCTCAGTAATCAAATATGAAATGTAACAGAACAGCAACATAATTTGCTATGTGAGTAAAATTTAGCAGAATCAATCAACAATAAGGAGAAAATAGGAGCTCATGAGCACCACGGGTCTATTATAATTATTATTCTTAATTAAAGTATTCCAGATACACATTAATTTTCTTTGCTTACTACTTTTATTGTTTGACTTGCCTTCAAATGGGAACTATGAGCACTTTGAAAAATGGGCTGAAAGAAGCTCTTGTTTCCCAGCAGATTAGTAGTTACTTCTCCATCCTCTGCCAAGTGCATTTTAGTAACGTAGCACAGCCAAACTCCTCCATGACTCACCACAGATGTCCTCTGCCTCTTAAAGCCACAGAAAACTAGGAAAATATTCTTTCTTTACCTCCCTCAATGAAAACACAGAAATCTCACCAAAGATTTAAAGAGATCTAAAGAACTGGAAATGTACTGCATCTTGAATTTTAAAAAAAAAATCTCAAAAGTGATGTTATTTTAAAATTAGCAATCTTTATAAGTGTCTCCAGAAAGAAGAAAATCCTGTCATTGTGCTCTGCAACTACATACTAGATTAAAAAATATAAAAGATAAATCAAAATCAGATAAAATACAAACTTCTTTAATGGGATCAATAGAAGGTTTATGAATTTCTACTATTTTATAGAAGCATTTTATAGTTTCTTACTCTGCCTGAGTCTGGTGAAAAAACCCCAGTTATAAATACAAGACGAGTGGCTTCACAAGCCTACTGGTGTGATCGAGTTTTCTAAGGCCATTTACAGTTTCAGGAAATCAATGCAATTGAAAGAAATATCTAGATAATTTGATGCTTACATGAGCTAAGCTTCTAAAACCTTTCTGAGAAAGTGATTCACAACTGGTCTGATCTCATTGGTGCCTGAGAACACTGGCTTGAAAGTTATACTGCCTATTTAACTTCTTTCTTTTACAGTTAAGTAGTACTAGACACACAAGCAGTTATCCTAGAAGCATAAAAAAGATCTCAGACCATCACTTCCAGCTGATGTGCAGCCTCCTTGGGAGATGAAGGAGGGCAAACAAATGGGATTGACAAAACAAAGTCTCTCAGGAACATTCTTTCCTAGAAGACACTAAAAGTATGCAATAATATGATGAGTGGGGAAAAATATTATTCTGTATTAAAGACTTCACAAAAAGACAGGTAGTATTTCAGCCAATTGCTGCTACCACAGAGTCCAAATAAGCTGTTGGATGAAAGAAAATGTTATTAAATGACTCATATTTTTCCTCTCAAACCAAACGCAGAAGCTTATTGTCTGTTCCATTGCCAAAGATTTTATTCATAGATTCTCTAAAACTTTAATCCTCTTCCTGAAATTCTTCAATACACAAAAAGAGACCTTTAAAAAATTGATAATGTACCATCAACTGAAAAATTGGTATCACATGGTGAATTGGGACAATTGCAAGAGATAATAACAGCACCTTCCTCCAAAGAACTCTACAAAACCTGTGTCTCGGTGAAGCAAAACCTCCTATTCCACACTCAGGACAACAGAAAAAGAGGAGGAAAGCTCCATTTACTAAAGCCTCACACTAACACTTCTCCAACAGGACAATAATTTTCTGAAACTCTGAAAAATAATGAAACTTTTTTATTTCTCTAATGACTTGGAAGGCAAAGAGAAAGTATATGAATGTTATTTTGAGTTCATTTTGTTGCCAGAACTTGGATATTGTAACACTGGGAGGTCACACAGACACTGTGACAGGACAGAACAGACAGGTTTGTTGATTGCCAACAAAGTTACAGCACTAATATATTTTCAATTATAAAAATATTTTCGTGATTTGAGGGCTCAGTCTCCATTCCACATGTACATGCCACAAAGAACACTAATGAAATGTTGTGAGTAGAATTCAGACAGTTGCTTCTGCTCCCATCAAGGACAGAAATCTCCATTGACTTCAACATAAACAGAATGAGGCCCTTCCTGTATGTATCAAGTAAAGCAGACACTTCTGTCTCAATCTCTTCTGAATACATGCTTTTGATGCCACAAAGGAGACGAACTGATAAAAGTAACAGATGAAAGTATATTATTATCTATCCTATCTCCATTATAAAATATAAAAAACTGCAGCGTCTGTATGTATTACCATAAGCTACAGTGAAAGTTGACCTGGTTTCTAGAGGACAGTTTTTTAAGTATGATGCTACAGTAATTTTTGATGACATACTTGTCTACATTTCTCATGCCGCTGAAGATTAGATATGTCTGCAGTACACAATATAAATACAGCACCAGAATTTTATCTTATCCCTTGGCCACTAGTTATGAAGTAACTGTTTCAATGTTGTTTTGTATATAAACATGAATCACTAGACTTTTCTTCAGAATTTTTTTTAAAAGACAGACATTATTATTATTGTCCTTGTCACTAACAACATGAATTGCTACTTTTTAATAGCATCTTCTCTTTCTTCCCTCTCAGGAGGCTCCAACACAGAATCCCTCTACAATATATTTTAAAAGTACTGGCATTTTGAGTTAGATTTCTCTAGCTTCAGAAGCAAATACTCATAAGTACCAGGGTGAAAAACAGTACGAAAGCCCTAGAAGGAAGCACAAGCTCCCCAGTGAAGGAGCACCCCTGTTCAGCAGGTCACAAATGCACAGGGAGCAGCAGAAGGGTGAAGAGGAGACAGAGGCTCTTCTACCCGTGATGGCACCCAGGGGACACATGGGGTAAGTCCAGACAACCAGGTGACATTGTTTTCAGGGCCCAGAACACAGAATTACAAGTTAATATGTCAGGAACTGCACTGGAGCAGTACTATACAACCTCAGCTAGGCATGCGTGATGTGCTCTGGGGAGTTTAAACTTCATAGGGAAGGCTTACACAGGGTGGGAAAAAAGGAATGTTATTGACTCTACAAACAGGGAATCAAGTCAGAAAGGATTTTGGCAGAAAGCTACTGGACGATTACCCCACGAGAAGGAATCCCACACCGACTGGATCCCAAAATAGCACCTCTCCCTGCCAAACATCTCCTAGACTCTGGCCTGCATCAATTACTGGAACATACACCATAATACTCAACAGTGCTCGTGTTTGCAAAATTATTTTTCCTGAAACTGAGACCATCATGAATTCAACACATAACTTACGGGAAAGAGAGTGGGAAAAGGTGAGAGACAAAAAATGCAAACACACCTCTGATTCCTCCTCTCTTTGCATAATGAGCCAGATTCTCAGCTAGTGGATAGCCTCATTTTTCCGTTCATATGTATTGAGTTCTGATGTTCTGTACAACTGGTGTGTTTAACACCAAGGTTAAGAACACATTTCTACCCTTTGCCCAACCATACCACCACTTCAGCCACCCATGAGCAGATTTGCTCCAGTCACCAAGTTAGTTGTCAGGCTTTATGACTGAGTCTCGGTACAAAAGCTCAGTTACATCTAGAAGTGTGCACACAAATTCTGAGCTCCACTGAGGAAAAAAAAAAAGTATATTTGTGCCCGTTTTAGCTTTTCCTGGTTTCCCACCAAACCTCTCAATACTTTTTCTGACTTACTCCAAATTTTCAACTTCTGAATAACTACATTCGCAGCTCTGCTAATTTTGCTGCTCTGGGAACAGAACAAAATCTGGCTGCCACAACTGTGGTTCTTCTGTGTTCAAAACTGCATCACTTATGTATTTAAAAATACATATGATGTTTATAAAGCCTACTCAAAACATTACCAAATTGTCCCATTTTCATGTTTTCACGGCAATTTATATGTTTTCCATATGGGCAAGTGCTGACAATATGATACAAGCTTAATGGAACAAATTGTGGTTTCTCTTTATTGTCTTGGCATCAGAAATCTACACTTGCATAAAAATAACTTGCTTCACTGTTTTCCAGGGGTGGTTTTTCATTAATGTGATATCAACTGCTGCTCTCTCTCTGATTTTACCTAAAAGCGTGCCAGAAATTTTCACTGCTCACCTCACCACCGTATCTGGGAGCATTACACACCTATTGAAAAAGGCAGTTGATATCCAGAGAGTGCCGAATTATTCAGATGAGTTTTCTATAACCTACTGCGAGCTCCACAGAAAGACTCAGGTTTGGGAAGGGAGGGGAAAGGTGCCTCCCTCGTTCTATCCACAGGCAGACAGAATTCATCCCCTGTGCGCTGCCCTTCTACCTCTGTTTTGTCCCTCCAACTTTACAGAGGCAGGAAGAGTTAATGCCTGCAAGCATTACAGAAGACTGTGTGCTAAAAGACTAAGGCTGAAAACGCTGACAGTAATTTTTTTCCTTAAAAGTTCTCAAAGACTCCGATGTGGCACTGAAAAGAGCCATTATTCCTGTACTCCAACAGCATATGCACTTCAGCCATCTCCATCCAGTCTCTGCTGCCTCTCTCTCCTTACCTTACTGCAGAGCTGTCCTTTCCTTCTACTTTTCTCCTCCTCCAATTACTGCAGTCCTAATGTAGAGAAAGCTTTTCCTGACCTGAAGCTCCTCGGTAGGCAGTCAGATGAGCTGGCTTTCTCTTCATTTAACCTAGCTCCTACACACGCTTCACAACGTGACAGACATGTCAAATGAGCCATCCGCCAGGCCACTGACAGCAGTTTCTGGGGCATAAGAGAGGCAGCTGATGGAGAGGAGATTGTTGGAGGGAGTCAGAAGCCAGGAAGCCATAGGTAATATCACGAGTGCCCTGCTGAAAACTGACAGCTTAATGGGTATGATACTGCCGGTTATTTTACGTACCTCAAGTCTTGGTCTTGAATAATATACTTACTACTGAGAAGTTAAAGTGGAAAATAGATTTTGCCAGAGTTAATGACAAAGGCTAACGCTATAGAAGTTGTGGGTAATAGGCACCACCTCAGCCACAGTCTAAAACATTTTACATCCTAAGAGCTGAATGCTGATGGAAGTTGCTGTGCTGATGGAACAAAACCAAGTTAATTCATCCACAGAAAAACCAGCTGGTATCATATACAAACCTTCTCCTGGACAGCTTCTCTCCAGGATAGGCATGGGGCAATCTGTTTAAAAAGCAGGCTTAAAATATAGCTGACTTAGACATTCTCTGAATGAGCGTCCTATTAACTAACTAGAGATATCCAGCCACCAACTGACAGTTCCTCCTCCTCCAAGGAGAAAGCAGCACTTCCACCAACTGTTCTGTTTTGAGGTGACTCACCTCAGTGACACTACTGTCCCTAGACTTGCATATGCTTCCATTTGCAACTCCCACGTCTGATGGGAAAAAATCTGCATGGATTGTCACTTCCTTTTTTAGCAAGACTCATTTTTATCCATTATGTGGGAAATGCACTTCAGGACAGTCCTGTTGCCTTCTGTAGAGCACATCACCCAATGCTCACAGCAAACTGACACTTCCAGGAATGCAAACAGGAGTGCAGATCAGCTTCAGCAGAAGTTTCCATTGTTGGCATTCTGCAACTCCTTGTATTCTGTTTATTCTGACTTACATGTTCTTCAACCATTATCTTCATTTTTCTCATTTTTTCCTTTAAAAGAGCTTGTGGTTGAGGCCTAACAAAGTAATAATTACTTTCATCTTTTTCTTTAGCAGTTTTTTAAGGGTAAATCTCTCAATAGCATTTATAATATGAGCATTAACAGAAACAAAATGAGCTTCAGAGGAACAGAACCTAATAATGACTTCTCTTGCTTTACTCCTGGATTGTTTTCATATTAGGTACAGTATACACATATAGTTTAATTAGGACAAATTCTCTGCTTGCTTATGATCTCATCCTTCGCAAAACTACCACGCTAATAGTGTTGAATAGGCTATAAATCAATCTGATGTTCATGCAAGTGTTGAATCTCTCTCACCAATTAAGCAGAGTTTTGGAAAAGCTTTGGATCCAAAAGTTCACATGATGAAACTTTTGGCACAGAGCTGAATATTCTCCATTAAGATGCACCAGAGTATAAGCTATAAACTATGTTCTGCAGTGGTTCATTTATCACCTAAGCAGAGTCGTGATTAAACACCTGTCTGTTACCCTTACATCTCAATAGCTTGTATTTCAAGCAACTCATTGCTCAGTAACAGGGAGAAAGTTTGCAGACAGGAAACTGCTGAGTCTATTCTGTGAAATAGAATAGAATTACTGAAATTAGATAAACTTCTTGGAAGCTGTACAATGGAATCCACTGCAATCAGCACCTACAGCCTTAAGTCTTAAAATGTAACAAAATTGCTCATTTGTTCAAACAGCAACTTGTCATCAGGTTATGGATGATTCTTGCTTTTTCAAACAACATCAAAATCTACATAGTTTGATTTTGAGTTTTCACCTTAGTTCTTCATGATTAAAGTGATTTAACTGTGGCCAAAATAATTCATAAAAAAATTTTAAAATTGTCGTGCAGTAAGATGAAATGGAGCACAATACTGACCATTGTGCAAACCGTTTCCTAAGGAATTTTGGTGCCTGGATGGACAAACAGGATTTTTTCTTTATAAGGAAATTAACAAGTAGAAGAAATCTATTCACAGGGAAGAAGAAAATAGACTTTTTTTCTGTTTCTCCAGGTTGAATTAAAAGTGCTAACACTCCCGGGTAACCTGACCTATGAATGATAGGGAACAGAATTCCATGCTTTTCACAAACCATGTGAAAATGAGTTTTTCCACATTATTAATCATACTATTTAATCAATTTCAGTTACATCATAAGGTTCAAATGTGCTTTTTCTTCTGGCACTTCTCTGCATCTCACCCTTGAGGCTTGCTTTGCAGTTAAAACATCCAAAAGAATAAGTACTGATATATATGGTCACCAACTTCATGTGCCACTTGCTAAACATTTTCTAAAACAGAACCACAGCACATGTACTAAAAAAACCCCAAGGAATCTATGTATTTTCAGGAATGATACTAGAATGTGGTCCCATCACTTTAATTCTTATCAGAAATTCAACAGTTTTCTCTACTGGACAGAAGGGCTTGGCCAGCCCTGGTAATGGAAGATGAGCTACAAGAAAAGATCAGGTTTTTAAATATTCCCTACAGAAAGACTTCAAGAGTCAAAGGATGCACTATGCTTCCTACATGATTTGGAGCTTAAACCATTCCCTTCCAACTCTATTTTCTTTCAACAGATGTATTTGAGGTGTACAAACACTGAAAGTCTAGACTCCTTTTTACATAAATTTGATTTTTCTGCCTTAATTATTGTTTATATTGTACATCATTTAGGTGTGATTATGTTATATTTAAGTATTCCTAAATTAATTCACATTAATCTAGTTACCTAAATTACAGTTGAAGAATTATTTTAATGTGACATCCTGTTAATTTGTTCCTTTGGTACTTCAGTTCTGCATCCCTGGGGCAATGCAACTGTATCCCGTCTAATGCAAGAGTCTGAAAGCTGCAATACAGTATACAAACTTAGGATCGTAGGAATTGCCATACATGATCAGAGTCACAGGCCATTTAGTCTAACATCTTGTCTCCTGCAGGGAAGTCACTCCAGGGGAAGGTGGAAGAAACCCAGCAGTAGGCAATAACAAAATATAATTTGCAATGCAGTCATTTGACACAAACAATGAAAACAGGGATTTTAAGGACAGCTACTGTAAGAACAGAGATGAAAAAAAACAAGTAACTGTTTTAAAGAACGTCAAGACGTTTCTTTCATGTAACTTTTCATTCCAATGACTCTTGATACACCTCTGATATTCCAGCATGGGCTAAAACTAAAATTACTTTTCAGGACATAGCTATGGGCAAGACAGTAAAATGTACATTTATTCTATACAGTGCTGTTTAAGAAGTGCTAAGTGGCTCACAAATGTTTATCCAGGGGAAATAAAAAATTTCTTTTTGCTTATGCTAGCTTAAGTTAGTAGTAAATCTAACTGTACTTCCTTTGGCATAATGGAAAGCAGAATTCACCCATGACGCACCTTAGGGCATACCTGTGCAGTATGTGAACCATGGAGAGGCTAACAACCATCATCAGCAACTGAATTACAGAAATTCAAGGGCCTGTGTACAGAGAAAGCCCTGACAAAAAGCCCCACTTCTCTTACCCTGTCTTAAATAGAGTATTCCACTAGGGCGGAAAGGCCTGAGTTGTTTTCCCCCGCTCTAGGAAAGACTTCAATCCACACAAAAACTGAGAAAAGAGACCTTGGTTTCCCTTCATTGAAAACTTTTGTGACAGCCCTCTTCCACATCTTCCATGAGAAGGCCCTGCACAAAGGAAGACCCACTGGAGAAGGTTTAAAATGAGCTTCCCCAACAAGTGCAGATCTTTTGCAACAAATCCTCAGCAAATTTTACAGAAAAGGGGAAGACCTCCTTGAAGCACATGAAACCAAGCCTTCTAGCAGTGGTATGACTGCAACTCCACATAACGGAACTCCGGTTTTTAATATTTTTTTCTTTACATAGTAAAAGAAATTCAACTTGGAGATTTTTCAGAAAACAGTATTAGGAATGTCACATGGCTCTGCCAAGAAACTCAAAATCTTTTTAGCTCTACACCTTTTGCGTATACTTTACAGCACAGTCTAATTACATAATCACTTATTTGTCAATATCATATTTTTCTCCCACAAACTCAGAGACAGATATAATACCATATAATATTTTTCATTGCCATAATGGCCCAGTATGTCTTTACTGACAGACTTTTATGTGATTAAATTCTCATCTCTCTTCAGTAAATATTTTATTATTTTAGTCAGCAGTCATCTACTATAGCCTTTTTTTTTTTTTAACCAGCAGCAATGCTGCCTTAAGTTCAAGATGAGATTTTACTTTGAAGCTGACTTAGCTGCAAGCACAAGTATCCTACAAATGCAAGTCATATCTCAAGACATATCTCACAATGTTCTTAAGCTTGTTGATATATCTATACATCAAGAATAGAGCTTTGTTCGGTCCTGGAAAGTTAATTAAATAGAAGTACCCAGATCATCAGCCAGGCTTTAAATATGGATGATCATACCTGCAATGCAGAATAAACCTGTGAAGTAAACCAGCTGTGGCTAATAGAATTATTCACCAGACAGTACTCAGATGTTGGTGGAACAGCAAATTCATGCTTTGCCTCTGACTACAGGACCAGAACACAGACCAGTGGTGAGAGACCACAGTAGTCATGAATGCACATTTGGCTCATGCACGTTGAAAAGCTGAGACAGATAATTGATTTGCCAGACTCTCTGGCACATACCAAGTGTTCAACAGCACAAAATGCAACATTATCTGAAGTGATACGATAATTGTACTTCAGAAATAGTAGCTGACAATGTACTCAAGAGTTGCCACTTAAAGGGATTTTACCTGTGACATTTCTTACCATTTGAATACTTAACCTTACTCTCGCTACATGCTTTTACCACCTGGAAAATGAGTAGAAAAGAGCAGCACTGAAAACAATACTGTCTAGTAAGAAATTAATTAAAGCTGTACAATATTGATCGTAAGAAATGTATTATTTTGCAATCTGCAGAAAATAAACTCAGAATACACAATAACAAATATTCTCATAAATGAAACATTATTTATAGTGTAGATAGGTAAAGACTAACAAAGGAGAGGTCTTCTATATTGGTAAAGGATCATTTAAGGAAGGTGATCTTTTTCTCCCCCTTATATCTTTCCTGTTGGAACAAATAACAACTGATTCCCCTTTCCACTATCTTGTCTCACCCTTGTTGGTGAAGTGGGGAATTTGAGTTTCCAGACAGGCCAGATAATTTACTAGTTACTATACTCATTAGTATATCCAAGATTGACTTAAATTTCTCTTGTAAAAAAACTCAATTTTCTGTTTAAAAAGGTATATTAATGCATGCACAGTATTTCTGTGGCTCAAACTGAGAACATATTCACTGAAGTTGCTCTTAGGCTCCTTTTCTCTTTAGGAAAGTTACTGCTTTGGCTGAATTTTGCTTATGGAGTCATCCTATTTTTGCCTGATAGAGATTAAAAAAAAGCCAAACCTCCTGGGAAAATGTATTCTTAACTTAGAGGCAAAAGAAAGGACATGTTCAGTGAGATCAGATTGGGTTCTGAAATAGGGAAAGTCAGCTTCTGATTAAAGAAACAAACAAAAAAGCTGTTTTGACATATGGTCTTCCTTTCTACATAAGACAGGCAACTTAGAGAAACTGTTTCATTGTACCACATAGAGGGTCCGGTAGGGCTTTCTCAGATGAAAGGAGAAGATAGTGTGATCTGCACAGGTGTCAACAACAGTCTAATCAGACAACATTGGGACTGCAGAAGGTAGGCACTAACTACATAACCATTACTATGAATGATGACAAACAGAGGGAAAGAGCTTGGTTTAATGGTCAGACCTTAAAGTGAACTTGTAAGATCTATATGCAATAAAAAGCCTTTAATGCTTGTGCACTGAAGAAGCTGATAAGAGAATCAGTGATATACAAGGGAATATGGAATACCACAGTGCTATTATGGTATAGGTGTTTCTAATAGGAACACTATCTTAATGACTTCTTTGTAGATGTTTTATAATGTAATCAATCGCTGGAACACGTGTGTGTGTGACACCTACAGTGTCACCCCTAAATACAGGTTTAATCAGACACGTAGGCTGTAAAGACTGATGGAGCTTTGACACCTCTCACCTTTACGAGGCTTTCCGTGACAGTGAGCACCTCAATATTTTTATAAATCTGGTCTTTGTTTACTGGAACACACAGACTTATTCCTACATGAAAGAACACATCTACGTATGAACCACAACTGCACTTTCTTGTAAAAAAATATTTACTCCATCTCTTTCTAAATAACTGCAGTTCTGAAATGTATAATACATGAGCACTTTAGATTAACAAGCCTTTCTTCGTCACTTCTAGAAAAACTCCGATCTCTTTTCCAAACAGAAAAGAATATTTACAGAAAAACTCATTCAGAAAACGGAAACCAAATCTTTGGAGCCCCATACACTTCAGAACACAGGTATCCTTAAAGCAGTAAAACTTAATCTCCCAGATCTGTAAAAACAAACATATTGCCTTAATAAATATTTTCAGCTATGTGCCATGCAAAGAGCCTGTTGGCAAGCTCTTGATCCTCTACACCGAGACAAGAGAAGAGGAAACAAACTCCAGGGAAACAGAAACATACCCATGCTGGACACATAGTGGGAGGTGCTCACAAGTCCGGTGCAGACTGTAAAAGGTGTCTAAAGGAAATTGTTCAATTTATTACTTATTTTAAAAGCATTATATACTTTTGCTCAGTGCCTAGGAACCAAAGAACATATGTGTAGGCAAGGCACAAGACTGAATTTTCCTCGGCTAGCAGAACTTGTCCACCAAAACACAAAAGCACGGAATTTTGTACCCCCGAATTTGTAATTAATCTTAATATAAATTCCTTAAACACCTGTGACGTCGCTGGATAAAATGTTTGCATAATAGTGCTAAAATGCACTACGGACAGATTTTCTATTAATTTTAAAGATAAATATGAATACAGAGATTGGCTTGAAGTATCCCTCATCTAAAACTATTCTTATAGGTTCAACCATAAACAGCAATACAAATTTTTCTTTTTCCATTGAGTAGAGGGGTAAAGGACTAAAATACAAAAAATTATCAATGACATGAGATGAGCAGCTCAAGACATGATAAAGAGGCTTGATCTCCTTTGAAAGCACAGAGCGGGCACCCAAATCACTCTCGAAAAAATACCTGCTCTGAAATGGCAAAATAAAGAGCTCGATCCTTATGGTCAAGAACAACACAGAGGAACATAATGTAGGTATTAAGGTGACTAACTGCAGTAAAACCATAACACTGAATGGAAAGGGCACAGTCCCATTGCTAATCATGACTATTGACTTGTTTTGCTTATGTGTTTCAATGGGGACAGGCACAAGGTATCTGGAGTTGTTCCACTGAAGAAGGTTACACTACCCACCATCAACCCAGAATGCAAGAATGTCTTTGGGCATTCAAAGGTGCACAGAAAAGTTTGCTGCTGCTCCTCCATATGCAGCTTCTTGCAATGAAGTTAAAATATGGCTTTTTATACAAGCCATGTTACAAGATAATTTCTCCTAAAAAATAAACTCATAAAAATGCTCTTAAAAAAATGCCTGATCTATGTTTTCAGCCCACATAGATATTAAACCTAGTTTCCTAGACCCTGAAAAGCTAATTATGCATTCAATTAGAGTTTCTTAATAAAGATTAAAACTCTGAAGTCTATTACAAGCCCATATTTAATTCAACTGCCATTTTATCCATGCCATGAAAGTGTGAGTGGTAACAATGAATATAAATTATAATACATGCCATAGAGTGAATGCTATTTGTCCAAGTACGTTACTATAAAGAATTAAATTTTGCTATCAGTTCCATAATCTAGTTAAAATTGGTATTCTTTATTTGGTCTTTCAATGTAGTCCAATTTCCTACTTTGAAAAACAAATTCTAGGGAATAAAGAAAAGAGATTAATTTATCATTAAGACTCTGCTTAATTGAAGTCAATTCCGAACAAACTTGAATTCAATTTCTGCTCATTAAATTGAATGTGCTCTGCGTTTCTCTCTGCATTGCTTTGAGCAAGCAGCTGAGAACAAGGGACTAACATCAAAATTATTAAATTGAGGAGATTTTATTTGGTCTTCACATGCCAGAGCCGCTTTGATGAGGAGCTGTTTTGGCACTGAAAGGAAACGAGAGCAGCTGGAGGAAAAATCAAATGAAACTAAGCCTCGGAAAATTGAAGAAAACGCAAGCTTAATAATATTTAATAATTAAATTTCCACAAACAATAGCGGCAAATGAAGTAATCTGCAAAGTCTATGAACTCATTTGCATAATTGATGCCGGTCCCCTGTAAATGAATAATGAAGATAATAAAAGATGTTGCTAAAAATGGGCACAATAACAGCAAATTTCATCAAGCCGCGCGCTCTGATTAATCTGCTCTTGCAAATCAGCAGTGAGAGGGGGCCGGGTGATTACCCGCGCCACGGCCGGCACCAGGCGGCCGCCTGTCCCTCACTGGCCCCGCCGCCTCTCACCCGCCCCAGCACCACTGGCAGGGCCCTGTGGGGCAGCCAGGTCACGCGTGGACAAAGGCCGGGCCTGCCATGGACACACATGTGCGGGGAGCTGCACAGTCTGCCCCCCCGGGGCGCTGGTTCAGAGCTCTGCCATTCAGGCTCTGCTGGGCAAAGCGTGGTGCCGTGCCCAGCCACCTGCCGCAAGCCCCAGCCCTCTCCTAGAAAACGCTCTGCCTGACTGCCCAGGTAATGGGACAAGGTCCCTACACATCACTGTCTGGTAGGGCCTTCAAAGATGGAGAAGGTCTCGCTGGGGCAGCTGTGCACCTGGAGCTTCTGCTTAGCTTGTCAGTTGTACCATCACTCATTTATTCATGTGGCCAGCCACAAAATCACACAGAATGTCAGGGATTGGAAGGGACCTCGAAAGATCATCTAGTCCAATCTCCCCGCCGGAGTAGGAACACCTAGATGAGGTTACACGTGTCCAGCGCTGACAGAGCACCTCAGGGCTCTGCTCAGACCCCTGCCAGCTCACGTGGCCCAGCACTTCACATGGCAGCTGCTGCTCGATGGAGATGAACAGGAAGTGCCCCAAGTATGAGCTGCTGGCTGGGCTGTAATCTGGCTCAAATCTGGGTAGCCATAAAAGAACACTTTCAAACTTAATAGTCAGTTTACACCGATTTAGCTACTCCCACCAGGGTCCAACTCTGCAGATTTCACTGGCATTAATTAGTGCTTTTCACAGAACTGGGATTTTTCACAGATTGCAAAAAAAGAAGATAGGAGAAACCAGTTACGCTGCTTCCTGAAGCTGATGCGTAGGCTGGTAGTGGACATCACACATTGGAAGTGGGAAAGTATTCTGAAAAGTAGTATTTCTTTACAAAACAGCCGCTACAACTTTTTAAAAGCATTTAGAAACAATAATTTAGGAAGAAATGACTTCATTTGGATTACTCATAGGAATATTTACAGCATCAAGCCCCAAACTGTTGATCTGCAGATATAACTTAACATTCATTCTGTTGCCTTGAACAAGTGATCTCTCAGACCACTGAATTATTGCAGTGAATGCAAACTTTTCACTGTATGTAATATTTAAGTGTTGTATAGCCAAAGTACAAGATACCCTCTATTTTAATTGTGTTATTTTGCACAAATTCTGCATCCACCTTAACTACAAGTTGCTTGAAGTAAAGAGCATATGTTTTATTACAGAATGGAAATTTCAATACTAGACACACCAAAGAGAAGCCTTTTCTATCAGTCTAGTGAAAAACAAACACACACACACACATTGTTTTCTCCTGTTTATGCTCATTTGCAAGCTTTAACTCATAAACTAGTATCTCACTCCTTTAGACATAAAGGAGAAGACTAGTCTGCCTTTTGTGGCAAATATATCCCCTTCATCTGTCCTTTTGCACTGACACTAAACAAGTGTTTAAACCTAGTTATTACATCTAGGTACAGTACTATATAAACACGCAATACAGTTTGATGTATCATAATTCATGCAAACATATCATGGGTGAATTGCATTCAATACATACAAAAGCAGTTAAGGCATCTAACCTAGTATGAGCAGTTATTGCATGAGCTTGACAAAGTGGGCAATAACCAAGCTTATCATACCGGTAGACCTGGATGGCAAGAAAGAAGAAGGTTGGTTTGTTCTGTTAGGCACGTACATCTAGGCAAAAATAGTAATTCCGCTGAACAAAGCTCCTGCAATTCTGCTTTGAACAGAATTCAGATATATAGGTGTATCACTTGTCATAATGATGGAAAGATGGGAGAACCAAAGTCAAAAGGTTTTTTAAACATTTCATGGTTTCATCCAAGAGTCATAAGGAGGATTTGCTGGAATTCTTAATAGCTAAATATTTGCAGTTTGATATCAGGCTATAACTTGGCATGTAAGGACTCAACCAGAAATGTAATTATTAATTTTTAGATCAGTTTTGGGAAAAGTTTAGTTCAGTCATTTTTAACTTAAAGAATTGTAATAAAAAGTGCAGTTTGATGTCTTGCAAAGTTTTCTTATGCTTATACAGCAAAACCTTGATATCAACAAAATATTTTTGCTGGCAGTTAAACCATAGGACTACGTGTTGGTGATCCAAACGTTACCCACTCCAGAATTCCTGTAGCACAGCCACAGCTACAGCATTTTCATGTATCTCACCATATTGACAGTACTCAGCATAATTAGTTTGGTGTTTCCTTTCTTGTTCTTTAAAAAAAATTATTTCCCTTTTTTTAAACTAATGCATTTCCCTTATTTTTTAAAACCCTAAAACGTGGGGGTTTAGACTAACACCAAGGCTTGAAAATTGATTCTGTGTGAACCTTCAAATGAGAAGAACACTAGTGTGAGCTTCTGAAGGAAAGGCCATGCCAATTTGTATGGAAAAAAAATCAAATGAATTAGTAAATTAAAGGCAAGATTCTCTCCATTCTGTCTTTCCTGACTGCCAGAGAGATCTCTCTTCCAGCCAAGGCCCAAAGATGGGATGCAATGCGGATTAGTTCTATAGCCTCAGTATCATGATCCATTATTTTGTGTAAAATACCTTTGACAATAAAAGCCCATGTCAATGTCTGTGAAACAACAGTGCATTAGGGGCTAAATGCAGTGGTGCTCCTTGTAATGTGGGAAGTCTGAAAACTATGTCAACAGGCTTCAACAATACTCCCTACAATCAGAGCAAATGGAAAAGTTCAGTGGGATAGCAGTCAGAGTTTTAAAAATCAAAAAGCAGATGCTTGGTTGATTAAGAAATGGTACTTGCAGTTTTCAGATAGTAATATATGTTGATATAAACATTATTTTATTTTGAAGAATCATCTTTTGTTTCCTCCTCTTTTTGCGGCCTGTCATTGTTACTCTGTTAGAAGCCATTATCAAAAATATCTTTGTCTGATAGCAGGACTGGGAATAATTTGATTTAGTCCAGTCCATTCCGATGACTCTCGTGCATTGACTCAGGACCTGACCTTTGTTGACTAATTAATTAAAAGGACCGTGTATCAGATGCAAGTGCTGTGATTCATTTTAATGCCCTACAGCAATCTTAGACAGAAAAAAAAAAAAAGAGATTGTAGTGTGCTATTCTCAGCATGTTTTAGTACAGGTATTTTTCATTGTATGAACAACTATGTCTTTAGTTATTTGCCTTTCTATCAAAATATTGTTTAGAAATTAATTAGGTAGGCTTGCACATCAATGAAACACTAATTCAGAGGTGCTGAGACTGGTGTGGTATCTGGGTAAACCTATGATCTAAAAACACAGGAAGAGCTTTTATTAAGGTCTATGTTTTCTTTCCTTCCTTTCTCCCTCTCCTCCTCCTTCTGATTCTTAGGGTGCCCGTGTATTCCATGTGCATCTACATGGACTCCATCCAGAGAGCATCCTGAAATACGGACCTTCAGCACATCCCTATTTTGTCCCCCAGTGTTCCAAAGAATGACTGACAGAATTCAACAGCTCTTGCAGGAAATTGTTCCATTTTCAGTTTCACTTGACCTTAGCTGATAGTTTTCAGGGAGACCCAAATTATATTGCTCGTAGTACAAACAAACTGACAGATTGGACGAATGGTCACTGCAATGAGAGGAAAGGACTAAGGCCCATTCTTCCTTCTCCCCTGATTCCTACAGTACCTAAGCAGAGCTTGTGGGTTTTACCTGCGGGTCCACACAGTAAATCTGGCCAATGTCTTCATACTGTAAGTCAGTCTGGGAAGTTTTGTTAGACCTTTTCTTACTCTATCAATCAGCTGCCATGTTTACCTTTATATTCATAGTTAACTTCTCAAGGTAATTGATAGGAAACAGGCTTTCTTTGACCACTGTAACTCTTTATTTTCATTGCATCTTGAAACTGTGTATGATGGTCTTCCATGCTAACTGGCCCTGAAGACCATAAATTTCAGCTAGGTTTTCTACCATATTTCTAAAAATTGACTGGCTGACAGAACTTCTATCATACTTTTGGGACTTATTTCTTCCTGTGGGAGATTTCTCTTATAGTGTTACATTGTCTAAGTTGATTTTTGTTGGAATTTTCATATTTGAAATGTTCCTTTTTTATTTGCAACTCTGTCGTTTTACTAGGTTAGTAATGGATAAGACAGGCAAAAAGGTGTCATATAGACTTTGGACTGTGGGTTAAAGATTGATAAAAGCATCACTAGAGATTGCAGTTCTTCTACCAATTCATGGAACTAGGGCTTTGGCTCATACTGTCATGTATTTCAAGACATAGCTGGTGACATTTGGTTATGCAATGCGCTTTTTTCTTCATCTTATTGTCACCCTATACCAGCTTCCACATAACTGCAAGTAGCAACAAGCCATTAAAATAATCTTATTGGAAAGTTGTTGCTGAAGGGTTATTTTGCCAGAAAGTTAAGCTCAGTATTTAATTGTACTAACAGCATTATATTATATAGAATGAAGAAAATCCAGGGGGGAGATCTTTACCTAAAAATAGTCCCGTCACTACAAAACATTAGATTCTGCAACAGTTTTCTCTAGCTTGTTCAGCATCAAACCATTAATTCTAGGTGGTACATTCAATGACACTCCCTTAGAGGGACAATATTAGACATTCACTTGTATGATCTTCACCTTGTGTGAAGAGAATGAATAAAAAATGAAGTTATTCACTGTGAACTATTCCAGACTATCTATTTTCATTTTAAAAACTGTTTATTTTACTTTGACAGTCTGAAGGTTAAATTAACTCTGAGTTTTCTGTTCTTCTCCTGCGAAGTTAATGGGAAGCCTCAGAGCATACTGCTGCCTCTTAGGATGTAAAGAAAGCTATAATATATGGCCCAAATGTTAATACTCTAACACTATTAAATGTCTAAGTCATAGACTCATAAAAATCTTTCTGACTAATGATACTTTGTTTTGTCAAGAGCATACAAGATCTCTATTACTGATACAGAGGTACTGCAAATAAAAATGAATTAAGATGCTTTTTTAAAATAAACATTCTCAGTGATATATTTTGAATGTTTCCAATGCATTCCACAACACGTGGCTATGTGGCTACGTACCTCCAGTAAAGATACTGTTCCCAAGCCAGAAACAGAAAGGATTTAGGTTCTTATACACATTTAAGGATTTGATCCCAATACTGGATTTACTACCACTGCCTAAATAGAAGGTTTTGACCACCCTGACTACGAAAAAAGCATTAAAGTATACCAGTCATGCACATCCCTTTGCCTTTCTTGATAACAAACTGTAAGTGGAATTTGGGATGTACTCTGCATCACAGATTTTGTATTAGCCTCCTCCACAACATTAGTGAATCTTAACTGAATGCGTGTGAGAGTTTTCAAAACAGTAAGGATTTTTTGAAAAAGATGAAGTTACCAGAACCTATGTGGGGAATTGCATACGTCAGTGCAGTCATGTCACAAAATACATACACTGCACCGGGCAGCTACACTGAGAGAGCCATACCAGCTTCTTCTAGAATAAACCTGTATGACAGACAAGTACTGGAGATACTTGCTACTAGCTCATACAGAAATGAGTTCAGAGCCTTTTGAATTATTTGTTCAGTGCTCTAGCTGATAAACCACAGCCTACTTATTATACTAGTTATGTCTCATTGTTGAAAATTTACTTGCCTATCATGAAAGGCTGCTATACTGTAACTAAATGTAAATCTTAAATACACAGTCTTATCAACTCTGTGTAGAATATCTTTTAAAAGTATACCTTCACTTGGATATTCAGGACTGACTACTCGCCTTAATTTATGCAAATATAGCCTATAGCTAAAAGCTTTGTATATTTGCTTCCCTATGGTATTAGTATTCAAAAAATAGGACATTCTTTCAAGGGCATTTTATAAACGCAGAACTATAATTTATATAGCAAATTAAAGCTCATGCAAAATGTGTGCACCGAGGTACAGATTAACATATTTAATTTCAGTGTTACCTGCAAACCTATTTTTTTCATGCAGTGCTCTAATTAGCCATATAAAATCAAGTCAGTATATTGTAAGCATTTATTTTAGTGGGAATTGAAAGAGAATCTGAATTAAATATATGGTAAGAGATAATATCTTATGGAAATTAATATACTAATTTGTATGAAGAAAAATGTGTTCTAGCTAAATTTTATAAGATAGCTTGGAGTTCAAAAATATGACTCATGTAGAAGTTGTAGTTTTATAGTTACTAAGATGTTAGACTGTGGAACTGCTTTTAAGATCCTTATTAATGTGCCAGTGCTCATCCTTTGATATCTGCAGATTGTCAGTAACTACAAATGTCATTTCATATTGTGAAGTTTCTCCTATTATGAATATTCACTCCCCCTACAGTCAAATGTGTCAACTGTTGGTAACTCTGTATGTTAAAAGCAGTTTTTCTTCCATCGTTTAAATGTATTTATCATACTTGGCTTTTCCTATTTTTACTTTTGTAGCTATTCACTTAAGAGAATTAAGTGATGGTGAAATCAAAAGGTAATTTTTGTTTCATTCAAATCTAAAAGAAATCCTATAAACTAGCTTTTTCTTTCCCATTTTACCCTCAAAAAGTCTGAAAGCTAAATATAAAAATTACTTTAAGGAATGAGAAAACAAACAAATCATCCATGTGATAATGAACTTCAGCTGTCTCCTCCTAATGCAGTTTCCAATTGTGATGGGGTTGAGACAGCAGAAACCATTTTCTAGCAGTAACAACACTTAACTGATCAAGTTGCTGTAATTCAGAATTTTACACGCAATTTCAATTACAGAGTCAGCAATATGTGCCATAGTTACCTTCCCTTTATAAGAAGGATAACGGACCCAGACATGTCCTCAGACTCCTTGCTCATGGTCTCAGGGTATCCACTGAAGGCCAAAACTAACCACATGGAAGTCTGATGCCTGCATAACTATCTTGTGGCCTTAAAGCAACTCTTCCCGTTTCTTTGCACAGAGTTGCTGTCTGACATGGCTGCTTTATACCTCCACTCTGCCCTGGGAGAATGATAACAAGATATTTTATTGCTTGGAAGGGCCCCCCCCCCCAAAAAAAAAAAAAAAAGCAGATAATAAAGGCTTTTAGAAGAAAGGTACCAAAAATTGAATTATGTTTTTGCCTTCCTGCTTCCAGCATCACACAAGAGCAGTTAATGTGTCAGAAGCTTCCTGGATCTAGAATTGTGAAGAAGAGTTTTCCCATCTCATTAAAATTAAAAGCTTTCAAATGCTTTACTGTTTCATAGGTGGGTAAACTAGTGACCACTACAAAAATAGTGCACACAAGCATGTTCTAGTTCTTCCTTTAGTGTTCTCTCCCATCCCAGCTGAGCATCCTGGCCATTTGGAGACTGAGGTAAGTTGTTCTCCAACTTCCCACTGAAGCCTTTTCATCATGTATAAACCTGGACAAAACATCAACTATTGGACAGTCTTAAGCAGCTGTATTATATAGATCTGTATTTTTATATATATACACAAGCAGGGAAAATACATATAAGTATATATATACAGGCATATAGGCATATTCCTATGAAACACCTGGATCTGGGTAAATCATCATCTCTAGTGAAACTCACTCTATTTTACAAATTCCAAATAGCTTTCCCAACTCTAGAAGGAATCATTTCCAATCCTCTATATTAAAGTGTGCAAGAAGTGTGAATACAATATATTTATTTAAAACTTCCCTTAACATTGTAGGACAAATTAGCAACATGGCCTCAACTCAACGTCTAGAAATATGTGGAAGGACTTCAGAAGTGACAGCTAAACCTTGCACTCGACATGAAGTGCAGTAGGAATGACAGAAAATGTGGCAGACAAACTAAAGAGCTCTGTTTTAGCAGGTTTTTGTGACAGCATTTTAAATGTTTGCTGGGCTATTGCACTAAAATGACAGTGTGCTGCTGAGCAGGTAGTGCACCAAGTACATAACAGAACTTGTCAATAGTTATTTCAATAAGGACTTTCAAACTCACCGGATTTTTAGTATACCTCATTATATCATTAAAATATTAAATCTTTCTAGCTTTCACAGATGTAAAATTCTTGCTGCGCCAATTTTGCTAATTATCTCTGACATTTATGCTTATGGCATAATGTTACATTCTTCAGAGATGGTTCATTTCTCCATGCTAGCTACTGCTCTGCGGGTTGAGTCAAACAACTTGTCGTATCAGAAGCAAAAGACTAAGTACTCAAATACAGAGAGCATTAGGTTCAGTGATGCAGTTTTGTATTTCATTGTAGTTCCTCAGTTTCTACAACTAAGTCCAGCTTTTGGAGTACTGTAAAGAAATTATTTCCATGAAGCATTTTGAATGCATTTTCATCTTACTGTAACAGAAATTGTGTCAAGTATGAGTTGTGATTTTATGTCAAAAGAAAATTGTTTCCTACAAAGCAAATACAAATATGCTCATGTAACAGGAAATATTCCAGTAATATTACTAAAGAAGTATTTTGCATCTGCTCTATTATTATGCACCTTCTGTGTGCTTTTTTGTTCCTATTTGCTCAAAAGTAATAATGTACCATTTTGGAACACAGCCTTGCTTGAGCAATTTAAAGATTCTCTGCGTCTTTCACTAAAAATGGAGGAGGTTTTCTCACACACATCAGAGGTTTTCCAATCACTTTCACAAGTATTGTCTTAATCTTTCCAGAAAAAGTGACATTTTTCATCACATTACTCTGGCTGATGAGGTATTAGAATAAGAATGATCCAAATTTAGTTTACATGAGAATTACTCAAGTGATTCTAATGCCTTTGGTAAAAAAATCTTAATCCTGCATAAACTCTGCTGACGGAGGGTCAAGACACAAATAAATACAGTTTTTCACTTCCATGTCTCCAGTTTGAACCTATTCTACCTTTGTACAGTCCAAAAATTATCACTGATGTAAGCTGGCCTGAGTGAAGTTACTAACAGGAAACCAGTGCTAAGGCAGATGGAAGAGAATCTGAAATATGCAACACTATAGTATTTTATTACATACTGAAAAGACTGTTTCTGGGCCATCCAAGCCTCCATTCTATCCCACCAAACACATTTAAAGTTAGCATGTAGATGTGGGGGGAAAAATAAATGGTATTCAAGATGACTTCCTATCAGCCACCACAAGTATCTCACTTTGTGCTCTTTCCTCAGCCCTTCATGTGGATTTGTTCTTGATGTCATCTCACAACTCCTGTTCGTATGCTTGACCTTGGATTGTGCTGTTACAGAACAGAGCCAATGTGACAGCCTAGCGCCAGTCACATGAATTTTCAGAATTTCTTAAATATTTCTAGTTTTTAAAAGCAACATACTGCAGTAGTACTGGTAGAGCTAAAACCAGTTCATCTCTCCCTGAAAGTGTTTTCTGAAGCAATGTGATACACACCACTCCCTGGAACTGGAGATAGGATATGGCTGAAGTGAGCATGTGCCCCACACCAGTAAATGCCCAAACCCAGACTCAGATCGGTTCCTACATTCACACAGGCAATAAGTTGCAGAGATGTTACCACTGAAATCATACCCAGTCCTGTAGTTAAAAGGCCACACTGGAACTCCAGTGTGTTGGCTCTGATGTGTCACAAAGTCCTGGATCTACCTAAATCAGCCCCTGCCCTCTGCCCGTCTACAGACACCGCACTGCTGAAGAGTAGTTCACGGGCTTATGTGCACCGTTCACAAAACAGATCAAATTTTGCATCTCAAGATTCTCACTTCAAAAACCAGCTCTATTCAGAGACTGCAATATCTGGATTCATGTCAATAAGCACACCATTACCACAAACTAACACAACCCTCTGAAGCCCAGGTCTCCTTTAGATCCTGCAAAACAATACGTAGGAGGTGTGGTATTATGTTAACATGGTAATCTTGATCTTAAAATATTTATTAAAAGCTGAATTCAAAATTTTGGGGGTTTGAGCTACATAAGGTCATTAGATTTTGACCAGTAGTTATATGCATGATTCAAACACAATTCTAAATATCTGAATGGTCAATAGCTTCACCCTATTCAAGTATTCAAAGTCATCCTCATTGATTTTGCAAGAAAATGACCAAAACTCACAACACAGCAAAGAAATACAATGCTTTTTAAAATGATACGACAATTATTAAACAATTCAAAGTGATGCATATCACTACACATGTATTTTGAGGATTTGTATCAGCTCTTCAATCACACTTGCAGTAAGCAAAATAATACAAAAGCAACAGTACAGAATTTAGATAATATTGACATTAAGCCATGTATCAGCTACTACATGTATTACGAAGCAAACTTAAACTTACAACACTAATGAAATTCAGCAGTAAGAAACAGTTTTCCTCTGATGAGTATACAAAAACTTGCAAACAGACATTTATCTCACAGAATTGGCTTCTCCCTAGTTACTGCAGTCCAACTGGAGTGTCAAAGAATGGCTTTTGTAACACATGGGCTCAATCTGCACTCAGGCAAAACTCCCACCAAATTAAATAGGAATCTCTCCTACAGCTCTGATTCTGAAAATGCTTACACATGTGCTGAACTTCAGGCTTAAGTAGCCCTATTGAAGCCCACAGGACCACATGCTTAAAATTAATCCCACATAAATTTGTGGGCTCGGAGCCTGAAGAAGGAGTACAAAGCTGAGCCTTACATGAGCAATGGCTCAGAGTTTCCAAGAAGAACTGCTTACGAAAACTTACATTAAGGCTGCAATGCCTAACTCTTCTACTCTACTTTGAAAATCTCTCTGTTTGCCCCAGTCATTTCCTGAATAGTTCTAGGCTCTTGTGGGCCAGGCAAAAAAGAGAAAAGGTATTCTCACTGCCTTAACTGACTCCAGCATTCATGCACTATATGAATAATTCTGATCCAGATCAAGTTCTGCACTTTATCAAATGGCATAAATATCTAATATGATAATGCTAGACCTGTATTCATTAGTGCTTTACTGGATGGGGACATATGTTTGTAATGGCAAAACACTGTCACTTAGGAGGGAGAAGATCATTTTGTGACAGGCAAATTATTGCTATACCTCATTAGGAATGTTATGTGTCTGTGCTGAGTTAAGGCATACCAATTGCAAAATGGTAATCATGATAATATCATCAAGATGTTGCTATATTTGAATATGATATGAGCTCACCACCAGAGCAGCCCATTGTCACCTACCAGCTTGGAACACAGGGAAGATACCGCCCTACAGTGACTCACACACACTGCAACTATCAATGCTTTCCAGTTAATTTCTGCTGTCCTTTCTCCCATAAAAGTAATGGTGCACACCTATACTGAGGAACCAAACTTTTCTTTAGATGGGCAATTCTTCAAGATCCTGTGCTTATAGATGCCGGCTGTTCTTCTAGTACAGAATCAGCTGTGTTAGTATCATCTAATTCAGCAAGGAAGCTCTGAAATGTCTCTGCACGATACTAGCAAGCGATGATAGTTCCATCTGATCAAAAGTGGTCCTGAACATCACCTGAGGGTTCAGCTGGTCTTATAAGCAATTCCCTCTCCCCACATGCTACTGACTGTAGCGGTCTTATATGAGATTTTGTTGGATCCACACTGAAGAAGACAGAAACTTGGGATCTCAGACTTTAGATTAGGAATACTAACATCCTTTCCTCCCGCTGACACAGCTAAAATAAACCACAAGTAATATAAATACTTCCAGTATCGGGCATTTTAAATGCAACTAATATTTCCTGTAAAAAGGAAGTCAGTTCTTTCACCTTGATTTAGTGCACTGACAAAGGAACCCCTCCTGATTTACATTACATGTGAATGAAAAATTGGTATCATATATATCAAAGGGTTACCTGATAAATTTTTTAGCATCAGAGATTATGCCAGAAATATTTATAATGAAATCTAAAAACAAATGAGTGAATTTAAGCCTCTAATTCATTAGGAACTAAACTTTCAAGGCTGAAGAATATATGTCACTTCAGAGAGATTTCCAAAGGAATCGAAATTTTTCAACAGAATTTTAGCATCATGGGAAAATGTGACAGTAGTAATAATACATGATATTATATACTGCTAGACAAGTTGGACGAATTACATCTGCTACTGAATGGATGTGGAGAGAGTCTGTATTAGAAAACTTCCTGCTGGGTCACAAACATACATCAGTAATAGTTTGGTTTCAGCACAAGAAAAATTGCTATTGTCATATTCCAAAGTGAGTGTAAATTGTTTTATTATAAACTCCTTGTTTAACTGTGAAATCATACAATCTAAATTTATCTTCTCTCTGCGTGGCATTGCCATACGCTGGTATCACCAAACTCTGCCTCAGTAACAAAGCCAGTATTCTCTTAGAAGACAGACAGCACTCTTGATCTTAAGTGAACTTGCCTTACATTAACTCTTGGTTTGCCCCCACTTACTTTGATTCGTAATCTAAGGCTCTCAGTTTCATTAATTCAAGGATTCATTGTTACTGATTCACAACATAATCTCTACAAACTTTCACCATGCTTGACAATTGCACATTTATATTTTAAATGTACATATATTAATAAATTTTGAAACCACAAAACTACTCCCTATTTACACGATCTCCTGTAGCTTCAATAGAGAGAAAATCCTAGTCGAGATTAACAATGAGAGATACACCTATTCCTGCCATCCTTCATTCAAATCACTTTTTCATTTGATTTCCAAGTAAGCCGACTTGGTTAAATGATGCCACTTAAATGTACACAAAACAAATATGTAGCCTTTGTTGTTCTCCTTTGCATTTTTTACTCTTCCGTCATGTTTTTAGCATCTTATGGAAACAAGAGTAAATGACAAAGACACAAAGAGAACCATGAAGCAACCACTCAGCCATCACTGAAGCTCTGTATTTGGCATGAGAAGGTCTTACTGTTGTCTCCAAGAACTCCACCAAATAAGGCTTTGTTGAGGATATAATGTTTCACGTTTAGTGCCATGAAAAGTCAACCCAAAGCAGAATCAAATCCACCACATTTAGTGTCACAAACAGCTCTGCTATATCAACAAGAGCACAGCTGAGGAAAGTGAATGAATCCGGGCCCCCACTTACCTGCTGAAGATTAGAAGTGTTATACTTGCATTTGTTTGTATTAGAAATATTATAGGCTTGATTTTCATATGAAAACATCTGACCACATTTATAAGTCGACAGTTGTTCAAAACAAAATGGGAGGATTTCTTTCATTTTTGTTAATTGGAGATTACAAACAAGCAAGGCATCAGACAACACTTCCTAGCCACTGATTTAACCTCTGGGGAACAGGAATATACTTCATACCTTACCACTCTTCACTGGAAACCTGGAAAAATTTGTATGTTTTTCTTTAAGAAAGAAGGTTGAAAGACATGATATTACTAGAAAATTAAGTGATCCAATCTTTCCGGTATCCAGCTTCTCCATATCCTCACTGCCCAAAGTGGCAGCCAGCTGAAACACAGGCAAGGCAAGCCAAGTGATAGGTGCTGGCTCAGAATAAAGCAGAGTTGCTTCTCTACTTGTGCTAATCAATGGCATCCTTAAAGCATATAATTCATTCCTCTTGTATACAGCTTTCCAGAAGAAGGAGAAAGCTAAGGAAGGGCATAACAGAAAGGTAACTCTTTTCTTCTATTACTTTTTTTTTTTTTTTTTTAAGCATCCATGATTTACTGTGTGGAAAAAACAGCAGTCCTTCCAAATCTCTTTCTATAATGAGATTTTTCCAGTTTCTCCTTTGCACCACAAGTTTTTTGCATATCTGGAGAAAGGAGAAGCCACAGTTGATGAAAAATTATATTTTACTTCCAGGTGACTCTGAGGCCTTCTTCTAAATTAAGAAGGGAACTTGCCTATTATTTCTCCACAGTATGCAGGAATTTAGGTGGTTATCTGGCTTTGACTGAGCTAAAACTGAATAAGAATTATTTCCTATGAGAGGAAAGGGAACCTGAGTTCGCCACCGTCCTTTGCTTACCTGAGTGCTATTTTTCAGTTCACCAGCACGCAATGGAGGAGCTGAGGGCACTCCTGAAGCAGCCTGCTACTCTCCACTGGCAGCTAGTAGGTCCCAGCTAGTCCAGCTGTGGCTAATTTAAGAAGTCACAGGTGCAGCAATGACCTAGCAGCAGGAACTGACCCACTGTGAATATTCTTTTGGATAGAGAACTGCAGCTACAGGCTGAGATCTGTCTCAGGCATGAACCTGCATCAGATCCTGGAAGGTAGTTAAAGGAAATCTTCAGCAGGGACCTTAGAAGTTAGACAGGGAGGGAAAATTTAGCTGTACTCCAAATTTTGGACATGTGTGGCATACTGTATTATTTTGGAGTTTTCCTAGCCTAAAACGCAATAAAAATTAAGAGTATTTGTAATGGAAAGCAGTGACAAGTATTCCTGCTACTGGCATGTCTTTGCTATTGGGAAAAGCAGTATGTGAAATATTATTAGATAGTTTGCTATAGCTTCATGATATCTGTTTATTACAACCCACTGATGTAACTAGGAAGCATGAACGTTACATTTGCCAATAAAACTATTGCTACAGAAAAGCAGACATCATCACAGTTACTGTTTTCACAGGGGTATGTTCTAGAGAGACTTATATTGGGCCAATCAATAACTTGTGGGCTTTCTGTTAAAAAAATCAGTCTCATGATATCAAGCATAACTTTAATCTTTCTTTGGACAAACGTCTAAAAATGAAAAGATGCGTTTGAATATAAAAACCTCACAGAAAAGATTTTCTAATAATCCAAGTGAAGAGCAATAACTATGCACGCAAGAGATGCATCCAAAATGCAGTATGCTTAGTTCGTAGGTCCTCACTTCTTTCAAAGCTACCAAAATCAGAAATCTCTTAATGAAGTATAACTGTATAATTCAGATGCAAAAATGAAGAAAGTGTTCACCTTGTAAGAAAAGCAGCACAAAGACCCCATTAAAGGAGAGAGGAGAGCTGGAGGGTACAAGTTAGGAAACCAACACAGATAAAACGGGAATAAAAAGAACGAGCACACATTTGATTTCTGAAAACTTTTGAAAAAGCACTAGTTGAGGAAAACAAAGGAGGAGAAATCAAAACAAAGCTTGTTTTCTGACATTCCCCTGCCAAGACCAGAAAAATGCAGATAGAAAAAAGAAAAGCAATATCGGAGGATGATGTGAACACACTAACTGGCGGGCTGGAGAATGAGTAACTGAAGGGATTTACAAGGTGAACAACATTCTGAGTGCCAGAAGAAATTACTCGTATGTATATTCACAATCTGGGAAAGAATTAAAACGCCTACCTCAATGATCATCATTTCTGGGTTTTATTGTGGTGGGAGGATTACTTAAATGGAAAAACATGAAAAAGAGTTAAAAAAATAAATTTTCTGTTTTGCGATACATTTCAGTGCAATCATTATTCAACTAACATGAAGCCCTAACTAGAAAAACTCCTTTTATACCTGAATGTCTTGTTCCATTTCAAAATTCAGCTACCCAACCTATTTATTTCTATCTGTATATTTTAAAACACGTTTTGAATGAAAAATATCCTTAAAGGTCAGTTTAACGCCATGCTTTCTAAGGCCTTTTTCCTCCCATCTCCAATTCTCCAATTCCTAATTCTAGGTGTTACTGCATAGCTGTAGTGCACTATAAACACTGGGGGGTGAGAAGGGGGCACACAGGGGGAGGTGAAGAGGTTTGAAAAGGGCATCTGGTTCAAGGTTAAGCCGAGATAAAGCCATAACTTGCTTTAGACTTATCTATGTCTCATCTCAACTGTGCGATATGACCCTCTCTTCTTGCTGAGCTGCATTATCTGATTTTGATAGTGTGCATCAGCTGACAGACTTCTTGTTGAGCTTTATTCTTGCCACTGTGGTTTCAAAGGGTGGCTGCAATGAAGCATGGACAAACATTTAGCAAACCTAAGGAAATTGGAAATAATTTTCCTGGATAGTTTTATTATAAAGTATTTGGCAACAATCAGTAGTTTTCAAACACAAGAGTCAGCTAATCCTGCTTTTACTAATAAAGTAAGTATAACCATTTTCAGTGAAATTAAGGTTTCATTGATTTCCAGTTCATTCTTAGCAGTGTCTTGCTATTTTTATGTTAATCCAGTCTACCTTAAACAGACTGTGCTGTTTGAAGTGCCTGATGAAACAATTTCAAAAGTAACCAACTGGAGAAACACCAGGAGTACAAGTTAAGGTAAGAAAAATCAGAAGCAGCAGAAATGGCTGTAGGGCCTTTATTTAGGACAGCCAAACACTGTTTTAAATAAAAAGAGCACGAGATGGCCACAAAGTGTGGAGCAGGTTTTGAGCAGATTTCAGCTGAATTCTGTAACCAATAGTGGTATTATCCAAGGCACCAGACTTCAAGAGGCTTTCAAAGGTTTTGGCTTTGGCCCACTTCAGTGCAAAAGCGATAATGCTGACTCCAGAATATTTTTTACTTCCTGCAAAACCAGGTAACAGTGTTCTACCAGTAAACTGACTGATTAGAGCTTCGAGCTTCAGCTGGAATTGGTCCAGAGATGCCTACATCAGCTTTTGTAATTTGGTGACCATGTCTCAGTAAAGAAAGGTAATAGTCTGGATTTGGATCCTGTCCTACTCCTGTGCCATAACTGTTCAAAGAAATCCTTGTCTTCTGTCTCCCACCAACCATTCTAAAATGCCTTCTCCTAAGCATGTGTTTAATTATGAGAACAGCTTCAAAGAGTTTAAATTTTGTGTTCAGACCAAAGGATACTGGGTTTACCAATAGATTCCACTTACGTTACTTCTGCACCACCCATACCTGACATGCTTTGTCAGAGCTTCTGATTTATAAAACTTAAAGTTCTAGCAGAGGACCACCAGGGGCCCAGAAACACCCTAACTGTAAAATACTTGCTTCTATCTGATTTGGTTTCTCAAATTTCATTGATTAAGCCTTATTAAAGGACAGTTAGGCCTTCATTACAAATGTTACACAATATGCAAAATCTGTAGGGTTTGTTATTCCACTACCTTTTGGTGGCAAAAATAAATTTTCCTGAAACAGGACTAAAAATTATTTATGGACCATTCCCTGCTCTGCTTTTCATTCAGCATCTAAATATTCAAGATAATCCAAAGCTTAATGCCACACATTATGAAAACTACCATTTAAAATTAATTTATGTTTAAAATGACCTATAAAACCTTTCTTCTAAACCTCAGTTGAGATATCAGTTGCTTAAATATATTCAACACATTTAGCAGAATTCTATCACCTCTCCTGTTCTTTTTTAATTAAGAACTACTTTTGCCAGCCACAGGAGAATCAGAAGAGCTTTCTTTTGAGTTATTCACAAAGTGGTAAAATAACACATGCAGATACAGGAGATCATAACATAAGCAGGGCCAGTATTAGGACAAACTGGCCAAAAAGAGCAGCTTTTGGCATAATTTTAATCAGTCCTTGGGTGCATGAAATGTCATGGAGTTTCATATGAAATTAAATTATCCCTTTCTCTTAGCTTATTTCTGTTCCAAATAATCCTCTAACTCTTTATTAAACATTATCTTCACCATCTGCTCTGGGTGAATGTTCAACACCTTGCAGAAGAACTCTGGCCTGATTGGTTTTTATGGGCAACATGATCTGAGTTTTATGCACATACTTAGGATTATGTCAAGGACAAAGAGGATGAATAATCCATTAACTGTAATAAGCAAGAACCCATATCAGTGCAGCTAGAACATGTGTTATGTTTCAAAAGCAAAAGATGAATTAGAGATATGTGGATCATAAAATACCCATAACCCAAGACCCTCTCTATACACATCATTTCCATATGTACCCACCACACTAAACAGCATTTCTGGAAGTGACATTTCAGTCTTGATGAATCAGACTTTTTAGTGCTGAAATGGCATTTCAAAGCCTACGACATGCAAAGAAATAGCTCTGCTGAATTGGACATTTCCTCTAACATGGAACAGATGGTAGCAAAATATCTGCCCCATGCATAGGTCTCTCAACCACATCTATACAGTCAATAATAGAATGTTACTCTATTTTCATACTTTTTCTAAGCCTCTAAAATAAATTATCAAGGAACTGCTACTGTTTAAAGTCACAGTCTAAGAATTTACATTTTAAAAAGTAATTGTCAAAGGTTAGTCAAATGTTGCTATCAATTAGATCCAGTTATTGCTTCCACTCTTTGATAACCACAGACATTAAAATAACATTATCACTATTAATCATAATATTTAGTGTAATGTGTATCATTGTACCAAGACCTCATTTGCTGCAAAACACATAATTGTAAGTTTCGTTCCTTGTTCACAACATTTCATGTAATTACTCACCTCTTTCACCTTTACGCATCTGTTGCAACAATTTGTCTTCCTTTGGCTAACCTTTCAGACCAAAGCATTTACTCTCTCTTCTACTATAAAGGTTTATGATCCCATAACGAACAATAATTATGATGGTATCTGATCACAGCATGTATATTAACAACAGAAAATATCTGGACAATATATCTTTACTCATCTACTTGCAGAAGCTCTGCACCAGATATCTTTGCAGTGTGCTCTAAGATTTAATGACAGACTACTCTTCTAAGCATTTTCAGCAATTTGCAGAGAATTATTTGGCCCACGGTAGCAGTATACTTCACTGCCATATCATTCTGTACCTGAAGGGAAGAACAAGGTTTTCTACCAGTCTAAGTCATCTGGACTCCGTTGATTTCAGTAGAACTATGTTAATTTACACCAACAGTGTGATGTATGCACTTTTAGAATCAGTGACACAGTGAGGACTCTCAGAGAGGCAGACTAGAAGGGTTGTCCACCTGAGAGCTCTGACTGGCAACAGAGAGCTGTATTAAAATCTGGTATTCAAACCTCAGTGCTCTATGTGCATAGGACCAGGGACCTTCTGCTCCTTTAGTACCCACTAGGGGAAAACAAGCAAGAAGAGAATCACTGAAACCTTCAGCCTCGTATCGTGCTCCAGATCACTGCCCTCATAGCCCACTGGATCAGAGGGAGATCAGATCAGACCCTGGCTCATTTGTTGTATGGGGACCTGCTTGCATTGCATACTCAAATCTACACCTCAAGTGTGCTAGGCACTGGATGAAGATCTATACCATAGTTGCATAGCTTGGGTTCTTGGTAAACTTATAGTCTCTGTGAATCCCCCAATTCAGAATACACACACCATTATTAGATGAAAGTCTTCTGAATAAAGGAGTATATTCTGTTCAGAGTAAATCCTATTTCAGATAGGATACTTCTGAGTAGAGAGAAAAATGAGTTCCAAACACTCAAGTCTGGTCAGAGGTCTAGGCCACTCACCAGAAGGCACTCCTATCAGTTCCCATCCTAACCAATGAACTCTTGGAAAGTACATAATGGAGTTACGTTTTTCTGCTAATATTGCCATTAAACCTCTTCATATGAAAGAAATTGAAGCTACTTTTCAGCTGTGCCTGTTGAAGAGTGCAAATTTTCAACCCAGTGGGAATTTTAAAACAAGAGATAAACATAGTATTCATTATTATGTAGAAAGTGTCTTTCCCCTTGTTTATGTACATACATACATACATACATGCATGATATACTTGAGGCAGAAGGACAGTGGGAGATGTAGAAGAACCATCTCCAAAATAAAAACCTTGAAAGTCTAAAAAGAGGAAAGCAAAAGAGTTATGTAAAGTGTTAAAGGGAAATAAAGGTTTTTATGTGTATCTTAACTGTTAGTATGAGTAATACACAAAATGGATTTGGTTCACGTTACCAGCTTTTATCCAGATTATCCAGACAATCAGCATCTGGTTTAAGTCCCCCCTGTAACCATCTGTAGTAATGTTACATGAAGGATTAGCCTTATCTGACATTTGTAATGAATATATGGATGGAAGAAGAGGAAGGAGTGTGAAATGGAGTACATTTTTTAAAACTTAAAATCAGGTGAAAGCACATCTTTATTTGCTGATACTGATAATAACTGTGGTGGTTTTTGACTTTTCAAACATTAGCATATGTATTAAAAACCAACATATCGTCATTGACTTTTTAAAGAAAAGCGGGCAAATTGAGAAAAAATAATTTCATATCTTTTTATATTTGACCTTTAAAACATAACTAGAACATTAAATAAAGATAAAGCCTAATTCTCCATGTTCAGTTATGACAGATGGGTGTGATCACAAAAACATCAAAGGCAGGCTTATCCTAATCCTGTAAAGCGGTAAGTGCCTCCTGGAAGGTCCTGAGTGCCTTCTAATCCTACTGAGGACAGGCTGCAAGTACATCAGGAGGTAATGGGAGTAAGTAACAAGGGTAATAGTGGTCTTTCCTGTCCATAGGAGGAACCATATCTATTGAAAAGATCTGATGTGTTAGGAAACAACCTAATTTATCTAAGCACACAGATCAGAAATTGGGAAGATGTGTCTTTATTTTCTACTGTCAGTAAGCTTATATTGTATATATATAGCATGGCCTTAGGCACAAAGCATGCAGCTCTAATAAGAAAATCTGGTTTCTCTTCCAGGCTCTGTTATTTGCACAACATTGCACAGTGCTCCAGGCCAGTATCTTTACCTCTTGGCATCAGGATATTCTTTACACAGATGGTGAAATTGAAATGACCTGTTCTCAATAGATCATGAAGTTGTGCAAAAGCGACAAGACATAAGCATCTACTACCATGATTAGTTTTAATGCATAAGAACATATGATGAATAAGCTAATTTTTGAAACAGAAAGAGAAACTCAGATTAAATCGTAGGAAATATTTTTATTTGGGGGTTTTTCCTTTGGGCACAATCAAATTTTCGGGATAGGGAAAATGACAATAAAGGATCATATAAATTTGAGGTAGGTAGCACTGCCTTCGGAAGAAAACTTAATTGGAGCAACTGTCAACCAAGTCAAGTTCACCAAGAAACATCTTTTCATCGTAACATGGCAAAGTGAAAGGTCTAAACGAAGACTGGGCTGAGTCATTTCAGGTTAGGTGATACAAAAACATAGTAAATAGTACTGCAGTGGAATGTAGCAACCAAAACACAAGGTTTATTGTGACAATGCCAACCACTCCTCCCCAGTTTAGAACAAGTCTGCTAAGTCACGCAGCAAAGTACTTTGTGCAAAGTCACGGATGATATCTAGGGTAGCTTAACAACTAAGCCTCAGCCAGTTTGATCTTGTCTCAATGAAACCCTCGGATGATTCCCACTGCTCATATAAGACATGGATATCTCACTTCCTTTGGTGAAATGACCACAATTAATAACTGATATTAAAAGAAAGGCTTCTTCATATGTTTATTATTAGATGTCACGTATCCATGAAGTAGCTTGACCCTTTTTTTTTCCAGATCCAGATACTGCTGTTACCAGGCAGAACGTCACTAATGACTGCATTTTATAAATTTGTGTGAGACATTTTTATAGCACATGGTGCATTGGCACCATTGCCCAATACTGCATGCAATTACTTTGTTGTTGCTGTTGTTGCTGAGGGCCAAGCTCTAACAAATTAAATTTAGAGAAGGGAAATAGGCTTATATGCAAATGGAATTAAATGCTGACACAAGGATAAAACAGCACTGGATTTAGACAGGGCTCTCCCCCTGACTTTTTAACCAATCATTAGATTTAAATTGAGCAGACAGATTCATCTTTGATTTAACTCCATTGTAATCAATGGAACTGCAGTGGGGATGAACCCGGAGCAATATGGTTTTGACAGTTTTTATGCAATGGTTATCCAAAATGAAGTAGATGAAACAGATTTTTTTTTTTTTTTGCTTATAATTTATGAAATTATTTCCCAAATCCCTACATCAAGGAAATGATTTAGTGCATAAAAATAGATAAAGTAGGCAGCTGCATGCCAAATACCAACTGCTGACCACGGGCTCTGTACCCATAATCCCAAAGCCAAAATATTTATCTGATTTACCTGTGATCCAGAAAGAACTCTCTAATGGTGTAAGTACGGCTGGATAATTGCATCGTTTCTGCTCAATATCATTTGCACTGTATAAAAACAATGAAGTACATTTAGTGTTTCTATAATATTTGTATCACATACAAATAACTGCTAAATTTAGAAAATTCTGTTCTTTGGCGATCTATAGAACACCTGGGAAGAATAATGATTGTTGCTCTGATCACTGCATTAGATGAGATGCATATTTCAGTAAACTTTTAGAACCCCTGGTTGCATTTTGTGCCTTTCTTTTATTACATGACTGCTCCCATACATGGCCTCGTCCCTTACCTGTCTACAGTGGCACTTCTTGTAGAAAGAATAGTTTATCAAAATACTTTGTAAATTAATGTAGGACCAAAGGACTCTGGCAACATACACTGTGTATGGAACTAATGAGGAACTAGAGATCACTGCTTGTACCAATGCGACAGACCCTGATTTTTTTGGCACCTTGTGTTTTGGCACCTAATCCTCTTCATTTTTCTCTCTCTAGTTTTTCATTGCTTCTTTTCAGCTGGCAGCTCATTACTTATTCATTTATTCATGGGTCTTATTTTTTGGTTTTGAGGATTCTTTATTCAATGGTAAGTTCAGAGGAATTACAGTTTGTTATTCCATACAGCCACTTCTCTGTATTAAAGCCATCAAATGCTGGAGAGAACTTCTGTGCAGGCATGAAGTTTTACCCTTACTGTGTCACAGTTTTCATTCTTACATTACTTTCTCCCACAAAGTTCTAGCTTCTTTTTCACTGTAGTCTTATAATACTACTTTAGGTAGCTGCTACTAGTTAACCACTTATATTTGAGGGACGCATAACAGACCTCCTACTGGCTCCTATAACATGGTCACCATCAGCCAGAGTTTGCAGATGATATGGCTGAAATATTAGAGTAGTACAGTGCTTTTTACTTTGAGGCCCATGGAACCCGTGGGTCCACAACAGGTAATTAAGAGAAGTCTATTGTCAAGAAATAAGATGATGCATCAAAAACATTTGTTAACTGCTATAGTAGCTACCCTCAGCTGGCAGAGTAGCCTTGAGACTATAGGTTCTCCAGGAAGACAGCAAAGCAGACAAATTTCAAAAAGCAAAACTAATTTCAAAGCAAGACTCACTTCAGATCAAATAGCCCTAGCAAAGCATCTATTTCCTATGTACACCTTGGCTTACATGCATGAAAAAAGAGGTAAGAATCCAACACGACAAATACCTAGCACTGCATTTAAATTGGTGAGATTACTGATCTTTGTTTACATTTGCTGTTCTGTAGCAAATCACAGGATCATAGAATCCTCAGGGTTGGAAGAGACCTCTGGAGATCATCTAGTCCGACCCTTTTGCTGAAACAGGTTCACCGGGAGCAGATTGCACAGGAATGTGTCCAGGTGGGTCTTGAATGTCTCCAGAAAAGGAGGCTTCACAAACTCTCTGGGCAGCCTGTTCCAGGGCTCTGGCACCCTCCAAGTAAAGAAGTTTTTCCTCACATTCAGATGGAGCCTCTTATGCTCCAGTCTGTGTCCATTGCCCCTTAAATCACTAGGGACATAGCAAAACAGTGCTTATCAGTTCTATTATACTAAACAAAGGTGCTAGAATCAGGTCAGAGGCACACACAAACTTTTTTCGCTTTCCTCAAATATATGGATTTGCTTCCTCAAATACATGTATTTGCTTCTTCCCCTCCCATCCAAAACAAATACACAGATATTTGCTACCAACACATTTTGCTTGCTGGAGATTTTTTAAAGCATAATCAGAACTACTTGGGCAACATGCAGTCCTATCAAAATATGAACAACCAATAAAATTACTGTAGTATAATTTATTTTAATGAAAAGCTAGTTATCCCCCCAAAAAGTTTAAGTTATGAAGGCATAAGCCAAAAAACAGTGATGAAACCAACTGCTTTCATAAAACACATCCAGCTTTAAAGAGAAAGTACGTAACTGTATAACTTACAGGAAATGTAAGGTTTTACAATTCAGGTAGTAGTACTTTCCAGAACATGAAGTATGAAAGCCCGAGTATTCCTCTTTTTTCAAGCAGTAAAGCTTTCAAGTTTTTACCCCATTTATATTTGTTACCACCTTCCCAGCATTTCTATTTCATTGATTTCAAAACACAGAAGATGGTCCATCAAAATAAAACATTTTATAGATGTTACAAACTGTATTACAATCCTTCTAAATAGTCACCATGGAAACTACAGTAATTTTCAAGTAATAAAACTTCATGCTTACTTTCTGGAGTTCTAAACATTTTGTTCTGTTTAGTGATTCAGTATAAGCTGGTAGTAGTATATGCTAGAGTATTCATTCTTTCTATGTGAAGAAAGCTGAGTTAGAGAAGGTAACTAAGAGTAGCATGAATTCAAGGATCTAAGAAAAACTAAGATACAGGATGTCTGTTGCTCAGAAGTCAAATCTGCATTCAACTGCCCTTTGAATCTTACTAATACTAGTAAGAAAGTTTTCAACCCAAGCATTGTTTTTTTTTCTAACCTTTCAACAGATGAAAAAACAAAGAACATTTTAAAGAGAGCAATTTGCATCAGGTCTTATATCCAGAAAAAAACTTGCTGGATTACTGTCAGCCTCACAGAGTAACTTTAACAGCTTGCCTTGAAACTTCAAGGTAAGTGGCCCATTAATTTTTAGATCTTTCTTCTACTCTAGCTTTGAATTTCTCCTTTTTGTCTACCAAAATACTCAAATTGATTTGTAGTTGCAAGAATGTTATTCTCCAAGCGTTTCTTATGTCTGCAAAGAATTGGTTTCAAAACCAGTTAGGTCACTCAGACTGAAAAGATGTTGTCCATATAATGAGCTAATCAATTCACAGACACATCATAGGGTTTTAAGTTTAAAAAACAAATAAAATGGATCTATTTAGTACTCTAAAATGCCTTTCAGTTCTGCAGGGTGACTGGCTGCTGTTCAGTGAAATCTCCCTGCTGCTCTGGAGCCCTCTGCCGTAATGTGAATACATACCTTGCCGATGCCAAGGCAACGGAGGTGGCTGCTTTTGCCTGGGTCCTTCGTCTGAAAGAGCCAGTGAATTAAATCCACAGCTGTGAATGGTGCACAGCTCTCAGGTGGACATAATATCTTCTGCTCTGAACATTCCCTCTTCCTTTTTGCCCAATGCTAGAACCTTATCTCAGTCTCTCACCCAAACTAAATGATGTTCCTAAAGAAAGTTTTACATTCCTTTGGGAAGAAATTATAGTAAAATGGAAAGTCAGAAAAGAGTCTTATACAAAACAAAATTTAAAAATAATATTTAAAATATTCAAGTATGTAATCATCATAGTAATCAAATGAATATCCAAAATAGAATTTGGAAATGGGTTCATTGTGAGAAACTGCCCCATTGATTGGTGAGCAGCCACAACAAAGACAGAAAACGTACAAGTAAAAGGAATCATCCAAACACAGAATCTGAGAACTATTGAGGAAAATCATTTTACCACTTTTAATATAATGAAACACCCAGTTTGCAAATACATAGTCCAAATAATGGGGAGAAAAATGTTAGTTACATTTTCAACTCAAGTTAAAATGAAGTGTTGTATGGCACTGAACTGTGAAACAAAAGAATCGGGATTCTGTTTGCAGTGTTGTGTCTGACTTGTTACAAAATCTGAAGAGGTCACTACTTTGTGCCTCCGCACCCTTCATTCTTATTCTTGACTCTGGTGAGCTACAGAAGGTATAGACCAGTTCACACAGTGAGCATATCTGTGCTAAAATCAGAAAAGTGTCAGTGTCAGTGAAAACATTCCCAGACTAGCTTTATTCTCACTGGTCTGCTCAACTATCCTAGTGAGATTTTAGTTGCCCCAATAAGCACTGAGGATGCCTGGTAGATTTCCGCATCCTGTGCTGTAGCCCATGTTTCCTGTCACAGTCACTTTGTACAAGTGGCACCTGGTTCTCAGCTGGATCTCAGCTGGATCTCTTAGGTAACACTTACCAACACATAGAACTAGGTGCTGCTGAAATACAAGCAACTTTCCTGCAGATGTTTTGTTGATGAAAGCCCTGCTTTTCTTCAGATTTGGTGTTTAGAAGCATTTCCTGCAATTCTGAGCAGTTCATACCCCATCTGCCCAGAGTGTCAATCCCTGCAGTCTGTGCCCTGTACAGCAGTCCCTGCAGCACAGACTCATACCTGTAACGTGCCAGGTAGCAGATGTATCACCTCCCGTGCAAGCACTGCAACAGCCACTGCACAGGTGGGTGGTTAATGCCAACAATATGATGCATATTTCCTATGCTGAGGGGAATTGCATCTTTCAGGAATTGCATCAGGCTCTGGCAAAAAAATAATACAGCCAGGGAGAACATATTTTAATACAAGTGAGCTAATTATAATTTTGGCTCCTAAAGCTTTCTAACAGCCAAAATATAAAGTCCAGCTGGCATGTCCTTCTGCCTGCCTGAAGGAAATAATCCCAATTTATAGCATAATCAAAAATCATGTTTCCATATTTTGGGGGTTTTATAAGGTACTGCCAATACATCAACCTATGGAAAAGCCTCAGATCGCTTTCCAAGTGATGGAGTGCCAGGAAGAAAAAGTTTCAATGTACACAATTTTTACAGCCTCTACACTGGTTTAAAAAGCACACAAGATTGCCTGGCTGGAAGTGAGGGGAAAAGAAATATCAGTCAAGTAAAGACTTTGTGACTCACATAGCCCTGTGCAATTAAGGGACACCATTGTTAATCTCCAGATTATCATAAATCCATTGGAGAATTTGAGACAATTCAAAAAACAATTACAACAAAATGAAGGGGGGATTGGGAAATTAAATTCAGCCCACAGAAACAAAATGTTTAAAGAAAGCAGCCCTGAAATATGCTGGGAGAATAAAAGATGTGGAACTGAGTGATTGCGCACATATAGTCTTTTAAAGACCAAGGTTATTTGGCAAGAAGGCGGAGTGTGTTGCAGAGCTCAGAACACTGTTTGGCTAAACATATAGAGTCGTCTTCGTTTCAGCCAATTATATGCTAAAAACTTTGAAACTACCACAGAGGTACAGTGAAGCAGCTGTATAGTTTTCACTCACTATACCTGTAGTAATAATTAAATAAAAATCTCTCAGAAAAATGCTATAGCACTACTTGCCCTGAAGTAGCATTTTGAGTACACACCTGCAAGAGCAGATAAATTTTTCTACTTCTCCTAACTAAAACACTGCACCACAAATAGCAGTTTGCAATGATCAAAACAGCATTCATATGTCTATTTTTAAGTTATGTTTCTTTAGAGATATAATTATGATTTTGATTACTTGTGCACCAATGTAAACTATGTGAAATATATTCTAGGTTTTATTGAAAAAATGTAAGGGACCAATCCTAGAAACTTTGTTAAAATGAGCCAGTCTTAAATAATCAACAACACAGACTTCAGCATGGCTCGCTATTTATGTGAGAAATTCTGCTGGTTTCAGCTGGGGCAGAGTTAGTTTTCTTCCTAGTAGCTGGTATAGCTCTGTGGTTTGGATTTAGTATGAGAAGAATGTTGATAACACAGGGATGTTTTAGTTCCTGCTGAGCAGTGTTTACACAGAGTCAAGGCCTTTTGGCTCCTCATGCCACCCTGCCAGGGAGGAGGCTGGGGGTGCACAAAAGACTGGAAGGAGACACAGCTGGGACAGATGACCCCAACTGACCAAAGGGATATTCCATACCATATGATGTCAAGCTCAGTATATATCTTGTAGGAACAAGAAGGAAAGGAGGGATGCTCAGAGTTACGGTGTTTGTCTTCCCCAGTAACCATTACACATGATGGAGCCCAGAGTTTCTGGAGATGGCTGAACACCTGCCTGCCGATGGGAAGTGGTGAATGAATCCCTTGTTTTGCTTTGCTTGCACATGCGGCTTTTGCTTCACCTATTAAACTGTCTTTATCTCAACTCACTTTTACTCTTCTGATTCTCTCCCCCAACCCACCACGGGGAGTGAGCAAGCAGCTGTGTGGCGCTGTGTTGCTGGCTGGGGTTAAACCACAACAGAAGTCTACGTAGTAACCCTAAATGACTTAAAGTCTAGACATGCTATCTTGATAGTAATCTTGCAAACCAAGGATAGGAAACCACATCTACCCTTTGGCTGACAGTCATCTTGTGGGATCCATAGTACCTGAAGTGTTATAAAGCTTAATGTTGGTTCAGGTTCTGAGATTAGAATTCATATCAGGTACACCTCCTGTCTTCCATGGTGCATTGTGACTTGAATGCAATTTTCCTTACCACACTCATCACTCTACATTTGTATGCTCGGGTATTTGAATTCCTTCAGTTTAAGTCAACGCTTGTCCAAGACATCCCGTCTAACATCAGAATCTAGATGGAGTGGACTTTGCTAGCTAAGTGCCTGAAGAAACTGCTAGTTTCAGCAATTTCTGCAGTTGCAGAAAGTCTGTAACAATCTTTCAGTAGTTCAAAAATTTGCAAACTTAAAGCATGCTTTGGATGGCAATGATGAGAGAATGGAAATCTGCTTTTACACATTGCCTGCTACTTCAGCCTTTAGTCTTTATAACACCAAATGCTTCAACTGTTCCCTGTGCCTCTCCTCAGTGTGCATTACATAATTACACTATAAAGGATGGAGTTTGAAGTACCAGTATTTTTTGACCTCCAAGTTCAATCTATTGCTACACTATTACAGCATATATACCTGTTATAACAGTGAAGCACCTATCAGTCTCCCTGTACTAATACCCAGTTATTTACTAGCAACTACAGCCAGAACCCCGATTTTTTCTCAGGAGCCCTGAGGATTTTCTCTCTTATCAGTTAAATACAAAATTCTGTACATCTTTACACCTTGACTGTTTGGGTATTGTAACTAGATGTTCTTTTGAGATAACATTTCCTTGGTAGGGATCAAGTTTGTGGCCAGCCAAAGCTGAGGAATAGCAAGCATTCAGGGACAGGAATCGTATAGCAAATTTACTGCTAAGATTACACAAGTGAGGGCTACCAGCACTGAGCAGCAGTTGAAATAGCCTCCTGCATCCAAAGAAAATACCAGGCCACTGAGTCACAGGTTTGGGGGTAGCGGTGAGGACAGGGGAAGACAAAATACTCAAAAAGCCGTCACCGTCACATAGTTGGAAGGAATGGACTGGTTTCCACACAGACAACAGCACCAACCGGAGCAACCACCCCCAGCACATCAGAGGTCTTAATGCAGATGAGCTCCTGAGGGAGGATGCAGTTCTCCAGGCCGGGGGCTGCAGGGATTGCCAGGGTCCTCTCCCAGGGGCCAGGCCAGGTGGTGGCAGCGTCCTTTCCTGCAGCGGTGAGCTCCCAGTGTGGCTGCCCACGTCATCCTGGACTGTGTTAGCAGCATCAGCAGCAGACTAAGGGAAAGGACTAGACACTCGTCACTTGTTAGATCGCATCTATAATGTTGTATTTGGGTTTAGGATCTCTACCACTAGAAAGACACTGAGAAACTAATGAGCCACCAACACGGGCAGGGACATAATATATATATATATATTTACACACATATATATTTTCTGTCTATTTTATATATGTATAAAATAAATCCATGGAGGGTAACTAACTGCATAGAAACCACCATAAGCATTTCTTAACTCACAGGTTGCTATAGGCTATAAAAATGTACACGTGATATATTTGATACATATTTTAATATATTCTCTATGTGGTTGGGGATTTTTTGCTACTGTTAGAAATATGATAATGGACTAGACAAATCTTTAATGTGATTCAATATGAAAGCTTTTATAAAGATAATTTTCAATTGTTTCAGTAACATGCTAAGTTTGCTATCTCAGATATCCACACAGCACAACTGAAAAGAATCCCAGTAATTTAGAAAGGTTTGGATTAGCTCCTGTTTTCCATTGGGAAAGTATGAGATTCAGAAGATTGGAAGACAAGATGAGCCATAAGAGAATCAATTTGTAGACATGGTCCATGAAAGTCTGAGAACTACCAAACCACTAAGTACTCAAAATTGTGTGCAAAATATGAATAAAATATTGATTTCATTAAAAATGTTAAGGACTACTTAATTCAACAACATTTTATATGTTTGCATATTTATGTCCAGATTTGCATATCTGTTTGCATATATCTTGTAAAGCTGAACGTTAATTATACTTTAAAATCATGTATAAATTGTAACCAAGAATGTTGTATGAATTTTTGAAATAAGAGACACACTCAAGTACCATTAATTATAAGCTGCCATTTAAAGCACACTGAAGCAGACCTCATATTGGAAAAATATTGAGCCCTTGACAAATAAAAAAGGCAGCAAGAGTGATTAACTGGTCTAGCTGATTAAATGGCGTCTCCTACAAGCATAGCACAGACTTTCTTTCCTCTTTCGCCCTCCAGAGCATGGCTTACTTTTATGCAGAAGATACACATGACAACTTACTGGCCAAGATAAATACTACTATATGCGGCAAGTATGATACACTGGTTTATCATTTCTGTTAAGGGCAATTCTCTTTTTGAAGTTTTCGTCATAGAGAAATGACAGTCAGCAATATGTAAGAACAGACAAAACTTCATGAGTTACTTTAATGGACTAGTGTCAAATGAGGTGAGGTGGGGTGATTTCATCACATGCTAATTAGATTTATGAAATGATTCTGAGTAATTTCAAAAGCATTTACACAAGGTCAAATCTTAAGCAGCTTCCAAAAACCAAGACTTGCTAAATATACAAGACACGATGATCTGACTACCACTTAAAGTGGCAATTAGAAATAGTCAAATTTCTAATAGTTTTAGATATAAATCCAAGGTCAGGTATCCCAGTAATCATTAAGACCCAGAAGTTATGTAAATAACTGTTCCTTAAGAATACTGTGAAAGTATTATTTGCTTGTTAATTTTGAGAAGATGTGTAGAAGATCCATTAATCTCGAAAGGGTAAAATCCAAACTTACAGCTTGGATAGAGAAGGCTTGGCAAGTTTATTAGTGCAAATCAGTGTTGCTGCACTAAATGTTTTGCAGAGACAGGTCACTGTCACCCACTTAAGCAGGGACAGCAGAAAGGAGAAACTCCACACCTCTCTCTAGTCACTCCAAACTTGACATCTTAATTTACATGAACAATGAAGCTGAGTTTGCATTAATTCATCAGGTTGGAAAGTATGTAAGCAGAGTTACAAACTCACATATCTTGTTCTGCTAGCTTTGCCCCAGGGCTGATAATTTCAGTGCAAGGAGCACAATGGCAGACAGACGTAATGAAGTCCCAAACTTCTGCATGCACCATACAACTAGGACCATCTCCATCAGTTTTAGTGACATTGCACCTACAAACTGAATTTCGCCTGTATAGATCTGGCCTAACGCTGGTATGTTATCAGTCGTTCATGCCCCCAGTCAAGCAAGGGAACTGTGTGCAAATCTGCGGAAACTTGTTTGCATGATCTGTATTTCTCATTAGAAATACAGACCACTACAACGAAAGGGAGGGCCAAGAGATGTGCCACAGAAATACAATTCTGAGGTTACCACTGTGTTAAAATTTCATTACAGGAAAATAGGCAAAGAGTAGACACCTTAGGCACACAAAACCCTTAATTCTGTGTTCTGTGAGACACCTACACTCCCTGCACATCCCTTCTTCTTGAGATTAAGCAAGTGGTTCCATTAGAGGACAGACACATTCCAGCACAGAGGACTATGGTTAACCTCGCTTCTACCCCCATGCAACCACTGTTCACATTTGCAGAGTTGAGTTAGATTTGCACTAAATTTTGATAGCTATGCATTCATGGTATAATATCAGTGGGAATAATCAGGGCCAATTTTCTTGCTCTCGGTAGGAAAATAATGTGAAACCCCATGAGTTTTGACTTCAAATGTTTCAATATTTTATAATTTTTCTCATTTTTATTTCCCTTTTCAGAAAATAGATCTGCAGAAGGAAAGAAATGTCTTAATTCCTGCAACCTTTCATAAAAATATATGACGACACTTTGAACAGTAACTGATTCTTGGCCTTGGTTCCTTCTCCTGTATGAGCTATGTAAGTATAAAGCAAAACAGACAACAACAACAAAACAAAATACACAAATGAACAAAGTATACTTTCACCAACACGGCTCTGAGTTGTTAGCAAATATTAATTGACCAGTTTAAATCCTGAGGTCAGCTATATTTATGCATATAAGTATGCAAAATAAAGAAAGATAGTAAAGTGTAGAGCTTAGAGAACTTAGCAACCAGCACAGTATTAAGCATGGCTGTATAGTGAAAAAAATTCCACTATGGTTAAAAATGTAATGCCTAAGTCACCAGTCATGTGATGCTTTAGTTCCAATGCCCGTGACCTTCACCTTCAACCATGGAACATTTATCTTGAAAATAGAGAAAAGAAAAAGTGTGCTTCTGCTTCTTGAAACTAAGATGTTCCTACAGATAGAAGAGAGGAACCCGACAGGATCCTGTAAATTTCACAGCTGTAATTTTCCATTCAAACAAGGATCTATAGAGAGTGAACTATCACAGTGCTGGTCAGACAACAAATAGTTCTTCCTCCTGAAAAATTATATTCTAACGGCAACAAAATGTCACAGTTGAGGCACTAATGAGTATTAGATAACCATCTGTTTGTAATAGAAGCATTTTGTAGCCCCTGTAATAGGAGGACATCATACTGATATCTTGTTAAGGAAGGTTCCAGAACCAGATTTTTTTAAGAATCAGGATCCAAATGCAGGTTTTTGTTGTTTCTGTTGCAGAGGTAAGCCAAAATCCTGGTTCAGTGCTATGCACTGCTCAAACTCTGGTATGACTTCAGGTATATAAGTATAGAATCCATTTCTTTCACTGAGCTTTCATGATTAGAGTTATCTATTTAGGCAAACATGGAAGTAATATGGCATCATGATTTTAAAACATTGCAACACATGCTAACCTACTATAGCTCAAAGTTTAATTTCCTCTGTTCCCTTGTTGTGGTTTGCTACTTTGTCACAGAACAGCAACTGTATCAAATTTGGGACTCAGTAACTAACAAGTAGGTGGTAGTGGTATTAGTGAATAACGCTTCAGAAATGCTAACACAGCAATTCACAGTTTGTGTCATCTTTGTTTAATTTTTTAAGGTCTGATAAAAATCATCATAGTTTGGCATATCCAAGACTTGCAAGACTAACAGAGGTAAACTATTGTCTAACTAAAATATTCTTATTGATTTTTTTTCAAGACTAATATCCTCTCAAGTGTTTTAGCAGCAAATAAGTTTCTTAGCTGAAAGTAGAATATCTGCAGCCATCACTTCTTCCTCTATGGAAAAAGCACAAATAGCAGTGTAGTTGTTGGTGATTTTCATATGCAGCATGCCTAAGATGACTACTTATCAAGCAAAAAGTGGAAGACTTGATTAATGTACTAACTCCTTACTATTGAGCAGTCTTAATTTTCCATGTGATTTCCAAGCAGTGAAAGAAATGGAGACAGAGGAGAAATGTCATTTTCTCCTTTTTCAAATTAGATCAAAGAATCATTAATAAAAAAAAAAAAAATTCTGTGAAAAAGTGGAGGGAATTTTTTAGGATGGTTGTCCTACCTTGTCACTGCAGTCTTATCAGCAGATCATATTCTGATCACATTTCATGAAGAACTGTGCAAACCTAAATTTCAAATTTCATAGGACATTTTGGTCTTGGTGATATTTGCAAAAAAAGGTCTGTAATTATTGCAAATACACTTTTAAACCATTAAAATGTTAGGTAGCTGTGAGTGGAAATGAGCTACTATCCTGTGCTTTCAGGTACTCTACAATGTGTGTCTTCTAGTCTTGGTTCCTCTCAGGGTGCAAAAAGGCCACATGCCTTAAAAGGTAGCCCATCAGCTTTTGAGCTAGCCTGCTGGCTGCAGTTGTAGCCATGACAAGAAGAGATCTCAGGCAGAGTTTTTTGCTTTGCTTCCATTTCACAAGGAGCTGTCTGAACACAATAGTGATCCACAAAGGAAAACATAGAGGTCGTGGTCTTTTGCTGGCCCTATGTATTTTACAGAATCCCAAGATGATGATGTTTTACAAGACACTTAAAAGCTTATTTTTTGCTTTTTGAAATGCAAGGAAGACCAGGCTTTGCTCAGCACTAATCAAAGGGGATGGAAGTGCCAAACCTTTGTCAAGTTTTTTTCCTCACAACTGTTGTTGCTTAGCATTTGTGGCATTCTGAATACACTTTTGTTATGCTTCTTATAAACTTGAAGACAACATTTTATGTAGCGTATTATCAATTACTCCTGCTCAGCTTTGTGAATTCTACCAGGAAAAATATAAGAATATGATCTATAGACACTTCGTGCTGGCATTCCACATTTTCATGCACTCTTACATGCAAAGAAAGCACTAAAACAACAAAAACTCATTTAATAATATCAGGAAAGATAGTCTCTAATCTTCAATACCTTGACTTTTGCAACTATCAGGCTAATCTAAGTGTGATAATGCTACTTCAACCTCAAACACCCTGTTCTATAATGTGTAAGCAGTGATGTCAGCCTTGCAAAGGAAGGGCTGTATGGCCATTTTAGCTAGAAAGCAGGTGGTAGGATCATTGTGTCACTTTTTCAATGCTCATAGAAACTCGCACAGCAGAGCCTGTGCAAAATTCAGTAACAATCACCTGATACACTTAACTTTGTATAGCTTTGGACTTTTTAAAACTTACCACGTATTCCATTCTAACATGAAATTAAAATTAGGCTTATGGCTAGAGAATATGGGCAATAGGAACCATTCACCTGTTGGATACAAAAAAAACTTTTGCTGGATGTGTACAGGGGTGGCAGAGACTGAGAAATTCCTGTGGACCAATCTGCTCTGAGCAATCTGATCAAGGAAGGGGCAGAATCTATACCATTGTGTATATATAATAACACAAAGTCTTAACTACAGGGAAAGAGGTTTTCCTTCTTTTCTTTCCCAATATTGAAATGTCCGGTTTGATGAAGATAAAACCAATGCTCCTGGCTTATTCCAAGATCAGTCAGTGGTACTAATAGAAAAGCAGAGTTCTCTTGCTTTGAGAAGCACCTGTGCAATATGACACCAGAGAAAGCATGGAGCAAAATTATAGTTGCACTTGTAGGATCCCTTAACTTGGCTCTGAAACATGAATGCATTTATATCTTTGTAATCTAGTTTTCGGATGAGTTGTGCAAGATAACTGTACATACAGCCTCATATTTCCGAATGTTGTACCAACCTAATTAAAAGGAACAGAAGACTGAGATTGCTTCCTTAATGCGAGATACTTTTCTAAAAGGATCGATATATGAACATAAAGGTATCCATATAGATACACAGATATCCAAACGTAAATAGCGTTAGAGGAACTGCTTGGCTGAGCTGAAACCAACAAACAAGGAACTCTGAACGTGGGATTCCCCAGCTGTATACCAGAATCCCCTGGAAATCTTTGTCTTGCATATGTTCAGACAACTATTTCGGCTAGGGGGCGTCCAACTAAGAGTCTTTACGTGGCTGCACTTGGGACATTAACCTGCTAACAGCAGATGTAAAAGAAGCCTCCTCATGAGAACTACAAGAGAAAAGCCCTAATATTCTGTGCTGATTTAAAATTTCTCCATTACTCTGTATTCAAGGGCCTCAAACTTCACTGTGAAGTTGTAGCAACAGAAGTAAATAAGTATTGGTATCTCATACGGAAATGTGCCTGCCATTTGTTCGTGCTATAGCCATGCTACAAGCACTCTAATCCAGGAATACCCCGCAAAGGTCTCCTATCTTGAAGGTGACAGTGATGTGCAATACATCAATACAACAAAGCCATAATCCACAGAACAGATTACAGCAGCAACAATTTTGCCAATATAACTTAGTGTATACAAAACTTCTACTGGCATAAAACAGAGACCACACCTCATGTTACCCTAGCTTTCCTACTCAGTGCAAGTGACAGCAGTAGCGTAACTATAACCTTAAATATTTACCAATGCAACTATTTTAATTTGAGATATTACATTTGTGGTATTTACAAGGGCAAAAGCTTAATATCAGTTAAAGCTCGGCTTCCCTAACCACATCTCGCATGTGTTTCCACAGCACCAGCACCTCCATCTTGCTGCTGAAGTTTCCTTGGTGGAAGGAAGTCAGAGGCAGTTTCATCCTGTGTCCACTCAGCAGGCTCTGCAAGAACAGATCTTTTATTCCTGCCTCTTCAACACAGGAAAGATGGATGCATCAGCACCTTTTAACTGGCTGAAATAAGGGACCTAGAGTTCATAGTATGCATAACCTGGCAAGTATGTTCTAAGCAGGTATAACCTGGAAAACCAACAAACAAGACAAATATAGGTTTATAAGCTTAGGCTAGATAAGGGTAGCTAGGCACTGAGGTAAGGCTACTTAAACACTGAAATTTGCCTGCAGAAACTGTAAATTCTTCAGTACTGATAATTCTCTGTCTGGCATGTCATAAGCTTAGCTGACTCCATGCTGGGGCATGTGGTCTGGTTAAGAGAATGCTATGATACCCCTTTAGTCCATATTGCAGGAGATTTCTTCTGTTGCCACCTCCCCCTCTGCAGATAAAGAACACAGGAAAATACACAATGCAGCAGGTGACTCATTATACTAGCAGACAACCTATATTAAATTTCATTTATGAGAATTTCCATAATTTCATGGGCAGCACTTTAAGAAACAAAATACACTGAACTTTCATTGTGCTGTGGGAAGCAAAGCTGAACAGCACATCAGCAGTTATGGTACTACATATGGAGTTTTGCTTCCTCCTGGGAGTTGTTTTCCTTAGAAACAAAGCTGATTCCTATTTTCCACTTTGCTGATAGCTCTGTTCCTGCATAGTTTGTACTATGGTAGGAACAATTGTGCACCCTTCCCTCTCCCTCCCACCCCTACATACCCACACACTTCCTCTTTTCCAGAACAAAAGCCTTTTCCAATTATTTAAGGAATTTCAAAATTATTTCATAATTTTTATCACTATATAAAGATATGGAATATAATTAGTTGCACAACTTACTTTCAATAGAGAAAGTATAATTGTTACCTGGGAGCTACATTCCTACCAACTTAGTATTTAATCTTAAAACAGTCATGAGAGAAAAGCTTTTGGAAAAGATGGGCTCCCATACCCAGCAAGGAGTCTGGAATCAAAACTTACTGTAAATGCTGGTTGCCTTCAGATACTCCCTGTCTTATGGAACCAGCGTTTGGGATTTAGTTCACAGTCAGCAAGCAGTAATGACAGAAAATCAAGACAGGCCAAGTTGCTACAGTTTAGCTAACAGACTCCTTAAAAATATACTCTATAACCTTTCTAAAAACAAGCTTCCAATAAACACAAGAAGCAGGTTCCAGTCTATGATTAAGAACTCTCTTATCTCTTAACCCTGGTTCACAGGCTAATGAGATTTCTTTGAGAAAACTGTCTTTAATTGTCTCCACTTTATCCTTTCCAGAATTCTGCAAGCTACATGGCTTGTTACATGTTTCTCTTAATACTGACTAGTCCCTGCCATAATCTGTCTTCTTGCTGCCTAAGTGGAGGAACTCCTCTCATCAAACTAAATGGCCAAAAGCACAGGGCATTTAAAGAAGGACAAGGAGGTGGCAAAGCTCACTGACTCTACAGGGATTAACTGTTACACTTGAAGGCAAGTATTTCATCTACTCAGGAAGCCTGGAGGATGGACTTCCTGGGAAAAGGTGGTTCAGTGCTGGTAGAGGTGTAGTATAAACTGTATAGAAGACTGCTGTTATAATTTTTAATTTAAGAGACACATGGCAAATCTTTCAAACGTTCCCCTCTCCCAAAGTCAGTATTTTATTGTTTTTAAAGCTTTGCATTGACACAGCGCCAACCAAAGGCAAACACGACAAAACACAAGCACAGACCCAGCATGCCGCTTTGCACAACAAAAACAGAACGGGGAAGAAGCGCTACAACGCCATGTAAAACATTTCCAGGCCAAATTAAAAAAGCAAAAATAAGGCAATTTTAGAGTATTCAGACTTAAGCACTGGAAGAAAAATGGTGCACCACAGTACCCCATGAAAAATAAAACAAAACCAAACTTAGCTAAACTCCATAGCATTCTGTAAATGAAGATTGAATGAACAATTGCAAGCCTCTGAACACTGAAAATGACTATCTTTTGTCACAATCCATAAGAAAACAGCACCTGAAACCGGAGGCAGAATTGTTTTGGAACATCTTATGAAGTATTACCTTTTTGAAGACTAAGTTTCCAAACAGCATAGTGGAGCTTAATCATTGCTCTGTGTAAGCCTAGTTCAGCCCTCAGTGAATTCAAGAAAAGGACTTTCCTTTTACAATAATGGAGCTGTAGCAGGCGTCACTTGGCCAAGTTTACAGAGAGTACATCCCTGTAAATGTAGTCAAGTTGAAAACAATGTCACAGCGCATACAAGTAATGACAATTTTGTGCAAGTAATGCTCATAGGAAGGAAGGTGTTCAGGATACAGCCCTGTTGATAACTTTTGTGGCACAAAGTCACCTCGGCAAAAAAAGAACAAGGCTGCATACTTAAGTTTAAAAAAAGAGGAAAATATACTTTGCTATATAACAGACAAAACTAGAGTGTCTTTGGATACTTCCTTATCACACAAACCCCAGAATATCACGGAAAAATTCACACAGCAGTAGCAATCATCCATCCAGCAAGAAAATAAGTGTTATTCATTTCTTAATAATTTGTGATGGTTCTGAAACAATAAAGAAAACACGCAAATTACACTGATACAATAAAGGCTTGATTATGGAACTTTGCCTATTTCACTACAGTAATTAGTGAGCAAATAGAGACCGAATGGAACATAATGTAGCAATCTGATACTGCAAAAGAATATTCACTGGTGTTACTAGTTCAGCTACTTAAAATAAGGAAATTTGGTTAATCGTTATCATTAAAGCAACTTATTTAATGCATTTTCACAAGTTACATCACAATGATGCCAAGACTAGTTTCATTGTGTTTGTGCTCCACTTTCATATTTTCAAGACAGAATTGTTTTGCTCTCAAAAGATGGCAGAATACTTTCTACAAAACATGTTCATTGAATCTTTAATGGGTCAGCATTCCATTTTTCAGAATTAATATTTTGAAATAATCTTTCCTAAGTACTTTCTAAGTGACCATATTAGAATTTACAAGTGTCTTTTAACTTCATTAGAGCAAAGGGAAGTTAAGTACACACTTAAATTGGGTTTTCTTCCCTGCATCAGGATATTCCATTGTATTTTAGATAAAGGATAAGACAGAAGAATGATAATAATTATATTTCAGGCAGCTTTCAGAGTGCAAATAAAGATATTCTATACAAAGCATGGCAATATAACATGCAAATAAACTCAGTTATTTCTTTTTTCCTGCTGTGGCAAGAAAAGATATTAATAACACTGGTTATGAGGGTGACTGGAGTAAGAAGGCACCTTCTATCCAGCTACATGAAAATTTAATTTAAGAGAAGGTTTCTCTTCCCTGGTTCCTCTTCCTCAGAGCCATGGACATTCCCACAACACTGTGGGTGAGAATCCATATTTAAAATTTGATTCATTAATGCTGCTTGAAACACCATTAACTCATCCTTCCTGCCCTATGAGCTGCGTCAGAAGGGGTCACAGAGTCCTGGCGCTGGCCAGCAGCCAGGGACAGTGTGGCGAGCAGCCAGCCATTCTGCTACGGACTGGAGGGGGTTCCTGAGAGAATTTCAGAGTTCTTCCCTATTCCCACCTCTATTGGAGCCCAAGATCTCCTGCAGAGCTGGCATGTACAGCCTACGGATACAAAAAGTTATGCTCCTCTTCTGATATTTTTATGCTGTTGACTAATGGTTATCTGTTCACTGAATGCTTTCATAAAGTAACCAAATCAGCAGCAAGGTGTTTGTACAGTTTCAAGCAGCTTAAGTGCATGAACTTCTTTTGGCCAAATCATACCCAGACATGACTTCGTAGAATTGATATTTTAAGGTAATTCCTGCTTTCCTTGCAGGCTGAGAAAAACAAATATATGAATTAATGATTCTGTCTTGTCCAAGTTCCCTTTTTAGGAGGAAAATAATCTTCTTTGTTACAGTTTCCTGTGCTTTAGCATTCTTACCAATGAATTACCGGATTTGGTCCTGAAGCATTCTGTAGTAAGATTTGGAAAATTTGTACATGCATTATGAAATGAAACCAAGTTACACAGGGCTTCCAAGAAAATAAATTAATCGGAGCTTGTATGTAAGAGAACTAGGCAGGATGGGTTATGGACAAAAAAAAAAATAATGCATTTTGGCATGGTACAAGAGAAGTAAGCAATATCACCAATACATCATTCTCTCATGCATATTTCTAAAGATCCATATGTTAAAGCTCCCACCCACAAATGCACAACACACAAAAATGCATAGTTCTTTGGGAAATGGACTTGGTATAATCTGATAGAAAAACTTCACTGCGGCATACTTGAAAAAAAGATTGAAAGTTATTGCCCCACTTTGAACATTTCCTGAAATGGACTGTAATATCAGTACAAAGCTGACAGCATCAATCAGGAATCTTCAGAGATGCTTCATTTGATTTTTGAGAGAGATGAGAAAGCAACAAAGTGACTGGAGCAAGCAATTCCAGATACTTACAGCACATTAATCAATTTGAAATGAACTCTTTTTGTCTGCAGCTGTAATGGTTTAGAAGACATTTCCTAAACAAATAGATAGTATTTTCCTTTCTATTACAACTGATCAAACTCTGAAACTTATATAAGAATTTTTAAAAATCCACCAAACAATAATGGTATTTTTTTATTAAAGAGCATACTTACAAATGTGAAATCACGGTTACAGAAGTTCAAATAAAGCTTATTTTTTAAATTCTATCTGACCTTGGATTTGACAAAACTGTATATGGGTCAAGATTATGAAAGGGCTTCCATTACTTGAAGTTATCTAAGTATTGTTCAGACTGGTTTTCAGGAAGAAATACTAGCTGAAGTTTGTATTTACTTCATGCGCAATCACTTTAACCTTGCTATTTTCACAGAAGATGTCTTCTTCACAAGAATACAGAAGCTATTGACTATAAGTCTTGATAAGATAAGCTGTTCATTCCTTGTTTGTCAGAGCGCTCTAAAAAGTCGCATAAAAAAACAATTACTGAACTGAGGCAAATACGAAATGCTGATCCTAGAGTTCTTACGGGGAGTTCAATAGGACTTCTGCCCAAGTAAAAACAGCAGAATTAGCACCATTGTAAGAAAATCATTATACAGAATTCAATTCACTTGTGAAATTCAATTCATATGAATGCCAAAACTGCAGTTACAATTTATTCTAATTGGCACCATTTCTGAAATCTCAATAGTTAAAAAGAAGATGAAATGAGCATGGTAATTCTGCTACCTCCTTTATCCATCTAACCATTCAGTCATCAGTGACACAATGTGTGGCTAAAGCAGGAGTGAAAAAAATTGTATTCCCCATCCTATGGGGGAAGAGAGTGGCCACAACTCCCAACTCAATAGTTTAAATTAACAAAGGACTTAGTGCTTTCCACTATCTCTGGAAATAGTTTTGGAAAGCAGGTTCCAGTAACCTTTCTGCTTTACTGAGTTGATTAAGGAAATTTGTTACACACCACATCAACACACGAAGGATTGAGGGCTCAGATCTCCTTTTAAGAACAGAAAGGTATGAAAAATACAAAGCTGAAGGTATTTTAGACATGTGTGTCTTCACAATAATGGTTAAAAAAAAACCTAGACGAGGTGGACTACCCCACAGAGATGGGAAGATGGTTCTTTTATTTGGAGAGTTATTAATGTGCTCAGGGCAAAGATTCTAACTGATCCAAAAAGAGTTTGGCATTTTTTAATTTAAATTAGTTGCCTTCAGAGAACTCACTATAAGGAGAAAAGTCTTATCTTCTTAACCTCTGCTCACAAGCTGAAACAGAAAAGCAGCACTCCAGTTATTTCAGTTGTCTTCTACAAATAAACTTTCTAGAAATACAAACCTGATTCTACATTTATTAGTACTTATGTGACGCTAATGAGCTGCTCCTGAACTTCTTGAAGTTGATAAGCAGTCAGGCTAGTTTCTAGGGCAAAACTGACTTTCTGTGGGATAGTAATTCTCTAATGCTAAGCATCAAAAGATGTATTGTGATTGAAGTTCTTTTTTACAAAATTCCAATCTTTAGCTTACAAAATTCTACAGCGTTTAGATATCTGGGAATCTCAGAACAAACAGAAAATTAACTGCAACCCTACCTTAAAGGAAGACTTAATGGATAAAATAACCAAATAATTGGCCAATCACACAAGAATGCCATATGATAGTACCTCATTTAAAGCACATGTACATAGGGACAGGCCTCAAAACCCAACATTAGAATTACTATATATATATACTGTTCAGATAATCTGTGCATATTCAGTCAAATAAACTGGATTTACTCAATCCATACAGGGGATTCTGCACTGTCAAGACTACAGTCACCATTTGCATGCTGCAGTTCAGTCTCCTTTGCCTCCATGCTTTTGTCAAAGGCTTCCAAAAAGCAGAGATTCCCCAATACATTTTCTGAATTAAAAGACACAGAAGTTACAGAAGTATGCAATCTCTACTACATCCCCTTTAATACTTAATTAGCTATCCACTCAAAGAGTGAAACCAAGCAAGATGATATAACTGATTGAACTGATGCACTTGGATTGTTATGTATCACATTGTTCTTCTCCAAGTGACCACACAGACTTAATACAAGTAACGAAGAGAGCTATTCTTTGGTTTCTTTGAATCAAAGTTTCACAGATCTGCTGGTGATTTTCCTAGCTTCCTCTCTCAGCCTTCCCAATGTTCTTTTCAGCAAACTAATTCCCATTTATTTTTGCCAAGTCTTCAAGTTTTTACTAAGTTAGAAAAGCAGGCTATATCTATATTCAGAGACCTCAGAGTTCCTCATATGAGTGGTAGACCCTGCTATCTGAGCAACATGGCCCCAAGCGTTCTTTCATAATTGCCGCACACAGTAAAGTAATTGTTTTGAGGCCATTTCAAAGTCACCTGTTGTATGGAAGAGCTGAGGTCAAAATGCATGCTGCAAAGAAACTTTAGTTAGCAGGTAGGGAAGTTATGCAATTGTGATATTTAATGGGTTCATTTGCCTGGGAAAGGAAGATAGGAACAGTGATCTGCAATTTTAAGTGACCAACCTAATTGGGGAGAGGAAGTCTGGAAAAGTGCACTACAAGGCTTATGTTCCATTATTCAACTGAATAACAACAACAGCAGCAATAAAATGCAATTCTTCTAGAGTTATAGAGCAGTTTCCTAATATAAAAGGAGTATTCAGACATGGACTGAGAAGAAGTAAGATTTAATCTACCAGGAAATTAAAGGTATATAAATTACCTATGTAGCAGATTAACAAAAACTGAAAAAATGAATGACAAAAGTAAAAGATGGAGAGTCAGCAAGTTCAGTGCATCTGTTACATTCTCAATAACAGCCAACTTTTTTTTTTTTTTTAAACTAATACTTCAAATTTGGTTTTAAACTATTTTAGTTCTTTTCCTTTCTTTTGCCTTTCATTTGTAAGTATTTTTGTTTTTCTGTAAGACTTCAGCTGCTGACTGCACAGTTTTGGACTGCATTCAGAAAGAAAAAAACAATAGCACGCAACCACCCTGAAACTGATTAATTATTCTATGATCTTGCTTTCTTAAGCGCCTGAGTTCCCTTTAAAGCCAGCTGCACAAGGGATCACAGCAGCAGGCAGAGGGAAATACGCAAACCTTCTGAAGAGCTCCCTTCTTTTTTGTCAGAATGTGTCTTTTCAAAGTGTGCAAAGAAAGAAGACAGAGATGTCTGGATTAAACCTTTCCTTGAACTTTTTCCTTTTGAATTTTCTCCCTATTTTCATATGACTGCGAAACACAGGGGTTTTTGCCTTGATTGGCATAGGAATTCCAATTTCTTACTAAGTATATTGACATTAATAAGTCATTCCATTAATTCATTATTATTATGAAAAGTACAGCCTCAATGCCAGTTAAGGTTTGAATTAACAATCTGCAACAGAAATTTATCTTTTGTCAGAACACAAGATGCATCCCAGTATGCTGTACTCAGTACATGATACACTCTTTGCCAAAGAATCAGAAACTTCATTTTCATTTTATTAATTAGTGATGCAATCCAGCTTCTCCATTTTCCCTCCCAGCCCGAAGGAGAACTTAAACCAAAGGTATTAAGGCACTGAGACCAAGTTCTTTAAAGCAGTTCAGACATTTGGACACATCAGGCTTGCTTCCAATGAAGTAAACAATAAATATCCTCAGAACAAACTGGGAGGAAAATCAAGGCTTGTACCTTGCCACATGTGGAGGTCTCTTGGCAGAGGACTTCCCATGGTAAAGAAGAATTCAGTCTTAAATTTTTAAAAGGAATAATCATTACTAACTGATAATAATCATTAAAGAAAAATTATCAGTTTTAGCACTTTGCCACTAGATGGAGCAATTTAATATTAAAATTTCCATTTACAGAGAAAATCCTCCTGAAGTTTCAGATCTTTCACTAATACATCTTTCCCATTACCAATTTTTTTTTTCCTTTTTATGCTAAGGACACGTAGAAATACTGTGTCCTTGCAGATTATACAAGTAAGAAGAAAGCTGCATCTTAATAAACATAAATGTTTCTAAATTTTACCTGTACTACAGCAAAGACTGGAAACAGGGCGAGGTAAACTGCAATTCTAAAGCAGTTCAATAAACTATTAATTTCATTTATCCACCAATCTACACCACATAATCTTCAGAAACATTAAGTATTAAGAAATATTAAGCAGTTTATCAGAGCATTATGCTATCTGTTCACCACAGACACCAGAAGAACTTGTTGCCAGCAAAGATTATTCCAAACTAGAAGCCTTAAGCCTACCCTGAACCTTAGCCTAACTGTTATATATTTAGAATTCTTCTATATTTTAATATAAAAACTGAGAATTAAGAAGATTTTGTAGTGGCACATGAGAAAAAGTGACTCGACCCCATTAGCCTGAGTCCCAATTTACATCAGCTGGACCTAAGATCCCTGTAGAACTACAGTGTCTTCTGTCAGCGCAAGACCAAAAGTAGAACCTTTGTCTACCTAAATTTCAAATGCTAATTTCAAGCAATTTACAGTTTTTGCTATCCAAAATACTTCCTGCTAATATCCATCTGTACTTTGTTAAGGCGATGTGTATGTTTAAAACAAATAAAACAACAGCGTTGTTGCTGAAAGCAGCTCTGAGGCACCAAAGGAAGTAAATCCTCAATGATTACATGGGTCTTACAATCCTTCTTAAATACTGGATTTGCTGGGAAAAGAGGAAGCAATAAACAGAGTTAAGGACAGCCCGCAAACGGCAATCTCCAACTGACCTCAGCTTCACCTTTTTCATTTGAATGACTTCTGTTGTATTATATTTATGAAATATTTATATTTTTGAATTTTGACTTGATAATCCAAATGTTACAAAAAGCAAGTCATGATATACTGTCTGCTGTATCTGAAGTCTGCACAACTTATAATACAGTATTCAACTTTATAACCCTGCCTATTATTGCACTTTTCTAATGTTAAATCAATTTCTACCTCTATAGCAGGTGTAAATAACAACTGGATTTACTGTTGTGTTTAGGTCCATGGTAAAAATGTCTAGATGTGGTTCTTTCTTCCAATAATTCCAATCAAGATTAATAAAAGAACAAACACTAGGCTGTTTATGCAACTCTTAAAGGTAATTATGTACTTCTATCCTACAGAATTCAGCCATGGTTCCGAAGATACTGAGGACGTATCAATGACATGTCTCCATCATGATTATGAACACATTCAGCTCAAGTCCAATTAAGCTAAACTCTCCTACCTCAATCAAATAGTCTTTAAGGACACTGCAATTTAAGACTGGCCTACTAGATGGATCTCAGGATGGAGAGGAAGAATATAGGACAGGAGAAGGGTAAACCTTATTATTTTATTTTTAGATTATTACACTTCATTTTCATGCTCTGCTCCATCACTGCACTACTTCCAGTAACAGAGAGTGGAGTGTGTGGTGTGCATAAGGAACAGACAGAAGAAAACAAGGAACAGGTCAAGAGGGAAAGAATGAGAGCACACTAAATAAGGCAGTCCATTAGTTAGACACAATTCTAACACTTGTGCAAAAGCTGCCTTCATTAAAGCTAACATGTCAAGATTGCAGCAAGCAGAGGCAAATGAATGTAAAGCAAATCCAGGTTATCACGTTTCAAATATCAACCCAGGGCACTTCAGCCTTCTATTCCATTACCTCCAACTGAGCATTTTCCTCTGGCTGGCTACTGCTTGACCACGTAGATACAGAAAACAGATCAAGGCTCCAAACCATTTTTCCCTGTGTTCTTCAGCAGTTTCTAGCCTCGTTTTTCTTACAAAGAAGAAACAAGCCCACTAACTGCAAACTACCTGCTAGGCAGTAAACCAACTTGAAAGTGTTTTACATTTCTGCATTACGTGACAATAATAAATGGTTCAAATCTGAGGCCATATGGACAGCGCGGAATTTCAGCAAATGCATTTCAATATATTTTGAAGCTACCTAACCCAAATTGATCCAGCTTAGTCCTTTAGACATCCCAGTGTTTGCTCTAGAACATAAAAACAGGCTGAACCGTAACATTAACTGTTTACAAGAAAATGCATTACACTATTAAAAAAAAAATCACTAGCATCTATGTATTTAAGCAAATTAAGAGAAGCACAAGAATGTAATTTTTGTTGCTCTTTCAGATATCTAATAATTCCACTTTTCAGTGAGAAGAGCCAGGCCACAATTAACTTTTCAACTAGTCTCCAGTATAGAAATCTCATCTAAGCCTTTCTACATTGAGTATATTTACAGGCAACATGAGAATGTCAGTGGAGTTATTCATACAAGAGAAAATACCTTTCAACATCCTGAAGGTGCATGAAAGTTTCAGTTACAGCTAGTTACAAAAGCATCCCAAACTGAGTGTGTGTGATTAACTTCCCTGCTCTCCCCTATTACAACCATCCCACCCTGGGAAGCAGGAGAAGATAAAAAAAGAGAGAGAAATACTATTCTTACTTCCTCTCTTATGCTTAAGCAACAGTATGTTAAGTGAAATATACTGTAACAAGCCATCACTGAAACACAGGGTTCAAAAGCAGTGGAACATGAACCAAAGCAGTGTGAAGCTGCACTAAATTACACAAGAGCAAGTTTGTTTGCTGTAGCACGAAAACAGAAGAACTGGGGGTGGTTTAAGACAGAGAGCGAGGAGGAAGAAGACAGAAGGGGAAGTACTAATGTATGTGGTATCAGCACTAACATTTTTTTGAATGTGTCTTTCTCCTGATGTTGTTGGATGCAATCGTCATTTTCTCTGCAAGTTCTTAAGCTCTCTTCTCTCCTGGGGATGTCAGTCCCAGCCACGCTAGGAGAATGCAATTAGAGCCTAGCTATAAACCTGCCCGGTAACTCTCTTGTTTTAAGTGTTCTTAGATGAAGATAGATCTGCCCTTTTAATTCTGAGACATTGCATACTAAGTACAAGTTAATAACTACTTAGGACTTCAGTCCCTGACAGAGTTACACATGCAGGCCACTGTCTGTGAGAGGAGATAACAACACAGACAGAAAAGACAGCCATCAAGTTAATCATGACCAAAAATCATTACCACCTAAGACTGAGTGTCTGATGAACTCTGTTTATGGCATAGTTGTTTATAATGTCCACAAACATATTAGAACTAAAGAAAACTTTGATGTATTGACACTATATCAACAGACATGGCACTGCAACTGTACACATTTTCAGGCAACAGACTTAGTTCCTGTTTCTGGCAGTCTTTGCTGTACATTTCAAAACAGCAAATAAAAATTGGTTGAGGACAACCAAAAGTTCATGAGTCACATGCAACTTCCACAACACGGGGTGAGACAAGTCTGTCAGTATCATGATGCAGAAGCAAATGGACACAAATTTCCGCCTTTTGCACACCCTGCTGGGAGCTGCAGCAAATCTGCAGTCTAGTGTTGCTGGCAGCAACAGATTTTCCAAAGGCAGGTCAAATCTGACCTTGGAAGCACCCAACAGAGACAATCCTGCAGCAGCCTCTCAAGCACAGTTCTACTTAGCAAAGATTTCTCTGGGGATGTCCATGTCTGACTCATCCTTTGCAATACATTTCCCTTCCCTCCAAATGTGGACTAAGTCTTCAGCAATGTTGTGACTTTCAAACTCTTTGTTTTACCTTTGCAAAGCCTTTTGTAGAAATTTGATTTTCCTAGAAACACAGAAAGTTGCACACCCTAAAGCTGCATGTGAAAATGCTCCAATTATCTCCAGAACTCTAATTTTCTAATGCAACTTTAGGTCACAGCCACCTACATTTCTTCAGAAAGTCCACCTTATTCTTAACAGGATAACATATTTTGACTCATTCTTGAATGCGCCTTGCCTTTTTTTTTTTTTTTTTTTTTGCAATGAATTAAGGTACTTTAGATCAGTCACCATTTGAATCAATGTGCTTGCAATCAACTGAAATAAAGCAGTGAGACCAGGAACTATGCAAAGGTATAGTTACCTTACTTGTATTGATCTCTTATCTACATTCTTAGAAAATAAGGCCTTAATGTTACCAATGCTGCACCAGGCCCTACTCCAGTGGATTCAACGAAACCACAAGAGCCCATCTGTGCAGAGCTCATTGCAGAAACACCACCAAGTACGTTAAGCTTGATCCTATAATCAAGTTTAATTAGAATCACTGGGACTTAGTATAGGTGTAAAGATCCATCATGTTGATCCACTTGTAGGATCATAGCCTTAATGTAAAGACATACAGCATTTTGTTATTACTTTAAATAATCCAAGTTGATCTCCTTTAAAGAAATGAGGTCTGATCTTACAGCTGGTTCTGCACAGGTAGGGCGCTTCCTCTCCACAGAGTTCCACTGACATTAACTGCAGATTTTCCCTCATAAGAGAAGGAGGGAAAAGAAGAACAAGAGGCAATAAGAGGAATGAACCTCCTTCCCCTGGAGCACTCTCTTCTCACAGACTGCAAGTCTTCCCAGAGTCCAGAATTAATAAAACAGATAGAAAGATAAGGTTTGTTGCACTCCACACCTCATAGCATCTTCCTACTTGGCTGGGTGATAGTATGCCTACACCTAGCCCTGGGTAATGTAAGCACAGAAGCTAGGAAGTATGCAGCAATTTCTAGCAGGGTTATGATTACATCACAGTAATGCACCCAAAAGTTGTAAGATTAGCTGTGTAATTAAAAGACTAATAAAGGAACAGTTTAAGAGCATGTAAAATATGCAAGCACGACCATGGCTAAATAAACTTACATAGTCATTTTAGTTTTCTACTTATGATGAGTCACCATCTTGTCCTCTTCATTGTCAGTGGTACATCAGTAAGAGCCTCAGAGAGCTCTCATGCTCTCTCAGGGGCCTTTTCTCACATGGAATTCACTTTAAGAAATCTGACTGAAACGTGTGTAATGCTAAGAAATACTATGGAAGAAGTGTGAACTTTCAAGAAAGGAAACAACATTCTCAAGCTAAAAATACTAAAATTATCAACACCTTTGATTTTTTTTTTTTTTTTTTTTGCTCCTGTTTGGCATTTTCTTTAATAAATACCAGCAAGTTGCTGGTTTAAAAAATGTTATGATATTAATTTCTTTTTTATCTCAAAGTTTAACCTGATATAGACACATTTCTTTCTAAATCTTACAGGACTTATTAGAAGCTCTTTAAAGCAAAGCTTTCTCTTAGTCCCACAATGATTGGAGAAGCAAAACAGGAAGATGAAAATACTATTTTTCATTAACATACTATTTTTTCAACATCTCCAGGCTGAAGTAAACAAACAAAGAAGGCAAAAATGTATACATTCTCCCATCTCCTTTTTCCTGTGCCTTATAGTTCTGGGATTTCATAAGGTTTTCAGAGAATCCAACCTAGAAGGATAACTATGGGAATATAAGAGTAACACTGTTGTGTCAGTGTCAGTCTGTTGTGGCTTTTTTGTTTGTTTCTTAACTAAACTTGGAACTACATTTATTTTACATAGTTGTTTTTATTTCTAAGTGAAAGAACTTAAAGAAAATGCTATCCTAAAGTTGACTTGAGCTATGAATGTAGACTTAAACTATGAATTTTAGCCTTCCCACTTTAGGGGGCAGAGGGGAGAGGCGGGGGCAGAGAAGGATTTCCTTTAACGGGTATCAATATTACTTGCAAAATTAACTATTCTTTATCCCATCCCATCAAAAAGGTTACTAATTCCTAGAGGTTGTTCTGTACCTAAAAAGGTGGTGGCTGGCCTACTATTGCTCTGTCCCTACTCACCTCCTAACACAGTGCATGTAGAATGGAATCTAATTTCTTCCTTCCCAAGAGTTTCATTTAGCTGTACGTACCCGTACCCAAGCATGTCTCTACATTGTTGTCCCTCTAGAATTTAAACAAGCAAAATTAACCTGAAGCTTACATAAAAACTTGCTTTTTTCCTGGTAGAGTCTTGCTGGTAGTAAGTATAATAATATAATTAACACCTGTCTGATGTTCTTCGCATGTCCTCAATCCTCATTTCTATACGCACCACCAAGTGAAGGCAAGCTTTTCCTTAGATGATACAGAGGACTAGTCAGACCTATTCTAAAAAATAGCCTAGAATTTGCTTATAGGATCCTGGATATTTTTCTGAAGAGTTCTATACCACGCTCAAGGGTTTCCAAGGTGTTCTTTGCACTACCTGGAACACTGGAAGTCTCAAATATTTACTTTTACAGGTCTTTGGGACAAAGACTTTAATAACACAACCTGAATAAATAAAATAATTAAAGGCATTAGCCCACAGTACTGACATCCCCTTCATTCAGTTTGCTTTTCTAGCATTTTAATTGAGTGTAGGGAATGAGCTAACAGAGCAATGGCTGAAGAAATAGCATTCAGATGTTTTAAGGCATGGGCTGAACTCAGGATTTCACATAATGCTAAATTCTTGGACTTACGTACTTAACTGCCTTCTATTTTGGGACTCACTTGGAATGTTCTCTCTTGCTCAGTAATTCACTGTCGCAGTACTTAAATGCAGAGCTACAGCTGTCCAGCACTGCCTTGCATTTTCCAGACTCTGCAGGAAGAATGTTTAAGTATCAGACATTTAGCTAACAAAATGTTTTTTCAAACCAGTTTCTCTTTTCATTCCAGTAGCACTACTTCTATCAAAGAATCTAGAACTTTGTCCTTCCAAGTTGTGTAAATAACATTGGAAATATGAAAAAGCTTATAGGCCCTGTCTTGACAGGGATAACAATATGGTTTAGACTATACTCAATAGGCAGGCTAGGTTAAGCATTAACTAAAGTCAGCCACCCATTGTAGACAGAATCTCACTAATTTTGTTGACACCCACTCATATATCTACAAATTTTCTTTGGGACACAATCTGTGTTTCCTTCTGACTCCATCTTGCAAGATATATGTGCTAGCACATGGACTTCTCCTTTGCAACAGGAACAGGCTGGCAGGTGAGCTGCATTAACGGGCCACACAACATACTGACAAGTATAGGAAGTCACTAAAACACAGTATTCCACCCATTTCTGATTATTTCTATATAGCCTTAAACATCTGTTCTCAAAACAAGTTCAAATGAATTTTAAATACAGTTTGGCATCATTATATCATGCTCAAAATGATAAATTTTTGTATAAATGTCTTTCTTCACCCCTTCCACCCCAACATTTTTCCATGGTGTGCCCAAAATTGCACTATGCAATTGTAAAGCAAATTCATGCCTTTTGACATATGACTCCTGAACTAAGACTACTTCATACAAATGACAGCAAAGCTGCGCTAGCACAAATTGTACTGGATAATGTGAAACTTGGGCTTTGGGGAAACATTGAGCCAGAAAGTCTGGCGAAGAGTAACTAGGATTCCCCCACACAGCCTTTTTCGCAGTTGAGTGATATGAATGATTCCTGAAATTCTCCTTCTTTATAGCTGTCTAAGGTATGAGTTATATACCTGATGGCTCTTGATCACATAAGGATGTTAACCTGGTGCCCAGACTCAGAAACGCGATCTATATGACCTCTCACGTTAGCATTCTTCAGGTGCTTTAAAATTGCACAGTAGGTAAAAAAAAAAAAAAAAAATCATTCGAGAACCCAAAATGCATTTGAGGAATTTACATTCACTACAGAAGGTGTATGCCTCAAAAAATTTTATCCCAGCATTATAAACTGGTTGCCAATACAATTTAACACAATTTACAATTTAGCCTCAGATGCTGTACATTCCTTTGTGATATCTGTTTTCCTCACTGGCTCCTGTCATATACCAACACGGAAGTTACATGTAAAGATAAAACAGAGGAGAAATTAAGCCATTGGCTTCAACTGGACTGAGTCTATAAGTAGATTTGTGTATTTGCAAGATTATGAACTATATCAACACAGCTACTTAGATGTAAGTTAGTGAAAAACTCTAATTTCTGTAAAGATGTGCATTGCTACCATAGAACTATCATGATATTCCTTTTACGTGAAACTAACTGTGTGAATATGTCCATAAACTTATTTTGTACTGCATAACAGACAGAACTTCAGATTGTTTGATGCTCAGCAGTGGAAGTATGAGAGTACTTAAAGTGTTTCAAATTTTCTAGCAATAGTAGTGGTAATTTAATGTTTAGTTTTCCCATTCCCTTTTTCCTCAAAATAAGCCCAAACCAAACCAAACAAACAAAACCAAAAAACACTCAACATACCCTCTGAAATTTAATTTTTCATTTTAGAGCAAACAGATAACTACTGGCCAGAAGCCATTCAGATATGTACTAGTGTAAACACAACAAATGCTAAAACTTGCATGAAGACAAATCTATCAAAAATGCCTCAGTTTATAAGAGTTTGATGTGAACTACACAAATAATAAAAAAAAAAGTTTTAATTGCTTCTACACAGTGTTTTGCATGAGCTCAATTAGCCCAATATAACATCCAACATTAAGGTGGAATGAGAATGTGTGTATAGACTAGCAAACAGAAAGTTTGTGTTTATGTACAGGTGAAAAACAACCAGCGCAGGCAGGAAACTGAGAATAAATGGTTGTGCCACATGCTGCCAAGAGGGAAGGGAAACCGCTTCCTCCCAAACTGTCTTTGAAGCCCTCAGCAGCTTATTATTCTGCAGAATAACTGAACAGTGCCAACACCCCCCAAAACTCATCAAGCACCCCACGTACATATGTTTAGCCCTTTAAACTAATAAGAACGACATTTGCAGCCTCCACTCACCACAACCTCCTGGGCCAGTGCTCCAGGTCCCCAGGGTGGCAGGTGGCTTGAGACAAGCGTGACCTCTCCTTCCTGAGCTAGCTGCTTGTGCTAAAAAACGTCCCATAAGGTACTCCCTGCCTGCTAGGCCTGGCGGGGCCGAGCCCCAGCAACCCCCAACACCCGGGATGTGCCACACGTCCCCTCTCCCCGCCACCACAGGGGGAAACGACAGGACTGCCAGCGCCGGAGCTTTACAGAAGGGAGAAGCGCTGCCGGGGGAGGGCAGGCGACGCGGGAGGAGGGCGTTGAGGGGACCGAGGAGCTGCGGGGAATGAGGGGATGAGGACTGAGGGGACCGAGGCGCGCGCCCTCGCGCCGACCCGCGCTCCGCGCCTCGCGCCGCCGCCCGCCCTCAGGGAGCCCGCTCTTCCTCCGCAGACACACCGTCACGTGCTTCAGGAGCCGCAAAGCAGCGACGCTTTTGCGACAGGGTGACAGCCAAATGGTGCGACATCCGCGGCGGCCGCAGGAGCAGCAGCCGCGGCGGCCGAGCGCTGCCAGGGCCGAGCGCCGCGCCTCGGCGGGGGAGCGGGAGCGCACCGCGGCCCGGCGGGCACCGCACCGCGCCACAGCGCCCGGCGCGACCCCCATGAGAGGAGGAGGGGGGGCGGCGGCAGCCCCTCCCGCGTCCCCCTGCCTGCCCGAGCACGGAGCGCTCCCCCCGCCCCCGATGCGCCCTTAGTCCCGGCCCCGGACCCGCCTCCCGCGCTCCCCTCCCCGCCGGCGGCGGCGGCAGCAGCGTCCAGGTGCGGACTTCAAACCCCAGCGCAATGGCGTCCAACGCGGCCGAGAGGGAGATCCTCTTCACCGAGCTCCAGGTAAGCGGCGGTGTCCCTCTGGGCGCCGCCCCAGCCCCGCTCCGCTCCCTCGCGGGGAGGATGGAGGCGCCGCCGCGCCCCGCCGCCCCCTGCCCGCCGCTCGGCGCGGGGCGCCCACCCCACCCCGCAGCCGGGCCGGCGAGGCGGCGGAAGCCCGTGCCCACCCCAGGCCTCTTCCCGCTGCTCTCCCCCGGGACCGGAGGCGCCGCCGCCCGGTCACGGCCCCACCCCGCTGCCGGCCGCGACCCGCTTTTGTCTGCGCCTGGCTCCCTCCTTCCCCCCGCCGAGCGGCCGCGTCCCTCCGGCAGGGCCTGCCCCGGGCCGCGCCCCCCGCCCCGGCCAAGGCCCCGCCGGCTGGGGAGCGCTCTCCGCCCCCACCGAGCTGCCCGCTCCCGCCGGCGCGGCGGGGCCGCTGCGCTGCCTGGTCGCTCTCGCCTCCCCCCGCCGCCCCGGGCACGGCGCTCGCCAGGGCCCCGGCCGGAGGGGCTCCGGGAGCCACCCCAGCGCCGGCGTCAGGGTCAGGGAGAGAGCTCTTCCTCTGTAAATTGCACCGCGCAGGAGTCGGAGCCGCTTCCTTTATGTAGGCCTTGAACTCCGAGCCTGTGGAGAGGAGAAAATGGTCCGACCGACGGCATTTGTCACACGGCAAGGGGTCTTGTCACTCCAGAAAAAAACCCCAAACAACCCCCCGACACTGGTCCTGAAACTTCAGGGGTTGGCTGTTTCCGGCTCTGTAGTTTGGCCAGTTTTGGTTGCCTGTGCAACTGTTACTTTTCTGCTCGTCAGCTGCAGGGTTAGATGCAATTCGGGAGCTTCGCTTTTGTGGTCTGATCTTTAATGTCAGCTCAACCTGCTAGCTCTTCCGCTTCCTTCTCTGAAAGAAAGCTTGCTCTTTTTTTTTCTTTTTCCCCTTTTTTTTGTAATATTCACCATTAAATCTATGCAAGCTTGTGTGGTTAACCAGGCAAAGAATGTGTCTCTGAATTTATTAGATGGACAATTAGCCTAAGTAAGAAGTCCATAAATGGAAAGCAGGGAATTTAATGTTCAAATGGCAATTAGAAAAACATGCTTTAAATAGGAGAAATGTTATTTCCTAAATGCTGTTAAATTCTCCTGTAATTTTAAATGTTAACTATGTGCTCACTTGTTAACAAAGGAAAAGAAGGCACAAGAGGGATGTAGCAGTCTACTTGATATTGTAGCACATGAGATGGCTGAAGGCTAAGAATCCATCTAAAATGCTGAACTTTAATCAGTGTCTCATAAGTGTCTAGGAAGAATCACTATGTTAATACAAACTTGATACGATGATATATAAGCTGGTAAACCTGTTTGAAGTGGTGAGCTGTGTGAATAAGTAACTATGGTAGTGTTACAGGTAAGCTAAATGGGAAGCAGAATTTCTGTAGAAGTACTGAGAGTGGGGTTCAGATTAATTTAAACAGAAATGAGTGGGCTTGTCTGAGGGGGACTTTGTTACTGGGAAAGCTTGGTTGGTTGTTTTTCTTGGAAGATGACACTGACAATGATGCTAATTTTAAAAAGAAAAAAAAAAAAAGCAAACCAAAACAATAAAACCACCAGCCAGGATGGATTAAATCCTTTAGTTGCACTGTCTCTTCCATTCTAGGTAGCATTTTCTGTATTGCTAAATACAATTATTTGAGAAAGACAGAAAGGTTACCAAGTTAACATGGCCATCCCAGCAGTGTTTAAGCTTTGTGAACTGCTAACTTTTAGGTATTTTTAAGAGGAACATCTATATCAGGAAGAACCACTGTAAAAGTGGTGTTTTGTTTGCAGTGGCATGTATTAGCAGTGGAATGCGAAGGCATCGGTGTTATTTTTCTTAGAAATTCTTCAAAACAAAGTACACTTCATATACCTACGCATAAAAGCTAGCTTAGTGGTATGTTCCTAAAATAAAGGGAACTAGAGTGAAGAGCGAGATACGCCATTTCACTGGTGTTTCTTTGAAAGGAAACTTCCTCAATCTGAAGAACTATAACTTAAAAAGTGCTTATATGTAAAATGGGCTTTTACATGCATATTGCAACCTTGAGCAGAAAGATGAGGAAGATGTAGAATGCGTGGCTACATAAAGGTTGAAGGCGTCACGTAGTTGGGTTGTTCTGGACCAGGAGTGTCAAATTCATTTTCACTGGGAGCCACGTCAGCCTCACACTTGCCTTCAAAGGACTGAGTGTAATTTTAGGACTGTATAAATGTAGGATTAGTTACTTTTAGGTTTAGGTGTTTTGCTAATACTCATGAAAACCTACTGAAAACAGCCTAAACCCAGTGTTAATCCCAAGACCGATCCTGGCATACAATCTGAAGTATCAGTCAGTCATCAATATAACACATTGCTTATTGATCTCATATGCAGGCACTTGGTTATGATAGCCCTGTGTACTCCAGCATGCTGTAAGTAGTTAACTGTTAGGTTTGGATAAAGTTAGTAAAAGTGCATCAGTTGTCATGAATCAATTGAACTGTCCCGATATAAAGATTGGCAAACTTTCACAAGTACTGACTAACAGGATATGTAGTGGGTTCTGAGAAAAATATGAAAAATGAAAGGGAAAAAAATAACTAACTGCTAAGAAGAAAGTGGTAAAACATAGATGTGGTGTATGCAATTGTTTCAAATTGTGCTGGATTTAGTTAAATAGGCCTTAGATTGCACTTCTCACAGTGACAGTTTTGTATTTTAAAAAGTGACTGCCTGTCTGATAGAGCAGTTTCTTAAAAACCTCTGCTAGCAAATATCCACTGGACATTTCTGGCTTGCTTTTTTGTACAAAATATTTTCTCCATTCTTCTATGTGTTACTTTAGGCATTTTGCAGGTAGTTAACAGGTTGTGGAAAGTATATCTTGCTGCTATATAAGCTTTCACAGAAGCTCGTTCAAGGTGAAAAATGCAACACTCATTTCTCAGTAGTTAGCAAATGCCTAGTACAAAATAAACTGGGCAGCAAACAAATCCTCTTTTTCATTTGTTCTATTTAGTAGCTTCACCAGCAAAATTACCTGATTACCAAAGATTGAAAGATTACATAAAGCCAGCTTACCTTTTTACCTCCTTTTATCTTCAGTACAGGTCCTTTTGTAGGAGGGGAAAGGGGCTTGGGTGAGAACCAGTATTGGTCATGTCATCCCTTCCAAATTTCTGCTGTCTTTAGCTGGGCTTGCATCCTTTTAGAACTTTGTCCAGCAGGTAAACTAGCCTCTCCAGTGCTTGCTTTCAGGTTAATGGCCTAGCCTTTAACTCTTTGTTTCCTGGTGGAAGTGGCAATTCTGTTTCCTCATAAAATTAAACTTTAACTTACGATGCTGCAGACAGTTAAATAAGGCATCCATGGAATTTTTTTTTAAAGGTATTTTTTTTAATTAATCATTTTATTCATTATTAAAAAAAAAAAAAAGGGTCAGATAGTGTGTATTGTGTATTTCCAAAGATATATGCTCTCTTGGTAGTGATGGTAGATGTCAGCATAGTAGGTTGATACGGCAGGTAACAGAAATTATTACTTGGAGTATTTAAATTAAGCTAGTGTGTATGTAAAGTAATTGCACTTTTGTGCTTTTAGGTGTTTTCTACCACTTCTTTTCTAGACAGTAAGCTTTAGACTTTTGTCATTAATATTACAGGGTTTAGTTTAAGAAAATATTTTGGTTCCTCAAAATTGTGCTTACAAACAATACCTGCTTAATAACAGAAAAAAGAAAAAGAACAGGAAAAAAAAATAACACAACACACCGCACCACTACATTACTTGGTTTTACTTGCTTAAATGCAATTGTTTGGTGAAGATAGAGAACTTGGGCTATGCCCTAAAGTAAATAAGCTTGTAACAGACCCTCATTTGCTTCAAATGGAAATATTAATGACTCTACTTGGAATGAGTTTTTCAAACTCAGCCATAATACATATTCCTAAAATTACAAAACATTGGCAAAAATGTCTTTATTTCTGTATTGGTTGGAATAAATTGATTTTTTAATAAGTATTTTGTTTTAATGGAAGCCCTGGTAATCTAATTTCCTAAGATGCTATACTCTGAGATCTTGAAGCATAAGTTTCATGACAGAATTGTGTTTAAAGGTTGTTGGTAACATTTTTTTACTGTTTTTGAAGTAGCGATGAACAGTACGAGAACTGAAATATATGTAAATTATGCTTACACGATGTCACATCCTGTATAGTCTTTAGTTAATTTTATTTTTCTGTTTTGTGTCTGGGACAAGAATACTCATAAAATCAATATGATTGAAAAATGCTCAATATTTTGTTAGTCTACGTGATATAAATCGGATGGTTGAGTCTTAGATTACACAACCATGTTTTGTATATAAAAGCAGGCACTTGTACCTTGCTGTGTTGGATTAAACTACTGGACGGGACTCTGAAGACCTATATTTCGTTCCTGGTGCCTCTGCTCCACATCAGGCAGATGACTTTGCTTACTCACATCTCAGTTTCTTCATTTTTAGAATAGAGGTAATGGTGCTTGCTTTTATAGAGATTAAAAAGTACTGCATATTTATTATTAGCTGTGGTCAAGTGCCTAAGGACACCTTAAAAAGGTACAAGTAACCTAATTAATCTGTTTTGAACAGACGTTGTAATTAGGCTGAACACTCAGCGGTAAGACTGCCTTCAAATACTGCTCAGCTAGGACAGATTAGCCTCAAATAATTTTGAATTACTCTTGTTTCTTCAGAACAAGAAAATGTCACATTCAAGTGAAAATATCCTGAACAAGTCTACTGCAATTTAGACATGAAAATGTGTGTAGAGCTGCTTGGGACTTCTCAGGCCCCTATAAACGCTTCCAGAACTGGTGGATTTAGGGAAGCACTTCAGTTTTTTTCCATTTGTGGATATATATTACTCTTTAAACAGTACTCTGTTCAAAACTTGTATTAGTAAAATATACATCCTGTTCTCAGTGGAACATAAACAATCCTTAAAATACCTTTAGGTAGGTGCATGGGTGGGGGCTTTTGTTTTGTTTTGGTTTGGGTTTCTTCCCATGTTCTGAATTGTCAGTCTGCCTCTTAACGTAGGAGCTTGTATATGATGTAGACTTGTATACATTTGACTGAATTTTCTTTATCAGAGCCGATGGCTGGCTTGCTAAAACCCAGATCTGTTATTTTAACTCAAGATAAATTATTAGCGATGGCTAGTAGAAAAGTGTATTTAGTTACAGTATGTGTAGTAGCTCTGCTGGAACAGTTTTATACATTGTGAATGGTCATTCATTACAATGTAACCTAAAATCTATAGTAGAATAACTAGATAAACATGTCCTTTACATTGGGAAACAGTGGTTTAAGGGCTTAATGATGGGATTAAGAATCTCTTCATCAATGTCTCTGTGCTTTGCTGAATTAGAGACTAAGACATTACATGGCCTCTACTTAGGTTCAGAGTTAACAAAGCCTTATGGTGCACTATATACAGCGTGAAGGTCTCAGTCTGCTTTTTGGTTTTCCTTTTTCTAGAATTCACTTGTATAATGGGTACAAAGTGGTTAATGGTAGGCTTTTTGTTTGTTTGTTTTGTTTTCTCTTTGTGGGTCCAGTAAGTGAATGGCTTCAGGAACCACTGAGATGAAGCATCTCTCAGGAGACATTGCTCTGTAGCATGGGCAAGGCATTTGTATGATACTTTGAAGCTTTACTTTTTAATGCTTGATCTGCAATTCCTGGCACAAGCGAAATAGCTTTTTTGCTACTTTGGGGGGGAGGGAATGTTTTAAAGAAATGAGATTTAAGTTGTAGGGTCCGATCCATGACTTCTGTACTGCATTGAAACCGAAACTAGAAGTGCCACTAGTTAACAAAATGCTTTGGGCCTCTCCTTACAGTAACATTCTATCTGATTAGTTTGTTTATTTGAACTGCAGCAATATAATTATGTCACACTGACACAAGTCCACACCATTTTCGTTACTGCCATTTTACAGATACTGATTACTTGCTGTTTGATAGCTCACCAGTGAGCTGAACTACTTGCCTGGCACTCTGCGTGTGCATCCTGTGGGGCAAAGTTCTGCTCTGTGGGGTTTCAGTGGTGCTCTGTGGGGTGCTTTCCTGCATCTTCAGGGGTTCTGATTGTGTGTCAAGCCAATGCAGTTTTTTGGCATCCATCGTCTTTGCCAGTATTGGCAGCTGGTGAGGAGGATATGGCTGAGTTGTGTGGTGAGCAGACACTAACATGAACAGGGCAGTAGTGTACAGTTACAGGCTTATGTTCAGCTAAATGGACCAGCTCTGCTGGGAATTCTGCTGCTGTGGGTAATAGAAGAGGCTGAAATGAAGCTATTCAGGCCAATGGATTTAACTTCACAAATAGGATGAGTTGTGAGAGTTGATGTGATCAGTTACTGTGGCTCTGTTGTGGGACCACCGACTGTGGGTAGTGGTGATCTGATTGTTTTTTAAGAGTAGGCCACACCTGTTTTTCTTGATGTTCAGTGTAGATGCAGTTTCCTGTACTGTGCCTGAGCACCATGCCCGCCTTGGCTGTAGTTCCTGTTTGCTGCTGCAGCGATGTACAGAGCACTCTGAGTGGGTGCACCGTGATAGCAAAACTGGGCTCTCATCAGTTAGTTTGTTGCTTCTGCGGGACAACCATGGGAAAAAAAAGGAATATAAGCATAAATGTATTTTGCTAGGACAGCTGTATCTATACTAAAGGCCTTTGTTATTTTATTATAGATATCACGTACCAAGTAAGAAATGATTGACTGGAAAGGGTTGGGCTGGGAAATATAATAAATGCAGATTTTTCATGGGTTTTTTGGTGCCATAAAGAAAGGTTGATATGTGGCAGGACCCACAGTGGATTTGCTCTGGCCTTTTATGCAAATCAGGAAAACTGGGCTATGTTTGTCAAAACCTCAATGTGGACATGACTAAATTAGTTAGCTTTTTTTTGCCTCCAGTTCCTGTGGATTTCTTTAAGCCTTATTTTCTTCACTGGAGATGCCCTAGTTTTTAAATGACAGAGACTTTCTTATTTGTTCTCTAAATAAGTACAGATCAGAGAGCTTGAATTAAAAGCTTGTATTATCTGTTTCACATTTGTGGTGTTATGTCCGGTGCTGAAGCAAACTTTTTTTCTGTTGAGGTTTTTCCAGACACTTGCTATCCTGCAATGTGGTAGCAGGGCTTATAGATTTTGAGTTTCCATTAAACACAAGAACATGTTAACCTGAAAATGAAAGTAGCAGAACCAGTGCTATTTCTGTTAAGGAGAACCGGGGGGACAGCTTTCCACTAAGTTTCCACAGTTGTTATTAGGGTGCCACAAAATACAATAGGTGCCAGATCTATAGCCAGGAGAAGGCATAATTAAGTCTGCAATACCAAGGTGCTAATAGATTGTATCAAAGTTTTGAGATAAATCACAGGAACAATGTGAGGCTCTGTCTGTTAGTGTGATGCAAATATTTGCAAGCAGATCAGGTCATAAAGGTGAACTTCTCATGCGGATTACTACAACAGTAGTAGTTTTCTGAATTAGTGTTGGGCCTTAAACCCAGAGAAAATTGCTCGCCTCTTGGAATGTAAGGCCCAATATACCTTTTTTTGTTAGCTCATGAAAGTCAATACTCAAAGCACTTAAAGATTACTATAGTGTACAGTTTCTTCCATGAAATTTAGAAATCAAATACATGTACAGGAACTTCAGAAGTATAGGTGTAACATCCTCTTGTGTACTTACATTTGTTAGACTATCAAAATAAATAGGTTATTAAAAGGAATAAGAGCTAATAGTAAGTGGAGTTGTTACTTACCTGATTTAGAATTAGTCCTTGCAAATAATTGTGATGCATAGCTGCTCTGAAATTATTTTTCTGTCTGTATATAATTTTTTCATATATAAACTTCATGTAACTTTTGAGGACAAATTGAGACTTGATGATTGAAAGAAGCAGAAAAAAGTTTTTTTTTAGTCGAAAACACATACTGGCTAATTAAACAGGAAATTGTGTTAGTGATCCAGTTTAGTGTATCACTGGTGCTATAGTTTGCTTGTGAACTTAGGAACCTTAACATATTTGCTTTCAAAAACTGTCAAAAGGAGTATTCAGTTTGGGTTCTTGTTGAGATCACTAAGACTCGTGGCAGGTCTGTGACGTAAATTTAGGATGGAAAAGTGCTAGTTGGTTCATTGACCACACCATGTACTGGAACTGGACTCTTTGCCTATACAGACTTGAGACTGTTCAAAGAAAGTGTCAGACTTTGTCAGCTGCTACTGCTGCTAAGAATGAGTATGTGCCATGTTGTGTTGCTTTATATTTACACAGGCAGCTATATACTGAACAGATTTTGTTGTTAGTTTTGTTTTGGTGGGTTTTCCCTCCCTCCAAATTAGTTTTCAGCCAGATCATCTTCACAATCTGGTTCACTGTGTGGCCATATAAAGGTTTGTACTGGCATACATCAGTGAATGGTCTGGGACAGGAACAAATTGTTAGGGCGGATAGCACTGCTGGTTCTTTAGGCTGCCTTTTTTTTTTTTTTTGCTTGTAATGCTGGTTTATCCAGTAAAACGTTTATCAGATTACAGGCTGAGATTTACTCTCCTGTATGTGGATTTGAGGTAGGGACTGTGAAGAGAGCCCAATTCTGCCGCAGATGAATATACAGATAACAAGCAGTCCATGCACTGGCTGTGGCAACAGCTTCACCTTCTACAAGCAGATCTCACAATATGCGGCATGTGACAGTAAAAACCTGTTTGTCTGAAAAAGCATTGAGAATAGCATTGTTTTGGACATCATGTGTGGATGGAAGATGTAGTTTCATTTAGTTTGATGTTGAAGGTTGAGAACAGTGTTAAGGTTTTGTAGCAGTATGCCAGAAAAATCCACGTGGGAGTATGGCCACAGCTTTATTTGCTGGCTTTGAGAAGTTGTTGAGTTTTATACACTCGAGACAAGGAGTAGTTTTGAAAAACGTTGGGTCTTTTTGTTATTTCTCTAACTTAAGTGAAATTAAAAATAAGTATGCAATTGAAACAGATGGGATCGAATTCTGGAGTGAAGACAACTTAATGTGCAAATAATTCTATAAAATTACTGTCCATAAAGATACTGAAGAGTGTGAGGTATTAGTTTGGTAATGTGAATACACTTGTCATTTATTGAATAGTTCAATAACTATGAGCTCTTTGAATATTTAGTAGGATAAAACCCCCAAACAATGATAATTTGAACATCTGCAAGGACAGAATAGCCCTTAATGGTCACATGAGCATCAATTAAAGCACGACATAGATAACTTTGAACTACAATGCACAAGACCGATGCTGTGTTTCAGAGGTCTAGCCAAATTTGGGGCAAAAGCCTCCAAAACTAATGTTGAAAATTTAGGAGGAATGCAAATTCACTGTGTGGCCTGTTGCTTTTTGCAAACATAATATGTAAAACCACACAATGCTTTTCTACTTCATGTGTTTATTTATATAGGAAGACTTTGCAAAACAGTTAAGTGGAATGTGTTTGAAGAGGATGTTCACTTTATAGACAGATCTGCATATGACAGGACAAGATTACTTCTTCCCTAATTCTCAAATCATGTAGGCTAAAAGTGTAAGACAAATGATGACAAAGAAGTGTCAGCTTTTCTTAAAAATAGATTAACCTCTGAAGTTGTAAGGATGTATGCTGCTGACAGCCTGTCCGGAGCGCATGGGGAACTGCATGGGTGTAATGGGGTGGGGAGACAGGATACAGTAAATTAGATTCTAGCAAAAGATTAGAGATGACAGAGTCAGACTGAAGGCAGGGTTTCAAAGACTTGTATTGAAAAGTACCAAAATAAGCATACTACAGATCGACAGAACATTTTAAAAGCAGCAAGTCCTTTTTGTAGAACATGTTCTAAACTTAGTGGCAGCGGTAGAAAAGTAAAAGTACTGTAAATCGTACATGCCTGACTAGTAGTGTAGCATTCTTGAACTGCTGCCCGTTTAGGACTCGGCAATCTCCTTTAATGGAAACATGTTTTCTTCAATATTTGAGTTTGTTTGTTTCTTGTTTATAAGCTCATATGAAACTGATGTTTTACGTTGAAAGTGACTAGATGTTAAAAGTTATCATTTGCAAATTATAATATCTGTATAATTAGAGATCTTCAGGAAGATTATTTAAATTTTGTTCTTGAATCTCAACCCATTATTTCATGATTTTTCTTCAAGTTGCTAGGATTTGTCATTCAGCCTCTTCTCGCCTGAAGAGATGGTAATGTGACATTTTGAAATTTAAAATAGATAGAACTTTAACATTAGAACAAAAGAATTTATTTCAGAGGGGTTTTTAATTGTTGTTCTCTACTTCATACAAGTTAGTATGAGTCAAACTAAGTATTCATCTGTTGGGAGAAAAATGTAATCAGTTTTAACTATTAGTCCTTATCAAGTTGATTCAAATATGTTTCCTCGTCACATAAGCCGTTTCACAAAGTAATAACTAAATCTGACTTTCTTTCCTTTCATTTTGTATGTGTACTTTTCAAATAGAATGAGTGTCTATGGCAAAGTACATGGCATTCATCAGCAGTTATTTTTTTGTTTTGGAAGCAAACTATTTCCTGAATTTTGCCTTTTGTTATAACATACTGCAAAATGTGGGAATAATTTATGATCGTTAATTTAAATGCTTTAGAAATTGATGTCCACCTCTCTTAGGATTCTGTATGAGAGTGAATGTATTCTCAATCTTTAATTAAACTGATTCTAACAGGAAAAAAAAAATCCTTAGAAGTTCCTTAAGCACAGGAGGCAAAAGTACATTGGTCTGCTGTTGAGTATTATTCAGTATCATCTTCTGTTTTTCAGGTTAGCAGCCAGCACTAATATTAAAGTGTTCTTTTTGAAGTGTTTCTTTTTGATGGGAGTATCTCAGTGACACAGTCAGGGCAGCAGCTGCCATGCGCATGGGAGTTGGTTTCTTTATCTCCAGTTTGATTCTTGAACCAGGTAACCTTGGGTATGAAAGAAAGCCAAGGGAGATGCAAGTTCTGCAAGTGGTCTCCCATTTTTGTAACTCTTTCATTTCTATAGTACACAATACTGTTTTATGGACTCAAAAGTAATATTTAATTTCTTTACCATTTGTGTACCTTCCCATCTCTTGCATTTACTTGAATTATTTTATTGTCAATTCAAGATTTATACAGTACTTCAAGTAAACAGATTTTTAAAACTTAGCTAATTCTGAATTTATTCATAAACATTTTCTAAACTATGCAGTTGAATTGTTTTCTTCTTGATTTCCATCAAGCACGTAGAATTTTCTGCAGATTTCCTTCACTAATTTTTGTCTTGCACTTTGCTAGCCATGTATGTTGAAAATGTCAGATGTTTCTAATTACTTTTATGAATTTTTCCACTGCTATAAAATAAGCCATCTACTGTCCTGAAGTATTTAAGTGTTTCTTTATCGCAATGAATAAAACTGTACTTTATTTTTGTGTAGTTTAATTTCTTTTTTCATTATAGAAGCTGCTTTTTTATTTTTCTCCTGTGACTCTTAACATCTCTAATTGAGTGTCTGAGAGAGCCTCAAAACACAAACCCACCCCCTCACACACCCTCCACCCACAAACCACCCTGTCTCCTTTAAAATACAGCTAGGAAATAGCCACAACCTCCGAAAATTTAAGCTTCTGTCAGAATATGCTGGTCTCTTTGATCAGGTAGAAGTCTTCTTGCTGGTATTTTTCAGTCAAAAGTTAGTTTGTATGTTTTTGTCTCCTGAAGATGACATGCTTTAGATTAGATAGCTCATTATAGAGGAATACATAGTAGATACTCTTGGGAATGCAACAGGTTAAACTTCAACCATAAATAGCTTCTGGCTGCAGTAATGTCTTTCTTTAGCTTAAAGGACTTCTTCATGAAGGTTTTGCTGCATGTCATATCTAGAGTAATTTTGTAGCTCTTGGTTATTAATAAAGCAGAATATTCTATTTCTGTTTAAAATACTTTTCATGCTACAGTTTCGATTGCTAACTAAAGATTCTTCTCAGGCTGCTAACTAAAATGCTTCTGAGCTGAAATGAGGTAGCACACTTGGCCTTGGAGAAAAATGTCTTGAAAGCTCCGAATATATCAAAATCAGTTACACTGGAATATTGGCAACAAATATTCCTAGAACATTTTTTAAAATTTTGTGTGTGAAAACTTTTGTGTATATATGCTCTGTAAAATAGGGCGAGGCTTTTAATATTAGAACATGGGTCAATTTAGGATAAACAGAGATTAAATATTGTGTTCAGGATTCCATTCACGTGATTGGTGCTGGAAAACAAATAGAATGCATGTGTAGTCTTACCCACTCTGGAAAAGGAAGAGCATTGAAATCACAAGCAGTATAAGAAGCAACATATAATTCACCTAGTGTAGTGCAGATATAAGGTAAGAACTTTTTGCAATTTTAATGTAAACTTGGCTTTATAGCATATCCTTGAAGATTTATTTTTGGAGGCATATCTGTACATGATGCATTGAAAAGCCATTGGTTTATGCTGCTTTATTTCTGTTATGTTACAGGTCTCATTGGTGTGTTGGTTATTTGGAAACTGATGTGTCCCATTTTCAGTTTATCTGATATAGAAACTGTGCTGGTAACAACAGCTAGGCAGATGAGAGTCCTACACAAGTATATATGCAAAATGAGAAAAAGCTTATTTGGGAGACAGTACTGACACTGAACATAAAGAGTAAAAGTTGTTAGATGAGCATTAAGAAATCCTTCAACTGAAATCTTAGAGTTTTATTCAACACTTCTCACTGTCACCTTCATTTAAATCTCAGAGGTTCATTCCAGGTCGTGAGAAGGTAGATATGGATTACTGTACTGTGGGTCAGTGGAGGATCAGGGCTCTTAAAAACTAAGAAAATGTAGGAAGTTTTTAAAACCAGAACTTTAAGCAGATTTGTATTTTGGAATGTAAATGTATTAAGAATTTTTTTGTAGTCCACATAGTCAGTAAGTGAAATCACCTGCCTCTTTCATTGCTGTTGCATATAAAGCAGTTAGGTCAGGAAATTTTCTTTTTGCTTATGTTATAGATTAAGACAGGCTTCTGTTTCTTCATGACTTCTGTAATACCTAGCGAGTTCTTAAATAGAAAATGGACATTAAGAGCCAGTGAGAAATTTCCTACCATATTTTAAGGGCCAGAGAAAGGAGGTTTGCAAAAACACTATTCAAATGTGTCACAGCATACACCAGTGCTCTGTAAAAGTCTCAAACAAATGGGGGTGTGAAGTAATGCTTCTATTAATAACTCTGTGTTCATCCATAAACTTTTACTGGAAAGGCATGGAATGAGATGCCTGTGTCTCTTCAAGTGGAATTTTTGGGTGTGGCAACACTTATCCCTGATAGAGAAAAGTGATCTTTTCTACTGACCACCTGGAAAGATGAGGAAAGTATTTCAGGAGGCTTTTCCATCTTCCTACAGCTGGAGATGAAAACAGGAGCAGCCTTTCCAGCTGGTTGGAGTGTAGAGTGTGAACTTAGGTGGCTTCGGATACAATAGCCAAAACTACTGTGAAAGAGGTCTCAATCCTACAGTAAAAAGACGTAGTTCCTTGGTAAAAAATATGAACATGCATTCATTTCCTGTCATAACAGATTCAGCTACCAAGCTGGAGAACCCATAAGCTGTGGTGAAGGCACTGTTGCACTGTCCTAGAAAGCAAAAAAATCTGGTTCCTTCCCCAAGATCTAGTATTTAGCCACTTGGCATGTTGCCTCATAAAACAGATGTTAGTATTATCTCTGATATGTATTGCTGCATTTGTAATGTACAAAATAGTTGGCTGCTAAAGATGATGTCTTAATTAGAGTGGAATGTAGACTCTCAGCTCTTCCATTACTTTTGCAATGGCTAAAAATAACTCCTGTAAAATACAGTAAAGTTAAATGGACTAACAAAGCAGTTGTCTGTGCTGAAAGCTGGAATTGCCAGAAACAAAAGAGATTTTTTTTTTAATCATAATTGTCCATCCCAGAAATAGAGATTCTCGTACCTGGATCACTTTGTTGTGCTTTTCAGATTAAGTAAATTAGTATATTTTCTTTTAACAGTGCCTTGACACTTGTGTGTGTTATTGAGAAATTCCTGTTTACTACCTGATAATGTCTTTTACATCATTTCAATTATTTAAGATTTTTTAACTTGTACAGAGAGAAGGAAGTCCCAAATAGTACTGACTTGTTTTTGTAGTAAGCATTTTAGCATTCTTCTCCTGTAGTTTAGTTAGAATGTGTAACACTTTAAATTCCACCACTTACAGATGTGGCAATAGCTGATACAGTAATTTGTGGATGAGCAGAATGGTCCAGCTGTTGCATAATCTGAGACAGGTAATAATACCTTTTAATTAGGTAATAGTAGCTATTATCTCATTAGTTTTTATCATAATAGAAGAAAACCACCTCACAAATGGGAGTGGACCTGTTTGTCATTAAGTATTAATAACTGGGGTTTGGATTCCTTGGGATTTTATTCTGACATTTCTACGTAGTGATTAAAATTTCTTCATAACCAGAAATTTAACCACACATTTATCTTAATGTTAGTATTACAGCCCTTGAAAATCTGTAGTTGCAATGTTAACTTTACGTTAAGGTAAGTATATTTTTTGGATTGACGCCCAACAAACTGTCACCTTTGTACAGTGTGCATTGTGTTTGAGGAGGAGTTATCGAAGTCATAAGGCATGATTGTGACTCATGTCTGTTGCCTGACCTTTTTACCTTTGAAAATCTCCTCTGCCAGATTAAATATCATATCCTGTAGCTTGGACAATACAACAGTATTCCTTTTTCCAGCATCTTGAGCTATATTATTTTTCTGAATGTTAGGCAAAATTAGGGAAATATTTTATATGAAAAAACAGTGTAAATATTTATATTGGGGTGACAGAACAAAATCATGCTAACTTGCTGTAGCAGCAGAAATGCTTTATTTTAGGTGTTTGCTTTAACATACACTTCAACAGATACCTGACGTGTTATGTTTGATTTGGGGAAGGGGAAGTGAGTTTATCTCTTGTGGACAGATTACTGGTTTCTACATTACTAGTACTTAGTGGCAAATTCTCCACACAACATTTGCATGACCTTAGCTTTATCTTAAATAGTTATTTTCTTCAGTAAGGTAGGTTGGAATTCAAGCATTTCAGAGCAGTAAAACAACTGCTTGCACCAAACTTGAGCTTAATGTAACTCCAGAGAAATCAATCAAGTGAAACTGAAAGAAATCCAGTGACAAGAATTTCTGTCAAAAACCCCTTGGTTTAGTCTCTGGCAGTAATTAAAAATACATGTATTAATTTCTAAAAGAAATTTATTCCATGCATATCCTTACGTAATATTTGGTGAGAATATTAAAATATACACTTTATTTTAAAAGCACATTCTATATATAATCAAGAAGTCATTCTAGGCCATTAGAATGAAGTTGTTTATATATTTACATGGTACAGATGTTCCCCTGAAGAAAACAATAACTGTTTATTTGACAGTGCTGAAAATAACAATCAACCACCAAAACCTAAATCCCTTTCCATGCCTATTTTTCCTATAAATTTTAAAATTTAAGGTGTTTTTTTTTCCAAAGCAACCTCAAACTGTCAAACACACCAAAATAGTAATTTCTCTGCTATTTACCAGTCTTCACGTTTTTATTTGTGTAGTGGAATCTTAAGAATTTTTTCCCCAAAGTATATCTGAAAAGAAGACTTTTCCAGATCAAATTTTCCAGATCAAACTTGGAAAGGTCAAAACAAGTTTGTATGTGGAATTCCTGTGTTGGCAGTAGGAGATACAACACGCATACTTGTCTGTTTCTGCTGCCCAGTCCAGTACATTAAATGTACAGCTCCAGATCAGAATCTGTGACTAAAGCACTTCTTTCCTTAAAGTCTATTGTGCTGCTTTGAACTTGCTTCTCTTTCATTTATTGAACTGTCATTTAATCCACCTGGCTTTCCTCATCTTTCAAAAAGGAGTGCATGGATTTTTCACATTATGAGTACGTGCTTTGATAATGTTATAGGAATTAGATGAGAAATTATCATTTCAGTGCTTTTACTGCATGCATATAGGTGAGGCTGCATTTTAGGGGTAATTACTTCAGTCTTCTTGACACAGTTCTATGATACATCATTATTGGAGATACTTACAGCGTTTAGTATGGTATTAACAGTTCATGAAATCTTTTTCCCTGTATCTTGAAAGAGCTTGTTTATATTTTGGCATTTAATAGATCTTCTGCTACTGTGTGGTCCGCTTGAAACTATATTAATTATGTAAAATGCAGTTTTCTTCACAGTAGGTATTCTGCTTCTTTATCTTGTTTTACTAACTCAGTTGCTATACCACCACTGGTAATCATTGGTACTTCACATGCACTAAAAAATGAGAAGCTAAATTAAAACTAAGACGGTGAAGTCTCATAGAGAATGGAGGAGTGGCATTATTAGAGGCATAATTTCATAGCTGATCTTGTTCCTGGACACATGTAAATAAAAGTTGTGACAGCAGGCCCCCTTCATCATAACAGGGATTTGTGCTGTTTCTTTTGCACGTCTGAAAACAGAGTGGGTTTGTTTCCACTCTGCTGGGCTTGGTTGGGATTTTTTGGCTGGGAGTAGGAACTTGAAGTGACATATAAAAGTTCGGAAGCCATTGCAGCATCTGTACCACGCCTGCTGCCAGAATATCCAGTCACGCTTCTTGGATGCTGTAGCCATCTGCTGATCTCGGATTCAAGCACTTGTTGTGCTGTGCCATAGCCTCCATCCTGTCCTGATCACGAGAAAGGTGATAGTGGGGATTTTATTTTAATGTCTTATTTCTTTGCAAGCCTCCTCATGGCTCCTTCTCCTGGCCTGAAACCATCAGGAGCTCCTACAATTAGCAGCAGCTGAAGGCAGCATTTCTTAAAATGTCGTCCTCCTTTCCATAGCAAGATGTCTCTCTCTCGTGCCTCTTTTTGTCATGGATGCTGGCACAGCACTGCATGGACACAACTTCCAGGTCTGTGAGCAAGTCTGCGCTGCTGTCAGAGACCCTTTTGGGGGGTGTGTGCCTTGCGTTAGCGAACGCTGGCCTGGTCAGGGGTTGTTTGTGGCTGGAAGCCTAGATGTTGATGAGCAATTCCCAGGGAATTTAATTACCTGTTGAGGTGCAGTGTTCTGGCTGAAGTGGGCCACACAGCTTTTCATACAGATGCTGTAGGACTGAGTGCTGCAGCCCAACAGCCATCATGGGATTAAAACCACTCCTCCTGCAGCGTTCATCGGGCCAACAGCTCAAACCAGGAGAAGGAGATGCAGGGGAGACCAGCTAATTGAGTACTGTAGGTTGAATATCCCTATTTTAAGGAACACTTTTGATTTTTTTTTTTTTTTTTTTTTTTTTTTTTTTTTTTTAATCTATGTCATTTCTTACAGCCGGGCACTGACTGTTTGCATGCAGGAGTTGAACCTCATTTAATCAGTGTCCTACTTGAATTCATCTACCTATAATGCAGTGCACTATGGATATTTGTGCCTTAAACACCCTCTTGTTACAAAGCAGAGAGCTGTGACTTAGATTAAATTTAAATCCTGATTTGCAACATGTTAGCACAGCAAACTAATGCCCAAATCTATTAAGCCTCCAAGGTTTCTTCTTGTTCTTGATGCTGGGTGAGTGCTGAGATCTTGACCACATTCACGTTTGCTTCTGGGCAGGAGGAAACAGTCCATGTAGTTCCAGTAATCCAGACAAGCTGTTACATCTGGATTTATGAATGACTTCAGGGGGGAAGGAGAGTTTGCAATTGGTTAACATTATTCTTAAAATCAAAGACTACTGTAGTTTCAGGAATTACTATAGAGAGCTTCAGGGACCTTGGCAGTTAGCTCAGAAAACCAACTTTTTTCCTTCATGTTGTTTTCCTAAAAGATTATTCAGATAATTATACTAAGAGACCTAGTAGTTCCAAATATCTACTTGCAGCTCTTCAAATGAAATAAAAAATTAATAAACATTTCGTCTTTCTGAATTATGGTAATTTTTAGAATCATACATAAGTTGAAAATCCTGGTTTTATGTTTGAAATGTGTACACTTACACTAAATAGCCAAGCATTTTTTATTGTATTTGTCAACCAGGTTTTCTTATTGCTTAATTGTCTATTATTGTGTATTGAAATGGTTACTAAAATTCAGAAGCATATAAAAATGAATGCTAATAGTTTTAGGAAAAATATACATAGTTTTACTGTGAACTTTATGGTCTTTTTTTTTCTTTTCTGAAGGCAGGTTGAGTATGTGCTAGTAGCAAGGCAATGTCAAGTGTAAATAATATTTTGCATGAGTACTCATCAGCTGTTAAGTATTCTGTAAGTTAAGGCTCCACTTACCTTTCTATAAGAACTCCTACCAGAAGTCAGCAATCTGAGTTCTTGCCCTGTTCAATATTTGCTGTGGTGAGTACATGGTGCAACACAGTGCAGTTGTTCTGTGGTCTTAGGAGCTAGGCTTTGGGAGGTATTTGTGCCCAGGATTTTAGCATTATCTTTGTCTTCTAAGAGGTGGCACTTTGAGGATCTCATTTTGAATTGGAAGTCATCCAGTGTACATAACTTAAGCAGATTCTCTGATATTGTTCAGCCTCATGGTACTCTTTTCTATTGAGCAGTACCATTTCCATTGTTCAGCAATTTAGATGTTTTATTCTTAGATGGGATTTTGGCTGATAAATGAGTTTGGCAATGCACCTGCTTCACCGATTATTTGGTTCAGAATTGACCTGATGGAAGAAGTGTGGGGCCCCCCTGGGTTTTCATAAAGGATATTACTACCCTCTTTCACCACATCAGCCAGAATAGACTCTCTGTATTATTAGAAGACCTGCTCAGACCACTACCCATTATTTTCAGCAATTATATTTAAAACATTTCCTAAGAGTACAGAAATTGAAGGCTGGCCTTTTGAATTCATCTGTGTAAATAGTCTTTGAGCCAGCAATCAGTGAGGCTGAGTCATTAGGTCATTGCAGTAGGAAAGCTATATATATGGGCTCCTTTTTCTTTTTTTTTTTTTTTTAAAGCAGTAGTATCTAATTTGTGGTCCTTGATAGTTTGTTGTAGTAACTATAGCTTCAGTTTCATTACATGCTGAAACCTTTTAGAAATCTATGCTCTGGCTCGTAAACATGTATTTTGCCATTGCAGAGCAGCGTGCATCGCTGCCCCTAATTGCTGTCCCGGCAGCAGGTTCCTGCGGGCCGCCCTGCCCTGCGCTGCCGGGGCAGAAGGATGCTCTGCCCAAAGATCAGCTCCTCTCCTTCAATCAGCAGGCCAAACACCACCAGAATTAAAAAGAAACTGAGAATCAAGAACTGGCTGCCCATTCTTTTGTCTTGGTTTTTAAAGCAGTGAGGCCTGTTCTCTGTTTTGCCTGCAGGAGTGGTTTAGTCATTTTTGCTTCAGGTCATTTCTACTCTTAAGATATTTTATGTTAAATGATTCTGGGAGGGAGAGTAAAGGAAATGGCTGTGCAAAATCCATTGATGGTTTCGTGTCATGGAGAATGTGAACAATTTCATCTGTCTTTGCACCCTGCCTGCTTGAGCAATGTAAAGGAAAGGACTTGGCCCCCACCTCTGAATGTTGTTTCTTTTGACATGCTTCATGTCCAGATTGAGGGGACAGAAAAGCTACGTCCTAATGGATGCAAGGCTCAACCTGAGAGGGAGTTTCTCCACTTGGGGAAAATAATTCTTGAAAGAATCTTCAGCTCTAACAAGAGACTTGTAATAGATTGTCATCAAATAAAGAATATTCTGTGTCCTAGGTCACTTTCAGTCACTTTACAGTAGAGTTTGAGCTTAGCATTTTGGGAGATTCTCTTCTAAAAGAAAAAAATCCTACCTCACTTCTCTTATTCAACAATTAGACGCTCTGTCCAGTTGTGTCCATCTTGGCATTATCTCACTTTGCAAATGGGACGTTGCTGAGGCTGCTCATGTCCCTGGCATGAGGATCTGTCTCAAACCTTGATTGCAACCCCACAGGAGAACGTGTCAGCACAGGAGCAGAGCAGCTTCACTTGCAGAACATGTTCTTGCTCTGCATTCACAGCGACCGGCAGTGTCACTGAGTGCACAGTGGCCTCTGTGGAAGACTGTTCCACAGTGACCTTTGTGCCAGGTGACACATCTAACTGGGTGACAGGATACTTTTAGTTCAAAACTATAAGCTCTGGATAACAAGAGAGACTGAAGGAGTGTTATCTGTGACTTTGGGGGGATTTCAAGATTAATGTTTAAATGCCTGGGCAATGTGAGCAGCTCCCAGTGTTACGGCATCCACACTGTTGAGCTCTGAGCTGTCTCAGAAGCAGATTGAAGACTTTGTGTCCTGAAACCCTTAAGTCCAGGCACAAGGATGCTGCCGAGACTACTCAGGCTGAGGAGAAATTTTAACTTAATAACTGGAAATTTGGAATGCAAATTACTAATGACCATGGAGATTTAATTTAATTGAAGTCTTGTTAGAGACTGTGTATCTGGAACAAAGGCTTCACAACCTGTTTATGGAAGAACATAACATTCCTTTAACAGGTGGGATGTAGGGCTTGTAGAGGGATAAAATCCTCCCCTGTAACAAAATATGTTATTGTTCAATAGATAAACAATTAACTGAAGTCTCTTTGGGAAACTCTAGTCAAGAATATTTCTGAATTATTTATATTTTAATTACATTGTTCTGTTTGAGAAGTGTACATTCTTGGCATAATTTTAGCATACTTCAGGTGCTCCTGGAATACAGAATGGTGGTTTTCTTTTGGTTTTGGGCTTGTTTGGGTGTTTTTTGTTTATTTTTGGTTTTTTTTGTTTTCTTCTCTATATTTACCACTTGTCTTTCTCCTGTGAAGTTTGGAAAGTGTAATATCATGCTTTGAAGTAGGTAGGTGATGAATTTATTGCTAGGAAACTTGCAGAAAAAGTGCAGAGGATTATGGTTTAAAAAGACACACTTTTTTATTTACAAATGCTGGCTTGATCTCTATTTTTAAAGGCTCAATAATAGTATACTAATCTTGAAGGTCTTTTCTTACATACTAGATTTCTATGTGTTAGACAAACAAGGAAATCAAAGATCTTAATCTAATTTGGATATGCTTATTGCTTAAACAAATAGTTTGCTATACAATTGCTATATGGATTTGGTTTTGGTTCCAATTGTTTCTCCAACGAAAACACTCAACATGTGGTGGTTGGTTTCCTTCGTTATGGATATCAACCTTTGTACTAGTTGCTCATCACTATTGATTATTCTTTGGAAAAAAAAAGTCAATTCCTTTTAAATGCCTAAGTATGGAAACAATGTCATGTATTTCCCAGTACTACTATTAATAACCTCTCTACAAATGCATAATAAATTATTTATTTTAATCTGCAATAACAGAAATATACTTAGAGGAATCACAAGTGCACTTTAAGTATAAGATTGCAGCATTTTTCCCCTTTTGTTTCTTATGCAGTTTGTCATTTCTGAATTGCTTCTTTGTTGTCTTTTTCACTGATAGACGAATTCTGTGGTGAGATGGTGATTCTGACTACTTTTAATAATTAAGAATCTTTGAGTTACTAACTTTTTGCGCTACGAGTAGCAGCTATGGATAGAAACATTTTAATAAGGGGGTTTAAAGGGGATTTAGAAAACCTGTAAAATTATAGTAGACGACTAGTAGATTTGATCTTGCTTATGGAAGACAGTATCACTGGAATGAAAGCTGGAGAGGGACTTCTTACAAGGGCATGTAGTGATAGGACAAGGGAAAATGGCTTTAAACTGAAAGAGGGGAGATTTAGATTTAAGGAAGAAATTCTTCCCCGTGAGGGTGGTGAGGGGCTGGAACAGGCTGCCCAGAGAAGCTGTGGATGCCCCATCCCTGGCAGTGTCCAAGGCCAGGCTGGACGGGGCTGTGAGCAACCTGGTCCAGTGGAAGGTGTCGCTGCCCATGGCAGGGGGTTGGAACTAGGTGATCTGTAAGGTCCCTTCCAACCCAAGCCAGTCTATGATTCTATGACTGTGCACAGATTGAAATAGTTTGACTAGCATTATCTGTTGACAGGTATGACCGAGGCACGACCTTCATGATCCTCATTTCCCCAAAGTCTTTCGAAAGCAAACAAGTCACTGTAGACTGTATCTAGAGATCATGCATTCTGGGATGTTCTTACAGTTTATTAGCCCCATGCTGTGCTTTTTGAACTCCTTCCTGAATGCTTCCTTCTGCTGTTTCCTCTGCTGTATTGTTGGTTTTTCCAACAGCAAATACTGATGACAACTAATTTTACACCCAAAAGTTTCAGACTTTTAATCATCCCCTTTTAATCGTCAAATAACTTATTGTCCACTCAAGTATTTCAGAAGTCTAAGCAATTTCTTCATTGTGTATTAAAAAAATTTAGTGGAATTTTAGTATTTTGGGTAGTTACCTACAGATCAGGCCACATATTTACTAAATACCTCCCGAATTATGACTGGACCAGATTCCAAGTTTTGGAGAGCCTTTCTGTGATCTTCACTCACCTAGCTCTAGCTAAGACTTCTTGGATAGGACCTAGTGTCTGCTCATCATACAGGGTCCATATATATGACACACAGGAAGTGTTATTATGTATGTAGTTAATTGTATTTGTACTTCATTGGTGTAGGTTCTATAACATTCTCTTTGTACTCTTACTTCTTAATAATACGTAAATATATATTAGGCAGAAGAAATTACCGTATCTGTACCGGTGGTCTGAAGACTTTTTCATCCCCTGCTCCCGTACTGCATCAGTTCCTACTCATCACTGCAATGTTTGTGGATTGTGTTTTTTGGTTTTGGTGGGGTTTTTTTAATCTAGCAAATCTAGCAAATTTATATTCCAGTAACATGCAAACATCACTAAGGGTTTTTTAACTTTTTTAACAGTCTTTAAAAGGAATATATTCTAATGAAGGTCTAAAAATTCATCATAGTTAATAGTTGCTAGAAGTTAGTCTTATTTCCTGTATTCATTTGGTCTATTAAAACACACAGTTAAATCTAGAAAATTACAAATGTGAGTCATTAGCTCTGAGGCATAGAACTGCCAGGCAAGCAGCGACGACAAATCCAGAAGTATTTAAATCTCTTGCAGTTAAAAATAGGCATAGTAAAGATGTCACTAAATTTAAAATAAATCTGTTGTAAAATGCAACTCCAGTTAACTTGTAATGTCTTGCGAGGTTGTTGCTTTAGGGTAACATGAGTGTAGACCCATGGTTAGTAAATGGTCTTACAAAGTATTTAACACATAGAGGCCTAAGGCCTAGTCATTTTAAGTTTGCAGCATGCGTTGTCAAGAAATAGTGTTTCCTGGTAGTTATATTATTTTATTTTTCTTTCTAGGGGGATGCCAAAAGTCTTCTTGCCTCTGAGAATGTGAGCACTGGCCAAAAGTTGGACTTTTCAGATACAATGGTACAGCAGAAGCTGGATGAAATAAAGGACCAAATCAAGCGGGAAATAAGGAAGGAACTTAAAATCAAGGAGGGAGCAGAGAACCTCAGGAAGGTCACAACGGATAAAAAGAACTTGGCATATGTGGACAACATTTTGAAAAAATCGAATAAGAAGTTAGAAGACTTGCATCATAAGTTACAGGAGTTAAATGCACACATTGTTGTAACGGATCCAGAAGATGTTGCAGGTACCATACGTTATTGTGAAATCAGTTTTTCTTCTTAGCTTAGATAAGCTATATCCCATTTCACATGAAAATATTGCTCTGGGAATGAGCAAATCTGGAGCTGGTGAGTTTGTTACTTATGTATGTCTATTTGTTTTGACTCACAAATAAGTGTCCAGTCCCACTGAGTTTTAAATTGTTTTCTGAGGAGTACTATATTTCACAAACTATTTGATAATTCTCTGAAGACCAACTTAATAGGTACCCATTCTTCACTTTCAGTTATTACTATATTAAAATATTTTCTCAATCACTGTAATATTTTTAATAGCTTTTCATTGTAGAAGAGCGAATTTCAGTAGCCCTTGCAGTGATTTTTCTCTGAGTTACAACACTGCAAGTTTTAGTGTTAATACACCTTTTTATTCTATGGGAAAAAAGAAAATATAAAATTTGTACTTTAAAGTTGTTTGTTTGTTTTTTAAACTTAACTTGTAACTAACTTGTAAAAACTGTTTTTCTGTTGCACCATTTATCTGACTAACTTATTGAACATTTCTTACTGTGGCAATGATTTTTTTTTAAGTCTTCAGGCTTTTCTACAGTGGAGCTGCCATTTTAAAGACAATTTGAAATTGTTTTCACAGAATCACAGAATGGTTGTAATTAATGGTTTTAATTAGTGTTTTCTGTGGCATGGCAGCGAGTCGGTGCTAATTTCGAATGTAGTTTTTAAAAATACCAGGCTTGGTATTTTAAGATGGAATGTTGTGAAAGTAAACAGTCCTTTTTCAGCTTTGTGGAATGACTTGGGAGATACTGCCAGCCTGGTGATGTCACATGGCACAGGCTCTTCTTGGCAAAACGTTCCTAAATGTGCACAAGCCATGGAAGGTGTGTGTGAAGTGAATGCCAAGCCTTAAGAAGCTTGGGCAGTAGAATAAAAGACCACATCATCCTTGTGAAGAAAGGTTGGTTACAGTGAGAATTTAGGAAAATACCGGTAGGTGATGTCAGCAATTCGCACTGTCTGGCCCTGTGACATGCTGCAAAAGTGCCCAAAAGTGTCTGTGGGGCCTGCACAGTATTCTCTGGTTTCTCCGCACTTTTTGCTTTTGACCTTCGAGTTGCAAGGGGTGGAGGGGGGTACAGCTGGAATGAGTAAGGAAAAGTAGTTGCTGCAGCATGAAATGAGAATTAATACAATAATGTATGATAGCTGTTGGGTTTTTACTAGGATGAAGCATTCTGTTCCATATCAGTTAAGGTTTATGAAAATCCTCATCAGTGTTGACAGTAGTGTGGCTTTTACAGGAACAGGAAGAGTGGAACAGAAAGAAGATTGTATACAAACTGTGTGTAAATCGAGTGTAAAAATCTGTGTGGACATCAAGTTTATCTAGTAGAAGAATGAGCAAAAAATGCTGTTGTTGGAGTGCCCACCCTTCCAGTGTAGTGTTTAAAAACTCCATCACAATGAATTAAGAAGCAATATTGTCCTTGTGCGTGACTCGGGAAATGCAGTAGACCCTAAGAGAGCATGAACTAGTTCTAAAGACATGGTTTGGGTACAAAGATCTAAATAAAGTTGTTCAGTTCCTTAGTACACTTCCGAAAAGGCCAGCAGTGCCCATTGCTATTGTGAATAACTGTTAGCAGCCAGGCTTATCTCGACTTGTGTTCAAATACTACAGACTTCATGAAAGGCTCAAGGGATAAAAGATCAAGGCTGATAAACTTCTGTGCTTCTACCTGCTTTTGATGCATGCTAAACTTCTTAGTACTATGTTTTTAACTTTCATTCAATTCAAAGTGTCATTGGTAGATAGCTTCTACAGTTTTACTTAATTATTGAAATACGCAAGAACTGGTTCTGTTGCGATCTTTGTATTCTCTGTATAGTATCACATTAAATATTCCTACATAAGACCTATTTTTATAGAACATATTGCATAACCTTCTAAAAAAAAGGTCTTTAATTCTTGTAATATCTCCTTTTAGATCAAAGATCTACAAGCACCCACTGTCAAAAATGGAAAAGCTTGAGATTTTTATACTGTTTGCCTTGTAATTTAATCGCCTGTGTCCTTCCTCATTCGTGATCACTAGTTCATGGGTGGGGAGTGCTATCAGTAAACATTCTGTCTGTCTTGAGACTAAGGGGTACAAGTCATCTGGGTGATATTCTGACTTTTTAAACTAAAGTCTTCTGTTTGTCTTAAGGTATTAGTGAGCTTGACTTTTACAAAATAAGGTTGGTAATATAAAACTTATGCCAACTGTGTGGGTGTTTGTGTGTGTGTGCATATATAAGTATACACATACTATTCAGCAGATACATATAGCCCTAAAGATCTGGCAGTGGATACATCTGTGGAGAGGTCACAGGTATCTCAATTTGGGAATTCTTGCTTTTGCTTGGGATCGACAGTGAATTTAATAAGCATTTACCGATGAAGATGGGAGCTCTCTGGAAAAGTACATTGTTTCCAGGGATTAGCTTTATTCTAAGTTACAGCTTTTCACTTTAGCTCATGTTTGACCTTTTTCTGGTCAGTTAGTGACAAATGACTTAAAAGACAGAAGGAAATATCTGGGAGGTTTTTAGACTGTGAAGAGTATGAATGCTGAAAATAAGGTGAAGAGAGTTCAAGAGCTGTAAGAGTCAAGGTCTGCTTTCTCTTTATATACTTTAATATTTGGGGAGGAGCCCAATATTTTCCTTGTCTTCTAGAGTATATTGTGTAGGGTTTTGCAGGTTCTAAGTAGCGAAGTCAGGACTGAGATTCGTTGGGAAGTAACACTGAGAGAATCATTGTCTATAAGATGATCATACCTTTGACATGTCAGGCCTGAACTCTGAAGATTTTTGGACTGTTTCTGTTGATTGGGTGAAAGGTTGTTGTGGTAACTTGGAAAAGTAATTTAATCTTTCCTTGTTCCTCTATCTGAAAAGTGGGTGTGAACATACATTTGTAAAGTGCTCCAAATTTAGAGCTGAAAAGTGCCCTGCAAGCCACTGTTGCTTGTGATCTCAACCAGGAACATACGTTACTTTTTTAACAAACCACAGATTTGTAGTGTTACTTCTTTGTAACCACCACAGTGTAATTGATACATGTGAAAACCATTAAACGTAGTGTTAATTAATCTACTGTAGAAAAACATGTTTTAATAAAATTCCATTTCAAGCAAATTAAGATATTTTGATTGTAGTTTGCCTAGAGCTGAAAGCTTCCCATGTCCTAATGCCATAGGAAATTATTTTCACAACTATTCAAAGAATTGGTATTAAACCTTGTATAGTGCAGTTTGCCAAAAAGGTAGGTTACTGAATGTGGGGCTAGGTTTGGCACTGGATGTAGGATTCAGAAACAACTTTTAGCAGAACAAGGGTTTACTTTACGTTATAGGGTTAGTGGTGAATCTAGATTTGTTTTAGAAGTGACACTTTGTACCCAGGTCTGCCCTTATCATGTAGTGTATTAGTCATACTAGGATGTGGAGTTTTAAAATTTGTAGGTCAGCGCTAAGAACTGAAACAGAATGCAGCAACACAAAATGAGTAGAAAAAGCCTAGTGACCATTGCTGCTGAAAATCAGAGAGATTTGTTTTAATGTGTAACATGGTGAAGATTATTTCAGTCTTAGAGCAGAAGAAATTTTGTGTCTTAAAAACGTACTTCTACACAGTAGCACAGATTAAATTTTCTTTTCATGTGTCTAAAAAGTAGAGCAGTAGAGATTGTGGGTTTTAATATGCCTCAGTGAGGTGTAAGATCGAAATAGCTTACCTACAGCAATTCACTGATTTAATTAGGCATATATTTGATACGTAGGATATATATAAATTGGGAAATTAATCTGCTTCATAGAAGTGAAGTAAAGGTGGATAGGGAGGTGAGATGATAGAAGAACCTTTGAGGGAATTGAGGAGATCAAATAAAACCTGGAGAACATAAAATCAGAAAGGCTGAAGTTCATGCCTCTTCTTCCATTGTCCTATCTAGCTCCTAAGCTATCCACTTTTACATCAAATTTGATTTAGGGGTCACAAAGAAAGTAAAAGATTTTGTTTAAGAATATGACTAGTTCCACAGGAGACTGCGAGACACTTCTGGGTTGGTGGGCTTTTTTGTCCTTGCAAGTGACTAGGTTATACTGTCAAACACCAAAGTGTCCGTGTAAGACCAGTTACTGGAAACTGGTAGAGGTAGTGACCAAGTGAGCAGAGGTAGTGACTTTATAGACTCCACCTACAAGGCTCATATTGCAGGTGCTGGGGAAGCAGCCCGGCAGCTCTTCCAGCAGCCTGCGTGTGTGCTAACAAGCCGCACACACCTCTCTAGTGTTAACCAAAAATATTCATAGTTGTTCAGTAAAAATAACATGCTGGTTACTTGAAATGAAGTCAAGTTCACTTACAAATACATCTTGTTACTTCACTTGATATTCACTGTCAATAAGAAAATGCCCAGGGGTGCTAATCCGTGCCCCAGGAAAGCTCTTGCTGTCCTATGCAAACCTGGACTTGAATGCATCCAATATGGCAAGTCTTGTACCGTCCTTATTGACCAACAGATGTGGCAAATGGGAGAATCTCTTCCCCGGTCCCTAATTACCTTGAGTGAAGTATCAGTTTGGTATGAGTACTTAACTCTTGTTTTACTTCAGGCATATACATAAATCCCATTGATTGCAATTATATGGATAAATTTATTACTTATTTATTTGTGTATGACAATGACTAAATGTCTCCAGATGAGTTGTGAGCCCCTCTGTATAGCACTTTACACAAACAGATCAGAGATAACTAGCCCTACCAAAGTGATTACAAGCTCAGTAGACATTACAAAGAGAAACAGCTAATACTATGTAGCTCATAGTGCTGCTGTGAAAATTGTCAACGCTTTCCATAATAGGACCAGTTTGTCTGGCTGACTTAAAATTTTAATCTGAATCCTTCTATAAGAAGCTGCCTCAGGCTGCTTACTGAATTGTAATGGGGTCGGGGAGGGGAGGAGGAGTCACTTGGAAGTCAGTTCTGAAAAGCTGTTTGTAAACATTTTTGTTTTCTTTAAAAAATAAAAACTTTGTTAAGAAGCTATATTGTTCCATATTTGGAAGTTTAGGGAGCAGCTATTGTGCCTGAAAGCAAAAAGTGATTTCTACCTAGCATTTAGTCCATACTGCAGAAAAGTCTCCTTTGCTGCTGGTTGCTACCAAAGCGGATAGTGGAACCAGTTAAACTAAGTGGTAGAGGGGAGTTTAGGTCCACAAGTGCAGGCCAGCTCTGGAGATGACCCAGTTAAGTGATGTGGTTACACCTTCACAGTGCAGACACGTAAAGGGAGATAATAACAGCTGCCTGGGCAACCTGAACCGTGGTATCTCTAATTAGTCCTTCATTTGCAACCTGAGTGTTGTTTTAATGCAAAAGGAGACAGCTTGTGTACATCTTTAAAAGCCATGAAAACAGACTTCAGCAGCACCACCGTCTTCCCAGGGATCATCAGAGGGCTAGGATCCTTAAGTGGTAGAGACCTGCGTCATAAATCTAAAGTTGGTAAATATTCATTTTTTATGATTAATCTACTTTACAAGAAGAATTGACACCGTGACTTTCAAGTTTCACATTTAATCTCATTTTGAATAGATTACTAGGTGAAGATGAGTGGAATGTGAAGACACAAGTGAGAGGAAAGCATGTTGTTAATCTTTGTTTTATTAATAACAGATTTAAGGTAAAGCTGTTCAAGTGCGATGTTTCACAGAGAAACCAAGCCAGAACATTGAGGAGAGGATGAAAGACAAAACACATGAGGAATGGCATAGATTTTTTTTTTAACATCTGGTATTTTCTCTGCTACCTTTAAGTAGTAAGCATGCAGTAAGAGTCGTAAAGTAGCTTGAAATGAAGAGTGAATTAGCAGCAGAGGTTATTAAAACTTCTCCTTACATGAAATCTGTATGTAGCCTCAGCAAAGATCACTATTTAGGAGGAAATTAGACAGCAAACTTCTAAGTAAAATGTCTTAAATCTCCAAAACTAGTTGTCAGAAGCTTCCGTGGAAGAAATATGAAATGGCAGATAAGACACCTCCTCCCCATGACACCTCATAATTAATCATTTGTAAGTTACTAGTGCAATGCCTGTGTTTCTAATAAGTAAGGATTTCAAGAACTTGATCCATCATCCTATTTTTAATGTAAGGAAAATTAATTAAAATGGAAGAAAAGACTGTACTGTTGGTATCAGGTGAATATGATGTTCTAGGAGACCAACTAATGTCATTTGCGCTTAGAGAAGGTATTCTCTCCGTTCTTAGGGTAAAAGAAATCAGCAACGAAAAAACATTATTACAGTGGACATAATTTATCCTCTTACAAAAACTTTGGAAGAGAAGCCGTTGGGGCTGTTAGGGAACATAATTAGCTGAAAGGACAGTCGTGTTGGAAATAGTTAAGCACAAGGAAATGGTCCAGTGGCCACTTACTTTTAGTTTGCTTACAGCTCTTGTTGCAGAAGCTGAAATATGAATCAGTGGTTAATAGACTTTTCTGGAGGACAGAAAAGTTAAGGAGTTTGGCTATATAATTTGATTGATAAAACTAACTTACATTCCATTAAATTCATCCAGCAAGATGGAGATATAAACACACTAATATTGTCAAACGAAAAAGCCTTATCCTTCCCATAGATCACAGTTGTTCAATAACCTGTCTGCCTATATATCCAATTATCCCAGGATTCTGTTGAGATTCCAGAGTAAAAATCATTCACCTTGATGACTAAGGAAGAGGCTCATTTTATCTACTCTTAATTTTGACACAAGCAGCGTTCACACTAGAATTGATGAGGATCTACTTAATATCTCTATTTAGAGCACGCTCATTAGTATTGAACATTCTTGTCCATGTTAGTTTGTTTTAAAAACACTTAGATTTAAAATCAGGACTGTAAGAAAGCTTAATAGAAACTGCATTATGAATTGACTCAGTACATCTCAGAAGAAATAAATCTCCTTTGAAACGAAAATAGACCTAGCTGTGAACCTGCCTGTTTTACCACTCCCGGCAGTGATTCATGGGAATTAGGGCATGTGTGGGAGTCACTGGGCTTTCGTGAGGCTTTTCATGTTAAGGCGCATTTGCAGTGCTGTTGCAAAGCAGCTCTGGACAGAAGGGTCAGTCTTAATACTTAAGTATGATGTTCCAGCTTTGTTTAATCTATAACTTAATAGAATAGAAAACTTCAGGGTATTTTGGGGGGAGTAGCTTGTTTTTTGGGGTGTCTTGGGTTTTTTTGTTTTTTGTTTTCCCTGCACACATTACATCTTAATTTTAATTCACAGATTGTCCTAGGACTCCTGATACTCCAAACAGCGATCCTCGTTTTTCTACTAATAACAGATTGATGGCCTTAAAGAAACAATTGGATATAGAACTGAAGGTAAAACAGGGAGCAGAAAATATGATACAGATGTACTCCAATGGATCTTCAAAGGTAAGGCTCTGGAATGCTTAAAGAACATGAAATTATTGTGGATTTTCTTATTCCTATAGTGTGAAAGTACAAGACATAAACTATGCAATTTCAGTGGTTTTTGTTTGGGGTATATTTTTGTTAAACAGCCATGTCAAATCTGCAATGAATTACTGTACCATTTTTTACTGTGGTTTAATACCTACTCAAGTGATTGTTTTATCAATTTGTCCACATGCAGTTCAACCTAAATGACAAATCCGGCTTACTAAATTTAGTACATCTAGTAATCTTTGATCATGTGTGATTCACTTAGCAGCAAAGCTCAGTTTGATACTGACTGATGTCCGATGCTTTTCCTAGCTCCACTTAAAAAAAAAAATCCATTAGTTTAAAGTTGTAATGTGCATGATAATTACATAAAAGCTAGCATTGCCAAATATGCGTTTGAAATGGTCATCTGGTTTTAGTTGGCAGTAAAAAGATTTGTACCAAATATTTATTTTAATAAGATGTGTATAGTATTCTGATAGAATTGTTATAATCTGTATTAGTACATATGCAGATAAAATACACATAAAAATACTGTTCTTTTTTTAGCAGAAGGGTGGTATTCTAGAGGTAGCACCTCATAGCATCAAGCTGAAATTAAAAATAAAGCCACATCTATTTCTAGATCTGATTTTTAAACACTTACTCACTTGCCTTTGCTCTTGGTAGCACCAAAAATTCTCCAAGGAGCGAGAGTAAGGAGTGTTTGCTAACCCCTAAATGAGTTTGACTTACTACACAATCTTAAGTATCTAATAAAATGCATCATACACTAAAAATTCCTTATCTCAACTGAAAGACAAGCTAAACCTTTTAAATGGGGGTGGGAGAAGAGTATAAGGGAGTTATAGTTGTCAAATGAGAAAATGAAGAGGGGGGGGTTCCTCTATTTACCTGCCCCTTCATTAGTTACTTATTTCCTGTTCTTTCCATGTACTTTTACTAAATCATTAAGGAGATGAATTTTCAAGCTAAGGGGAAACACAATCATAGAACACAGAAATAGTATCTAGCAGCCTGGTTAGATGTTCCTGTGTCCAGACAACAGTAAATAAAATTTAAGTGCTTGAAGTTCTTAACTGACTGACCCAACAGCTAGCTAGGTCAGTACACTCACTAAAAAACAGTATTTGCCTTGAACAGTAGACATCTGGGAATTGCGTTGCTACCCCTTATCATGGAATCATAGAATAGTTTGGGTGGGAAGGGACCTTCAAAGCTCATCCAGTCCAAACCCCCTGCAATGAGCAGGGACATCTTCACCCAGATCAGGTTGCTCAGAGCCACATCCAGCCTGGCCTTGAATGTCTTCAGGGACAGGGCATCCACCACCTCTCTGGCCAACCTGGGCCAGTGTTTCACCACCCTCATTGTAGAAAATTCCTTCCTCGTGTCTAGTCTGAATCTCCCCTCCTTAATTTAAAACCATTACCCCTAGTCCTATCACAGCAAGCCCTGCTAAAAAGTCTGTCCCCATCTTTCTTATAAGAAAAATGTCCCCTTTTAAGTACTGAGAGGCCGCAATCAGGTCTCCCTGGAGCCTTCTCTTCTCCAGGCTGAACACCCCAGCTCTCTCAGCCTGTCCTCACAGCAGAGCTGTTCCAGCCCTCTGACCATCTTGGTGGCCTCCTCTGGCCCCTCTCCAACAGGTCCTTGTCTTTCTGTACTGAGGGCTCCAGAGCTGGATGCAGGACTCCAGGTGGGGTCTCACCAGAGAAGAGGGGCAGAATCACCTCCCTCGACCTGTTGGCCACGTTCCTGTTGATACAGTCCAGGGTACGACTGGCCTTCTGGGCTACCAGCGCACGTTGCCAGCTCATGTCCTGTCTTTGATCCACCAGTACCTCCAAGTCCTTCTCAGCAGGGCTGCTCTCAGTCCCTTCATCCCCTAGTCTGTTTCGATATTGGGGGTTGCCCTGACCCAGGTGCAGGACCTTGCACTTGGCCTTGTTGAACCTCATGAGGTTCACATGAGCTCACTTCTCGAGCTTGTCCAGGTTCCTCTGGATGACATCCTGTCCCTCAGGCATGTCACCTGCACCACTCAGCTTGGTGTCATCTGCAAACATGCTGAGGGTGCACTCCATCCCACTAGGTCATTGATGAAGATATTAAACAGTACTGGTCCCAGTATGGACCCCCGAGGGACAGCACTTGTTACAGGTGTCCATCCAGACCTTGTGCCATTGAGCACCACTCTCTGGGTGCGACCTTCCAGCCAGTTCCTCACCCACCGAACAGTCCATACCTCTCTAGTTGATGCTAACCAGAAAGTGTTGGAAAGGAACTCCACGTTTCTGAGTGAATCTCTGCTAGGCACTCTGAGTCAATTCTGTAGAGTATCTGCCTGCTGTATGACTTTCTTGTACCTCACAAAAATGACAGCAAATGCTGATCACTCCCTGAAAAATGAGTTCAGACTGAGGGACTGTAGGTGCCATCAAGCTCATTCTGTCCCAGCAGCAACTTTGTTGATCCAGCTGGTGTTTTGGTAGCCTTGTCGGAAGTGCCCTGTAACCTGCCAGCCTGGGGCAGATGGAAGAAATATCTGGAGTGCACCTTGTGACTAAGGGCCTGGGAATGCTGCCCATGCACCACAGCCTGGAAACCCTGGAGTCTACATGCTCTGGGGCCATGTACTTAACATCAGGTACACTTAACAATAATAATCAGCTGCCCCAAATGGATCAAAAGATGTACACATGAATTATGTTCCTAATAAACTCTCAGTAAGTAACTATATAACAGCCTGTAAAAACTTTACTAAACACTCAAGCTTTAATATTAAACATAGTTAGCAGGCTTTGATCAGACTAGGTAGAGAGGTTAAATTCTGGCTTGCATTATGATTGAGGCGTGTAATTAAAATTGATGATTGAATCTTGTATTTGTAATCGGTAAATGCTTTAAATAAGCCTACCAGCTTGGCTGTATATAGTAACTGGTCTGGGGAGAGCCAGCTGGAAAACACGAAAAGCATTGCCAGCTGCTTCAACAAACAGGATGGAAATGGTGCGTATTCACTCTCATGTTCTTAATACTCAGTAGGGAGTTAATTTTGCAGGTTTAAACTGTAGGCTTCAGCATGGTGACTACATTTTAAAAAGCAGAGCTTAAAACAACTCAAGTGTCTGGATGAGGTGGGCAAAAGGGGTAGAAAATTGCCAGTTTCAATCCAAACCCAGTAATCCAGTAGTTCTTTACAAAGTAGTTGCAGTACTCTCTAAAACATGTTAAATTCTTCCATGAGCTTGATTCAAGTGTACTATATGATCTCATTTCATATTTGTTGTATTATTTTCAGACCTAAATTTAATGAAGGGAGATCATCATTTGTTTCTTACAAATCAAAAAGCAGTTTGTTAATAGTAATAAACCCATCATCGTGTGGGAAGGTTTCCCTCTTTGTACTTTCTCTACTTGCTTGAGTAGCATTCAGCTCAACCTATTTGGAGTTAAGTGTTTCTGAGATATTGATCGTCTTTCCTTGGACTTGTGTGGATTCCCTGAGATCCCATGACAGCTTCGCAGATCAGTTTTACAGGCACTGTCAGTTCTTCTGTACTCGGGAGGAGCCTTGAAATACTTTGTATTCAGCCTTCAATACTAAAAGAGCTGCTGAGTATAACATACCCATTTTGATTCCGAAGATGGGATTTTCTGTCTCTTGAAAACATAAGGATATCTCTATAATCCTGAATTACTGCTATTTTATACGTTGAAGGGCTGATGTTGCTGCTGAGCAAGTAAATCCATTGCAGTAAGAAGATATGAGGGACAATCGAGCAGCAAGATCAAAGATAAGATAAAGGTGAAGATACAGACAAAGGAACAACGTATTTATACATCAGAACGATGCATGGCTAAGGTTCAATACAGGATTCTAGAGCTGCTTGTAAACTGCACTTAGATCCCGTGCTCTGCTGTAGATGGTGGTTATTTCGGAAGCTGACATTCATATTTGAGACGGCATTCATTTAGGAAATTCAGTGTACTCATTAAATAGTTGCGTAGCTAAAATGGCATCTTAAAATATTAAAACTAGTGGTATCTCCCTGAAATGTTGATTAAAATTAGAACCAAGAGTTCCGAGACTCTGGTACACAGCGTGGGCACAGTTTCTCCCCATGTAGTCAAAGCCTTTTCATGTGTATATCTTGGTATATGTACCCCGCAGAACACAGGACAGCATTAAAATATCTGAGTAATATGTTAGACACAAGCTCATAGTGGAGCTCTACGAGGGTAAATCTCTCTCAGCGTGCTGATTTTTCTCACAGTATACTTCGTGGTGCCAGTATTTCTAGCTCTGGGTATCTGTGCTACACAGCAGTTCTTTGTCTTGGTTATGGTAAGGGCAAGAATTTAATTTCTTTAACTTCTTAAATAATCTAGAACTTCATTATAAAATTAAAAATATAAGTATAAGCCATGTCCATGGGAAAGTGACTTATTAATGAGGTTATGGAGTGGTTACAAAATGAGTTAACTAAAATACCCTTTGGGCTATAACAAGTGTGATACCCGTCTGTGCTGACTGCTATTAATTACGTTGATTGATTTGCTCTGGAAGAATAGACTGCCTTGAATTTTCTCATACCCCTTTTCTTTTGTTCTTACTGCAAGTCAGATGACACTTTAAGTTACCTGGTAATTCCTGGAACAGTTAGAGAGAGCCGTGCAGCAGCCGTAGAAGCACATGCACAGCTCCACATCCAAGAACCATTTGAGAATCCACCATAAGTCAGATCTCCAGTAGCTGGAGGACAGAGGATGGTGTACCGGAGACGTGTAGCCGGCTGGCTGCGCTCCTCACAATGACCTGGCATTACAGTTAGTTTGAAAGTTCACCTTCAGGAATGTTCTCTGCCAAACTGCTTCTCGTGTTACTGCTTTTGAAAACAAAAATTGGTTAGCTTGGTTTAGTTAGATGCAAAGAACTGTACTTCAAGTTGCTGATGAAGCAACCCTCATATATTATGTATTAATGCAAAAAAATCTTCAGCTTTGTTTTGTTCAGAAAAACATACTGCAGGCTTTTTTATAAAGTGCTATATGTGGGCTAACTTTGTACCTCTAATTTCCAGGTTGAAAATCAGCACAAGTGAATTGGTACAATGTTTCTTATATGGATTTAGTTTAGCAAAGTTGTCTGTTAGAAAAGTTCTCATCATACTTGCAGTAAATTTGAGTCATTCTACGTAGGGCAGAGGGATTTTGCACTTAATGCCTTGTCCTTTCTTTAGTACCAGTTTACAAAACGTTAATCTACACATGTAATGTTGCTAGATCATGCCTCCTTTATTTAGCTTTAAACAGATACAGTTTCCATGGGAGTAGCTTGTGGCTTTAATCATCCACACTATGTTTCTGTCCTAACCACATTAGGATATCAGTGGAAATTAAGTTAGTAGAATTGGTCTGCTGTACTACATGAACTATGTAGATTTAGTTCTTGTTCCCGAAGTATGTGGGTTTTGAAGTTTTCAATGTGTTTTGTTCCATAAAGAGTTTACAATTTTAACTCGTTTGTTTGTTTGTTTGAATAGGATCGAAAACTTCTTGCCACAGCTCAGCAGATGCTCCAGGACAGCAAGACAAAAATTGAAGTTATAAGGATGCAGATTCTTCAGGCAGTCCAGACCAATGAATTGGCTTTTGATAATGGTGATGAAGTAGAAAGGAAATAAGCATTAATGTCAGAATGCCTTGTAGATATGTACCCATCTGCACACAGAGTTGTCATGAATTTCTTGTAGGGATGTGAGACAAAACTTACATGAACTGAAAATAATCAGAGACTGGCATAGCATTGCATGTGTTAGGATGCCAAATGCATCTGAGTTGAAGCAAAAATATCTTAAGATTAATGAAGAGAGATATACTCTTCATCATCCTTTTCATACCTAATGCAGTCCATTTTTGCTTTGTGGTCTTCATTCTCCCTTCATGCATGGTTTCTTTTGTCATGACAATAACTTGTAATTGTCTTTAAAGCATATAATCTTTTCACTATCTGACACAGGTACAAAGCCTACTTGTCAGAGTTAAATAGATTGACCTTATTATTACTAATGGGAGCAAAAATGGAGGTGAATTATTTTGTCTTTATGGGTATTTGGGCTAGATTGTATAGTAAACAATTATTTTAAAAACAAAACAAAACAAAATCAGTGTTTTTAAAATGACCTGACTTGAAAGGTCATCCTGCATTTCAGAAGTAGTCTTAAACTTGCATTTTTTTGAAATCCTTTAAATAATCATTAAAAAATTACACCTCAGCTATAATAGCATGAACATACTATAAAATTGTGAGCATATCGGTACATCTCTAATTCTTGAACTTTATTCATGCATTTCTGGGTATTGAAGTTGTATGATGGTGCTCATAATCAGAGCCTGGATGTATCCTAGATAATGAAAAATATGTATGTGTGTTTTGTTTCATGTCGTGTGGGGGGTTGGTTTTGTGTTGGTTTCTACACATGACACTTCTGGCACTTTTTAACACCCCATCTTAGCACATGGATTATGTATGTTAGCTGTTCAAAAGAAAAAGAAAAGTGTTCAAGGCAGAAAGGGCTTTCAAATGTCTTTTCCTGTTCCTTCTACTCTTAGAGCTTTAGACAGAAAACAATACATCCAGAAAACTTTCCAATTCTGTTTAGGAAATCTAAACACTGTAAGAAGAGGACATGAGAATGTTTAACCCAACCATTTGGGGACGGCAGCGTGTGGGACCTCGCACAGTCTCTCTGCTGGCAGAAGCCATATTCCCTGGGATTATTCGCTGGGATTTTGCGTAAAGCAGGAGAATTATCAGAAACTGATCTGGGATCCCTTAGCTACAGAGCGGTTTGAAAGATAAATCCTCGGAGCATGGTTCAGAAATGAGCCAGTCTCAAAATGTCCTTCTTGACAGCCGAGTGACGTTTGGGGGACTGGGTTTTTGTCCTGTACCTCCCCTGAGACATGTTTTTTCTTGCATCCTCTAGCAATTAGAGCTCTTCAAGGAGTAGTATTTGTTCATGGGATTGGGGCCCTAGTCAATTATTTCTTCCTTCAAGTGCAGATACTTAAAATTTCACTGTTGCTTTTGTGACATACTTTTTATGATGCTTTTTTTTTTGGTCTTCATTGAAGTTTGTTTGTTTGTATCTCCTTGCAGCAAAACCTGTGATAAGCCCTCTTGAACTCCGAATGGAAGAATTACGGCATCATTTTAGGATAGAGTATGCTGTAGCAGAAGGTGCAAAAAATGTGATGAAATTACTTGGATCTGGGAAGGTCACCGACAGAAAGGCACTTTCAGAAGTAATTTACATTATTACGATTTCTGGTACTTTATTTTAAATGTTCTTTCAAGAAAAAAAAGTTAAATACTTCCCCTTTTTTATTTAAAAAAGGCGCAAGCAAGATTTAATGAATCAAGCCAGAAGTTGGACCTCTTGAAGTATTCACTGGAACAGAGATTGAATGAACTTCCTAAAAACCATCCCAAAAGCAGTATTATTATAGAGGAGCTTTCGTTGGTCTCTTCACCCACATTAAGTCCTCGTCAAAGCGTAATATCTACTCAAAACCAGTATAGTACACTGTCCAAACCAGCAGCTTTAACAGGTATGGGTTATAGAGATTTTCCTTTTATTTTATGTTTTAAAACAATTATTTAATGCCAGCTTTCTTTCTTTCTGGACATATTTCATTGCTGTTCTTTTACTAGACAAAGTAATCTAAAATTACCAAGTGTCTATGCCCCCAAAATTGCAGATCAGTTTATTTGATTTATTTGGTGACCTTTTTAGAATCCTGTTGAAAAAGTGAAATTCTGGCCTTACGTTAGGTCACCGTGGAACAATATTACTAACACCTCTCAGTTTTAGATTGTCAAGCACTTTAGAAGGTAAGTATCATTTTCCCCATTTTACAGATGGGGAGACTGAGGTGCAGAAGGGTTAAGTGACTTGCCCTGGTCATACAACAACTCAGTGGCAGAGCAGGAGACAGGCACCCAGCTTTTCTTCCACTGGAGCGCACTGGCTTCCTAGATTGTGAGACTTACGCTACAAAACGTGTTATATTTCTGAATGAAAGGGGGGGGTCCTACCAAACCTGCATGGCACTATTGAAGCCACTGTTTGTTGGTGTGAATTGTCTTCCTTGCAATTAAACATATATATATATACAATTTTTTTAGAGACTTAGCCTACTATGGGAGAACAGTACGTTTATATATAAATATAGACTTAGGAATTTCCCATAGTTTGACTTCACCTGGAATTGTTGTCCTTCATTGGAAGTGAACTGTTGGAAGAGATGAGCCAGCCATGCTTTAGCAAAGCTCTTAAATACTTTCGACTACTTGGGGATATGTTGCTTTACTAAATTTATTTAATAAGTGGTCCTATAAGATTTACAGAGTAAGTTTATTATAAAAACAATCTGTAATTCAAATGTTACCTTAGTTATATGTGTATAACTGAAACCAGAATTTAGTTTTGAAGTACTGTGGGGTTATATTTTAGAACAAAAAGAGGAACTCTTCTGCCGTGCTGCAATAATAATAAAATGGAGCGAGTCTACTTGTCTTCCATTTTGGTTCAGTAAGACACGTAGCAAAGGGTAAAAAGCATCAGGACCTCAGCCAAGAGGCCTTGTGAAGTCACAGAGTGGTGCGGGGAACTTCTTTTATCATGTGGACTCTCAAATGATCAGTGACCATGGGCAGGAAGTAACGTGTCTTGGTTTTAAAAACAGCTTTTTTTGTTTTCTTTTTTAAAAATTATTTTCCTGTAATACATAATCATGGGTCAGAATCTTTACAGTGACATAATTCCTCTCTAATTGTGATTTTCTCATACGTATGAATAGTTTCTAATAGAAATTGTCAAAACAGAGCTACATGCTTGGGAAGTTCTTAGTAGTTTCACTTTCGTATTAGCTACACAAAGAACATTTGTACTGAACTGAATTTCAATGAACAGTGTCTTTGTGTTTTGCCTTTAACACTTTGTGAAAAATAGATCAGTGGTACTGTTATACTTTTTAAAATACATCAACAGAATGTCCTGATATGCATCCAGTCCTGATAAAAGATTGTAGCCTTTCTCATTTTTTTTTTTCCCAAGCAGAGTTTGGGAATGAGGTATTATTCTACCTTTTAACCTGTTTCAGGATCCAGTAGCATCTCTTTGTCTCATGACATAATACTTACCTGTCACTTAGAGCTGTGAGTTCCCTACAGGATGGGTTTTCTTCTCAGACTGGTTTCTTTTGTCTGCTCTGTGGGCTTATAATGTTGCCAGACCATTTTTAGGCCAAGTCTGACTTCAGTTTCTGTTACAGAAGAGTACTTCTGAGTTTCAGAGTTAACTACATTTGCTGTCAAAAGACCACTGCATTTAGGGACTGCATTTCTAACTGATAGTATGGTTATGAACTGGCTAATTTTGCCACTTCTTATAGTTCGGTTTGTTGGTGTCAGCAGTGTCACAGTTTTACAGATGCTATCATACAGGATGAGGTAAGCCTACCCTGCTTGTAACCATCCGTGGTATTCAGATGTTTCTGTGCTGCTGGAGGAAACTCCTAAATTAGAACAGCAGCCTCCATGCCTCATTTGGTTAAACATGTCGAAGGTTTTGAAGAGTAGCTTCTTGTCTCAGCTTTTGTAAATCCAAATTCAGGCCAGTTGGAACAATGCAATGATTTTAAAGTATGTACTAACTCAAATTAGACTTCAGCATGCAGCAGGCAAATGTGATTTTTGAATGTCTCAAACAAATTTGTAGTCTCAATAGTCAATGTGTTCATTTTAATTACTGAAGTGATCTATCCAATATTAATTGGTTATAATTGTTATTGTCCCATCTGCAAGACCCATCTTTCTAATAACAAACTTAAGATTTGTCATCTTAAAGTATGCCATTAAATCTGACTCTTGATTTCATGTGATATTTCTGTCATACTCTGTGGGGTTCAGAATATGAGCTATTGCCACAGATCAATCATTGCTCACTCACTTCGTTTACTTGAGAACATAAATCTTTGATAGATCATTGTCTGTCTTGTTCCAGGTACCCTGGAAGTCAGGCTAATGGGCTGCCAAGATATTTTGGAAAATGTCCCTGGTCGATCAAAAGCCACATCGATTACTCTACCTGGTTGGAGTCCAAATGAAGCCAGATCATCTTTCATGAGCAGAACCAGTAAAAGTAAAAGTGGGAGTAGTAGAAACCTTCTGAAAACCGATGACTTGTCCAGTTCAGTATACTCTTATTTTTATGCATATCTTTTATTTACATGATGTGGTCCGTAATTTAAAACACTAAATCGATTTGAAACTTTAAACTTACCTGTTTCTTCATCTGTCACATTGTTTAAAAAAAATAAAACCCCCCACAACCACACTATTATGCCCATAAGAACCAATTAAATAAGAGATTACATTTTGAAGGGAAGCTTACTGAAGATTTTTTTATTTGTGGAAAATCCTCTTAAAGATTTAAACTGAGTTTGTGTACTTTACTTACAGATGAAGTCTGTGCTGTGCTGAAGCTGGATAACACTGTGGTTGGTCAAACCAGCTGGAAACCGATTTCCAATCAGTCATGGGATCAGAAGTTTACACTGGAACTAGACAGGGTAAAAATGTGGTGTTACTTTATTAACATCTATAGTTGATTTTTAATTTCATGTTGCCTTTTTTTTCCTCTTGTTGTGATTACGTTCAAATTTCATATGTGCAAGTATTCCTATCCTTAACAGAATGATCTCCCTGGGGTTAAGACATTATGCTGGGCTGGCATTCTAGAAATTTTACGTTTTCTGGCCTACAAACTGAAACAATATTTTTATCCAAGATCTAACAGTTAGCATCTTTTTAGCCTGTGATAGATTTTTATGGGGAACATCAAGTAATCATTATTTATCAGTAAATTCTAATGTCAGATAGTTTGAATATTTTGGTAAAGCTATGTCATAGAATTTTTCAACTTCTGTACAAGTTTTCTTATGTGAAGCTGATCAGTTCTTTGGTGATAATAAATTAACTAATAGTTCCTTCCTAGAACTTTAAATGTTACTTGGAGGATCCAAGTATCTGAAATGCTGTTTCTTTCCTCACACCTTTGGCAGAGAATTCATGTTATATAGGTTTGATCAAGTATTTTTCTTTTTAGATACCTGATAGACATAGTATTTTAAGATACAAAGATGTTTGGGGTTTTTTTTCCATCAGTGTTTAAAATAGACTGAAAATTAAACTGTTTTTTAGGACCCTAAATGTTATCTCCAGTATATATTTAAAACAAATGAGGGGAAAAAAAGCCACCTTGCTGTGTTAGTCTTCTCCCCACCTCAGCCCACCACGCCAAGCCCCAAAATAGATTCATTCTATCTAGGAAAGCAACAGTCACGGAGCTGCGGGTGGAGAACTTGGGTTCTGGTCAGGAGCAGTGCAGAACAGAACTAGCAGCTGGGAAGTCCTGAAGCCTTAATTATTCTCAGATTAAGTAGTCAAGGTTTAATAGCTGCTCCTATCAGCCTCGTCTGTGGCATGTTCACTATTTAAGAACTCAGTATTGGATGGTTGTTTTGGTGCCAGAGCAGGACCCTGCTTCTGCTGGGCGAGACTACAAATCCTTCCGTATTTGATGTGCACATTTCACACCCCATCGCGGTTTTAGCTCTTGCTTCTTCCTAACTTTTATTTCTTTTAAAACCTACAGTTATCATACCAAGAAAGTAAATTGATGCATCATGATTGAATTAAACTATGCTAAATGAACTTACAAACATCCAATGCTGCTGTTACTTTATATTGCAGGATTTTTTCCATGTTGTAACAAGCTTTTGTAACAAGCATATAAGACACCCTAAGAATATAAATCCCACTGGCAAGATATAGCAGTGGTTCTTGTTAAAGTTTTTGGCCCCTCTTCAAGACCATGTTACAAAAACTATTTCTAGAGATGCTGCAAAAGGCTTGCATCATTGTGTGCATACAGGTACTAAAACATCGCTATGCAGCTGTGAAATATAATTGGTACTTGGAAATAACTAGTAAAGCTGAGGTTTCTAAACACGCGGGAAGATTTGTTATCAGATTTTGAGCTAAAATATCTTGAACTAGCGCTGTTGTTAGACTGAATCAAAAAGTCTGATGACTGTTCACGACTTTCTCCTGCTCTTGGGGGAATTTACACTTATACTTTTATTTGGAGGCAGGAGATCCCACCTGAACTGCAGTGAAACGCTGCGATCATGGCTCGGGGTGGCCGCTGTGCCCTGGCTGCTGCTGCTGCAGCAACAGTTCTGCATCTGCATCCTTGAGCTGCTGGATCTCACGATTGTGCAGAGGTGACTCTTGCAGAACAATTACTAACAAGTAATTTCCTGTGTATGTGTTTCCTCTCTTAGTCACGTGAATTAGAAATCTCAGTTTATTGGCGTGACTGGAGATCTCTGTGTGCAGTGAAGTTTCTGAGGCTGGAAGATTTCCTGGACAACCAGCGCCATGGCATGTGTCTCTATCTTGAACCCCAGGGCACACTGTTTGCAGAGGTAAGAATGGTTCTTTGAACCGCTTGAGCCTAAGTCCAAGTACTACATTGCAGAATAGTTTTTCTTAAACTTTTAAGAATGGATTTTATTCTGAAACTTGAATTCTAACACACATTATTTGAACTTCAGGTTACGTTTTTTAATCCAGTTATTGAAAGAAGACCAAAGCTCCAGAGGCAGAAGAAAATTTTTTCAAAACAGCAAGGTAATTGTTTCATATAAACATGAAAAGCTTAAAAATTGTACAGATCTTTGAGACCTAATGTTTTTCTGAGAATAAAGCTGTTGATAATGAAGGATTCGGCATTGCATTTAGAAATGTTTTGGTTTAGAATTCCATATTATGCGTTAACATTTAATAGCGAATAATTAGGACTTGCTAGAGAATAAGACATATTCCATTTATTCTTCATGAACTATAAACTGATAAATGTGAACTTTCTTTAATTATAGCTTTTGGTAATAAGTAAGGAAATTGCTTGCACTCTATTTTCTTTTTTCACAATATCCACAGGCAAAACATTTCTCAGAGCTCCTCAAATGAATATTAATATTGCCACTTGGGGAAGGCTGGTAAGAAGAGCTATTCCTACGGTGAATCACTCTGGCACCTTCAGCCCCCAAGCAGCAGTGCCTGCTGCCGGGCCCGTGGTGGATGCTCACATTCCTGAACTGACCCTGCCAGCCAGGTACACAATAGCTTCATTCTTAAGGTACTTGCAAGACCAAAACTTACAGCATGATGCTTATGCCCTAATGTATGTTATGTATGTCAAATCTGTTTCTTCTGCAAGGTGGCAGACCTTACAATGTTTTAATTTTGGACATCCATTTTACAGGCAGATATACACACACGAGATTTGTTTTAGGAGAAATCTGTGTAATGTTCAGTTTTAAGTTGGTTTTGTACTATTAGAACAGTCTCTGCTATACACTGAGGAGTTATTTCTTTTCCTGCCAGTGACTCTCCTGTAGCCAAATTGGACTTTGAACTGGAGCCCGAGCCTCCACCTGCTCCACCCCGAGCATCTTCCCTTGGGGAAATATGTGAATCTTCCTCTGAGATAAAGGCTCCTGATGTGCCATCTCAGGCAAGTAACTTTTGGGCTATACAGTTGAATAAGGTTGCAATATTGGCATCTTTATGATGGATTTCTTCCCTCATATTTCAGCATATGCTCCCTTAACTTACACATATAGAACTGTAATGCTCTGATTACTCTTGATGGCAGTTTCCACAGTTAGTGTGTTTAACAATCCATGGCATTGGTTCCTCCACAGAAAAAAAAGAAGCCCCAAAGCATTAGACTATTCAGGAGAAAATAGTTTTGTTAACAAAGAGCAGGATGACTGCAGCAATAGGTTTCATCAGTCTGTTAAAAGCTTGCTTGGCTGTATCATCTTGAAGTACATACCCTTTTAGCGTAGATAATTCTTGTGTTGTGGATGTCATATGCTTATAGTAAAATTTCTGCATTCATTTGCCTTTGCAATCAGTTTTACATTTTCAGACTTCTTTTCCTTCACAGGATGAAGTAACAACTTTTGATTTTGAAAATGGCAGAAACAGTATTGTCCCGAAACTCCAGCCTGAAATAATCGGTGAGCCTGATGCTCCCCATTCAGACATAAAATACACCAACACCCGAGAGCCTGAAGATAGAAGGTAAAAATGCAGTGATTTTGCTGTCGATTTGAATAATGTTTCTTAAAGTTAACAAACTAAAAGATATGTGACTGGGTATTTTTTTTTTTATTTATGTAGGTCACAACAACGATTTCAGTTCAGTCTCAAGGATTTCAGATGTTGTGCTGTACTGGGCAGAGGACATTTTGGAAAGGTAAATGTCAAAAGGCTGTATCAAATGTCAGGGCTATATCCAAAACTGGATATAGCTCTTAAATGAACCACTTCTCTTCTGTTTTAGGTGCTGTTGGCAGAGTACAAAAACACAAATGAGATGTTTGCTATCAAAGCCTTAAAGAAAGGAGATATCGTCGCTCGTGATGAAGTAGACAGGTCAGTTTGTAAAATACAATACATGGATTCCATAAATCACTCATGTTTTCTTCCTGCATGCAACACAATGACCTCCGCTGTGGTAATTTTTTTAATCTTTTTACCCTAAAACTGAGACATTTCCTTTGCTTGGATGTGAAGCAGCAGTTACAAAACCATCTAGTTTTAGTGCAAGAAGGTGTTTGTACAGCTGCTTAATAGTAACTATATTCTTTGAACTTGCAGGAACAAAGTTAACTGTTATGAATAAGCTACAAGTTAACCAATTGGCTTAAGGAGAAATAATGTGGAATTACTGTAGATAGCTGTCTATAACATTGTTACTGGTTTTCTACTTTATGTATTGTATAGAATTAAAATAAAAATGGATGGAAGCTGATGTTACATGATACCGATGTGTACTTAGTGCAAGTCTGACTATTTGGAAGGAAAATTAGCAGGGCACAATTTTCATGGACTGCTAGGCTTCCTTTTTCATTTGTGCAAGGTAAATGCAACTTCATGGAAACCCTGGCATCAGCTTAATGTGTGTGCAAATATGAAAAGCTCTCTCTTGGAACAAAAAAATGTTCTTATCCTGAGGAACAGAGGGAAAAACTTAAGGTACAAATTCCCAATAGTGTTTGAGAGTGGAAAAATTGTGGTTTAGAATTAAGCTTTAAATGTTTACTGTTTTTTCTGTTTGCAGCTTGATGTGTGAAAAACGAATATTTGAAACTGTGAATAGTGTCAGACACCCCTTCTTGGTGAACCTTTTTGCTTGTTTCCAAACCAAAGATCACGTTTGCTTTGTAATGGAATATGCTGCTGGTGGGGATCTGATGATGCACATTCATACTGATGTCTTCTCTGAACCAAGAGCAGTGTGAGTATCCGGCCCTTGTTGTGCCATTAAGTGAAGGGCATTTTGTTCAGTGCATCAGAACTAAGATCTTTATCACCACATGCCTCTGCATTATGTCATTTCAGTAAATACTGTTTAAGTTTTTAAAAGGGTCAGAGATTCTAACTGGTTTTGTTAGAAGAAGACATATGCAGGTTTAATGTGCCTGAATCCACATTGAATTATATATAAATATTTAATTTTTCTAATATTTTTTTTTAAAAAAGATTATATTAAAAAGCTAAATGAAAAGTTAGAATAGTGGACAAGGCTGAACAAGGAAAGAATAAGGCAAATCAGAAATCATTCAATGCCATGGCAGTGGACACGACTGAAAATCTATCCTCAGGCTGAGCAAACATACTACAGCTTGAAAACTCCAGGTGTAAGGATTTTTGCCATCTGGCTTTAAAACTATGACCTTGTATAAAACTAATCTGTACCTGAACAAATAACTGGTAATCTTCAGAGGATAGTTAATAAAACAGATCGATAATGATGGATTTCACATTCTGAAAAGCAAGACTAAAATCCATTGAAACTTTAACTTTTTCAACAGATTCTATGCTGCATGTGTGGTTCTTGGACTTCAGTATCTACATGAACACAAGATAGTGTACAGGTAAGCAGTCACTGAGCCATTGCCAGCAGGTGAATTTCAGCTGTTCTGGATAGTACTGAAGAAACATCAGTGATGCAATTTTGTTCTCAAATGTTCATTTAGAGATTTGAAGTTGGATAACTTATTGCTGGACACAGAAGGCTTTGTGAAAATTGCCGACTTTGGTCTTTGCAAAGAAGGTAATGGCCCATACATTTTCTTTTTAGAGGAATTCCATAGTCTGTCTTACTCTTGACTGTTTCTTGAGACTTTTGGACTGCCAAATGTGTATAGTGTATACTTATCTGGTATCATTTGAATGAAAAAATACATCTCTGTGCAAATGTGGAGATAGGAGAAAGTTCCTTAGTAGGGAGATATCAGGAGCATCTGAGCACAGCTCTGTTGTTTTTTTCAGTTGTGAGCATCACCTGTTGTATTTCTTACCTGGTTATATCTCTGCTCATCAGTAAGACATACTGCTGCATTTTACAAGGTAGCAGAAAAAGCATTAGGTGTTTTTCCGCCATTCTAAACATGTTGACAGTGTACGATGAAACCAAGTACCATTATCATCCATACCTCACTCTTACTTTTTTTCTAAATTCATTATCTGCTTTTTAAAATCTGAATTAGCCACAACTCTATGTATATGGAAATCACATGCAAAGTGCTGAAACAGAGAAATTTACCCCAAAAGGGAAGCTTAGATGCTGGGAAGTTACTTTCAAGCATCCCACAAGCAACTACTCTTCAAATAAGACATAAAATAGAGGTAGCAACTGAAATTGTGGTGTCTTTCTCAAACCCCATTGCAGGGGAGGCTCTGGAAAGGTCCGTTTCCTTCTCCAGTTTTTACAGCCTGTCCTCCCTGTCTCTTCCTTTTAGCCCAAGAGGGAATTCAGTGAATTCGGTAGGTGTTCAAACATCACTGTTGTCTTTAGTATCCATGGGCAAGTCCTGTGACTTTGACTACAAACAAATTCCATAGATGCCAAAAGAAAATGAGGACAAGGAAAGCTCTTTGACTTACTGACTACTACAATAGATGATTTTCTTGAGCTTTCTGCAGCACCTCCACTTGTAGCATCACATCTGTCCTTGCCATGCTGATATCCCAAACCGTGCCCCTCTTGCAAATAAATAGCCAGGGCTTATTTTGCTCAAAGTTGTTTGATTACACTCCATGTTCTACTTTACATAGTTTTGCCACTACAGAAGCAGCCATAGCAGACATGTTTGACTAAACCAGTGTACCACATTTTCTTCTACTAGCCATTAGAAATACAGCATAAGATTGTTTGTATCTTTCCAGTCACAGATATCTGGGTGACAGAGGTGTCACTGGAAGCTTCATTTGGTTCATTGCATATAGTTAGGGATAGAAAAACTTACTCCAAAGCCCACGTGGAACAAGAGTGTGGAGGGAAGAATGGGGGAATGTTTTACCTCATGACCTGAGCCTCTGGAACCACAGCATTGGCTGAAGTTGCTCTAGGGGAAGTTTTACCTGCTGGAGGAATAGTTTGTAGAGGGCAGAACATACTGCTTGCTTTTCATTCACTGTAACTTTTCAGGAATGGGATTTGGAGACAGAACAAGCACGTTCTGCGGCACACCGGAATTTCTGGCTCCAGAGGTGCTGACGGAAACTTCCTACACAAGGGCTGTAGACTGGTGGGGTCTTGGTGTACTTATCTACGAGATGCTAGTGGGGGAGGTAAGTTCTAGGAGGATGCAATTGAGTCATCAAACTAATATATGTTAAAAAGGTTACAAAACTCAAGGTACCAGCCTGTCAACACTTAACATGCCCTGCCTGTCACAGTGCTTGTATATACAGTATGTACAGGCATACCCCATTTTACAGCGAGCATCTCAATGTGTTTCATCAAGAAAAGGAACTATTAAATACCAAGCAGCTGCCTACCTGATACTAGCAGCTGTAAGGCTGTGGAAGTTGAGGAGTCACGTCAGGAGCTGGAATTATCAGCAGTTGTGGAAGTGAATGAGGTGTAGCTGGTCCAAGACTTAATCTCTACTTTTTTGTTTTCTTTGGTTTTTAATTACATCATTATGCCTTAAATCAAATTACAGTAACAGCACATTAATATCAGTGTCTCTAAGCAAGAACATGGCACATCTGGTTTTGGAGAGCTCTGTTTCCAGCCAACATCTGTTAGTGTCAAATTTGGATGTGTACAGCTATAGCACTCTGCTGCCTTCAAATGCTATTGGAGAGAAAATAAACTCCTTAACTCCCGTGGCTTGAATGGAAGTGAACTTTAATGCATACAACAGAATAGTAGTGAATGATTCTGCCAAACGCAATGCTGTCTACCATTTGAATTACACACACCCTGAAACAAAATGCCCCAGTTCCTTGTAAATGAGCTGGTATAAATAAGTTACTATTGAATAGTTATTTACCATTCTGTATATTCCTTTACCTTCCAGTCCATTTTGTTACGGTACCTCCCAGGTAGCACAGCGATGGCTTACATGCTAAAAAACAGAAAAATGGTAGATTTGCTCATAATTTTGTTCTTTTTTTAAAAAAAAAAAAAGATGATAATTCAAGTTCTTTCACTTCCTTTAAGGTAAAAAAGACAGACAAAAAGCTTGTAGGGTGTCACCTGCGTCTGTCAGGCCACTTCAAAACAGTTTGAAAACCCTTAAGCTGTAACATGCTAAAGATATTACAAAAACAATTCAGTCTTGGCCGTGTTACTTGCGAATGGCAGCTGTCCCAAAGAAGAGCTGACACGTACTTTCCACATTCCCAGTGTATCTTGTGTCAGAGTTCAAAGAAGATCCCAGTTTTAGATGTTTTTGCTCTAAAAGCACGTTTTTAAAGCATAGTCCTTCAGTAAGAATTAAGGGATAATACCAACGGGCCTCGCTTTTCTCCTACAGTATCTGTTTGTGGGAAAAGGAAGACATCATTTCAGAGTGTCTAATTCTAAACTATTAGCTGAATGTATGCTGATTGCAACTGTGATTTTTAAGCCTGTTTAATAGCATTTTTTTATTACTTTCTTTATAGTCTCCCTTCCCTGGAGATGATGAAGAAGAGGTGTTTGACAGTATTGTAAATGATGAAGTAAGATATCCACGATTTCTGTCTACAGAAGCCATCTCTATAATGAGACGGGTAAGAACATAATAATAATAATAATAATAATAATAATAATAATAATAATAATAATAATGTTACAGTATTCCCCTCTTACTGTTTCCTCTCCAGCGTTAAGGAAACTAATTACTTTTGTGAGGAACAAAATACTTTCAGAACCCATGCTTTGTATTATTTTTCTACAACTAAATTTCAGACTAGCTCCATTTATGCTGTGCCATGCTGCCCGTCCCCTTGAATGAAAACTCTAAGTGCCATTCCACTTCATTCAGGAGCAAGTTTTCTTCTTAAAACATAAACCACTATTTTCTGCCTTAACTAAGTTTCCTGGTCGTATCTAACTAGAGGAGGTCAGCGCTTTCTTCCTAGCAGAACACCGCTGCATTGACCTACTTGGTAGATTAACATTGTCACATGAGTATTTTAATTCAAAGACTTCTAAATCTTTCTGGTTTCATTCCAACTGGGGCCAGGAACATGGTACTCATGGCATCTGCAGTCCCATTCTTGGCAAAGAACAGCTGATTTTGTTTATGATTGTTATTAGTGCTATTCCTTAGCATAATACCTCTACTTACCTAAAGAAGCAGCTTGAACCTGAGTTAGAAGCTTATCCCAGTTTCTAGAAAGGCATCTGCGGGAGGTGATTCAAAGCCTTTGGCAGCAGCCTCTTCGCTTAAATGCCTGACACCCAATTCAGCAACGTGCTGTAGCATGGAAGTTAAAGCATGTCACAGTAACTGCCGAGACATAAGTACTTAAATAATAAAGTATTCTCTAGCTTAAAATCATTGCTTACTCCCAGGGAGTGTTTGTCTAGAGAAAGAAGGAAGAATACAGTTTCAAGGCAATACCTGGGGAGGGTATTTTTACTGTGAAAATTATCCTGCCACTATCCCGGGGGGCCAGGGGGCAAGTACATGGCTTTTGTGCTTGCAGTTCACTAGTTGTAGCTCTGTGTGCGCTGTTCCCATCTGACAAATCCTTAGGTAATATAGTGGCCATTATTTGTTGATGGCTGCACCATGAGTGCTCAGCGCCCCTGATGCCGGGCGCTCTGCCCAGAGCAGCACGGTCCACAAGCGGGAGCATCGAACTGCTGGTGTCAGCCACCAACTCTTTTATTGGGCTGGGTGTGGAAAGCAGCAGTCAGCCCTCTCTTGGTAAATCGACCGCTGTGAAATAGCTGGGCCGAGCAAGGAATACCGGCTTACACAAATTCTGTATCCTCACCAGCAAAAAACACTTTTCAGTATCTCTGTGGGGAACATGAGCTGCACAAATCACCTCAGGTACCAAGACTTGGTACCAGAGATGTGCAGCGAGACAGGCAAACCTGCTCCTGGTGGAACTGTGCCAGCGGGTTCACACATCTCTACAAGTTCCGGACAGCTGAAGGTGTGGCTTTCTCTTGCTTTGAGGACCAAGACTTTTCTGTCAGTCAGGCAGTATGAATTTGTCCACCTGGTCTTGGCATTGGTTCTTACACAACAGCACTGGTCCTGCCCTAGTTTCTCCCTCTACCTCTGAATTTTTGCACTGAAATCTTGCATGTTTTGTCAGCTGCTACGAAGAAATCCTGAGCGGCGTCTTGGAGCTGGAGAGAAAGATGCAGAAGATGTGAAAAAGCATCACTTCTTCAGGGTGAGTACAAACTAATATTATTTCTAAGGAGACTAAGGAGTAGAGACAGGAAACTAAACATGAGTCGGTTTATTTTACAGCTAATAGATTGGAATGCTTTACTGGCCAAGAAAGTGAAGCCTCCTTTTGTACCCACCATTAGAGGACGAGAAGATGTTAGCAATTTTGATGATGAATTTACCTCTGAAGCACCGATCCTCACTCCACCTCGGGAACCAAGGATACTTTCAGAAGAAGAGCAGGAAATGTTCAGAGATTTTGATTACATTGCTGATTGGTGTTAACTTCCAGACACTGTGAAACCCCAGCTGACTGGCTCACAAAATGCCTCTCTCAGAAGAATACCGACCCTTCAAATGCTCTCTGTGCCACCTCTAGCTTCTGGTTTTTTTTAAATCACATGAAGATCCTTTTAAGTACTGTTTTAACACTCTTGTGAAGAGTGGCCTCTTTGTATATTGTTTTTTATCTGAGCACTGGAAAGCAGGTCTATGGAGTTCTTAAGCTGGGTTGGTGAATCCAGGCTGTACTAAGCTTCCCACACACGGGCGCATGTGGATCTGTACTGTTTCTCTCACGCTTCTACAGCAGATAACATCACTTTTTAAAGTATCTGCTTTAAGTGGGAAAAGCAGCCTTTGAGCTGGGTAATCCCTTATCTCTGCTCAGCCACAGCGGAACGGAGTTTGGGATACTGATGGCACTCATGCAGAGCATGGTTCTAGCTGCAGAAGGCAAACGATTTCAGTTAAATATTCTCTTGTGCAGTCTATAAAACAACACATTTCTATGTACACCTTCATCTTGTGTTCTTAAAATAACGGTATTAAGAACAGATATGCCTTGTTTTGTAAATTTTCTACGGTATTTATTAGGAAAAACGTTAAATGCCTTGCCTTTGAGATAACAACTGTGTAAGTGCTTCCATTACAAACAAAAATCCAGAAACATCCGGAAAGTTTACCAAAGCCACTTGCCAAACAGTTTTGCCTTCAAGCTTTTTAAGCACGGCTTAAAACCTGGGTTGATACAAAGAATGTGACAAAGGTGTTGCTCAGTCTAACCACAAGGAGCAAAGCGTATGCATTTCCCCAGCCCAGCCACTTCTGTACTCAACCTCACGCCTTTCCCACTCACCAAGTGGACAGATAAGTCACCCCAGTCCGTATCTAACCACCTAGGTCAGCCTGTATCTGCTGTACAATATCATATCACTTTTAGAAAAACGTGAGGATTTTCAATGTTATACATGCTGTGAACATGTATATTTGGAAGTTGTAATGTATTCTTATGTCCAGGCAAGTAATTTAATTCTACCACTTCATTAATTTTGCACAGTGGCCAAGCAAATGAGATAGAACTCTGAATGAAAAAAATATTGGTAGACATATAGGCCACTGAACTCCAGAACTTAGATTGGCAGTTACCAAGGGTAAAAGCAATACGTTGTAACAGAATGTATAAATACTTTTTGATAAAAACTGTGTGTATTTTACAAACCCCTTAACACTAAAAGCTGTACCTCAAAAGCTGAAAAATCATGTAGACCAAACACTGTGCATACTTGTAAAGCAGGACCTGGTTTTGGCACCTGGTGTTCTGTGGGCAAACATGAATTCTTGGAAAACGAATTTCCCACATGGTCCTTTGCTGTAGCACCACACGGAGCTGATCGCCAGTGTAACCTCACAGGTCCATCCTGGCCAAGAGTTCGCTGTTCATGGGCTGAGACGGTGAGAATCAGCACCCCAATGAATTCAAACCTGGTAGTTTTACTCATTGGAAGGAGAAATGCAAACCCTTTGAGTGTGCAACACTGAGGTGGTTGTTTCCAATCATGACGCTGGGCAGATCTGCAGGGTCAGGCACAGGAGAGAAAAACAATGGTCCATAGGTCTAAATCAGGAACCCCCCCTGGAACGCAGAGGCAGCTTTACTGGCTCTACAAATCATGTTTGGCAGAGTGAGTCAATATTCAGCATTGCTTGTCTCCAGATTCTAATTAATTAAGACACAAATGATGTTCCTGTATCTAGCTGAAACCAATACTTTTGAGGTACAGTCAGCTCACCCTTTTCGGTTCCCAAATATATATATGAGCATCTGACAGGGTGCTTAATACGTATGAAAGTATCCTCAAAAATACCTTTTTGTAACTACATCTTGTACAGAAATCTTTTTTTAATCTAAGTAAATCACTAAAAAAAAATTAAAAAAAATTAGAGGGCAGGGTATGTTCACCCAGTTAAGCTGAAAGAAAGCACTAATTTTATCTCTGTAGTTTTTTAAATATTTTTAGGCAGATTAAGATTTTAAACCCTAGATTGTAAATATATTTTGCTATACTTTATCTGTATGTGGCTGCTCAAGCACTTTGTAAGGAAATTAGGATATTTTAGAATGGTACACTATGCATTAAAATGAAATGTGCCTTTAACAAATGTCATTCTAAGTGTTTGCAGTCATTAATATCACAAATTAAAGTTTTAAATAGAGTAATTTGTAAATCGTGTCCCAAACATGATTTTTGTTGCTTCTTGAAGTGACTTGTCATGTTTTCTCCACAGGTAACTTCAGAAAAGAACTTGCAATCAGGAGGGGATTTACAGACACCCAGTCTCTTAGTGGCAGTTCACTGTACTTCCACTCCTGTTTTAAACAATCAGACTAAATCACTAACGCCAAGCATACCTTTTCCAAGCTGAAGGGCAGCAGCCTCCTCTCGGCTGCGCAGGCCTGAAGGGAGCAGGAGACCACAGCTGTTGAACTCTGGCCAGCATGGGTCAGCGTTCTCCCTCCACAGGCTCAACATTCCCTCCCCTCCTAGGTATTGCTTCATTATAGTCTCTTTCCTCCCCCTGTTAAACAAAAACCTATACCCAATCCACAATGAGCTGCTTCCTCAAGCAGAGAATGAAGCTTTCTTTTCTGAATGCATTTAGAAATCTTTTAAGAACAACCCAAAATTTCACATGAGACCAGTGCCTGGAGGCACAACTTCAATACTCAACTAAGCAATCACTCCAGAAAGGGCTGGCTCCAGCTGAAGACAGAGTTTTAAATATCTAGTCTAAATTGCAGTTGAATTACCATGGGAAGTGCCTGAAGATAGCAGCGCGGCGCTTTGCTGTGCGTGGGGAGCGCATCCTGCAGTGCTCGCGGCTGCTCCCAGGCCGCTGCACCTCCCAGCAGCGACACTCGCGCTGGCAGAGAACACAGAACCTGCACACACCTGAACTGCAGCCAGTCTCCTTGCTTGCACTTGAGGCTCCACTTGTCCTTTGCTACCGCTTGGCTTTGGGAACACAATGAGAAAGTAACTGGCCAAAGCAGGCTGGAAGCTGGTCCCCAGCTCACCAGGGGGGAGTCTCATGAGTCAGTATCCAGCTGACAACTGCAGGTGACACTTCTCGAGGACAGAGGCAGTGACAACAGCTGCAGGAGGGCAGCAGAGCTGCAACAACCTCCTCTCCAGCTCCCCACACCTACCCCTGCACCCTGAGAACAGCTGGTGCACCACACACACAACTCCAACACACACAGCTCCCCGGTGAGAAACGCTCCAGCCACGGACGAAGCGAGCTCACGTCTGACTCACAAGCTGCTGTCAGAGAAGCCAAGTTCCTTACCTCCATCAAAGCAGCTTACTAAAAGGGTCCTAACTGCCTGAAAATTAATTCGGAGTTATACTTTTTTCCTGAAACGCTTCACGTTAACCATAGTCTACTGGGAGGAGCAGTAACTGGCTTTCAGAACACATGGTCCCTTCGAGCATCTTCCTCATTCCGCCTCTTTGGGCTGCACAGTTACTGCCATCTCCACAGCAAGGGGGGCACAGGAGCCGCTTGCAGAACAGCAGGAGGAGGCAGGGACAAGCTGGGAGAACATGTCCCTGCCTCCCTCTGCCCCACATCAGAGATGTGAACAGATGTATTTCAATTTCAGTCCAGACAGCTCTTGCCGTGTATAACAATTTAAACTGCAAACACTCACCACTCACATATCAAGTGCTTGTGCATAACACCTGAAAGCATTTAAAGAGCATTATTGTAAAAGTAAGTTTCAGCCATTTTTAACTTGCATGTAGTAGATTTAACACACTCATCTATGCCAGAAAGTACACTCATGGTAAAAGAACTTTGACTTTGCATTTCCAAACTGTAACAGTACATTAAAGGTCAGGCCCTGCCTATTCAAAGCATCACACCTTCTCCCAGGAGACAGACAAAACAGCTCAGAGCAAGACAGGGAAAGCCCATGTAACAGAAAATGTTCCAACAAAGTTTAAGGAAATGCATTAGACATTAGAATACAGTCCCTCCAAACTACCAAGACCTTTAACATCTGCAGCAGAATTTTTCATGACTGCAACCGACAGCTTCAGTGGTGTAACAGAACTGTACAGCCTTTGTTATTTGTGTACAAAAACAAGTTGAGCTGCCACATTTCAATAGTCTCAACTGGCAGAAGATTAAAACCAGCAAGAAAACAGTGGGGGCTACTGCCAAGCGGTGCTGTTAGCACTGGCCACACAGGCCTCCCGCTGGATGGCCCCGGGCCAGAGGTGTAGCAAGCTGACCCCTCAGCTGTTCACGTCAGCAATTCAAATAAATTTGCACCTGTGATACAATATTAACTCAGGAAACAGAAAACTCCCACTTCAGTACATTTGTTGCTTTGCACACAAAGGGACAGTTGCCTCCCATCAGGAGGCAACTAGTTCTCAAAGCTGTTAGTTTGGGGAGGGCTGAGTAACTTCTGTCCTTCACTCCTCAGCACCTGGTACATAACTTCAAACAAGCAAGTGCTCACTGAGAGCAGAGTCGTGCCAAAAGCTTCACCGCAGGCCAGCCTGACAGCTGGGCAGACAGGCCAGAACACTTGAACTTCTACTAGAAATATGTTTTATCTTCCTTCGTACAGTACAAAGCATCACGAAGTTGTCAGGAATAAGTCAGAGTCCCTATGTTTTGCTCTGGCTGCTTTGTCATTATGTCAAATGCACAGAAGTGAGAGACATCAGTGAACATCAGGGAGACTGCCAAGGATGTGACTCATCCTTTCACAACAGATTTGGAAATCTTCAGCAGCAGTTGTGCAAATACTCTGACCGCTTCTCAGCACCTGCTTGCATTCTGGGTTAAGTCATCCATACTCTGCTGCACAGTTAACTACAAATACTAAAGCCACACTAGAGATTAAAGTGTCAAGAAAGCAAACAGTGGGGCAGCCTTGTGACCACATCCCTGAGGATGAAGCTAATTCTGCCGCTCTATGGACTGCAATCCAGTTCTCAGCATGCAAAACAGCGTGTGCACATCAAGTTGCAGTCATACTCATAATCTGGTGTGTGTTTTTGGAAAACAATTTATTTGGGAATTACATAATATTTTTGATTTTCCAAAATACATCTTACTAGATCCTACAAAAGAAATCTAAATAAGTACAACAATATGAAATTAAGTTTGTTGCAACAGTCATTAAATATTTACTTCCACTAATATATACATACAAAATGCCACACAATGAGCTTGTTTACCCTTGGAATGTGTGCTGCGTTCCAGCAGTTACGCTCCATCTCCATCTCCTCCAGTTCCACAACATGAAGACTCAATATTAACACTTTGTACATCCTTTATTATAGGCAAAAATCAAAAGTTTGGTGGTGGTGTTTTTTTTTTTTTTTAATGGAGATTAAAAGTAACCCTCTGCAGTTTCACAGCTGTGGTAGTTTGTCCACTGGGGTATCAAACTTGAAGTCTGCTGGGAAGAGATCTGGAGCTCGAGGATAGATCAGCCTGTACGATTGTCTAATCGTAACATCAGCCACACCAGCAATATCACCAATTTCTAAGACAAAAAGCAGACAAGTGATTAGTTTCTACTAAGCAAAAAAAGCAGCAAGCATCGTTTATCGAGAAGTGCTATAAACTTCGCTTAATTCATAACTCTCACAAAAGCCTGGAAAAAATGGTTTTAACCACTGTGACTAATATTTTGCATATAAGTCTTTCTTTTCACATGCCACAATTCAACTTATGTTATCAATGATGGAGTAACATCAGTTTCAAATTGACAGAGGGCCAAGAGTGCAAAAGTCATTGAAAACATCTACTGCAAAGTCTGCATGTGCCCAGCAACATCCTAATAAATCACTATCATCAGGATCTTCTCTTTGTGCTTTCATTAAATATGAGCAAAACCATCAGAAAACTTAAGCATAGGCAAAAAGGAATACCTTCAGTTAAATATGAAATACATTTACCCTAAAATACACAGAGCAATAGGTCAGAGGCACAGAGCAAGCGACTGTTTAACGGGCAAAGAAAACACTTGTTTGAGATGCACAAGACAAAGCTATTAGAGATTTAACCAAGTTTGGAATCTAAGCCTTGAACTGCCCGAAAGCCTTCAGCATTGTGTGAGGACACCGAAGGAGTCGTGTCCGTACCCATGGCAGGCAGCTGTATTTTGTTTTAACGATCACTCTTAGGAGCCATAGAGCTCAGGGTGAGCGCAGACGCAGGCACCGTACGGGCTGCCTGGGCTCCAGCTCACCCACGTGCCCAGGCAACCGCCAGTGTGATGGAAGCTCCAGGGGTGGAATAAGCAGTGACTAGTGCAGAACAAAGCATCAGAACCTGACAGATAAAGGCCATTCTTTACCTAAAAGCAGATCTCCACTAAGAAATGGCCAAGTTTTTTACACTTCTGATCTGAACTGGACTAAACACCTCCACAGAGCTCCCACATCCAGCTACAGGCACTTGGATCCATTTGTCGCAGCCAGTTCTAACCATGGCAGCCTTAAGCCCCCTTCCCTTCCCAGGCGCTGCCCCACACAGCTCTGAACTCTGCACGGGCTCCCTGAGGGCTCCCCTGCCAGAGAGTGATGCCAGCCCTGGGCTACCCCAGCCCTGCTCGCCCACCGCTCTCCATCTCTGTAACAGGCTCACAAGAAATGAAGGAACACGGACCAATTTCAGTGATTCCCTGGACGCCAGAATGATCAGAGACTCCCTGTAATCTAAAATCATGATGCTATTTGTGGCTGCCCCTAATCTGGAGTATTTCAGAGCAGCAGAATGTACATGAGCAAATGTTATCATGGGTCAAAAATTGAAATTATGCTCATTTGAATGGATTGGTCTATTGCATTTAAGAATCACACTCCTAGTGCCAGAACACAGTGAACTCAGCTTACACTTAGCACAGCCCACTACTCCATTTTTATTCTGGAGAGTGGGAAATGCTGGTTTGGTCCTTGCTGTATGCAAGTAGAATGGTGGCTTATCACAACCTGCACAGACCTCATCCAAGTTTTACAGTAACACTGAATTCTCTTTCAAGCAGCAAGACATGGGTAGGGGGAAATAAAATAAGGAAGTATTACCTTTTTGTGTCCTTTTCTCTGCAGAAGCTTGTGATGCCATATAAATAGCTGCAGCTGCTACAGAGATAGGGCTTCTGCCAGGAACCAAATCTAATTCCACAGCTTTACGGGCAATATGTGTTGCTGCCATTTGTACTTGTTTGGGAAGACCCAGATTGGAACAGAATCTTGACATGAAGTCTCCAGTTGTAATCAGATCAACGCTGGTTTCAAGAGCTTTCAAAATAAGTTTAAAACACCGGCCTATTTCCTTCTTTGAAATCCTGGACACTGCACATATTTCTAAACAAAGAGTAAAAATTAAACTTCAGGCTTGACAGCATTTGGTCCCTTAAAATAATAAAATTTGATTCTCAGCATATTAAGACCCACACAGAAGGCCAATGTCAGGAAGGCCACCATCATTATATAAGCTTTGGACATTTGTGAAACATCCAAATCACTTAGGTCAGTGCATGTTTTTCATAAGGAGCTAATGAATACAGCTTGCTTAGTAAGGGAAATTTCATACTCAATGCCAAACAAGTTGTATCCCTGCACATATTTATTTTGCACATATTTATTGCAGAACTATTTGTTCAAATTCAGTTACAACAGTCCACACCATCCTCTGATCCACGCAATACCTTTCACCAACACTCAGAATGACTTTCAAATGCTAATTGTTTTTTAATGCATTATGACCAAAAATCTCATGCCCAAGAGCCTACTCACTTCACAAATATAACCAATTTCCAGAATCCCCCCTGCTCTCCCCCAAAGGTGAGCTCTAGCTCAGAACAACCAATTCAGCAAAGTCCAGGAATGAGAAAACCAACCTCTTCCTACAATAACACTAACTAGGCCTTTACTTCATAGCAAAATTGAATCTGTATCACTGAAAACTTACCTTTAAACGTTCTTGGAACACCCTCTTGCCTACAGGCTATGTAGAGACAAGCAGAAGCAATAGCATCATTACTCCTTCCCTTCAGGCTCTTCTGCTCATACACTTGCTTGAATAAATTATTTGTTCGATCCTTCAAAGCAAGAAGACTAAATTTAATTAACTCTAGGCCATTTAATTAGCAGCAATATCAAAAATTCATGTGCTCATTATATTATGCTAACTAAGTCAATGTCAGAACAATTTAAGGAAGGCAGACAGGAACTTACAACTATATTTCTAGGGAGGTTGATTCTGTCTGCCATGTTCGTAATTTCTTTAAAAGCATTCATCATTGCACGATCAGAGCTGCTCATAGTTCTACGATTCTGGTACTTGGAATTCCCAAATTCATCAAAACTTGCTGCACCTGTGCCCTGAAAAGAGAAAATTGTATTGTCAATAAAACACAAGCAACTTCCCCCTCATTTAAAGAGCAAACATCTTCCAGCTCCATACATCTTAATTCAAGGCACTCAGTTCAAACCATTGTGCAAACAGGCGTCACTGAAGTAAATCATATGATCGAGTACTGTTCCAAACATCAGGTTCTACACTTTGCACAAGTCTCAAATCATTAATTGATTTCCAAGAACCACAGATTATGTAGGGATTTTTCTTTCCTAATGTAACAATAATTTAAAGAATGAGTAACACGTAGCCAATGTGCGCATCTCAACACTCCTGTCACCAAGGCTGAGGTCCAAGATCAGATTTTATGCAACCCGTATGTCACTTGGGCTGCATCTGCACTGTGGCAGACTGGCAAGTCAGAAGAACAAAATTTTATGGCCAACTAGAGACTAGTTATTACAGTAACTCAAATACAAAAATGAAGGCATGGGGAAAGAGAACATCCAAACCAATGACCTATTCAAAACCAATTTGATATTGTGTCTGCTAGCAGCTGCAAGCCTTAGTTGTTGCAAAATGTCAAAATCTGTATATTCTGCCTTTACAGGAAAACCAGGGACCTCTTAAAAGAAAAGCCTGGGGTCTTCAGAGAAGTAAGAGCGACCAACTTAACCTGGCAACTTCAAAACAAGCTTTCAACATGCATTTTTTGTACTTACAATGGGTCGTACAAGTTGCCTATTTTTGGTAAATGCAAAATAAATTCTGCCCAACTAAGAGGGTCTAAAGTGTTTAAGGTCTTCAATTAGCCATCAGCTTGAAACATGTCTTTAGCAAATAATGCCATGGCAGATTAATAATAGCTCAGGATAACAACATGGCCTGTAAGTTCAGAAGAGCAATGTCTGTAATATAGATTGTCTACTTTTGTGTTTGCTGTCACAGCACGTGGGGCCGTGAGTTCTCTCAAATGGGAAAGGCTTCTTCACAACAATTCCACACCACGAGTAGGGCCCAGGACTCCCTGAATCAGCAAGTATTTATTCCTTGGTGGCACCTTCAAACAAGGGAGCTGGGAAGGGCCATCAGCCTTCATCACAGACAGAGGTGGCCATTTAAACACACTGAAATGGTGGCCGCTGCAGACACAGACTACTACACTGTCCTGTTTGCCAAAACCAGTGAGCACAAAGCAGATCTTGAACTCTGACTGACTGCTAACCAGGCTATTCACACAGAGGTACAGGACAAGGACCAGGACACAGCAAACGAAGGGCACACACCCAGATACCACCTTATTTCCCTGGACTGCCCAGATGGAGTCAGAGATCACTTATTTCCTGAACCAATTCTATAATCTCTCCGTGGTGCACTTCTGCATTTAATACATGTTCTTTGACTGTCCCTAATAACCTCTGGACCATTCACTTACACTGTGCCACTTCCCTGCACTCAAGGACTCCAGTTACACCCCATTTCTGATGAGCTCACTGAACACCTCCGCTGTTGAGACTCGTATCCGCGCTGCACACACACTTTGATACTGCTGTGGAGATCCAGGACTCCAGCACAGAACCCTCCCTCACAAGTTTCCCAAAGCCCTTGAACAGGCCCTCTATGGCAGATGCTATGTTCCAAGACTGTTCTTGGCTTCTTTCTACTCCTTCAAACATCCTTTTAGATGAAAGAACCACCCAGAAATGATGCTGGCACCAACACAACAAAGGGCTGCTCCAAAGGCAATCCTGCTTGTCATCAGATCAACTGCAGCACACAGCCTCTACTTCGAGAGAGATACAGTTCTGTGCCAATATCCTAAAGATCAGCCTAAAGAATGCAAACCACTTCCACCACAGCCAACTATGCTATTCATCCTCATCTTCACACACAAATTAATCTTTCTTCCAATGCAGGCTGTTGCTACCTCAGACAGATGGGTCCCTTAAGTACTAAAACCAATTAGAAATTAATCCCTTTGCATGGGCAAAGCAGCCTCTGCTTTGCTGCTCTAGATACAGACACATACCCTCAACAGAAAGGAATCCCGAAGCAGCACCTCCTGGTTTCAAAGAGGAAAGGGTGACAAACCACCTTGTGAAGTACACCTGCCCCCTCCTTTACTAATTATCAATGTCCTCTTTCTGATTTTCCACAAAACAGGTTGTGGTTTGTTATTGGGTTAGTTATTTTTGCTGCAAAATTCATGCCCCTTCTGCACTGATAGGAAATTTCTTCAGCATCTTCTGATATAAGCCATTCTCTTCCTTCTAAATGACTGAGGAAAAATGCAGTTCCTGCTACAGAGTTCACATCAATGAGCTGACATCCCAGAGCCCTTGCTCACTGGCAAGACAAACACAGGAACTCTTGTCCAGGACACATCCTGGTTCGTCAAAGAGATTCCCGATTTCCTGTAGAAAATAATGTGTCTCTTCTGTGATTCTCCCCATAAAAATAAAATACCCACACTAGGACAGGCTGCCCTCCCTACATTCTCCTATATTATCCTGGCAGTTCCAGTATTTGGACAGTTTTACTCACAGTTCTTATATGTTAAATCACACCACTCTGACAGTCATGCCTATTCTGGGATGTTCTGGTTAACAGTAAAACTGTTTCATTAGTTGAACATCCACTCTAAAAATTTTTAGTTTTCACTGAAAACCAAACTTTTTCACAGATATTTCTTTACGTCTTTAATTCTCCCACTGAGGCTGCTATCCTTATTCTAAAGGAGGATCTGAACCTCCAGAGAAAATAGGGTTAACAGCACAAGTCACTGTTCACTTGGATACAAGTTCTTTAGCTGAAACATCTTTTGTCATCTCCAACACAAAAGTTCTAAAAGAACTCAGAAGGTAGTTCTACCTACTGAATGAAACTGAGTTGCCAGAAACAAACCCTGTATTTACACAGTCCCAAAATGAGCCAGTGTGAACCTGGAGTTCATTTCTTCATCTGTGTATAAAGGTGTATTTCTGATCTTTCTCACAGCTGACCAAATCAAGGATAGAAATACAAGCCCTGAGAACTATAATCTTTCTGGACCTATAAGGTGACATTAAAACTCCAGGGGCTTCTGCAGCACTGCTCCACAGAGCTACTTAGCAATGCCAGCTTTTTTAATGGAGCAGTGCAGAATTTGTTTGCATTATCATAAGACATCCTAAAATCTGGTGGTCAGTAATGCTTGGAGTTGTCCAAAACACAAGCATCTACTTGGACAATCCTTTGAGCAAGAAAGCTTCTTTTCACAAACAGAGCTTCAAGATTAGCTGTCCATAGCCGTATTTATTAGTTGTCTTCAACTCTGAAGAATTCTTGGTTGAAAGGTATAGTACACACTCCCCTTATATATCCACACATATTTAGGTATGTCTACTTCTTCTTCCTCGCAACATCACTGGAACGAAAACTGAGAAATCCTGGCATGCATGTCCCACAACACACAAAGCAGCAACACATTCTTAATAGTTATTTCTCAGGAACTGGACCACTCTTAATGAAACATTCAAGAAATCCACAAGTACAATACAAAGTACGACAACAAAAACTTACCTGTGTCACAGTTTCATTGAAGGGAATGCATTTGTGCAATTAATCTTGCTTGCTCTCTTATGGCAAAGAGCAGGATACAGCTGTACCACTACATTTCAGCTCCAATATACACTGAATACTTTATTCTGGAGCAGTCACACCATGAAAGAATTCTACATTTAGTGCTTTATCACTAACTATAAGAATGTGTACAATATGCATGTGGATTTCTGGGTCTCCAATATGAATCTGATACAGATTTTATTACAAAAAATGACAGTTCATGTTGGGCAGTACTAGCTATTAAGACCTCAAAACTAAGTGTCTGTTAATTCAGAATCATCTCAAAAACGCGTGCTAAGTCAGCATTTCTTTAAAGATTGCAACATCGGCTTTTCTATTTGTAGCTGCATACCAACAAGTGACAAGTAACGCCACAGCACCGCACTTTCCTTTTGTTCAAGAGGTCAGCCCTTTCCTGTTACCCCCAGGAAAGAGCCACATTTTACACACCATTGAAATGTAAGAGTTCAATTAAGACAGAATCTCTTTGCAAATACATTCTCTGAAGAGTTTCCCTGTGGACATACAAATATGTACTTGACATAAAAACGCTCAGACTTAGCAAAATTAAATATTTTAAGTGTTACCTTGCCAATCATTGTGCTCAAGTCGCCATCGCTCAACAAAGGATTCTGGGTATCCCCGACTCGAGATGGATCTTTTGTTGCTTTGTCATTGCTGAAAGTTCTCCACTCTGACCCTACGTCTATGACCCGGTCACCTGAGTTCACAGAAAGCAACAGTCTGAATTAATGTAATGCTTCATTAACTATTTTAAAATGTTATGTTACACATGAGCTCTCTGTTGTAAGAAGGCAGTCTGTCAGCATTCTCAAACAGATGGTAACTTGCACAACGTACCCAAATGTTTGGAATCTACAAGTTCAGTTGAAGGCAATGGAAAAAAACTGCACAGAACAGAACTACAATCGCACAGAAAACATAAATAGCTATAGAGACATGCATCCAGAACACGACAACTTGAAGACCATGATGGGATCTTCAACACATAAAAGGAATCAAGACCTTGATTTCAAGCTGGAGATCACAGTTGCCTATGGATGTTCTCAGAGCTTAAACAACTAAGTTACTGTAACTTAAGTTCTCTCACACTTGCCACGTGTTCCAAGTGCACACGTGAATAATGCAGAATCACCATGTAGAATCTCATTAGCCTGTAGTCTCTTCTGTGCATGAGCTCCAGGTCTCTGGTGCTCTGAAATATGCCACTATTCGGCAAGGAATAAGCTTGAAATTGAAAGCTGTGAATGAACCAGAAGAAATCACCACAACCAAAAAAAAAAAAAAAAGGTTAGGAATTTTCTGACCAGGATTTGTCAGCCATGCTTACAGCTATGCTCCACCTTTATTTACTGCTCTAATGAAAACCATGTGGGGAAAAAAGAAAAACATCCAAAACTATAAGGTTAAGAATATAGCAGAGTGAAAGAAGGCACAGATCTGTTCTTTCTGCTATAACGCTCTCCCCTAGCTTGCAAGCTTAAATTAGCAGACAGCGTGCTACTCTAGCTCCTGGACTCTCTCTAAATATTTGATTCAGCAATGCTCCTTCTATGGCTTAGCAGCAACTTTGCTTTTAGACAACTACCCAATACTGTTTACAGCATCTAAAAAAAGCAAAATGTACTTAAAATTCTGGCATGGTATAAATAGAACACTGAGTACAGGGCAATGATGTAATATTTTTTCCACACAAGTGGGAATGACCTAAATGACTCGCACTCAGGGATCTGCCTCTTGTGAGTTACGAACCATTCCTGCTCTAACAAAAAAGTGTTCTATCACTGCCTGCTTTGGCAAACTTATTACCGAGGACTGACACTACTATTTCAGTAAGAAAAGTTTAAGTAGAACAAATCACTGAATATAAAGCATTTGTGAAATTAAGATGCGGCTTGCAAAAAACTTTACTTTGCCAAGAAATCCGCTATTGCTGAATAAAAGTTTTTCTGTATACTTTCAGTATTTTATTTAAAATATAGAGAGGTCCTCGGACATGCATTCCACCTTTTAAAAGGCTTCTATAAAAGAGTGTCACAAGCTAGAAATACTGATAAAAATGGAACAAATAGGCCAAAAAGTTTCCATAGATGAAAAATATACTCAGCTACAAGCAGCTAAGTATCCCATTCTACAAAAAAGAAAAAAAAGGGGGAAAAAAAGTGTGGCATTCATTATTTGTGATTCTATTATTTGTGACTTCTACCTCTTCAAAACATAAAAACCATTTTGGAACCTTGATGTTAGTACAGATGCAATTAAGTGATTCAAACAAAACTTTCAAATACTGAAGTCAGCCTTACAAAAAGCGTAAAGAATCAGCCTTGAAGACCGGTCCTGAGTTAACTTTTCAAGACCTGAACTGAATTTGCTGGGTCATACACTACTGACTGGCTTTCCTAAAGTACCTGGAAAATGGGTCTGCAGTCAAACATTAAGAGTAAAAAAAGCTCCCAGTAAGTACTTCATAAAATCATCTCTGCTTTCTCACATCATTATGATGTTGGGTTTGGCAACAGCATCAACCTGTGATAAGTATGGGAGTGGCTGCATATTCCCTTCACTACTTCCTTTTGATGCGGTCCTTTTGAACAAAAATAAGCTTCCCTAGATATGGTTATATTAGACACTCCTTTATTTAATTTCCATCAAATAGATGAGTTCATCTCCTCAGCTTCCCCCTCTGAAGTACATACAAAAACACAGTTTACAGGACCAAGTTTTTGTGGAACCCAACTCCAGTATGATATCCCGAAGCATCTTTCTGAACATACATGAGTTTTTCTCCATTGCCCCATTTAATTTCATTTCATAAACCATTCTTCCAGTATTCAGTTACACTTTAAAATACAGTCTTATAGACTAACACACAGGCTCTAATGGAAATACAGGCTGCAAAGTTCACTGACTCAGGTTACCCACCATCTGAAAAGCTCATTTAATGAAATGCAGAACTGTTATTCAGAAAGGAAAACCTCAGACCAAGGTTACTTTTCGTCACAACTGCCAAATGCCAACAGCATGTGCTACAGAAATGCAAGAGTAAACTCAGGTCAGCATGAAACATTAAAATATTATTTTGAACAGTTTTTAAAAATTAGCTTAAAACATCTACGTATCACAAATCATTTATGTTTACTCCTCCCTCTAAAAATAGAAAGCGATTTCTCAAAGGAAAACATTTTAACTTGATGAGTCCTAAATTTGCAATTACATGTTTACAGAAAGAATACCAGCTATTTTAATGTTGACCTCCACTTGCAGTAACTCATCATACGTATGTATTTTATTATCTTTTTGCATTTTGTATTATCCGTTAGATGAAGACAATATAGCTGCAGATTGAAGATGTTTAATCAAAACAAGAAATAGGATGAAATCCAAGCCTCCAGTAAGTAATGTTATGTTCCGTGTCTAATCTTGAAGAAGTTCTGAGAAGGTCTGTTCTTAAGTATTCTTCAGAGGAGCTCTAATGCTAGTTGTATATTGCATCAAGTTCTACATATTATAAATAATATTTTAATCTTAAATATTTTATTAAAATTTAGTTGCACTTTAAAGTACCAAAATAGCAGTTGCTTCCACTCAATGTTTCATTCTTACAGTTAGTTAGGGAATCTGCTGCCATCTAGTGAGCACATTCATTATGCTTCTAATTAAAAGCATTTTACAATGCTTCAGAACTTCTATTTACGAGCAGATGTCACATTTTACCAAAGAATAACCTCCCAGGGGACAAAAGACAAAAAAAACAAAACAACAAACCCCATACCACAAACAAAACCGCTCACAGTTTTACAGTCATAGCTGCTTCTACAAAATTTCCAGACTCTTTTAAGATAGCAATATTTTTTGCAAAAAGTTATCTTGCTTTCAATGAATTGTAAACACCACAAATGCATCATCACCAACAGCAACAGCAGCCTTTTCACAAGACTCAGCTGAAATAGCAAAATGAACCAGGAGCAGGCTCTGAGAGGCTTTTTATTTAAGACAAAACACAGGCACCCCTCCCCCCCAAAAAAAAAAACCAAAACAAAACACCACCACCAACAACACACAAAACCAGGAACAACTGTAATCTACAGAGTGCTGTGGCTAGTTTCCAAGTTTCCAGACATCACTGGCCTCATATCAGTACCGATAGGCAACTATGGACTGAAAGGTACAGTATAGCACTGCAGGCAAGTGACTGTTAAAAGAACAAAGGCTTAGCTGCTCCTGCATATCAAAATAATGACTGAGCTTCATTTTGGAGGAAACAAATGAGAGCAGAAATGTTGAAACAATCTGGTGGGCAAGTCTGATCAGCTGAAGCCTCTCCAAGACTTGTGGCCTTTAAAAGATAAAGAGCTCAAGTATTCATGAAGGATGCTCCAAAACTACAGATTCTCAATGTTGTGCCTGAGCTACACTGTATCACCAAAAAAATAAGAGGCTTTGGACTCTTCTTCCATCACAGGAGTTCAAATCATTTTTAACCCTTATTTGCCCTAAATCACTTTGCCAATCTGACAAAGAAGCAAGTAAAAAAAACAAACATTCCTTCAATAGGATGATTCAAAATGTTAATGTTAACCCACTAGATAAACCTAGTACTCCAACTAATGGAAGCATTGTTCACAGTGGCTCTCAAACACCTTTGGTTTCCAGCCTAGAAACCACTAACTAGCAAATGTCCAGGAAATATTAATATCGTGCTATGAGCACGGTTTATTACAAAAGCCTGACAAAAGATGCCAACTTTTGCCATCTAAAGTCTAAGTTTTCACTGTTACAAACATTACTGCTGAAACAGCCAGAACCATCAACTTGCCTTTAAAGTAGAAATGGGTTAGACTTAAAACACAGACTATTTGAAATGCTAACTAAAAAAGGCAGCAAATTGATTTCTTCATATTACAAATTCCCTATGTAAATGAAACATCCATGACTGTTCATGCAAAAGTCATCTATTCAGACTTTAAGTACCAGCATCCTTTACAGTCAGCTCCTCTGTGGATGCAAAGAGTTTTATTTGCAAGGACTAACTTTTGTTAGACACTTGTTAGTGCTCTGGACACCAAGTGCCGAAGCAGTAACCAGATAAAAGCTGCTAATATACATACATATCTAAAGATTTTTGCCTGCCTACTTAAGCAATACTTTAAATTAAGAATTCACATTTTAGTTTTAAATGTTGACAATACTCACAGAAAGAAGTAACCATGAACATGCACCCAAATATGAAAAGATTTTTCACCATCTGGAGGTATAAAGATACCATGATAGACATAATTGCATAACTCTACGGGATTCATGGCAGAAGTACTTAAGTACCTTCTCCACTTAAAGGATACTACTAACATCTGAAAAAATAAAAAGGTTTCTTCCGTTTTCAGAAAACAAGCATCTATGTATAGATGCAATCAATCTTATCCCTAATGACAGACATCCTGAGTAACTGACTGGCCAGCAGAAAGGCAACCATGAAACCCCTTCCTACCTATTTGTTATATTGTAGGGGAAAAAAAAATACCTGCCATATAGTAAAATCTACCTCTTCTTCATAGACTGTACCTGAATTTAAGATGTGCTTTTAAATCTCAAACTCTTCAGAAGCATTAACCAATCACATATTCTGCTGGAATTTTATAACAGCTTTACTGCTGACCACAAGCTACCTAACATTCTTCCCCAAAATTCTTCAGCTGAACACCCAGCTATACACAGAACAGGGGATAAACATCTGAATATAGGGCATCATCTGACTCAAAGCTTTAAGAAATTGACACACATCTAAGGATTCTCATCAGCTGAAGACAGACTTCTGCATTGTTATTTCAGCAGGCTATCCAATAAAACACCATACAAGAGCACTGTTCTTCTTGAAGGCATACCTGCCTACTGAAGCAACAGAGGTAACCTGTTAGAGCACATCACTTACTAAATGCCAAAAATCAACTCTTCACTGCTCCAATTCCTGCACACTAAAACAACATTTAATGAAACTATAGACAAGGAAAGTCTTAGATCAGAAAGGTACTCCTACCTAGCTGAGGTGCTGCACAGCTGTACATACCACCAGACTCATTCTTATCCCCCTCTGAAATTCAGCTCACCACCTTGCTACATCAAGAAAATTCAGTGCTTTGTATTCCACTTTGATTCTGCTTTCTTCAGCCCCTTCTGGCATATCATCTGACTTCCACCCTTTTTTACTGCCGAAAAGGTAGCAAGCAAATATTTAACTGTCAAGAAATAAGATCTACTAGCCTTGTGTTCTTGAACAAAATCCTTCTCCCCCCATCAAGTCTGTCTGAAGAATGAGATATGGTCAATGAACACAGAACAAACTACTTCTCCAAACACGAAGAAGTCTGTCTGTGAGTTCTCAAGCCAGCACACAAACAGTTACCGTACCATATATCCTAGAATGTTTTGAGAAAAGTATGTATAATAAGATAGAAGACTTATAACAGTAGATAAGCTTGGACATAGACTTGTAAAGTCTCAGATGCATGTCAATCCAAATTAATATCAAGATTCAGTCATACTGACATTACAAGATTTAATTGTTATAATACTGCACAGCAAAACAGCACAGCTTATTTAGAACAAGTGAAAAATGCTGTGGGAAGGAAAGGTAGCATACTGGATTTAACTTAAAATTTCAGTCTTATCGAGACACTATGAACACCACCTATGAGTACAAAACAACTCTGATTAAAAATATTTCTGAAGACTCCCTTTAAGAAGCAGTACTTCCAATATATAGCTCTGTCTAAAACACAGAAATTTGACTGTTCATTATCTATGCACCAGCTATTGTATCCTATGACACAGTTTTACACTTAACAAACTCACTTCTTCCACGAATGTGAGACTTCAGTACTTTGCCACAGCAAGCAAGAAAAACACCAAATAGAAATACACTTAGTATAGTTAAAAACTCTCTGCTCTGATTTTAGCAAATTGTAATTAAAAACAACAACAAAAAAAATCAGAAGTCACATCACTATATACTTTACAACAGTAAAATAAATGCACATATTCAGGATTTACCATTCTGCCCCATGTACACCAGCAGTGCTCTGCAGACACAATATTTTTAAATAAATCAGTAACACTTCTTTGGGTACAGAGTATATTGTGTCTTTTGGGGTTTGTAACTCTTCTAATTGATCCCTTTCAGTTATAAAGATCTCAATAACTTTCAGACCACCTCAAAATATAGTCTGAATGGGCCCTATTCACATCAGCTACACATTACGACCTGTGTAAGGCTTTAAACACAAATACACAACCTGCCTATATAAGAGCAGGAAATGAAATCACTACTCTCTTAAAGGAAACACGTATAATGGAATCTGCAACAAATATATAAAAGATTTATCATCATTAAACAAAATTTTGTCTTCACTACCTAAAAACATCCCTACTTCACATGCATCTCCAGAAAACAGGCATCAAGAACTGGATCTGGTTTCCTCCTATTCTAAAATTTCTTAAAAGACCAAAAGAGAAAATATTGAATGTTCACACTCTTGTTTGGTCGTGCACTCTTCATCTAACTGGTTTTCCAAACTAGTTGCTAGATATCCCAGCTAATTAATTTGTCATATGGAGAAAAACTAAATTGCTGAAGAAAGGCAAGACAGAATGAGAACAATCAGCACAACAGAAGTAAATGTTTAAAGCTTTTAGTGATAAATCCATTGAAAGGCCTACTTAAAAAACACCACATGCTTAAAGAAAAAACACTTTTTACCCTACCAGTAATGCTCACTGTAAAGGAGACTAAGATAATTTTAAGCACATTTTAGAAATTCAATTTAGCAGAAGTTTGTATTAATACTCTAACAATTCTGCTCATCAAAAATGCTGACAGCTTGAACTAAAGAAATTTCCTATGCTGCTGATTCAGAGGAGACCAGCGAGTAAATTTCTAAAGCAAGAATACCTTGTGACTGGGTAACAGAAGGTACATGAAGCGATATTTCTAATAAACTCCAAGTTCCTAAAAAGAAAACGCACCAAGGAAAACCCTTCCCTCTTCTTCTAAAGCCAGCATTATCTTAAAAGTTATTAAATGATCAAAATGGGATTTTCTAAACTTTGGTTCAACTTCTATGGCAGCCACACAAAGAGCTGAACATGGACTAAACTATTTTGAAGCAATAACTTAGAAGCCTATTACCATATTTCAATAAGAAATGTCGCTGTGGACATTTGAATTTTTAACCAGCAAATTTATTATGGTTCATTTACAAGAATTCATGCAGTTTAAACTAGCCCTTCTTTTAATAAAGTAACAATCCTCTCCCTAGCCTTTTCAATGGTTTCATAATTTTAAAAGAAACGACGACGGTTTGCTCTGTACAAACTTCAGCCACATGGGTCACGTGCACTTGACTTCATCTGGACCTTTGGAAAACTGCTTGTTGTTCAGGTCATCATAAATCACCTCCAGCACAGCTACAGAATTTGTTTGTAAAAGTACATCACGCAGATGCGCACATACCAAGAGCCAGGCCACTGAAGAACATCAACCAGCAGGTGGATCAGGCTGCTGAGACACCAGTGGCTCAGGTGGATCCAACCGGCAACATAAAGGTTAATTATAGCTCAGCGGGCCCATGATACCTCAGGGTCATCAAGGAGGGGATGCTACATATAGATGGGCCCATGATGGAGGACTGAACATGATCGTGGACACAATTGCGCAGGTTATCCATGAATGTGAAACATGCACTGCAATCAAGCAGTAAAAGCCTCTGTGGTATGGAGGCTGATAGCTGAAGCACAAATATGACGCCTGGCAGATTGATTGCATCACACTCACACAAAACCAACATGAGCTTACAAAGGCAGAAACATCCATCAGATGGCTGGAAACATATCCCGTGGCCCATACCACCACCCAGAACACTATCCCGGGCCTCAAAAAGCAAGTCCTGTGGCAACATGGCACCCCAGGAGGAACAGAGTCAGGCAATGGGACTCACTTCCAAAACAATCTCATAGACACCTGGGCCAAAGAGTGTGGTATATCACATCCCCTATCATGCACCAGCCTCCAAGAAAATCAAACGATGCAATGGACTGTTCAAGACTACACTGAGAGCAATGGGTGGTGGGACCTTCCAACACCAGATACACATTTATCAAAAGCCACCTGGTTAGTTAACAGTAGGGGATCTGGCAATTGAGCTGGCTCTGCCCACTCAAAATTTCCACGTGCTGTAGAAGGCGATAAAGTCCTCGTAGTGCACACAGAGAATGTTTCAGGGAAGACAGTCTGGGTTAGTCCTGTCTCAGGCAAACCCATCGGCAGCACTGCTTTTCCTCAAGGACCTGGGTGCACTTCGTGGGTGATGCAGAAGGACAGGGAAGTCCAATGTGTAACTCAAGGGGATTTGATTCTGGGTGAGAATAGCAAACAAATAAAACTGAACAATGTTAACTGCTATATAACCCTGCCGCTGTGTGTCATCACTACTACAGTTGCTATATGCCATATCAGTGGTATTACAGTAAGAATCACCCAGATAATTGAAGAGTGAACTTTGATAAAACCAAGCAAAGCACAGCACTGGCTTCGGCAACTGGCACCCAGCAACTTCCTTGAGATCGACACCTTGAACCCACAGACCGTGGCCACGGGCCATGCCAGATGCACCAGCTACGAGCTCCAGATACAAGAGGCAACACTCCAACACTGCACACCATCTCACCTGCCCCGAAAGACTTATGATAGATGGGGCCCAAAGCCATGGTCTAAGTGAACTCAGTGGACATTTTAGAGGGATGGCCCATAGACCAAGGGAAAGAGATGAAAAGTGGTGGAGATTAGCTGGAATGTTATTGGAGAGCCTGTGATCTGGGCATGACATAGATGGTATAAAATAAGGGGTGGATACTGTTCTGGTTTCAGCTGGGATAGAGTTAATTTTCTTCCTAGCAGCTGGTACAGTGCTGTCTTTCAGATTTGGTATGAGAAGAATGCTGATAATACACTGATGTTTTGGTTGTTTGGAAATAATGTTTATACCAAGTCAAGGACTTTTCAGCTTTATGCTAACAACTGTACTAAAATTTTTAATTCAGTGCAAGACAAGAGCCAAAACAAAATCACAAGAGTCTAGGAGGGAGGGATATAAAGCCATCTGAAACACTGAGCACCACTGAATGAACCACCTGAACACCCACCCTCAAAACAGAGGTTTCTCTTCTGGTCATGGCATGTCTAAAAAAATATAACAGAAATAAATGAGGTTTAAAGAATGATCATAACATGAGTATTAGAAGTTTCCCACGCAAAAGTAATAAAGACAACAGGATGAACAGTAGGATGCTCATTCTAAAAAATAACCATAAAAGTAGGTATGCAGCATGTTCTATGACAATATGGTTCTCTCTCTCTCTTGTTCAAACAGAAACAATACCTAGAAGGCCTTTCATTGTAAATATTCCATTATACTTAGAAAGGCAGTTTAGCCAGTGGAAGTTGTTGCCATACGAACACAGTAAAAAAAGCTCAGCAAAATTCCAGGGGAAAAACTGGGTATTTACTTGGGATAGTATTAAAAGCCTTAGGAAAAGTAATTAACAAAAACAGGTGCTGGCAAGGCCAGAAAGATAAATACGTCAGGGCAGAAGATAACCTCTAACTAACAGTAAACCGAGATTCATTTTTATTTTTCTTGTAAGCAAGTTACTTGACAAAGACTTTTTATTGCATTTCTTATAATATTATGCTTAAGACAACAGTCATCATTAAAGACAGAATACTGGAATAGACAGCACAACAATCTAATCCAACATTACAACAAATTTTAAATGACAACATATTTTAAATTTTCAGTCTGAAGAGAGTTTGATTCTTTTCATAATGCAAGAAGTTACTGAAAGACAGACTATTAAAAACAGTAAGCTTTTAACCAACAGCACAGCATAAAAGAAAATATAAAGGCATCAAGAAAAAGCCTTTTAATACTCAAATAACTATATACCACTTTTATTGGAAAATGAATCTACATGCATAATTTAAGTTACATGGTAATTCTCAAAAATATGAACAGCTACTTACCTACTACTAGCCCACACTCAGAACAAATCATATCACCAGCTCTGTAATCCTCTACTAAAATAGAATCTGGATGATTTGGGCAAGTCACTCTTGGAAGTACATCCAAACTAAGAAAAAAAATTAGAAGCATTAATTACTTTTAATCAAGCAGGCTACATATCCAAAAGTATAAGAGTTACCTACTGAAAAGAACAATTTAATAATACAGAATTTACAGTGACTTGAATATTAAACTAAACACCTGAACTTCATCTTTTTAATTGAATACTGTAACATCACATTTGACAATCAAGACTTCTGGTCATCTTAAATTCCAAATTTTTTGTGATATATCTTATACCAAAACCACTTCAGATTAAAACTTCAACAATCTAAACAACAGGCTTGATTAAGTGTAGGCTAACTCACAGTCTACCACTAAATGAAGTTCCCCAAGTAGTTAGTGGCGACTGCTTTGTTCCAAATGAGTGTTCTCACACATTCTAATCAGATCAATATTACTTACCAGGTCCATAATTCAGGACGTGGTGCATACACCAGATGTATTTTTAGAAAATAGTCAATTCTACCACTATTATTTCCAAGTATTTGAAGAAAAAGTCCCATTTTAAATTAAGCAACTTATTAATTGTGAGATGTTAACAAAAAACAATCAGCTCATGAAGAGCATTATGTGACATCTGCTTCTGATAACAGGAATCTGCCTCTTTCACATTCAGGCATCTTCAAGAATCACAGCAGATATAAAAAGCCTCCTCTAAAATATTATAGCACTATTTAACAAAACAGCTTTAGTAACTGACTAGAGTAATAACCAGTTGCTTCTAACCAAGTGTTTTAAAAGTAAATCACTCAATCAAACTACTAGTGACTGTTCAGTAATTCTGTGAGAATTCATAATTTCAAAATTGGAGTAATAAATAGGGTCTGTATAGTCAACAAAGCTGTTTTGCTGAGCTAAAAAGGAGAGGGTACAGAGGTTGATCACAAAAAATTCATCATGAGTAGCTACCAACCTAAATCTCACTGCGACAAAACATAACTCCTAATCCTTTCAATTGTAGAAAATATCCTATTAAAAGTTAAACTAATCCGAGTTCTGCCCTTTCCCACTAGCCCATTATTTCAGCCTAATCTACACATTTAATCTTAACTTTTACTTTTAAAATATTTCCAATGAGTCAAAAGCACATAAAAACAAGCCTAAACATTTTAATCCAGTAACTGTTCAGGAAAGTTCTAAGACTTGAAAATAAATTGGAAATCAACATCACTATTAACATTAAAGCCTCCAGAAAGAACATGTACACATAAGATCTTCAGATGTAAATTATCTTCAAAATCCTATACAAAAGCTCTTTAAACCATTTTCCTTCTCACTATTCTCAGCCAGTAGTTTCACGACAAGACAAAACTGTTGACAAAGTATGCGCAGTCATCTGATATTTGGCAACACACAAAAGGCTAATGACACACTAAGCAAAAGAAAAAAGAATAAAATCCAGAAGCCTGAAAGAATACTAACAGTATTCTGTTTCAGACTTTAACTTCAAAAAATATTATGAAAATTGGTCTTCCTATCCCAATTTTAACTCCTTTCTCTCAGCACATATACTGCACTCCTTGTACCATACAGGTTCAACATACTAAGCTAGCTACACTGAAGGAAAACGCACAGTGCGTGTGTCAAGATCCATCTCAGCGAATACCTCCCGGGTTGCAATAAAACTAGCAGCAAGCACTGCCCAGATCCTAGGACAGGTTTAGCAGGAGTAATAAAGAGTCACTCCACGGCCTGCTCCGTAGGCCTGCCTTCGTTCCTGACTTGAAAGAAAACCTCGATACAGCTCCAGGGAAAAAGACTTTTCAGAGCCCGAGACCCGCCTGGCCACTGCCGGTACGGACTGAGGGTGGGAGCCTCAAGGCTGTTGTCGGGCCCCGATAAACCGCGGGCTGCCCGGCGCCGGGGGCTCCGACACCCACGGGCCGGGCCGAGCACGCCCCGCTCCGCCAGAGCCGCGGCCAGGGCTGCCGAGGCTGCGCTCGGCCCCGCGGGGAGAAGGGCTCGACCGGCAGCGCCGACAACACCGAGCTCACACGGGCGCGGGGTCCCGAATCACGTCACCAATCGCCACGGAATCCCCCAAAACTTCCCCTGGAGCCCTCCCGATCAACACCGACTCGAAGCAGCGAGGGGCGGCCAACTCAGCCCCGGTGCTCCCCAGCGCCGGCGGCCCCTCAGAGCCCGCCCGCCCCGGCCCACACGGAGAAACCCCGGGAGGCCCGTCCCCCCACGGCCCTCCCTGGCCTCCTGCCACCCCGGGAGCTGCGCACAGGGCGGCCCTGAGACACGGGAAACCGGAGAGCGGCCAGAGGCGCCGCGAACCGACAGAGCCGCGCCGAGCCGGGGACACCGGGGCCTGGCAAAGGCGGCGATGGCCACCGGTTCCTCCCCAGAGGCAGCAGGGGCGACGCGGCCATTTTCTCTCCTGTGCCACGGACACGGGGAGATGGCGGAGCGCCTCCCGCCTCCTCCCCCGCGGCCCTCCTCCAGCACCCAGGCCGGCCGGCCGGCCGCCCGTACCGGCTAGTAGACGCCATCTTTACTCGCTCCTACCGCACCGCCCTGTGGACTCCAGCGGCGTAGCGACGTTCCCCATTATATAGCGACAGCGCTGGGCGGGGCCTGCCGAGCGCTCGCTACGGGCCGCGCCAAGGGACAGACGGACGCGCAGCACCAGGCGCGTGCGGGCAGGCTCCACCTTTCCCCCAGGGCCTGGGTAAAGGGGGCGCCTTGCTCGCCACGTCCCGCTGGCCCCCGACCTGCTCTGGGACAGGGCTTGGCCAGCCGAGGGAAGGGCGAAGGCAGGTGCGGGCACGTAACCAGCCTAGGGCCTAGGCCCCCTGCCACCAAAATCTTGTTCTAACCAACCCGAGGCCGCTGGTAGCCTGCGGCTGCGGGCTCTGAAAGCCCCCGTCACGTACAGACAGTCAGTGGGAACCTTGCCCTTTGGCAAGGGCCAGGCCACAACGAGCACAGGCACCGGCAGCCGTTCCTGCAGGAGCTCCCACCGCCAGCCTGCACCTCGGCTCCTGCGCCACAGCAGCGCTGCCCTGGGACGGGCCTCCGGGTTTGCTCCTGCTGTGCACACTCCAGCAGGTCGGGGAAGTACCATGGCGGGGGGAAAAAGAGTTTCAGCAAAACTGCCAGGGTTTGCATGGATGTGTCTGGGGCACAACATTGTCTCAGCTCCAGAACCAAGAACAATCAGAGACAGATACCCAGAAAGGGGAATAAAAGAATATTTTAGTTGCCCCTTACTGGCATCATCTGCTGCAGCTGCTCTGATTGACCATGAGAGAAACATGGCCCTTCTGCAGGATCCCTAAGTGTCAGGCAGCCCAGCTTTTGGCAAACAGGCCATGTACAGACCCCCCAGCCCGACTCCAGCAGACACACATGGGCTTCCCACCTTACCCTACACCCTCCTGACATCATCAACTGCTCCCCTTCTGTGTCACACACTCACACCCACTGTGGACGCAAATGTCAGGCCAAGGAGAAACCCACAAAAGCTGTTGCAAAACCAAAGCTCTCCAATGCTGGATTCCTGTCCAGACACTAATTCCCCAAGGGGTTATCCATATGCAAAATTAGTCTGCATATTGAGCAGCAACAACAGGTTTTCAAGCCCAACCTGTAAAACAGTGGGAAAAAACCCTGTTCCTTTGGTATGAGCCTCTCCTTGCTGATAAAGGGATTAATAGGACAGGAGAGTCTACAGATTTTGGAAAGTGCCATTACTTCAGTGCTTTCAAGTGATCAGAACTGAAGTCTGAACAGCTGTAAATTTGCTGTCTATTAATCAGATACAAAGGACTGTTCACACCACTTAAGACCACATCTCCACTATATAACAAGAGTATTTTCAAATTTGCTAGCTCAAAGGAAATTCAGTGGGGTTGAGAAGTTCTCATAATACTTACTAATATTGAGTAAAATCCATCATCACACAACTTCTAAACACTCTTCTGTTGATTGAACTGCTGTGTGGTGGTTGAAAATGTGCTAGTTTGAACTTGCCAACACATGCCTTAGATTTAAAAAAATACATAGACCTTTTGAAATAAAAGGAAGCTGAACGATTAGAAGATACAGATGCTAAGAAATAAATTTAAGGCTTCTCTTCTTCAATTTGCAATGACCTTTTTCACAAATGTTCAATAAACCCAAAAGATAAAATAAGTAATGAAAAATAAAATTACTGTAACTGTCCATGTGAATACAGCATGTTGTATTAAGTTTCCCCATTAGCTCTGAAAAGTCTATGTAGCAGTGTCTGCAACAGATGTGCCACATCAGCAGTCAGTCCCATCAAGCTTTCCAGGTTTGTCCTGGCTTCTCATATAATCTGCTCTATGAAAAAGATCATCTGCTGGCAGTCACTGCAAACAGCGGGTCCCTCCTGACCCTATTCTCATTAACTAGAATTGAAAGAGTTTAATTTCCACCACAGAAGGTCAATAATTTTCAGAACTGTTGCAAAAAATATGACAGATCATATCTCAACTTTTCTTTATTCCCTGTCTGCATCCATTTTTCAAGCGCTTTGTTCACAAGCAGGAGAAAAAAAAAATGGTGGATATGGCAGATGGGAACACCACTATTAGCAGTCTCTGTCAACAACAGATTATTTTAATAACTTATGGAAAGTTCATCTTGCTGCCCCCAGCTTTATCTGTTCTTTCCCATCACTGTAGTCACAACAATAATCCTATTGTAAAACTTACTTAATTGGTCATTCTAGAGTTCCTTCAATTTTCACCCAAAGTATCTCATGCTAGCTTTTGTCAGTAATAAAAATGTGTAATTAAACTGCAATTCTTACATCGCTATTATTACCAGCATCATTTCAGCAATAACGCAATGGGATATTCAGATTCCTTTGCAAACACAATGAATAGTACATTAATGAAAACAAGTCACTGGTTCGTACTTGTATGTCTAAAGGTCCTTTGTAATGGTTTGTTGGTTTAGCCAATGGTCATTTTGTTAAAATAGCAGATGTCAGTCAAATGCCTCAAAGAAGCAAAGAAGGAAACTATAAATAGCCAGAGCAGCTGAATTATGCTTGGTATGTTAATTCATCTCTGTGCTGCATCTTATGTGTTCAGACATTTGATGAAACAAAAAGATTACCACATTACACCACCTGAACAAAATAAGAAAAAAGAAATTTAAACTACTCAAGTCTAATACAATGGGTCCTATAACATGAGGTTGTAGTTTAACCCCAGCCACCAACTAAGCACTATACAGCACTATGTAGCTGCTCGCTCACTCCTCCCAAGCCCTGGTGAAAAGTGAGAAAGAAACTCATGGGATGAGATCAAAACAATTTAATAATTAAAAATAAATCATTATAAAATTATAACGAAAAGAGGAAAAAAAAAAAAGAGGAAAACAAAACCCAAGACAGACAAGTGATGCAAGTGAAAACAATTGCTCACCACCAACCAACCAATGCCCAGCCAGTCCCCAAGCAGCTGCCTCCTCATCAACCTCACAAGTTTTATTGCTATGATATCATATGGTATGGAATATCACTGGGGTCTGCTGTCCCAGCTGCGTGTACACCCCCAGCCTGCTCTCTGGCAGGACAGTCTGAGGGGCAGAAAAGGCCTTGACTGTGTGTAAGCACGGCTCCCTCAGCAGTAACGAAGGCATCCCTGTGTTATCATCACTGTTTCCAGCACAAATCCAAACCACAGCCCCATACTGGATACTGTGAAGAAAATTAACTCCATCCCAGCCAAAACCAACACACCTGAGTAAGGCTCTACACCTATACACAACACAGAGCCTTCTTTAAACATCAGCCACCTGTGTGTCTCAACTCAAAGTTGATGCTTTAGCAGGTGAGTTATTACCATACTAATGAGATATTTGAAACAGTCAAACATAACAATGGAAAAATTATTTTGCTATAGTTTTCTTACTTCCCTCTTCAGCCTTGCATATGCTTTTTCTTTCCTTTGCCAATGAGAGTGATACAAGAGTGTTACATCAAAGTCTTTTGGAAGCAGTGAGGTGCTTTGTTCTTTTAACAGAGCAATGAAAATATTGTAAAGAGAGGTGAATGGAAGAACTCTTAATACCTGTACTGTCATGAGGCCACATAACCCAGTTTCATATATGCTCACATGCTAATAACCCAGCTATCTCAGGAAAATCTTAGAGTGTACAAATTGGGTTTTAAAAAATACTTGAGAATTGTGCTTTGTAGCTGAGAGAAGCATGATATTTGAAACTTTTTTTTTAATGAAAAAAGTTATTTTGAAAAAACCTCTTAGTTGCAATAAACATATTTCAGTAAATCATTGTTTTCACTTAGGAAATAGCAGCATGAAGTTACTTACAATGCCATATTAATTTGGTACTGTTTAAGTAACTCATTCTTACAATTGCAATTAAAAAAATCTATTAGATAATTATACCAGACGGAAGAATTAATGAGAAAAATCAGGCAGTCTGCTTATTCCAGTTCTTCAGGATCACTTCAGCTGCATCTAGTGTGCTGTCTTTCTGCAAAACAAGGAATATCACTATTACTGCAAGTATGGAGGTCCTGAAGAGAGAGTAGCAGTCATGATCATATCATCCCAAATAAATATTTGGCAGTTTCACTTGCAGCCTGTAAATATCTGTCAGTCAGTTTTTCATTACCAGTTATACCTACAAATGCAGACTACACAAATAATTCATTGCTGATTCCTTGCAAATATTCATTAGTTATATTTGAAATACAACATTTTCTTAGCATTCATTCTATCAAATTTAATGAAAACAATACTTCTACAAATGCCTGGCATTTATGCAGTGATGTACTTCACAGCTCTGTACAGGAGACATGCTAACATAGTTTCCTAACCTTTATGTTTACAGCTTGCAATTTTCAATCTCGAAGCAACCAAGTTATGCTGTGACTACTTAAGCATAATCCCTCTAAATATGGGTAACCTATCGACTGCCCAGTTGCATGGTTGGGCTACAACCTGGTGAGTCAAACAGGTTGTCTTTAACTTGACATAATTAGTGCTGTTCATCCTGGGTAAGCCACATTTACAACTAGCAAGTTTTATCCTGGTTGTTACTGGCTCATAGTCTTTATACTTCATCACAAAAGCTAAGTACCATGAGCAGAAGCTGCGCTTCAGTACGGGTTCAAGGTAAGGCTCCAGCTGTGTGCTAGAGCAGTTAAGGGCTTGCACATGTTCCATCCTGCTGACTCTGTTACAGAACAATCAGGAAACCACTCAGGACTGTGAGTTCACCAAAGCTTATGTACCTGTCCCCAAAGTCTTTCAGTCTTTTCAAGAACAGGTTCAGCAGAAAGAAGAACATGTGAAAGGAGGTGATCACAAAAAACAAGTAAGATAATTTCCCATGTCTTTGTTTTCTTTTGTCATTTGGAGCTTCTGTGAGATCCTATGTATTTTCAGGTAAATAAGCTGAAGTTGAAGGTGACCTCTTCACTGTTTTGTTGTTGGAAGCGGAATGGGCATGAGATATACCACTCTGTTATACAATTATTCTCTGCTCTAGATTATAGAAACCACCTTAATTGACAGCATACCTCTGTCATTCCTTTTCACAGTCATTCCTGGTCAATAATGTTTCTATAAAATCCACTGAGCAAGCTAAAAAAGGCCTAGCCACCCAAGCTGTTTTCTGCCAGTTGCCCTTCTTTGCCATGCCATCCATATTTATAGTTTAAAGTCCCTCAGCAAAAAGACAGCTGAAGCTACTTTGTGCTGAATTTTACACCAAGCTGACTTTCTGTTCCTAAACCCACCCAGCTCAGAAGATCCTGAGCAAAATGTAAGAGGCTTATGCAGATTTCTGTACTGCATTGATATTTAGGAATCTTGTATCTTCCCAGGACACAAATTTACCTTAATGAAGCAGAAACGTATATATTTTTCAAACTGCCTTTTTGTCTCAGGACCACAGAATGCTGAAAGAGGAATTGCTGACAGCTTCTGAAACATCAAACAGAAATATCATTTATATAAGAAAAATCTATTTTAAGCATGATGATTTTATTATTCCATTTCTAGAACTTTCTCTCCCAACATGAGGCAAGTACAAGGTTTAGTTTTGTATGCACTAGCTAGTCTTAACTAAATTCAAATTGCTTAGGCAAAACATTTCAAATGTAGTTTTTCTACAACTAGCATTTAAGCATGCTGAAATAAAAGTGCTGGGACATAACACAAACCTACAGGGTACATTTTCAGCACTTTTAGCAATATTTTAGCCACATAATTATCAGCAGTTACTATAAACACCAAATAATATTTTGAATGGAATACCTCTACTATGTTATTTAATAAGTACTGCTGCACTGCTCTTGCTTTCAATAGAAAAGCATTTATAAAACTAGAGTATGACTAAGACATCTTACCTTAGATGTTATCATCCATTTGACAAATTTATAATCATAAGGTTGTTTCTCATCTACATCAGAAAGATCCACATCTAAAAAATTAAATTTAAAACATTTTAACATTTCCTAGACTCCATTGGGAAGGCATTCATTAACAGCACTTTATTTTAGTTAATATTTAAGAATAAAAATGTATGCTTCTATTTTAAAATATAATTTAAAATTATACTATAACAATTAAAACAGGCAAACAGATTGAACCTTTCCATCCCAACCTGAGTACTTGCTTTTCATTCAAAGCAAATTCTGACATGTAGCTTGCAAGAAAGCCATGCAGTGCTTCAAGAAGTCCTCAAGTCTGAGTTGTTGAGGCATCAGGACTGTGGAGGGTATTGATGAGCGTATTAATTGCATGGATAGCAATAATCACTGCAATTTCCCCTCTCATCTGTGAACCGGAGTATCTAAAACTTTGACACATGGTAGCACTGCGAGGTCCATCTGTGTTTAAACATTTCCTGTGTGTGACAAGTGCCACTAGGACCAGTCTGTGAAAAATTTGGAACTATAAAATGTTCCCCTGTGAGAACTCTTCCTCAATGTTACCATAACCTGAATTTCCAAAAGGTTTTGTAAATGTTGGTAGCATTTGATAATGTTTAGAATCAGAATGCCTCCAAGAGCCTTCAGGTTATGACTTCAGATTAAGAAAAACAAACAAACATACATACAAATGGGTACCAACTCAGGATATAAAACCAGGTGCTTGGCTTTCAAGCTTTTTCATAATCGTAGGACTTTTGAAAATATAAATTTTTATCCATCTCTTTTATCCTCTCTAAAACCTTGCCAAAGCTTTGCAAAACATGGACAATAGTTAGGATCACAAAGGCTTTGCTGAAGCTTATAAAAATCTACCTCCCAGGCTAAGGTCAAATAGAAAACTTCAGTCCTACTTAGAACTTCTGACATTATGCAAATATGAAATGAGAAAATAGTTTAAATGAAAGTTGCATTTCCAGATTAACTATAATATTTGCTTTCCACACCCTTTTTAATAAATTTTATACTAACTTAATGTAGAAACATCAACAATCATGAAGTATCCTCCATCTGGAATGACAGGCTGTAGTCCAGCTCCCTGCAGTAGCTGAGCCATCCGATCACGCTTGCTCTCCAGCTCTCGAGACAGTGAGTAAAAATAGCAGTCTGGGTCATCCATGCGTTTATAGTCTATCCAAAATGCTTGTGCCAAAGCCTCCTGCAAACATAATCAATGTTGAAAGCACTCATGGACACTCACACACTTCCTACTGAAATCACATGGATTTTTATTCTATTCTGGCCCTCATTAAGCAAATTAGCATATACAAATTATACAAATTATATCCAAGAGCGTAATGTGCTGTTTACTTTGTGCTGTGGCAACATCCAAAGCACCCAAACATTTGCTAAGCACTAACCACATACAGAAGCCACAGTCCTTGACACAATCTGAATTGAAGCAAAATTTAAACAATTGATAATAATGTATCACAGAATACTACAAACTAGTAGACAGAGATAATGCTCAGTAGAACAAGACCTTATTGCAACAACTTTTATTTGTATTTGCTAGGAAACCACTAAGATTGTTATTTTTATGCAAGAAGCAGCAGTTTGTAGGTGAAACAAGAAAGAATCTGCAAGGCTGTGATTTTTTTTTTAATGTCTGGTGAGTTGATCCAATTTGTCTCCTCTTCTTGTACCCCAGAATATATATTTTGACCAAAAAAAACCAACTTCATTGTTGTGACTATTGTTTTATTACAGTGATGCCTACAGTTTTGCTATGCCAAAAAATAACCTCCTCTGCCCCATCTGTACCTACCTGTAATGGAGTTGCACAAGTATACAGTGTATTTTGGTGAACAACTTGCAAATGCTTAATCAGGTTCTGGGGGCCAATAGACCAACCAAGCTAAGGGAAGAAAGCATGCTGGTATTATACTTAGAGCAATAACATTACTGAAAATTAAAGAATATTAGTCAATGTCTCAAGTTTTTGGTGATGTATTTGTTCCAATAAAGAATTCAGAAAAGATCTGGTTTACACAAAGATTGCTGAATGATGCCCTTAAATTCTAGATTTGGAGCAACAGCTATAGTTTCACTTAGCCCTGTCTCAGAGTATTGAGAAAAATTTTAACGCTTCATATAACAAAAGTCAGAAATCAAACTGAGCATTTATTAGGAATGTTATTCCTAATTGTTTCAGAATCTTTCCATCTCATAAGCTCCTGTGTCAAAGGTGGTTTGAGCATAAAAGAAAAGCTCACTACTGCATCATGCATATCATGGTTCAGTTTGAACACAGGTGAGGAAAAATAATTTAGTTGCCAAATGGTTTCATATTTTTGTTTACTTTCTAATAGGTATTTTAAAGCAAAATATTATCATTAAATATTTTACAGCAATATAAGCTATTCCAAAGCATACTATTATTACAATCTGAAAAAAAAAAGTCAAGTTAAAATATTATGATATACACGTTTTCTCCAAGAATCTTGACTGGTTTTGAAAAAATCATACTGTGTTTATTTTCTTAGTCTTGTTTTCTCAGAAGAGCTTACTAATCAAGAGACAAGAATGAAAACATAGGTGTTTCAGGACAGGTAATTGCTCCAGCTGAATGCTGTCTTCATGTTTTGGAGACATGGAGATTTGCCAGAAGTTTTCAAAAGACAGGTCACAAAAACAGAGACATTTTAGTATTATAAATGCATTCAGTTCTTTATAGAGCTGAACTCTTTTATATTGATTCTTCTTACCTTCCAACCAGTCACACTATATGTTTTTCCAGCACTTCCTATCGTTATTGTTCTTTCCCACATACCTGGCAACGTAGCTGTATATAAAATAAAATTAATTTGGTACATGTGTACTCACATATTCCATGCAGCTAGAAAAACCATATTGCCCCTAGCTCAGAGCTATATGTTAATATATCACTGCAGCATATTAAGTGATGATAATATTCTAAAAATTATAGCAACTGTAACAAATGAGAAAGGATATATGGGCCAATGCTTTTTGGCATGAAAAGAAGGTAATGATTAATGAAAGGAGAAAGAAAAGGTAGAAAATCAGAGGCACAGTTTGTGAAAGCTACATGTTAGTTATCCTCAGCTAAAAATGCATAATTATTCATATGAAAGATATGATCTAATAAGTGGCTACTAATTCATCTCAGTGCCTGATAATAGCACCACATAAAACAATAACTTGGAACTGCAAGCCATTTTAATAGAGTTGTCCGGTTCAGTGTCACTGGCTGTCTCAGAAATCAGAAAAGAATTACTAAGACTTCTAACCCAGAACTGAATACCAGAAGAACCAGAAAACCAGCAGAGTGAGTAAATTACTTATGTTTTATTATATCATTTGAGTAGGCCTGGGGCTGACCAACAACAGCAGCTAGCTAAGGATGTCTGCAGGGATTAAGGGGTGTGTGGAGGCCTATCACTGTCTCTGCATCTGGTAGGAGACCAAAACCCTTGTTTCATTCCAAGGAGATGACAGAGCAAAGATTTCTTCCTATAGGTTTGCATTTTTTTTTTTTCTGTACACTGCTTCAGAGGAGCTCTATTTGGACTCTAACTTAATTACTTTTCAATGGAAACAGATAACTCAAGACACACTTAAGTATGAGATACAAAGTTAGACAAGGTCATACCACTACTGCAATTGCAGTGGCAACAACATCCAGCCCCACCTCATTTGTACACTGAAACCACTCACTACCATTGAATCTGTCAATTGCTAAATCCCCTCTTGAGTGGGCCAGTGAACAAAGACTTCCCAAATAAAACCACTGAATTTCATAAGGAAGTTTTTGCAGCAGTTATCTGCATTAGACATGGTATAAGTCTTTACAGTTATTTGAAACGTACTTTTTGAGCATACTTTCCAAGAAGATAAACAAAACAGCAGGAAAGAAACCCACATTCCTATTAGCCCACCCATATTCATTCAAGTGCTTTGTGACCTTTAAAACAAAAAGGCAGTTTGAACAGATGCATCTTGTAGGTCGCTAGGTCAAGATCATACTTCCTAAAGGCAACCAAACTAACTCTCAGACTGAAAAAAGAATTGAATTTCAAAGCTAATGCCCTCTAGAGTGAGATGGTTTTGCCACACAGTCATAGGAATTCAACCTTGGAGATGGAATGTAACAGCACTTCAAACAACAGCAGCAGCCAAGTGGCACAGGGAAAGAAGCAGATCCATTGCTTTTACAAGCAGCAAGTTTTAAACAGAGAGGGAAATCCCTCTGTGCCATACGGCAAAATCATTATCTGACACCGTAGCCAAGCCTGACTAGAATTTAAAAACTAATAAACTGCAAACTAACACAGGTAAGAAGCCTGTTACCTGGGATGACACTCAGCTTGTTGAGAGGCTTGTTCAGAATCCTCAGTTACGAGATGCAATCTCTAAGTCTGCCAGTGCAACCCTAATCATTACTTGGAGGAGGTCCACGGTTTTATAGAAGTCACATAATGATGAGAAACATGATTAAGTGCTCTACACTACAGAAAACCGCTTCAGTGACAGCACAAAGACCATATTAATTTAATTATCTGTGGCTAGCAACCTCTGTTAAATTGTATTAAGTAACCACCAGCCCTGGTAGATTGATGCAATATCAGTTTCACATCTCTCAAAAGAACAGCGTCCCTGTGTTTGATGGAACATGTAGAGGTCAATATGGAAGTTTTAAAATAGTGAAATAACAGATGCATTTTTTCTTGTATTATCTTTTGTAGACTTAAAAAAAAAAAAACAAACAAAGAAAATTAAATAAGAGACAATTTTGTTTCTTTTACTGAAATGACGTTGTTTACAGTGTTACCCTGACAGTTTTATGGTCATTTCAACACTAAAGTTAAAGACGAGATCGTGGGATCTGTTGAACAATATGTACCCAAACCTAGCTGACAACTGTCTAGGCTTTAACTTGCATTATCATTACATGGTATTTTTACATTTTACGCTAAACTACAGAATGCTTTTTATGGAACTGGAAATGTTTTGGTTTCAAGCATTAAAATTACAATAGTGATGCTAATGAACAATAAGCATCACTATATCTTAAGATTTCACCCCCTGTTCACTAAGGCAAAGTGCAGAAGACATCATGAGTGTTTGGACCTGCTGCCACTACAAAGGCAAACGGATCACCTTACACCTCCCGCAGGGATTTTGGTTGAAGACAGCTATTTGCATGAACCACCTGCTAAGCCCATGAAGAAGGCTTTAATTTAACTCATTTTACTTTGCAATTGGGACATGATAAGCCACATATGATCAGTTACTGTGGTAACTTGTTAGAATGCAGTGACTCAAATTACTATCACATTAATATACCCAAAATGTTCCCTTTCTCCCACATCTGAAGGTCTTCAAGAAGGCATCACTATCAAGGCACCACAACAGCCATGAAATTAGGCCACTTTCAAAACAAATTCATAGTCTACACATGGAAAATACAACCCATGTACTGCAGCTGTATAATCAGCAACTGTGCAGCTGAGCTTATAAGTATTTCAAGGTCATTTAAATAAAACTTCCTTTTTATTACCTAGAAGATTCAGTTTTTACAATTATGTAGCCCCCACTAATGGAAAGTTGCTTTTATTGCCACTCTACACATATGGAATTGAAGCATAGAAGCAAAATTATTCAGCATTCAACCAGTGGTAAAGCTTTTTCATACCTAAGTCATGTCTCTTGACTTCATTGTTGAATCTCAACTAGATGTCTCTATTGCAGACAACTGAAATGTGCCTTGGCTATGACAATAAGTACATCATGGTAGGGAATAGACTTCCTTAGCTTATTGAATGTTGGGGTATACTGCTTATTACAGAACTTGGCTAGCAACTGCTCATACAGAATTAGCTTGGCATGACTAAGTTTGTTAGCATAACTTCTGCAAGCTGTGAACCTTTGAACTTTCTGTTTAATTAGGTAAAAAAAGGCCTGTCTTCAAGCAAGAAGGTAAGGGGCACTGCAAGCCTGGAGATAAGTAAAGCAACAGAACAGCATCTAAAGAATTTTTTGGCTATTACCAAGAACTCATTTTCTCCAGCTACAGGTGCAAAGTAGCAACTGAAGGTCAGAACTTTAACTGACAGCCTACCTGACAAAAATGAAGAGATCCAATGAAGAACAGGGAGACCCCAGACTCTAATTTTGCAATTGGCCCAGAGTGATGTATGGGGGCTGGGGGCTTGCATTGTGAGGGTATAATTGTCCAAGCATTTTTCTCTCTTCAGGAGGCACCCAGCTTGAGCTGCTCTACACTGTACCTTGCAAATTGTTTTAGAAGAATTTCTGGAATCCATGCCTGAGTCTCTGCTACAAGAAACCCAGGAAAAAGAAACTTCCGTAATGATCGTAACAGATAGTTCATGCAAGATCCTGCCATTAGAAACAAAATGTCTGTCATATAAGAAGGAAGTTTTGGGGCTTGCAGATCCAAACCAAGACCACCACACTAGAAACCTTTACATAAATGCTTAGCTGTAGTATTATAGGACTGGGGAAGGAGTTCAGTAACGTGCACTGCATTCACTTGTTCTGAGACTGTGGGAGTGATTCCACCAAATTCAGTGAAACTCAGATTGAGATGTAAAACAAGAGGTACAGGGATATAACATCATATTTGGTTTTCTGGTTTGCTCTTGTAATGGTGCCTGACCCCTGTAGCAATACTGCATGAAGGTTTTAGCATGTTTTCACACTGCCCGGGCAGCAACTTCATGGCATTCAGTGTCCATTATTTAACACTATCTCTGCACTTTGGAGGGACAGTGTTCATGCACAATCTCTGCACTAATTGTGTTCCTCATTATGCACTCACTTGTTATCTCTACACTGTTTTGAGAAGGAAGTTGTAATCTCTGTTCCTTCTATTAGTTCTTCAGCAAAACACAGTAGACATCCACAAACAGCAGTTATACTTGTCATGGCCAAAAAAATAACTGAAGAAGGATGGGATATTCAGATGATCATAACTGATTTATGAGCATCAGTTCCACCGGTTTCTATGGGTATCTGCTCCAAAGTCACTGATGAGCTTTTGGAAATTCTACTTCAAAATTATTTTTAAAAATATTATTCAGAAAAGGGAGGGGCTGTCTTCCTTATAGTCTCAACACTGTAAAATAGTCAAATCCTGAAGCCACTAGAACAAAGACTCATTGAAGCAACCATTATCTCCAAAAGGCATATTTACAACATAATTTCACAACCGCTTCTAAGATGCCACATAAAATTAGTACCTATTTTAATGTGTTTATGTCCTTTGTAGACCAGCCATTCATACACCTCGTCACTGATGCACAGGGTATCATGCTTAATACAAAGATCAGCTATTACCTGGAGCTCTTCTCTTGTAAACACCTGGGATACAAGTAAGGGACAATGCATTAATCATAGTATTTAAGGCACACTCTGAAATGTATGTGTTAAAGCAGGAATCTTACCTTGCCTATAGGGTTGTGCGGGGTATTTAGAATAATTGCTTTTGTTTTCGGATTAAATTTATTTGCAAGTTCAGCAGGATCTAAGACCCAATCAGAACTAGATACAGATTTTCCACCATTTTTCTAAAACACAAGAACAAACAAAAAAATTTATGCATTACTTGAATACAACATGTTAGAGCCTAAACAGAGATACCCAACTTAAAACTCTCAGACACTTTCACAACCATACTTGACAGCTTCTCCTAGGACAGATTGGATAAGGGACTTCTAGGAACAGGCAGAGAGGCTAAGAGCAAGGTAAATTATTATGGCAGTGGCTGTCATTTCCTGGCCACTGTCTGTCTTAAAGCCTCCCCAGAAACTGTTTTCCAGGATCTGGTTACACACATGCTGACTATAACAGTGTGTAATGCAGGAAGCGCAGTCATATGACAGGAGAGTTTATGGCCTTCCCAGATACTAGAAGGAGCGTGTGCCTGCTTGGCTGGGAAGACTGATCACCACTGCAGGGATTCAAGGTCTTTTCCTCCTCCTTGTCCACTTGAAAATGGTCAAACAGTTAAAAATGTGCACTGCTGAGGCTCTGGATTTGCTATGATATTACACATGGACAACAGAAGTTTGAGCCAGTTGCTGCAGAGAACAAAGAGCATGGCCACACTAACTTTCTGACATCTGCACATTACTGGGAGAGGGCCAGACCAAAAACAATGGCATGAAACAGAAAACACTTGGAGGAACCCTGTCATTCCAAACATTTCTAGAGAGAGGGCATCCAGAGGAACAGTCTCACCTACTCCCACTGCAGTCCTGGAGGTTTTGCCATGTGTGATGTTCTGATTTCATGGTGTTCGTGCAACAGCCCTGCCTCAAGAGCCCCTCAGCCCTCCCCACGCAAGGGTGCCCATCACTCTAGGCAACAGTAACGGGATCAACACTTTGCATCCAGAACAATCCTTGCAAGCTGCCAGCATAATACCAGCAGCACCCATTTGAGAATTAACCCATACCAAAATTATTCCTTTTTACCAATAAAGGAAACAGTAATTCAACTACATATAGCAAATATGTCTATGGCATGATTGCTCCTTATTTAATAAGCAGATTTTGGAACATAAGTTATGTCCTGTCACTGTAGGAGTTGCTGAAGGGATCAGAAAACAAGTCTTATGAAAACTAGTAGACAGAGAAATTGCACTGATTTGTGATCCTCCTTCCCTTAGTTGCACTGAAAGCATTTTCTGATTACATCCAAAAAGGGAATTTTGAACAGCTTTCAGAATGCACAAATTAAAGTAAATGAGAAACATTGTCCCACCTTTTCCAACATTAATAAAATATTCTATCTTCTTTGGATTATTATTGTCTCACACTATAGCAATCTATCATTTTTATACAATTAGATATTATTAAAAACTACACAGAAAAGCATCATCTAGATTGGGGTGTCAAACTCATTTTCACCAGGGGGCACATCAGCCTTGCGGTTGCCTTCAAAGGGCCGAATGTAATTTTAGGACAATATAAATGTAACTACTCCTAGTCCTAAAATTACATTCGGCCCTTTGAAGGCAACCGCAAGGCTGATGTCCCCCCTGGTGAAAATGAGTTTGACACCCCTGACCTGGAAAGTATTCATCAAACTGTATTGAGTGTGGATAAGAAACTTTATATGATAAATAATTTTTTAAAAGCTACTCACATATCTCAGTGGGATAAAAACAGGCTTTGCACCGGCCATCCTTACCATTGGTTCGTAACAGTCATAAAATGGCTCTATTATTATTACCTGAAATTACAGTCATGAGTATCAGAAACAGAGAAATTATGTGCACAATGCCATCATAATTCCAGATTTACTTTGGTGGTGTGACTTGATAATGTCTCTGGCATGCTATCTTGATCTAATGTTGCAGAACATCACATAACAATGCCCTCAGTCTAGGTATGATAAGCAGTACTCATTTTTGACAGCACACACAGACTGTTCTTCTATAGTTACACATTACAACTATTAAGATATAATATCAGGAATGTTTGGGTCCTGCACAGAGATTTTAAGGTGCAAGGAAAAGATGCAAAGATGGGAGATGGCAACAGCAAATTGCTGAACCACGGCACAGATGCCCTAATTTTGTCCATGAAATTCCAGGATTTCCAAGTATCTAGAAAACCCTGAAGAATGGCTTAAGTCTTTAAATTTTAAAAGAAGAAAATCTTCAGGCAGAAAGAGAGGACAAATTCAAGGAAAACTGTGTAGAGGCTAGATAATAGGAAAACAAATCAAACCAAAAAATCCAAATGCTAATAGCAGAGAACTGTTACAAACAAACAAACAAACAGAGAACTGCATATTAGAGCAACAGAAAAGCATGGAAAGATACAAATGAGAATACATTATACAAATAAAACCAACAAAACACTGAAAACAAAATGCATGACAACACAAAATGTTCTTGTCCACTACAGATATAAACAAATATTCCCTCAAATAAATTTTAGTATCGTCAAAAGGCAGACATCAGTAGTGAAGGGATGAATCATCACAGCTAGTACAGTAAATTAATATGCTGCTACCACACAATGGCCCAAACCAGAACTAGATAGACAGAGGTTATTCAAACACCAACAATACTTTGTTACCCTTAGTCTTCTGTTGCAGACAACAGCCCACAAGTTTTCTCAAGTAAGAAATCAGTGTGTATTGTGTACCCTAACAGTAACAGTGATACCTAAACTGCTACAGGTACCATAAGTATGAAAGAAAGGAATTTGTAAGTTGGTGAATGACAGGAAGACATCTAAAGGACAGTCTAATCACAGCTTCTGAAATCGTCACATATGCAACTCTAGCAATTCAAATTAATGGAGGCCAGAAAGAAGCCCCAATGTTGACTTACATTTAAAAGTGGATGAATAAAAAACAGGCAAATTCTCATTTCAGTGAGTTCACGTGAGTATTTCAAATAAAAACTTACTTCATCTCCCTCTTCAATTAATGCCTGTATTGTACTAAAGAGAGATCCATAAGCTCCCACGGTCACCAGGATATCTGTGAGAGGATCAATCTTTCTTCCACAAACTCTCTCGTACACTTGAGACAAGGCTTTCACCAATGACGGATGTCCCTGTTTAAAGCAAACAAATGCAACTGATTGGTGTGTTCTTGACAATGTACAGGGTGTTTCAAAAAGACGGACCCAATTTCAAAGCAATTGCAGAACACAATTGGGTCCATCTTTTCAAAACACCCTACAAAGCCTATATTTAGGGGGTTTTCCATATATATCAAAACATTTTATTTTGAAATAGAAAAATACGAGATGAGCCCTCAGTGTTAATGGCTGATAAATGCATGGTTTAAAGCTTTTGCACATTAGAGAAGAAAAGTGGTTTCAATTTATTCACATCTACTACAAAATGCTCTTTGTATATCTCATGGTTTTTAGTTTATATCTTCTTATCACATCTCAGGATAGCTCCAGGTAGCCTATAGGAGAGGCAGGACAGGAGACAGGAGGTGAAAAGGGAATACTCCAGCACCAATTCATCCTCACCTCTTTTAGTCTCTTTCCCACCTGACCATATTTCCATCTGAAGCTCTTTTTGTTGCCTTCCTTATCTTTCAACTAAAAATTATTTGGTGCAAGGGGAGTATTTTTATTCTGTTTATATACTGCTGATAAAGAGCACCTGTGATCAGAATAATGATTCATACAGTTATATCCCAAATCTCAGAGCACCATGTGTGTTCCCTATAGGGACATGGCAGTTAACCTACTCTTCTCAATATGTGCAAAGAACAAGAAAACAAACAAAAGATCATATACAATACAGAAGTAAGAAGGTACAACTCTGTTTACTGAGAAGGACTGCATGTTTCCTGCTGTGAAAATATTTTTTTTGTTTTGAATACTTGGTAGAAATAGAAAACAGGTCCTTGACAAAATGCAATTATGTAACAGAAACCCTTCTCTGAAGTATTAAACATTGTACCTCTACACACAAGGCATAATATCATGAACCCTTCTGTAAACAAGAACATCACCATAAATTAAGGTTTATAAGTCATTGCTGATTCAAATGACAGACATTTCTTGCCAGGAGTGTGTCAGCAGCGCAGGAATGCTGCACCACCCAAGTCACATTAGGTCAGAGCTCCACAGTCATGACAGGCCTGAGCGCCACTGGGAGCTGAGACAATATCTCAGTTATCAGATGGACGTGCATCATTCACACTCATCCCTCCTGTATTTGCTAACACAAACACTTCTGTTCAAAAACCCTAGAAATGCAGAAATTTGTAGAGGAAGTGCAAAGGCTGAAGATGGAAATATTGGTAAAAATTCCTTTTTAATTACAATCTACAGTATATCTGCAAACATTCGTAATTATCACGGGAATTATCGAAGTATTTGGAAATAACAAAGTGACAAGTAAATACTGAATAATTGCATGCATTGGTAAAATTGTATTTATGCTTGATTTGCAAACTGGTTTAGAGAACCAGTTTGTGAATATTCACCGGAAGGTAGACTACAGCCCGTTCTCTCTGTAACTTTTCCCCCTGTGCCAAGCTCCTCCAAAACCTTGTCTGCCTGGTGTGCAAAGACTTTTCAGGTACCTTATTGTAGGTGAGAAACATACTAATGTTTGGTCCAGTTCACTAAATCCCAGCCATCTTTTGTGTGTATTCAACACTAAATAATTGCTTTATACTTGTAAGTTTATATATAGCTTTATATATGTATACATATATATATATATCCTATTTGCAGAGACTCTTTGCACATAGCTAGAAGTGATTAAACAAATAGACCCAAATGGTAATGGGTCTATAAATTATAAGGAGACTCAATTCACTGAGGATTTTTTTTCTTTCCTTTCTGTTCTTGTGAGGCCCCTGAGTGTCCTAATACACCTTAATGGTCCAGATCAGCCTCTCCAGGGGCCTCTGCCAAGAGCAGTGCCACTGTTCCAGGGGCTTCATTTAAAGGCTATGCAGTAGGGTTGCTGGTCTGCAATTCAGTTACAGCCACACCTGTACCTGGCCCTAGACCCTGCTGATCCCAGCCCCTACCTGTACATTGATTTTGTGGCTTGACCTTGGACCTGCCTTGTCACCCTAGACATGCCCAGTGACGGATGGGTTATGTCTAAGCATGGTCAGCATTGCTGTGCCTGACCAGTGGACTGACTTCCCAGCTGGCCCTCAGGCCCACCTCACCACCACAAGCTTGCTGGGTGATCTGGGCTGACCACAGCCACCATCTCTGGGCCTGCTCAGGTGCTGTGGGACTGGGCCCTGGCTGGGGAGACCTGCACCCTGCTTGCAGTGATAGCTTGTCCTTTAGGTGGCTGCCAGACACTGCTGCTCCCAGGCAGCTCTGATGCATGCAGATTCTCAGAGAACAGACAAAAAGTTATGATGGAATACATATAGATATATATAACAGCCAACACAAATGCTGGCCTATCGACCTATACATGGTTTTTCTAACACTGTTGCATAACATGGTCATCTAAAAAAAATATTAGACAGTCTCCTTAGATTCTTGTAGCAATCCTGACGTGTGATTCTCAATTGTGTAATACAGTTTATCTTTACCACAAAATAAAAGAAAGACAAAGCAAGCAAGGAAGTGGTCATACTCAAACAGTAAGTCTATTTGAATATCCTGCCTTGGACAACAATAAATGCCACACACACTCAGCTCAAGACAAATTCTACAAGCCAACTTACAGAATGGGTAGTGACCATCTTCCAGGGGAAAATATTAGAGTTTTCATCACTTTCTTATCTCCACTGAAATCTACTAAATGTTACGGGTGAATCTTTTCTTGATCCTAGAGGTACTGTCTCAAGTGGTATCAAGTATTTCTCATTCTACCATTATTCTATCTGATTCATGTTTATATTGGACATAAATGTATAATTTACACTCTTTAAACCATGAATTGACTCTTTGAAGATGTTCTGTCCTACATGTGCTCTACCACTTTGCTCTTGCTGAAGGATTCTGCCTTGAAGAAGCTTACACAGAGGATATTCATTAGTAACAGATAAGGCTACTAGATTAACTTAGTTTGGGACATAACCGTACAAGCTACATATAAAATCAATTTAAAGCAAAGTCAATTTTTTTCCCTGTGGCATGCTCTCCACTGAACTTGAGTCCTCAACCTCCCCAGTACTTACAAAGCCTCGTGTGTACTGGTTCAGTCTGTCAACTGCTGCTGCCTTTGCGAGCTCTTCTTTAACGTAGCTGGGAGGGGATATGTCAGGAAGGCCTTGACCAAGATTAACAATTGAGGGATCTGCTGCCACCTTTGTAAATTCAACCCTGAGGGAAGAAAACACCTTAAAATTAACATTAGCAGATAAAATTATGTTTTCCTTCATTATCATTAAAAGCAAAAAAAAAAAAAATTTCACTTTGCCAAATTCATAGCAATGGAAACAGGTTTAAGTAGAGAGCTCACATGGAGAGATGGGGGCTGGGACAATGGTCACAGGAGTCAGAGGGAACCCAATAAAAGGTGAACTTTCTGCACCCACGGAATAACTTTTCTGCCAGCAGAACTGTGCTCAGATGTGCACATGCGCAAACACACAGTAACTCTGGATATGGGCAGAAACTGAACACTACCCTGTTTGTAAAATGAAGTAGACCTAATTAGAACAGACACATTAAATGATTTAAAGGCTAGATTCTGTCAAGTGAAGGTGCCATTTAAAATACCCAGTCACTTCAGAGTGGTTTTTTTGTTGTGGTTTGTGTGTGTGTGTGTGTAATTTTATGCAGACTGTTTCACGCTGTTCATTCATTAGCTGTTCCTACTGGCCTGCCAGATATGAACATCAGGATTTTTGAACATCTTTCTTCCCCCCTTCACAGGTAAGCTTTACATTTTACCCTTTCCTCCTCAGTCAAACGTTAACAAGATTTAGGAAAACAAAACACCAAATAAAACCAAAAATACTGACATAGTATCACAGTTCTGTCTAAAACTAATACAAATTGCTAAAAATGAGTTTGAGGCTGGGTGACGAAAACACCTTGTGTATATATATATATACATATGTAGCTACATATATAGCATACATATACATATATATATATACACACATATATATGCATACAACTAATGTAAGCCCTGAACTGTGTTTTTACCAACTTTGACAATATTGCTTTAAGACCAATTTAACACCTAGAAAAAAAGTGTATTAAAATAGTGAGCTAAATTATAAAGACACATATAATGGCTTTAAAAAGAAATCTGACTCACTGGGTAAACACAAATCAAGTGTAAATGAAATACGTTTCTCAACAAAATTAATATTTAAATTTGAAAGTTAGTTATACTACCATGCCCAAGAGTTATATTTGTCTTATGTGGTTTACTAGATGAAGAGAAGCCCAAGCCTAATATTTAAACCTCAAGAATAAGAATTAATTCACACTTTTAAGTGAATTTGGTTCACTGCTTCTAAGCAGGTACCAAATATATATCAGCAGAGACAGCAAGTGCTATGTACTGTCTTATTGGCAATAATTATCAATTTGGAAAGAAAATGTCAGCCAAAGACTTTTTTTGGAATTTGCAGATATTTTCCTTCTACTTACCAAATATTGCTATCAAGACCTTCAATTCGTCTTGTGTTTTTGTGTCTGAAGGCCATTGTCTGCAGGATCAAAATAACAGACAGAAGGGTTTTGTTAAGAAAGACAAAGTACTTTATTGTTGGATTCTGCATGACTGTGCTGGCTTGACTGAAAACAAGTTAATTTTCTTCATGTAGTTAGAAACCTTTCTTTTTTGTAGCTAGCATGGTAATTGTTTTAATTTAGTTTGAGAACAAGAAATAACACCCTGGGACAGAGTTAATGTTTTTAACTGCTCTGGTCTGAGCCAAGGACATTCTGAGCTCTGCCCACAGGTGTGAGGCAGTGAGGAAGGGGGATGCGGATGGGACAGAGCTTGACTGACACCCAGACTGATCCATAAGAGTATTCCATCCCATTAGCATCATGCTTCATATTTAAAGAGAGCTGGAATCTTCCAGCTTGGTCTCTTGGAGCCAGGACAGAGACAAGTTCAGGGCAGTTCTGTTCGGGACTTTCTTTCTATCGGCCTTTGCCATCCTGCCGTTTGCAGCGGACTCTTGGACCTTTCTCTCTCTTCTCTCTCCGGGATCAGCTCTTCAGGACCAGGTGCTCCTTCCTGCGACTGGCTGCTTGGTGCACACAGAGTTTGTGAGGAATTGTATTTAGTATCTTCTATTCTTTTATATTATTCTTCCTTTTTATATATATTATTAGTAGTTATTAGCATTATTTTATAATTCTATTAAACTGTGTTTATCTCAGTCCACAAGTTTCTCCCTTCCCTTTCAATTCTCTCCTCTATTTGGGGGTGGGAGGTTATATTGCTAGCTCGGGTCTAATCATGACAATGACAAACCCTGCATCATGCTTTCTCAGATATACCATTCATTAAAGCTTCTATAATAGCTTGAATTCAGACTAATAAGAAAATACCCAAAAATGTCCTAAATTCTCATTCATCATTATCTAAAGCCACTGAACTTTCAGCACGGATGGAGCAGGGGCATAATTTAGCTCAATAGCTTTAAAAGATGACCTAAAAAGAAAAAAGAAAAAAAAAAAATAGGCTACATTCTTTTTCTTTTCTATGATACACTAACAACTTAAAGACTGTTATTTGTAGCCAGGTTCCTGCTCAATCCAGTTTGGAAAGCGTACATCTTCAATGTAATTTTATTTATTAAACTCATGGGTAAGAGGGAAACAGCAAAGACATTTCCTATTTTCATTCAGACTTCTAAAACTTTAAAGGATTTACGTACAGCACAGCAAAACCACATTAGAACATGTTTTTGCTGTATATTCAGCCCCTCAGTTAAGGTGTTGGAAAACTTCTTTAGAATAGACTTTCAATGAGTACTCTCCATAAAGTCAGAGAAAAACATATTGATGGTTGTGGTACTTTTAAGCTAAAAAGAGAAAAGTTAGTGGAAAAAAGAGATTTATTTCTATGTGCAAACAAAAGAAGTGCAAGCCCATTTCTGTCTTTGCAAACCAGCTTGATACTGGAAAGAAATTACATAGGAATTATATAGTCTCTCAGTACTCCAGACACTCCTGTTTCTTTGAGTCAGACTACTGATTTTAGTGACTTTTACCACTGGTAACTATTGTTATTGTCTGCAAGATTCAAAACCTATACTCTAGCTACCCTACTCTGAAAATAAAATGTCTGCATTACCATTACATTCCAAGTTTCAACTTCGAATCAATGGGAATGACTCACAGTGGAAATACTATGCAGGCACATGTTAGTGCTCAACCTGTTCACCGTACTGAAGGTACCACATACATAACAATTTGTAAAGTGGGAAGCTAGAAAATTAACAGACACATCTCTGTTCATATGTCTTCTCTAGAGATCTCATTCTGACCTCATCTATGAGACACAAGCACTAGAGGAATCAAGCACAGGACACATTTTATTTGTCCAAAGGAAGAAAACCATTAAGATAACTAGACAGCTAATGTTGCACCTTCTTGACACAGAACACAGAGGGAGTTCTGACTAGGTAATCTATACTGCATCTATTTAAAAACACACATATGGTTGAGAAGATGAATCCAATTTTACAGTGCATGTCTTGGTAAATATGATTAATGTTTGGCTGTACTGTATAACTGTACAAATAACTGTAATACTGTACAAATAACACAGGTACTACTTAGACTGAGCCCCCTACACACACCTTTTCACATGTTAGACTACTTCTCACACTACAAGGAATAAGACCTCTCGCCTTGAATCTTTCCAGTGAATAATGAGAACTCTGTATTCTGCCACATGTAAATTTGTTCCATTGACCAGCTCCTCTTGAAATTGTTTCAATTTTCTAAAAGCTAAAGGTTTATCAACTGCATGACTTTCATAATTAACTCTACAATGTAAATTTTAACTGCATTAAGTAACCTTCCCTAGCTAAAATTTTATTAACCAGTAAAATAAGGATCCACCTTACAGTTCTCATACTATTTTAAGTTTAAATATTCCATTACTTAAGTTTTCCTATTTATTTTTTCTTGTGCCTTGAAACTAGTTTTATAACAGAACAGCTGGACCTGCATTAGTTTTCAGGTTTTCACAGATTCACCTTACAGTGAGATTCAGGTCCACCTTATTAATCTGAGAAAGCCAACCAATTAACTGACATTTTAAAATGATACCTTAAGCAACACTCTTCTTTCACAAGGTCAGGAGAATTCTTAAGACTCTTACATTTTAGCACAGTTAAGTCATCACTTGATAATCTTCGAGCCATTTCTAGGTGCAAGGCTAGGATTTCCATGAGTTTAAGATCAGTGTTAAGCAGCATCAAGCTCTAACTCTGACCTCCTGCTTTCCATAACACCTTCTGTCAGGGAAAGCACCTGATAGAAAGTCAGGTGCTACTCATATTTATCTTTCTTCCTAATGCAAAGAAACTTGTGATTAAATTTAACGGTAATATGTTTAATAACAACAGAAGCATGGTGCATAATTAAATTGTAGAATTTATATGTCAAAAGCTACAAATGAAGGCAAGATCTTCCGAAAATTTAAAAACAAAACAATCAAGATTAGATTTCAGCATGTTTAGTGAGAATATCCAACTCCATTATATAGAATATAAATACTGACAGCTTATGAACAACTGGCTGAGGCAAATGATGACCTTCAAAAAGTGGCTTGCACATTCAAACTTCTCATATGGGTAAAATGTACCACAACTATCCAGTATAATGGTTTGAACATCTGTTTTGAAGGATCTGACATTTGCCTTGGTTGACCTGACGTGCTGACTAGATAGACATCTGTCCTGACCTGCAAACACAATTTACATTCCAATGTTCTATAAGAAATGCAAAGTGCAACCTACAACCTACCATGTTGCAAAGTTCTGTTTTCTCTCAACAAAACCAGAAGACTTAAAATTATGTTAAACAATCTTATAAGTAGTTAAACTGGGAAACGGAGAGGATTCTATATAAAATTAAGTTTGAGATACTTGTATACCCTGTGTTATTGCAATATCAAGAAGCACCACTACTCTTATTTAATTAAATGAAAACTGAGGTGCAAAGAAATTAATTTTTTTCCCAAATGTCTGTGATAAAGCTGTCTCCTGCATCTCAAGCTCTATTGCCCTAACTGCTGGGCAATCCTTCTGGTGCAATGTGTGCTAACATGACTTTAAAGACTGGAAAGGATACACAAAGCAATAATCACCAAATATGTGTTACGCTAGTGTGGTTAAATATTTGACTGATTCAAATATCTTATAGTGTTCTTGATATTAAATGCTTGGATTAATGTAACAAAAATAAGGAAAACACAGCTAATGCATATATACTGGCATCATTGCAAAATTAGTGCATCTCAAAACTATTTTGTGCAGTATTTTAACCTATGAAGCTGAAGGAATACTTACTGCAGAGGCTGAAAGTTTCCTGGATCTGGAAAGCAAATCTGTTCCTAGTTGGGATGGTCTAACACCAAGGCAACAGAAGCTTCGTGAAGCAAAAAGCATGCCTGTACAATAGTGACCTGAAAAAACTTACAGATCCCAGGAATTAGTTTCTACACATCACTAAGCAATTCTAAAATATAAGAACCCCTTCTTGTCTCTTCAGTGATTTTGTTTCATTTTCATTGAAATAAATTCTAGTAAATTATTACCTCATCATGTTTGTATGCATCGAGAAGGAAACTTTTACCTGACAGTGCTGCAAAAGGTTTCTGGATGTCCTCTAAAAGGACGGTTTCCTGTATTTGACAGCACTGATCTTCTTTTCCTTGAATTTCAATTAAGAGTGTATTCAATTCAAGGTTCTAAGTCTGTTAGAATTGTTGCAAACATGTGTTTGTGTAATAAAAATTGCTATTACAATTGCAATTTAGACAGCAAGAGAAAGAGCCCAATTTTTAAAAAGTCTCACAGCTCTAAAACTGGTTGCCATTTTCAAATGTTTCAAATCAGATATTCTGCAACTGAGATAGTTAAGATCACCAGTCATACTGGAGAGGCAGACCTACACCCTTTATAGATATGTAAACTATGCTAAGTTTTGCCACAGTGACTTAGCAAACATCAAGTATCTACCATGGCAGGAAACAGTTAGAAAGGATGTTCTGTGTGGAGTAACAAATCATTCACTGGTAACGTGTGCCCTGTTAACCAAGAACTATAAAAAAGAGGAGTTGGAACTTCAGGCAACTATTTCAATAATGTGTTTTTCAAACATTGCCAAAATGACTGAAATGCGTAAGAGAAAACCATAACCCATAGACCTCTGTGAGGAACACAGTAGCCACAGCAGTATAATTATTAACTTTGTTTTTCATTGTTTACTCATTAAAGAACAAATAATCCCTGCTTCTACCGAGACTTTGCCACCTGAAAAGGGGAAGAAAACCAAGAAGAAAGAAAACAACTATACTATTTGTGTTAGAAACAAAGGAATACCATTGCCTGCTTTGCTTACAAAAACTAATTATGTAACATACTATCTTAAAATGTGACTATAACAACAGTACTGTTCTCCCAGGCTCAGACTAGAGACAGGCTTACTCTTGCAGCACACTGCAAACACTTGCAGGGACAAACATGCCTGTTTTTGCCTGTTTCATTTTCTATTGTGGAGTAGCAAAATTAAATTAAGAAATTTGCAAACCTTACATGCAAAACTAACTTGCAACTTTGTAAGAAAAATTATTATCAGCTGTGAATATTTCTAGCATTAGTGCCATGTTTCACAGAAAGATGGTGAGGTATTTGACAAGCCATTATTTGACACGAGGCAATCAGACAAAACCACAACACAGCATGAGGGGCAGCAGACCTGTAGCCACCATGGCATAGTCAGTCCCTGCAAGTACCTGAAATACCTGAAGTAAAAAATTAAATCCACCTTTAACACCACAGAAACGTAGACATTGTGAAAACTTTATGAGGAACATAGCAGAAACAACACTGGTATATAACATTTGTCCCACTACATTTCAACCTTTGTGACACTTTTCCAGCAAATGCTGAACACCATTTGTTCAGACTCACAAGCACTCAGAGTTAAGGCTGCTGGGCACTAAATGGAAAAGCCTCATGTAAAATACTTGTTTGACTTTTTCTTTCTAAAAATACCTCTTTCGTGCAACACTGAGTACTTCCATTGAAACTACCCTGGGAAGTAAAGGCAAAGGCCTTCTTAATAGAACCAGATTATTTTCCCACAATGATCTCAAAAAATAAAAGCAAGACCTACTTTTTTTTTTTTTCCAGGCACACACATTCCCACTATAATTGTATATGACATGTTAATACATCTCACAGGCTCAAAAGACTTATTCACTGTTACTTTTAGGATGAGTGCACACTTAATTATTATCCCTGTATGTGTTTTGGCAATGACCAAGAACATACAAGACATTAATGAGATGTTTTATAATGCCCTGAAGTACATTTTTCTCATCAAGATAGAAACCCATGCTGTGCTTTATAACCACTCCAGCACAGATACAACCTCTGAGTTACAGGCTGTTTTGCTCCCATCACAGCTGCCCAGCCTCCTGGTCACACAGTACCCTGACCCTACTCTGGAGGCATTCAAGACCTGCCTGGCCGCCTTCCTGTGTAACCTCATCTAGATGTTCCTGCTCCAGCAGGGGGATTGGACTGGATGATCTTTCGAGGTCCCTTCCAATCCCTGACATTCTGTGATTCTGTGATCCCAGATGCTGCTGTACCACCAGGTCATTTTACTAAAAGTAACATGTTTGTAGTGAATTTATTTTTTCCCTTTGAAACTGAAGGCCAAATGCTGCTGTGCCTTTATTTGAGCTTCAGTTATAGCACCTCTGTGAAAACAATGTCTTTGGGCTTGAAAGACTCATGGGGAGACCCCTTAAGCTGCTGCATTTTTGCACATCAGTCATCACATTTAACTGTGCAGCCTTAGTGACAAACATTACTAGAAGCACTGCAAGCACATCAGCCACCACAATAATGTAAATACAATCCCTGTTACATTTGTGTTGTATTTTATATCTGTTGGACATGCAAACGTGGAGAATATCACATCACAGTCAAACTCTGTGAAGGCTTTGAAAGACCTTCTCTTTACATGCGTCTAGAGGATGAAAGCTTTAGAGAAAGAAAAGGTGCCACCTTATTGAGGCATCTCTAAAACTTCTTTTTCCTACCATCTAAAAGTAATAAATGACATGTCAAGCCAAGAGAAGTGCTGATCAAGCTGCTGGACTCAGGGAAGCTGGGTATTATTATTAAGGGCACTGAACTTCGAAAACACAGTATGTGAAGGATTTGTGATAGCAGTCAACATTTTGTCATTTCTTCTTCCATTATCTACATGGAACTGAGAAAACTTATCATGGAGGAATACTTTTTACAATACAGGCTGAAAAGAGGGACGAGGTTGCGGGGTGTGCTCCTCACTTCTCCCCTGACCCCCAGCAGCTTTGCAATTCAGCCCCTTTGCACTGCCGCGTTATCCACAGGCATGTACAGCCTGAAGCGCTCCGCCTGGGCAGCGCCGACTCTGCAAGGCCGGACACCGCCGGGCACCGGCAAACCTCCCCTCACCGACAGGCCCCGCGTTCAGCAGCGGCCGCGGCCGGCCCGGGGACGCACCTGCCCGGTACCACCCCGCGTCCCCCGGCCCCTCGGAGGGACAAACGCGGCCCCCGCCACCTCCAGCTCACGCTGGGGGACAGCGAGGCCCAGCCCGCCCCGCGGCCGCTTCGCCCGCAGGCCCTGAGCAGAACAAGGCCCTGGCGGCAGAACCTCGGCTCCCGCCCCACGCACGCCGCCACTCACCGCCCCGTCAGCGCCTCCGCCGGCCGCCGCTCGGGGAGGCGCGGAACCGCCGGGGCGGAACTCAGAGCCCGCCGGGCCCGCCCTGAGGGGCGGGGAGCGCCCGTCTGCCCGCCGCCCGAGAGCGCCCCCGCGCGGCGCCTCAGGGGAAGGGGCGGGAGAGCCCTGAGGGAAACGGCGGCCCCGCGGGTCCCTCCCTCCTCACCCGCCCGGGGCAGCTCACCCACGGGGCCGTAAGCGGCCGAAGAGAGTGTAAAGCTGCATAGCCCGAGATAGGTGAAGTCTTGCCCCGCACTCGGAGCGGGAGGGCGGGCGGGAGCGGGCTGGCCAAGCCGGGTGTCCCGAGGGAGCCACCGGCAGGTGTCCCAGAGCCGGCGGGGCCGTGAGGAGCGGGGAGCGGGCGATGGCACCGGCGGGCACGGCCTGGAGAACGTGGCGGGAAGGGCCGGGCCGTGCTCCGAGGGGGCAGGTGGTCCCCAAAGTTGACGCCAGTCGCTGTGCCCGGGCAGGCGGCTGAGGTGGCGCCGCGCCGAGCGCTCACCCGTGGGCCGGGCGGTCACCCGTGGGCCGGGCGGTCACCCGTGTGCCGAGCGGGGCCGAGGCTGCTGCTGAGGAGAGTTCTGCGCGCAGAATGAGGCTCAGCGACTTGGCTGAAGGTTTTACCAAGTGTCTCGCGATCTCTAAGTTGAATTATGTTTTTTCTGTTCTCTTCGTGCTCAAATACTTCTCTGATATGGAGCTACACACACATATATGTAGCATCTCCCAAGCAACATAAAAACTGATGCTCCGTTGGGATAACTGGTAACTAGTCACCTTCCTTGGGCTGTCTTTCTGGAAGGAATAATGTGTCAAAATCGCTAACAATAATCTCATACCCAAGTTAACCCCTGATGAGGAAAAGAATGGGGGTTTCCAGATTTTTTAAGGTACTCCACAAAGTCACAGGATTTGCATTTCTAAGATTCCCCTTAACAACCAGAACAGAGACTTACTCCATTTGTAAATTAAAAATTTCCCTTTAATCAGCACCTCATCATCACTAAATTTGATTATTCAGTTAGAAATATATATATATATATTTGAAATGGTTTTTGCAAACTGTTTTTGCTACTTTTATGGATCTTTACAAAACTGATGTACCTTAATATCAATATCACTGTACAAAGCTTTAAGAAAGAGGAAAGTTGCAGAACCTCGGTTGATTTTGTATGCTGAGTAACACTGTGATCTTAACATGTGGTATCTCGGACTACTGCAGAGCTGAAAGAGCTTCACAAATCAGATATTTACAGGGGCTTGTCATGACATTATGTGTCAAATGCATTTCTTGTTCTAAAATATCCAGTAATGCAGATAAGTATTTTAAAAAGAACTGTACAAGCCAATAAGAAAACACCATATGTAGCAAGTCTTCATTGTTTTGGTTTTTTTTTTTAATGTCGATGCTAGAAAGAAGTCTGGTGTATCAATAATTATCACAAAGAGATGGATTAGCAGGCAGAATGCAGATATTATCAAATGGGATAGATACAGCTACTACTTGGATATCATTACTGCATGTATTGTGTTATATATATAACCATTATATATATTCATATAAAATGGAAGAGTGAGAGCTGATTGGAGAGAACCAGTTTCATAGAACAAACTAGAACACCTCTAATTGGATATAGAAATACACTGACAAAACCAGAACAAAATAGCAAAATTAAGAAATGAGTCCCAGCTATTGGTTTTGATCCTAACAAGGATGCGCGAATAACTTAACACTTTATTCCTTTTTTCCGTCATGCTTTTTGACAATTTTCTTGGTCTGAAGCGTGGTGCTCCTGCTGGCAGAGAGGAGCTCTGCAACGATCCACCGGAGGGCAGCAGATCCCAAACCTTGCCGTGTCACAAGGCGCTTCAAAAGGAGGGAAAAAAAGGCAAAAAAACCAAACCCAAACCGAACGCCAAAAAACTAGAAAACTTAAGCTTTCCATTTGGTTTGTCACGTTGATGCCCATATTTTTCACAGAATATCGTATACAAAGCAGACATCATGGGGAAATCCATGCAATGCTATATTTTCTGGACTTCTGTATGACACCACTGCTCCAGGTCCGTGATGTGAATAGCTGAAAAGATGTTGTTAAGATACTGCTGATTCATCCTCAGCTGATGAAACAAGCACTGTTTGAGTCCTTACCCTGTTAAGTGTTGCTCCGTGTTTACCAGATCAGCTGAGACAGTGAAGAATAAAGGCGATTTTAATGTCTTGTCTACCCCAGCTGGCTATGACATTTACAAGCACGAGTCAATAGGATCCTCTGCAGTTTAACTAACATGGCAAAGGGAATATTTTCTGTTCTTTTAGTTACAATTCTATAGCGTCTGGTGCAACAGTTTTAATTTTATTTCAGTTGAAGTAATATGAAAAAAGATTAACATGTCCAACTTATGCTACAAAGTCTGTTGTAGTTATGGACCACTATGAAAATTCTCCCCCAAAACTGACAATTTAGTTTATTTAACTTAATGGCATTTCATACTTTAAGCAGGAAAATCTCACTTTGTGTATCAGACAGAAGGTCTTGAGGAAGCCTGTCTCAACAGTGTTAGAGAAACTGATGGAGCAGACAAGTCTTGCCACACTTGCAGCAATGTGAAGGGCCAAAACTAAGGTTTCAAAGATTGCTAAGTTAAAAGGATTTTCCAAGTTCTGGGACAGCAGGGAAAACAGGAACACTGACATCTGAGCTTATGATTAAATCATCTTTTGAACTCAGCATTCAACACTATTCATAAAATCAAATCAGTCCTTCATTCCAGGACTCAGCTGAAGTCATAAATGTAGGTATGGTGAAGTATTTGCCTTTTCAGATTTATCTTTCATACTTAGAACTAATATTTATTTCAATATTTAAAGTAAGTAATTTTCCTAGCACCTGCATTAAGCTTTTTTGTCTTTTTTTAAGCACCCCAAGTATTTCACACTGACTTTCAGTTTAGAAGCATCTCACTCATTTTGTAAGTGCATAGTAATGCATCCTGATTTTTTGATACAAGTCTTGCATGGCTGATCTAACTGCTCAACACATTCTCATTCACTAGAAGTAGTAATTAGTACACTTTTTTGTTAGTTTGTTTTAATGTCATCCAGCAACATCTTATTTGTAAAATAGCAATGGCAGTCAGGAATCTCTACACTTCAAAACAGATTAGCGAGTGCCAGTTCAACTGAAGAGGAGAAAATTACTTGGCAGAACTTGGATGCACAAACCACATAGCAAATCAGCTGAGTTCAGCTCTGTTTTGTCTGTTGGAGTTTTCTACCCTAGCTGCAGAAGATAAGACCCTAATGAACCTGTATCTTGGTCAAATCAAAGTAGACATGAAAAACATAAAATTTAAATCAGATTTCCCTTGGGATATAGCCAGTACTTTCCAAAGTGGTATTATGCAAGGCATAAAAATAAAACCTTACTTGTGGCAATTCAAAAAGGCACATGTGTGTTGTAATTTCTTTTTTACTTTAATTTAGGGCCCTGAGGATTTTTGTCAAGAGGGAAAAACGTGGAATTAATGATGGGACATAAAAGTCTTTGACACAGTCTTGTTTACTAACAAGAAATGGATGAAAGCCTGTTTTTTCTGATCCCAAAAGCAACTGGGCAGCAGATGAGAGAATTTCTTTTCTCACAGTTCCTCTTCTTAGTACTTTACCTTCTTCTGTTCTTTTTCTTCTTCAGAACTGCACAGCTCTGCTGTGCTAATAGTCCTGCTTTTCCAGCAGAAGCACAAGGCAGACAGGCTGATGCCTGCAGCAGCTCCATGTCCAGTCCCGTACACACGCCTGTGCCACAGGTCAGGCAGGACACCCACACACCTCTGAGCTGTGGGTAATTTGGAGTCTCTTGGCTAGGAAGTACAGCCCTTACCCCCAGCCTGTTACCACGCTGATGCCTCTCAGTCTGCCTTGTGGCTGTAAGACCTGTTCAAGGAAAATAGTATGAATCGTGTCTTTTGCAAATATTTATTAAAGAGATGTTCTGAGGAAATAGTGTGCTATCGTAAATACAATGTACAATAGTATAGATGAAGAAATATGACCTAAATATCTTGCAGGCCTACTTTATTCCTAAAGGCCGAGTCCAGCCAGCTTCTGGGTTGGGGCAGAGGATGTGGCTATTTGGCTGCTCCTACACTGAGTGACTAATGCTGGGTTGCATCAGGGGAGTCTAGGAAGCTGGAAATATTTCAGTGAGAATTTCCTATATTACTCACAGTATGTAGTATTAAACAAATGCATTTCAGTCATATGGGCTGAGCTGTATGACTCATGTCTAACTACATTTTTTTATGATTAATATTATTTATTTTGATTCACCTTCAAAAATAATGACTTTTCTTTGCCTCATAGGCTGCACTGTAATGATTTACTTATCAGATAGTAGCTACTGTATATGCTTGGCACTATTTTTAAAAAGGCATCATAGCCAATTAGTTTGATCCTGGAGTTCAGATTATACTGGCTTTATTGCCTCTGAAGATCTAATCTTAGCAGATGCTGAAAACACTCCAATTTTGAATGACCTCATGTATTTTGTAAATCTCAAAGAAAATTGCATGCAACTGCAGAGTGAAGCGGGTGGTGATAACTTTAGCATTTCTTAGCAGTACCCATAAACAAATTAATAATAATTTATTTGGATATCGTTCATACTGCAAAGGCCAATTATAAATTATGTCTCTGTATCTTTGACTTCTTTATAAACCAATATATTTTTATGCAGTGAAGGTTTGTGGACAAAATTGGCTTTTTTTACCTGTGGGATCAAGCCATTAATAATGAAAATCGGTGTGACAACGGAAGTATTTTCTGACAGATTCCAGAGGTGCCTTCTTTGTATTTAAATTTGGGTAGAGATACTTAGGTATAACAGACCTTTTTGTCTTATTTTTCCCATATTCTGTAGTAAACATAAGGCAAATTTCTGCTTGGGATGTAGCAGCAGCAACTTTCATTATGGATTCCTCAAGATACTGGGAAGAGATACAGTGACATTTTTGCTGGCGGGAGCTACAAATAGTACAGAACTGATGTTTTCACCCTCTGGAGCAATATTGGGAATAAATTTTTCAGATAAATCACTGGCCAACCTCAAACTATACACTAGGAAAGAAGACTGAAGAGAATTATAAAAAAAGGTCCAGAATGAAAGTGTTCTGAAAGACAAATAAATTGCCTTTGGTCTTTTGATCTAACAACTTCCCTGAGGATCTGAGTCTGCAAGGTGCAGAGCAGTTCCTGCTTTATTGTAGGGGCAAATTAAATGGGAAAGAGCTTATACTGCTTGATCCCAAATTTGGTCTTTCAAAATGATGCAAATTAAAGAAACCCTGTAGCTGAAAGTGTTTAAATCGATCGGGTTAATTTTGGTAGCACAAAACTGAGGAGCGACATCACATGTAAACCAGACTGCGGTTCTGAGGGAGCAGCAACTTCTGGTGAAAAAATAGCTGGGGACTATAATCAGCAACAGGAGGTTATTTGAAGGGGATGACCCCCTTGAGCTGTCTCAGTTGAAACCATTCGCCACCTAACAAATAAAGCAACAGTCAGTGATTATATAAAACAGTACAATGAGTAGTTTCCTACTGGAGGATTTCTGATTTCTAGTGTGTTAACCTCCACAGCAAGCATAAAGTTGTCTCCAGACAAGTGCTGAATTGACTAGAAATGCAAGACTTTACAAGAGTGCTGAGCAAACAGAAGCTGGCATTAATGAAATATTTAATGGGTGTAAAATTCTTTCACCTCTGTGCAAAGTGAGTGAAATGTAAAAAATAAGAGAGCATAAGTGAAAGAAAGACCCAGGACACTTGTGAGAAGCCAGGATCTGCATAATAACACATTGAAGAGTGTTTCTTGTGTTTTCACCAGAAAATTATGTCATACAGAGGTTACAATACTGGATTCTTAATTGCGTTTTTATGACTTGTAATTGCAACACTAGAACTGTGCGGTGCAGTCAGAGCATTTGTAAACAGCAGGAGTGAATCGTATTGGGATCCCAAAGCACTACTTTTTTTGCTAGTAGTGTTCTAGCAGATATGCATAAACTATTACTAATGCAGTATTAAGTGTCATGTATGAGCTGTTAATGCCTGTAGGGCTACTATAGCAAACAAACGTTTATTTTGTCTTGAAAGCTCTTAGGAAACAGATACTCATCTTTAGTTGCTCTACTTGGAGTCCACCTTAGAAGTTTTCTTGGAAAGTCTCAAAGACTTCACACAATTGGTCAGTATGAATAAGATGCAAGGATCACCAGGAGGCAAGAATGCAATACCATCTAAAAGAAGCAGAGAGTAATCCTTATTTTTCAGCATTTAAAAACCTGGTAATGACTGGAAAACATCCTGCTTAGAAAAGCATTATTTATTTCACCTTATGCTGGGTGGGGTTTTTTGTTGTTGTTTGTTTTTTTTTTTTCCTATTGCTGTTACGCGTGATATCTCCTTGATCCTGACATTCTGGTTTCTTCTATATTCGAGCCTTTCATTTCTTCTCCAAACTCTTTGAAAATATTTTTTACATGAGAAATATTTCTTCTATATGATATTTTCTAACTAGATCTTCAGTGTGCTTAGCACAGGCTTTTTTCTGAACACAAATCAGGAATCACCTACTGTGTATTCACTTGTTTCCTGTCTTCTAATGAAGGTTTATTCAAGTTAGCCTCAGTATAGCTTTCAGCACTGCTACCTGTTCCAACTTTTAAGACTGAGTACCGCTTTGATCCAATCTTTTGACAAGTTTTCTGTGTAATGTCTCTATCTCCCTTCTCAAAGTCAATTTCTCTGACTGGGAATGTTGGTTTTGGATTGTATCTGTATTTTCTACTCCCCTTCCCCCATCTTTAGCTTACTCGTCATTTTCCTGTGTTTTGAAGTCCACCAAAAGCCGTCATTCAGCAGGGTATGTGAACAGAATCTTTGTCCGGCAAAGTGCTTAATTGTTTTTTTCAGTTGTGTTTGTACAAGTGAGTTAGGAGCACACGTAGTACTGCACTGAAATCAGTCCCGTCTTTGTGGAGAGCAAGAATTAAGCACAATCCTAGTCATTTCTCTCTGCAGTTCTCTTTCCCCTTCCTCTTAACACTAACGCTCCCTCAGTTGTGGACAGTATTCCAACAGCAGTATGACTTGAATGCAAGACAGCTGTATCTGAATATGGTAGTTTCCATCAGCCCTCCCTGTAAAATGTCATACTCTGGCTATTGCTGGCATTTTGGAACAGGTGGCCAGATAGGAAGTGTAGCACTCAATTAAAATTCACTGGAGCACTGTTCTTGGTTTCCATTAGTCACAAAAAGTGCAGCCAATGTTTCTTCTTTATTGCTGTGGTGCTCTGTATACACACTCTACAAAGCAATGCCTGTTGGTCTGGGTAAACGGTGTTCTTAAATATTGACTTAATTTTGTCTGGCATGAGCTCCAGTAGACACTTAATAGTTGTCAATTAAAATCGTCATAGGCTGTGTAGAGGAGATCTTTGGAGACAACAGATCTCTATATATCTTTGTCTGTAAAGTGAGGTTCATGCTAGCAACCCCATATGCCATACATTTCTGATTTTTTTAGGCTTCCTGAACTGTAATGGGCCAAAAAGCCGATATTAACATGCTGCTGTCACTTTATCTGCGCTCACTACCCCACAGGTAGACACAGAGGATAGGTAGCAGCACAGAACAGAGAAAGAAAAAGACCTGTGTTCTGCAGGATGGCCTGTGGATGATGGTGTTCTTGGGATACCCGATGGTCATGACGCTTTTTCACTTAGGTACATCAGGCATGGATGCGTCTCCTTCTCTGAACTGCTGTAGTGCAGTTCAAGAGCTAATGTGTCAGGGGTTTGGAGTGAATATGAAATAGCAGACCCTAAGACTCACAATTTTAGCAATATTGTCAACTTTGACATACTCCTGTCTTGAGCAGAAGCTAAATTGATATTCATGTCCAGCTGATGCTGGATTAAACTTTCATGATTATTGTATTAATGTGATAAGTTAAGAAGACCTCTGCTCACTTCTTGCTGTCCAGCGCTGTGTGGAAGGAGCAGGGTCTGGCCTGAGCTGGGGCAGAGGGCGGGCAGGTCCCTCCATTGCAGGCAGTGCTGTGCCTGCCCACGGCTCCCGCAGAGGGGAGCGTTGGGCTTACACACCCTGGGCCGCAGGGAGAGCCTCAGCTGCAACCACATCATTGCACCAGGAAATCCATGATCCAGAGCATATGTAACAGGTAATTTATAAATTCGCAAAAAGGGGCAAAGAAGCTTTAGCAAATGACAGAAAGAGCAAGTGTGATAATAATCAGGTTGTGCCAGGGTTTGAAATTAAATTATATGGAGAACTATGAAGCTTACATGTTGGGTTTTTGTAATTCTCTTTGGAAGAATAAATGGCAGTATGGCATTTTAGAGGCTAAAGGGTTGTGATCTGCTGGTTCGTGCTTCAGCTAACTATAAAGCTGTAGCTATTCATATCAAAAAATGGGATCTTGAGAAACAGACGGTCAGAAATGCACTTGGTGATCACAAGGGAGGTTGTCATAGGGTGCTTTGTTCAAAGGACTGGCTCAGCTTCAGATAACTGCTGTCAAAGTGATTGCCAATCAAGATGCTGTTGCTCTTGCAACTCCAAGCACGACTGCAGGGTTAAAAGTCAAATATTATATTGACTTTCTGATATTAAAAGGATATTCATTAGGAAATATTTTAATGTGAAATATTTCCTATAAATATTCCTCTGCTATGTAGCTTTCACTTTCTTACTGTATCAGTTTTCCCAAAATCGCACACATAAAAGGATGGAAGTAGATACTCAGGACACTCGTTAGTCACACTGAGCATAACATTTGAAGCTGTTACTTCTTTGGAGATTCAAAGGTGGTTTCGTAACATCTAAATATCAAGTTAAAAAAGATCAGGGGATGGCATGATGTGTGAAATGAAACTCAGCTTTCCCTGGTTTGTCAAGCTGTTGTTTTTCAGTATCTTATAAGTGACTGTGACAAACAATTAGAAAGGGTGTTAGAGCTTGAAAAACATTTTCCAGATAATGTTGCTCAAAGAAGACTGGAAGAAATTAATCCTAAAATAATTGCACTAAGATAACTCCAAAGATGAACTTGATCTGCTAAGTATAGTCAGGAGCTGCAGAGCTAAAAACGGCATTGTTTTTGAGTAGGCGGTTAACAAAATATTCCCTTCGCTCAGATGTAATCGCTTGGAGATTTGTGGGTGAGCCTGATGAGTTGCGTGCTCCCGCTGTGCTTCCCCAGGAACTGTTCAGTAGCAGAGCAAATAGGAACCAAACATAGAAAGTTGAGTTGCAATCTTTTGCTCAAGCAATTATGAACCTTTATGACCTTTAACTTCAGTGTTCCTTCTTAATTCAATATTCTTCTGTTTATTTTTAGCACAAGTAGTTCTTGATTTTGCAGTTTAGAGCAAATAGATCTTGGTTTTATAATTTAATTAAGCATTAATTTGTCTTCCTAGGCTACTACTGAAAAAAATAAAAATGTGGCAGATCCTGGAGACGGACTTTATTTTTGAGTTAGTAGAAAGAAAGCTTTTAGAATAAAGTGTACTTTTACCTATTTGACTCACAGAAAGGAGAAATGGTTCCCATAAGGTAAAATTGATGAAACCATTCCTTGGGGAAACCCTGATAGAGCAGGAGATTTGTCATGATGGTGGAGATTGGGGTACAGTCAACTAAGGAGGTGGCAGATCATGAGCCAAAAGGGAATTGCTGTCCTGGGGAGGCTGCTGGCGCACTGCCTGCTGTTTGCGCAGCCTCGCATGTGGCTCCTGATGCAGTGACTGCAGACATGGCCACGCTGGTGTCATCCTTGTGATGGCCCTTGCGCCTTCCCTGAGCCTGGATACTGTCAGACTACATCACCCTCAGTAAAAACTATCAGCCGAACCAAATATGAAACACATTCTCTGCTGCCTGCTAACATGACTGCAAACTAGTGAAACAAACATGCTTTTTTTTTTTTTTACAACATACATGTTTGCATTAGTATTTCTGTGTGTTTGGATTAAAAAGAAAGTTTCACTTCTATTTGTAATTAGTTTCACTTTTGGCTCAGCTGCAATGTTTGCATTTCAAAACTGTATTGCAAGAAAGTATGTAATATTTAATGTCTAAGTTGAAACTAATAATAATGCATACTGAATATGATTTGCAAATTGTTATTTTTGCAAAGTTTAGTGTCTGTGCTGTTTAAATGAAGAAAGTTTCTGTACAGCTTTGAAGAAAAGGATTTTTGTGTTTTATGAAGAAAAAGCACTATTTTTAAAATATTCCCTTTTTCCACGAAACTGATGACTAGACAAACAACAAACATTACAAGAGCAGAGTGAGTGTAAGGAGGATAATTATATTGTAAATAGAATTTTGAATACATTTTTGCAATGGAGTTGTTAAGAATGAAAATATGGCAGGATAATCATGTGAGTAGATTGAGCTGGTTTTTATGACTATGAGGGGGCAGACACAGCCCCTTTGTCCCAGTTATTGGCAGAAGTCTAGGTAAGAATCCAGATTTTCTTTCAGATTCCAGCAGAATCAGCCCCTTCAGACACAAGGAGGAGGGAGAAAGAGGAAGTGAAGCAGGAGAGTCAGGTGGATCTATGATTGACTTTAAAAACATTCTGTATATTTGTGAACTTTTTATACTGTTATCAGGTTTTCATTGGAACTGAGGAGCCACAGAGGCTCTTTGCCATACGGTAATACGGACTTTCGTCTGTCCCTTGCAAGAAGGGGGATCGCGTTGGATGTACCTGGCGGCAGCCACGAGCCCGCGGCTGCAGCACGGACAGCGCTAGTGCGGCTGGGGGGGGCGCGGGAGGGCCGCGAGCTCGCTTCAGTGTCACCGCGCCGTGACATTCCCCGTGGCCCCGTCGTGCTTTCCTCGGCTGGACGAGCCCCGCTCCTTCCGCTGTCCCCCGCGGGCCTTGGGTTCCCCACTCCCGCCGCCCGCGCAGCCGCCCCGGGGGCCGCTCCGGAGCCCGCGCCCCTTCCCCCGGCCGGCGCCCCAACCCAGCCGAGGCCTCCGGTGTCCGGAGAACCGCGCGGCCTCAGTCAGACTGAATCGAGTCTCTGCCAGTGTCACCACCTTCGGTGTTTATTTTTTTACGGCCGGCAGTAATTGCCTTCTCACTTCTTCCACCTCGTGCTTTCGAGGGGCCCGAGTTGTTTAAATGCCGGCACCGAGGGAGCGGCTGCTGCCTGCGGGCCAGCACGGCCACTGCCCCGGCACCGGGGGGCTCTCAGCCTGACGGGGCTCTCAGCCTGACGGGGCTCCCCCCGCGGACACAGCCGCGGTGCCGGGAGCGACCCCCGGCCCGGGCGGGGCCGTCAGGTGCCGCCGCAGGTGAGCGCCGCGGGGCGGGGCGAGGCGGGGCGGGGCCGGGCGCTTTTGTCCGCCGCAGCCCCCTCCTCCGCCCCGCGGCCTGTCAGCGGTTCCGCCGGCCGCGCCCCATTGGCTGGCGCCGCCGGTAACGTGACAGTGGGGGCGGGGCCGGATCCGAGAAGTGCCGGTTGGAGCCGGTGCCTCGCGCTGCGCTGCCGGCTCCCTCGCGGACAGAGCGCGCGGGGGAAACGCCGTTGGGCGGCGGCGCGTGCGCGCGGGCGGTACCGGTCGCGCGGGGCCGGGCGGGAGGAGGCGGCGCGGCCAGGTAAGCCGGGGTGGCCGCCGCTGACAGGTGTCCGCGCCGCCGGCGTGGGAGGGACGGGCGGAAGGAGGGGGAGCGGGCGGGGGTAGGACGGAGCGGGGTTTTCCCGAGGGCAGCGCGTCGCTGGCCCTCACCGCCACCGGGAGGCCACCCCCGCTTCTCCCGCCTCTCTGAGGGGCCGCGTGCCTTCTCCACCTCCGGGAGGGCAGCGGGCTGCCGGCCCGCGGGGCGCCCTGCGCTGCTCGCCCGCCTGCGGGGCGCCCACCCTTTCTCTCGGCGGCGCCTGCAGCGGGGCCGCTCACCTGCCCGCCGGTCGGGGCGGGCGGAGGGATCGGTCGCGGGCGCCGGGGCGAGTCTGTGCCTGCCCCGGGGCCTGGCGGGCGCCCCGCGCCCCTGCGGGTGTGGCTCGGGAGAAAACCGTTTTCTGATTTGCGTAAGCGATATTTACGCGTGTCCTCAAGTGACCCGGGGCGCTGCAGGTCGCCCGGGGCTCCTTCCTCCCCCCGGGCTTGGCGCGGCCGGGCGCAGCTGCCACCCTCGGCCCAGGTGTGGCGGCGGCACCTGCCTGCGGGCGAATGGCAGGTGGGTGTCAAGTCCCACCTTCTCCGGCAGGGAGGGGAGACTTCAACTCCGTGTTGAGGCCTGGCAGTACCGTGTGTGAAGTAAGACGTGCCCTCCTTTTTTCCTTTCCTCTGTCTTTCCCTTGCATCTCTCATCCCACCAAGACAGTGTTCCTGTAGCAAGGGGTTTCTTGCAGGGTAGCTTTTACTTGGATCCCAGCTGAGTTGTTGTAGTGACAAATGGCTTACTTTGTGAGGGTTCTGTGGTGGAAATGAGGCAGCTTCCTGGCTTCAATTAAGAATGTGGTGAATACTGCAATTAACCAGTTCTGTAGGAGAGCAATTAAAGCAGACTTCTTAAAGCTTAGTCTTACATGAGGATTGTCGTTAATTACACTGGCCAGGTAAACTGTGTTTGAATTGGCACCTAGTGTGGCCATTTAAAACAATACCATGGAGGTAGTGCTAGAATAAGCTAGGACCTATGTGGTCACTTGCACTTTCAAGTTTTTAAGCTACATGTTTTGCTGACTCCCAGCTTTCCTTGTCTGTTTGCTCAAGTGATAAGGTAAGGCATCAATTATTTCCTGGTGTCTCGGAATTCTTAAGTACCTTCCTAGTGGAGAGGTCAACAAGTCAAGGCTTACTGACCTATCTTGTTTGAGTTCTTAAACTTTCAAGTGAGAGGAGGGAGGAAAAGCCCAGAAGGCTTAAGTGTTGAAATATTATAGTATATCACTCATATAATTTATTATGTATTGTGTAAGTATATTGTGTGTGTTTTCTTTACTCTGTGTAACCCAGCTGACTGTGTGGGGGATAAAAGAGTTATGCTAAGTAGTGCTTTTCTTCAGTATCTGGTGCTGAGAAGGGCAAAGGAAGTGAAATGACAGCAGGAAGGACAATGATGGTAGTAGAGAACCAAGAGTTAGGATAGGGTGCAAGTTTTAAGTGTTTTCCCCAATGTTTAAAACATTATATTGTAGCTAAAAAATCCAAATATGTATCATAGAGTTTTACATTGGCATAATTTTTACTTTCTACTGAATTTTACATTAGCATAATGTAACAGAGTTTCAATTTCAATAGGTTTCATGTAACTTTTAAAAATTTACAGCATTAACAACGCTTGTTCCCTAGCACTCTTGAGAGAAGAGAGTTGCTGGTCTGACTCTTATCTTTTCCTTTTTCAGGAAAATAGAATTCTCATGGGGAGAAAAAGAAAACTGCCTTTTGTTTCTTGCAAGATACTAATACAGCTGCTCTTTGAAGTTGATGAAAGCGTGTTGAATACATTTTAGAGAGGGACTAACAATGCTAAAGAAACATCCATCAGTGTTTCAGCGTTGCAAAATGAACTTTGTAGAGCAGTACGCCACTGCAAAAGCAGTATTTTAATAAGGGATTTCTGGAGGGGAGGTGGAGAGGAAAATCTTGTGTTCCTTTAGCAGCTACTGTGCCTGCTCTGCCTGACATGTGACAGGTTGTGAAAGAGACTGTGGCATTAGTAAAATTGCTTTAGCTTACAATACCTACTGCTAAATCTATAAAGCTTTACTCAGCTAGGATTAGAAATTGATATTTTATGTGGCTAAGGGGATAAGGCGTGGTTTATACTGGTCTCTGCCTATCTAAATGTTTCACGCTGCTGTCTGTATTCTGTGCGCTAAGCTGTGGGATGTGTTTATCACTTCTGGAGGCAACCTTATAGCAGCTGCTCAGCTCTTGTCTTGCAAATAATGTTACTCTGCCAGCTGCTCTTGCAGTGACTCTTTTTAAAGTTAAGTTAGAAGCCTGCCGTGGTCATGATGATATTGGATTCAGATACCATGGGTGGCCATGTAGAAGTGCAAGGAATGGGAAGTGGAATTAATACTCTTCTATTTAATTATGCTGCTGTTTTAATGTTTAAGTGGTATAGGTTATATGTTAGTTTAGCAGCACATAATTAATTTGCTAATAACTAACTAATAAATATGATTTATTCTTCTTAACTGGTGACAAGCTACAGTATGCCTTGACTAATACATGTTTATATGTTGTACAGAGCAAGTTCAGGGGCACACATCACAAACTTGTAGCTAGTGAATGTAGCAGAGAGGCTGTGGCCTGTGTTTTATTAATGCTACCACTACCATGTGGGCAGTCAGCCTCATTAATGTCAGAAAGCTTGTGGTTTTAAGTTATTAATAACTAAACTGCTTATTTGTATGAACTATCTGGTGTACACATTACAATTAGAGTTTTACCAGAATTGGCAAGTGGTCTTCAGTTTATTGTAATTATGCTTGGGTTTGGTGATTCTTTTTCCCAAGAGCTGTGTGCTATGAACTAGTTCTGGATTTAATTTCTAGCTAGTTGAAATCAAGTTGTAATTCAATATTAAACTAAAGTTTCATAATACTTATGAATAGTTTCCCTAATTATTTGATTTTAAACTTACTGATATGGAAAGGCTGTACCTTCTGGTGTTGTAGTACATTAGAAAGAAGGCAGATGATGCAGCTCTCAAGAAAGCTATTGTTAATGTACTTTAGGGTACAGTGCAGGCACACCCCACTGCAATGTACACCAGAGAGGGTTCTAGAGTCTTTCAACAATCAGAAAGGAATTGTGGAGAAAACTTGTAATGGAGTAGCTTCAATTTAATTCTCATTAGTGCCATTCTGTTTCAGAATAGCGTCTTCACACATTCTGAATTAAATTATGAGAGTGCATTTCCATCAGAAGTGCTCAACTTCTCAGTATGTTCTGATACTGTAAACCGGAACACAATTTCTTATGCTGAAATTGAGAATCTAGTTGATTTTGAGAAACTGAAGGGAATAAAAATGACAGTAAGAAGGGATCCAGTGATACCAACAAAGGATATGGTAGTCATATGATCTGCTAATTGTCAGCAAGCTTAAGATGATGTTATAAACACTGTTTGGAAGATACTCATTAAGTTGTGGCTTTAGTTTAATATGGAAACAAAGTTTCAGTTTTGTTGCACAGCAGCTACAAAAGTATGGTCACATGGTTTGCTGAGGCTCAATTAAAGTGACATTGACTTTAAAGCTCCCACTTAAAACCCCAGGAAATGTAACCCCAGATTTCTCAGATGTTGTTGCCTCAGTTTTCTGGTGAAAATATTGATACTCTATGAGTAGTTCAAGTTGTTAAATATTTATTCAGATATTTTCTGGTAGCTAAGTTCATCTGCATGCAGATGTAAAGGTCTACTAAGATGGAATTTACAAACTGCAAGTTCAGACTCTAATGCTAAAGTATTTACACTTTAATTTTTGCATCTGAATGAAAGCAAAATCTTGATGTGCATTTGTTGTGTAATCCAAAACATTTTTTATTAAACATGAATGTTGTTTAAATACTAACTTTGCAATGACACTCACTCAAAGTCAGGAGAACACCAAAACATTGCTTAATTGAAGTGAGACGGGATATGTCAATACTGAAGTGCTTTACTGAGCTGGACTTGTTAAAAGTAGTGTCTGCTTTGATTCAAACCATTATTCAATTCCTTACAAATATGGGCTGGAGGTTTTTTACTTCAAAGTTCCTAATTGATTTGAGAGATGCTAAAACCTCAACTCTTGTTTTTGAAGTTGGCTTCATACCAAAAAGTGTGTTTCTTGTAGTACTGCTATCTGAAAAAAAAGCTTGCCAGTTGTTCAGTCTCCTCAGACAGTCTACTCAAAAAGGAAACTTTGCATGGTAGAGGACTGTTGCACAGCATACTTAGGCTTGATGGAAGTGTAAAGTGTGAACACAGGTGTTAAGCTAACTTTGTGTTTGTTCAGGAGCCAAAGCTGGGTTACTGGAGGTTTACTGTAGCATTCAAGTCTGATCACTTGTGCATGGTTCTGAAACTTAGTGCTGTTCTTGCAGATGCTTCTGATAAGCATAACACTGCTTTGAGCTCTGGCGATCACCTGCCTGTGTGCATTTCTTGGAAACTGTAGAGTTGTGATTAGGCATTAATACGTAATTTGTACATACACTCTTACACAGTATGTGCAATGTGAAACTTGTCCTTCAGTGCTTTCATTTTATGAAAAGAAAAGATGTAGCTGGGTGCTTTGTTCAATTAATAAATAGATAATGAAGAGTGACATGAACAGGAAGATGCTTGAGAGTTTGAGGTGATTGTACAGACAGCGTGGTCTCTGCTGGAGAATTAGTAAAACCTATTCCATTTCCATTTCCGGTGAGTTTGTATTTGACTACAGAGTTTCAAAAGTTTGTGGGTTTTTTGTTTGTGTGGTTTGGTTTTTTTTTTTGTTGTTGTGGGAGGGAGGGTGGGCTGTGTTTGTGGGGGGGTTGTTTTTGTTTTGTTGTTGTTGCTTTTTTTTTTTTTTTTTCCTTTGGGGTGGGGAGATTCTTTGAAAAGATAACAAGATGGGTTTCAGGAGAGTTTGCAAAAAAGAGTGCCTGAGTGCCTGGATGTAAACTGGAAACTTATCTATTCTTATTTTATTTTGGATGTTTAGACCAAACATCTAGAATCAAGTATTTCAACTTGTCAGGCTGGCTTTTAAGACTAACCATCTTCCCTTCTCAACAACATGAAAAGCTGTTGCTTCTGAGAAGAGATATGAGCCAGTGCTGAATGTCTGATTCAGCTTTCTAATGCCAGAACTAAGAGTGAAATCAGATGTGTTTCTGTATTGCTACCCTGATAATTATATTTTCCTAGATGAAGGTAAATTATTCTCTGTGGTCTCTGGAAGTAATAATATTCCCTTCTGGAAAGTTCTTCATGAAACTTATGCAGCATCAGGAAAACTTAAAACCAAAACACTCATTTCTGGCTGTTCTTAAATCTTTTAGCTATATTTGTGTGTGGTAATAATTACGTTGCAGAGGCAGAATGTATTTGGTATATATTTTTGATTCGTGACCTCACTTGATGTTTCTGTTCTCAACATCTGTTACCCTGATAGGACACTGTTTGGTCCTGGCCATCTGTAAATATTGAAAAAACATCAGATTCCTTTTTAGGTCCAATATTGTAATTTTAACTTATTATACTAGATAACTATTCTCATTTTAGAAACATCAAAACAAGTATAGCTAGAACAAGGAGTACAAATACAAACTCATATTTCTGAGACTAGGCAAAAGTGATAACTGACTGACCACTCTTAGGAAAAGTAATAGCTCATGTGCTCTTGGAACCTAACAGAACCTGTACTACAATCCAGAATAGCCTCTCTGATTACCTAGTAAGAAGTTAAGTCTTATGACTGTATGGCATTTCTCCTTTAAACACTTTATGAAGAATAGAAGAATCATTACTATGATTTTACAGTTGAAGAATCTGAGGTAGAGAGTGACTTCCACAGAGCTATTCAGCTAGTCGGAGGTAAACATCCCTATTAACTTTGTTGGGTGTGGTTACTATATTGAAAAGCAGAGTTTGAACTAGGAAAATAATGTAGAATGAAGGTTCTGAGTATCTAAAACCATTAGATTTCAGTACTATGCTCTGTGCAAAGCTAGCAAGACTTCCTATGGTATGAAGAATGTTGGCTTCTCCATCTTCATTTAAATGTAGTGCTGTTTAATTCTTTATAGGACCTTTATCTAGAAGTATCAAATTGAATAAGTACATGCTTTAGTTAACATATCAGTACATATGGTATTACATTACTATATAATGAATTATGTTGGCAGCCTAGTTATAGCAGCATGATATCCTGTGGACTACAAAACTGACCCAAATGCTTACCTGTGTTCTGCTGTGACAGTAGCACACCTGGTGGTACTTGAGAAGTTAATTCAGAGCTAGTTCAGATGTGTGGACATTCTCCAAGGCCCATCCTTGTGAGGATATTTTCTTATTTCAGACTTGTTTCCAGTGAGGTTACAGGAGTTGTCTTGGTTATTTCAGGGGTCTCTGGCCACTTAGAACTTCATTGGAAAGTACACTGAAAATGAGGAGCATGTATGAGCAATTCCCTGCCTTTTCCGAAGGAAGGATGGTCTTTTGTTAAATCGTAACTGGTTTACACTGGGTCTCTTGTACTTTTACTGCTGTTGGAGAGTAAAGATGATAAACTATACTATAATTAAAGTCTCTGCCAGCAGAGAAACCCTGTAGCATTTGTGTTGTGAATATTCTCCAGTGTTATTTTCTTCTGCCTTGCTTCCTGATGTCCTGAGCATAGTGTCACAATGAATGAACATCATGAGTATCTGTCTGACTTCTGGAAACTAAGGGGATAAAAATTAATTTTCTATTGTAGTACTTATCTTGGTATGCAGAATTAAATAGATAGCATTGAAGCTTCCTTTAGAATGCTGGAGGGATACTACTGATACCATTGTCTTATGGTTATGTATTCAAATTTCTCAGTATGAGAAAGACCCAAGAATGTGGTTACAAGAATAAAAAGGCACGAGTGAGCTTGAAAATCCGATTTCATGCAGTTGGAAGGTGTCTGACTGTGTTAACTATGTTAGTACTGGGATGAAGGATGTGATCTGCTTCAGTAGATCACAGGTTTCTGGGAGAGCTGTAAAACCTTCAGCATGCTACACATACTGGTTCCAGTCTAGACTTCTTGAGGTTGCTTTTGGTGTAATCTTCCTTGCTGAGGAAGGAATATATGAAGAACCAAGGAGACTTTTCATACTTAATGCTCCAAACTTGCATCCAACTAAGATTTCTTTGGAACTTGCAAGTAAAGACAGTTTGTAGCATTGGTGTATGATTTCTGTCTTCAGCGTTGCTATACTGATTAAAAAAAACTAGTTGGGAGGTCAGGAAACAACAAAGGAGGTCTGTTCTTTTATGTATTATTTAAGAGTGTAGTCTATGCCACTTCCTTGGTACATTCAGCCCAAAAGTGCTACAGAAGATTTGACAGTATGGCATGTCTGCAGTCACCCCTGGATAGGGTTGTCTCCTCCCTTGGTGGTTTGAATGAGCATTAGCGAAGCAGAGATGGACTATGTGCTTCTGTCCTGGGAAGGCAGATGCATTTTGTGTGCTCTTCTTTCCTCTCCCTCCACCCCCAGCATATTCTCATTCCTCTTTTTCTTGTGCTAGAATGTCTACTTCCTTTAGTCTCCTTTCTTAAGGGTCACCATTCATCTGACCATTGTGAGTCTTGCAGTTCTGATTCTGGTTTTGTTGGCTTCTTCTAAATTGGATGATAATGCTCTTTAGGCATCCAGATTAAGTTTGTGCAGGAATGGCACACCTGCCTGCTACAAGTATTCTCTTAGGAGAATAGTGGAGGACAGCTTTTGCTGATGTTAGGACTACATTGTTGGTGACACATTGCTCCTGCAAAGGATTAGTCCAGGCAGGTTTGCCCCCTCTTCTTTTGGTTGCTTCCAACAAATAACTCAAAAGTTCAACACTTCAACATTTTTTTCCACATGTCCTATTTCTGCAGTCCCTGTAAGTGTTAAATCTTTATCTAGTCTACCTTTTCTTTGTTCAGCACAACCTGTGACCTGTATTTTCTATAAATTGCATGTATTTTTTGTGAAATTTCCACCTTTGTCTTAGCTGATATAGTATGGAGTCACTCTAGAATTTATTTTCTGTAACCTAGATTCAATGTCTTACACTTAGCTTGTTTAGAAAACAGTTTATCAAAGAAATGCACCTACTTGATCTGGCAAGCTCTGTTTCATTCTTACTTCTATAACTTAAGTGCCATATTTTTTGAAATTGTGACTGGACTTATTTGTTTAAATATACATATCATTGTTTGTGTGTCGAGTCTGTGATAGCCTGAGCCCCGCTGGGGCTATTGGAGTACATTGTTGTGAGTAATGTAGTCTAGTATTGGAGTTGTCTCACAATCCTATTTAATAAAAAAAGGTAGGTTTGTCTACAGTGAGATAAGCAATACATGCTTTGAATGTGCTTGGTTCTTCAAATTTATTTATTAAAAAAAAAGGTCTCTTGTACTGCTTGGGTGCTTATTCTGCTTGTGTACCTGTGTCTTTTTGAGACTTAACATTAACTGACATTCTATTGCATTAAATTGTGTACTTCATTACGAGCTGTCTGATGCCAAGCTTAAAAATAATTTCTTTGGGCTCTAAGAAGTGCATAGATACTTTAGAAGTAGTAGGAATGCATGCCTCTCTCCTACATTTTATTCAATACTGAAGTTCTTGTTTACTTGAAACTGTTATGAGGAGAAAAAAAAAAGATGACACAAGATAGTGCTTCACTTTAAATACTAACATTTTTGTGTTGAAAATGCATTAGATTTTATCAGACTGTATGGTGCCACATAACAGATATGTGACTTGCTTGTTGTTTCTTTTTATTTGGTGGGGAGGAGAGGACTGTATTAATGCGAATTTCAGAAGTGACCTTCTGGAAGACAGTCTGTATGGTTTGTGTGTTGCACCAAGAGCTGCTGGTCTATGATGATCTCAGTAAGAGAGGTGCTCAGACTCTGTACAGTATCATTTAAAATGCTTGTTATTGGATTTGACACTATAAATAAGAGAATAGTATAGAAAATCTTACATCCCTTTAGAAGCTGGGAACATGAGTTGTGCAGCATCAAATGAGCTTTCAGTCCTTGTGCAGCATACTGTGCAGACCCTGCCTGTAGAAAGAGTTACCTCATTTTGATGCAACTCCATGCCTAATTTCTACTGTCAACCAGGAAGTACATTCACAGGAGAACTTCTTGCTGTGCTTCTTGATAAAAGCAAGGACAGGCAGGTGGTGTAATTGCTTGTACCAACTGGGAGCTGCCTGCAGACTCCTGTTATGAGCTGGCTGAATTTATCTGTTGGCCAAGAGATCTGCACAGCACAGGCCTGGGCCTGTTAACTAGCCAGAGAGGATCATTAACACTTCAATGTACCACAGTCTTCAGTCAGAACTACTCCAGTTTGTTATGCTCTTTTTTAAAGCATTATGGAACTCTTTCCAGTTATTTTTATTTGTTATTGGGTTTTGCTGTGCTGCTTTAAGAATTGCCAAGCAGATTCATGATAGCAGAGCTATTTTTTTTTTTTAGTGGGTAATATCAATGTGGACTTTTGGGACCTTTTTCTGTAAGAATTTCCTTTCTAAACAGGAATATGTGAAATGTACAACTGTTTGAAGAAATGCAAATGAAACAAATTTAAAAAAACACTGAAGAGTACTAGAGTTTCTGATGATAATATAAATTAAATAAGTTAAATTAGTTTAATATTAGAATGAAACAAAATGTCTCCAAACAAACTTATTATTGGACCAATACAAGCACACTCTTCTAAATAGGTGTTTGTTTCAATATTCATTGTCATCAGTATTTTAGATGCTAATGCATCTATTAAGTTAATATATGTATATGTATATTTATGGTTAAAATTAAAGGGGTGAGAACACAAGCTGAAAATAAATCCATGCTCTGGTAAAGCTACTACAGCTTGGCTGCTGGTTTGCTCTAATGTGTCCTCAAGGAAAGAGGAGAGTGAAGCACTGTAACACTTGTCTGTGTAGTTAAAGTCCTTCCTCTGTCATACTTCTGTGTTCACCTGATAGAATTCTTTTTTTTTAAAGTGCATCTCTGAGTTTGGAAATAGTACCAGAACACTAAAGCTGGACTAGAAATGTTCAGATTTGATTCATAGTCTGGATTCTACTTGGTTTAATAGGGATTTTAGAAAGCACTATGACTATGAATAAAGTGATATTTACCCGGAATGTAGACAATTTGCATTCAAAGAGATGAGCCATGTTGATGCAATTATGTGCAAAACAAAGCTGGTCTTCCTTTCATTTTACTTCAGTTTCTTTACCATTAGATTGCTTGCCTGTCTAACTCTGAAACACACTTGTTTAGAAACCTAGGTTTGTACCTACTTATCAGGTTTTTCTTCATTTTTATTTGCAGTGATTTTTGCATAAACTGCTTGTCTCATCTACTGTCTGTTTAGTCTTAAACTTGGGTTTAGACTATTTGTCTCGCTAGTATAGCATTTCTAGGAGCACAGGTTGTGACTTTGTTTTTACTAGAGCACAATCCTTAGCACCTTGAATTTAAGGATAAAGCTGGAGAAAGTACTTTTACCAGTAGATGTATGTATGTCTGAAAATGAATTAGTATTTAAAATTGTTTTCCAGGCTAGAGTGGTATGAAATAAAGCACATTTAACATACCTTTAAAATACATATATCAGATTACAACTTCATTGCAGAGTTTAACCCTCAAAATGGTTGACTTGTTTTCTTTCCTCCCATCCACTGTTGATAATTAGGCTCAAGTAACTTCATGCACTTGGGCAGACTTCACTGATGTGTGATTCCTTATCACATGGCCTACAGGCAAGTGATTTTAACTCCTTGTGCAACCAGCATGCTTGAAAATGATCCATCTCTCTAGTGAGTGTTTGACATATTTTACTACAAAATATTAATTCTTTACTGGCCTTCCCTAAATAGAGGGAAGACTTAATACTTGCATATTGATGGCATTTAATGGGAAGCTGACTTAGTATGGCTCAAGGAAGACAATGGTACAATGGTATTTTCTGGAGTGCTGCAGGCATAGGTTGGAAATGCATAATGTAGTGTATCTAATCCTTCACAGTTACACTTCAAGAATAAGTCTTGTGCTTGTAAAGTAAATAAAATTGGAGTAAAGCTTATTTTCTATTTGGATTAGACTGCATATAAAGTATTTCTCTTGTATTAAGTGTACCAGAGAAAGGAAGTACTAGAATAAAGACAGGTATTCTGAGTTTAGGTGAAGCTGCTTTTAAGATATTTTTTCACCTACTCTAAGGCCTTTTGTGTTGAACGTAGGAATCAAGCTTTTTGGTAGTTGAGGAAACTATTTAAAATACACTTGCTGTGTTGTACTCTCTTTTTCTCAGCTTGATGAAGGTATGATAGTGGTAGAACTAGGTAGCGGTTACTTAATTTTGCAAGACTTTTTCAGCTTATGTGCTGTGTAGTTAGCTCTGAGGCAGTAGCAGAGAACAGCAACGCTTGTAAAGCAAAAAGAGAGATGTAGTCTAGTTCACTAAATTTTAAACTAAAAACAAATTTTACCCCTGACATTATTGGGCTACATAATCTTACGTAAGCAGTCTTCTCCAGAGAGCAAGGGCTGCTGCTTAAACAGCATAAGGTTTTGCTATTACTGCTCCACATCTTATGTTCAGCAGTACTGTCTTGAGAGCAGGAGTGTTTAAGGAAGGCAAGGCCTCTAGTTAATCCAGACACAGATGGCTGAGATTGTCTGTAGTTGTAATTATGGTCTTTGGAAGGACTTTGTCTTCGATTGTTTGCAAGGTTGTCTTGCAAAAACTTGTAACTTGCAAAACTTGTAACAACTTTAGTGTAGTCTTGAACATCCTGTCCTTGAGGAATATACTGGTTATTGTGGAGTGTGGGAATGTCTTCAAGATTATTTTAAATACAAAAGGATAATCACTTTTACATGTTTAATTATCACCTGTGACCTTCTTCAGAAGGAACTGGAAAGAAGCTTTCAATAATCTTGCTTGCATGTTGTTCTGCATTCAGTGGAATACAGATCCAAAAATACAATCCCAATTGAAAAGATCCTACAACTGAATCTGCATGTGCACACAAGTTTGTCAAAGTACAGATTCTGGAATACGATATGTCAAATGTAGCACTTGAATTGAGCAGCCTATTACTTGTCAACAGGAGGCTTAAAAAACAGACAGAGAGTCATCTGAATGCATCTGCTCAGTATGTATGACAGTGTCATACTTTATGAAGTCTGACATGCCCCAGCACTCTTGCAGTACTTGTTTTTTTTGTTGTTTAGGAAATGGTAGTATGCCAATAGGAGTTTTAGCCAGGAAAGATGTGGTTTGGGTGATGAGTGTGTGGGAGTTAAGTTTGTTACTTTTTTTTTTTTTCCCCCCTTTGGGAATATTCATGAGGGTTTATTTGCAAATGAAGGTTTGGGTTGTGCATGTGAGACCATAAGCCGGTATTAGGAATCCCATAGACCAGGGATGTCAAACTCATTTTCACCAGGGGCCACATCAGCCTTGTGGTTGCCTTCAAAGTTCCAATGTAATTTTAGGACTGTATCAATGTAACTACTCCTACATGAGTTTGACAGTCCTGCATAGAAGATCAAAACTGCATGTTAAGCCAAATTGATTGCATGTTTAGTTTATTACTGAATTTAATTTTGCATCCAAAACTTTGGAAATAAAAGCGATACATTTAAGCTATTCTGAAGCTAAGTTGGTACTGTATTTCAGGAATCACTTTTGATAGAAAATGGATACAACAGACACATTTGCTTAGTATGTCAGCATCTCCTTATCTTGGTTGAGAAGTACATGCTGTTGGAATAACAACATGAGTCTGAAGAGATTGTCTGAAAACTTGAGGGCTGTGTTTCTCAGAGGGGAAGTGGAAAAAGGCAAAATAGGGCGCCACTGGGGGTCTAGTTGTGCTTTAGTTGTATCAATCTGTTTCGATTAACTGTGTCAGAAACACCAGTTGAATACTTTAACAATCAACAAAACCAGTGTAGTCTTCAAAATAAAACAAAGCCCCCTGTCATGTACTGGCTTTTGGTAGCCCATTATCCTTTGGGGAGGACAAGCAAGGCACTTTTCTTGCTGCAGAGCCATCCCTAACTAAATGCGCCTAAACTTATGTAAGCAGTGACCAAATGACACAATAATGCGGTGTTAAGTAACCTTTTGGCAGCAGGGAAGCAGGGGGTGGGTGTCTGATTATAGAAAATAATTTTCAAAATGAGGACCTTTTATTCAAACTCTGGATATGTTTCTATTGATCAGATTTAGAAGTCTTGAAGTAACTTAAAAGTGCTTTGATATTAGTGATCTTTATGACTTTATTTTTCTGGCCTGTGTCCCAGTACTGGTCTGCGGTAGCTCTCCTGAAGTCATCACTTAGCCTGAGGCGAAACTTCTGTCTCTCATCTTCTAAGATAGATGGCCAATTGAATTAGGCTGCTTTGAAAAGCTTTTACGGCTTTGTGGGTTGAAAGCTGCTGGAGATGAGATTTATCAAACCTATTACAGTTTAGCATTATTCCATTTGATTAGTCACTCTTGGCATACAGATAGGGTTTGAAAGAAAAGTGTCTTTAGCAGAATTATCATTAATAATTCACATGTTTATATTACACTTGTATATCTGTGTACTCTGATAGGAAGCTTTATTTTGTATACATAAGATTGTAGTGAATACACATGCTTCATTGGAGGGTTTCAAAAAGTAATCATTAACAAGAACAGAGTTCAAGTATTTAAATACTTAATACTGTGACACTGTCTGCTAGAAAATGTTCTAAAACTGCAGCAAGAATGTAGTTGGTTTGTTTGTTTTTTTTCTGGGCTGTGTCTGTCCCAGCGCTGTGTCCCAACAAGGGGGCTGTTGCAGGTGCGAAACACGGCGATGAGCGTCTGGCTGCTGGGAGCGTGGCGCTGCCCTGAGGGGACAGAGGAGCCACCGCGATGTCTCTTGGCCCAGGTCCAGGGGCCATGGGTCGGGTTTGGGGGGTGGGACACGACAGTAGTGCCCTGAGGTGCGTGGGGTCCCGGACGCTTTAAAGCCCTTTTGGGGATTTAAATCGAGCTCCGAGGTCTCTGAGGTCCGTCTACCCGCCAGGCCGGGGCGGCCCCGTCTACCCGCCAGGCCGGGGCGGCCCCGTCTACCCGCCAGGCCGGGGCGGCCCCGTCTACCCGCCAGGCCGGGGCGGCCCCGTCTACCCGCCAGGCCGGGGCGGCCCCGTCTACCCGCCAGGCCGGGGCGGCCCCGTCTACCCGCCAGGCCGGGGCGGCCCCGTCTACCCGCCAGGCCGGGGCGGCCCCGTCTACCCGCCAGGCCGGGGCGGCCCCGTCTACCCGCCAGGCCGGGGCGGCCCCGTCTACCCGCCAGGCCGGGGCGGCCCCGTCTACCCGCCAGGCCGGGGCGGCCCCGTCTACCCGCCAGGCCGGGGCGGCCCCGTCTACCCGCCAGGCCGGGGCGGCCCCGTCTACCCGCCAGGCCGGGGCGGCCCCGTCTACCCGCCAGGCCGGGGCGGCCCCGTCTACCCGCCAGGCCGGGGCGGCCCCGTCTACCCGCCAGGCCGGGGCGGCCCCGTCTACCCGCCAGGCCGGGGCGGCCCCGTCTACCCGCCAGGCCGGGGCGGCCCCGTCTACCCGCCAGGCCGGGGCGGCCCCGTCTACCCGCCAGGCCGGGGCGGCCCCGTCTACCCGCCAGGCCGGGGCGGCCCCGTCTACCCGCCAGGCCGGGGCGGCCCCGTCTACCCGCCAGGCCGGGGCGGCCCCGTCTACCCGCCAGGCCGGGGCGGCCCCGTCTACCCGCCAGGCCGGGGCGGCCCCGTCTACCCGCCAGGCCGGGGCGGCCCCGTCTACCCGCCAGGCCGGGGCGGCCCCGTCTACCCGCCAGGCCGGGGCGGCCCCGTCTACCCGCCAGGCCGGGGCGGCCCCGTCTACCCGCCAGGCCGGGGCCAAGGAAGAGGGTAATGACACTGGGACCTGAACAAGGAGACAGAGACAAGGAGAATGATGAGGACACTGGGAGCTAAATGAGCAGGACAAAGACACAGGGACCTGAGGAGCGGACAAGGAGGAGGGTGGTAACACTGGGACCTGAACGAGGAGGAGGATGAGGACACAGGGACTCAAACAAGGGACAAAGAGGACACGCGGACCCGAGCCACCCCCCTGTGACTCACCAGCATGGCCGTGTCGGGGGTTGTTGGGACAGCGCTGTGTCCCCCACATGTTCTCATCCTCATGATAACTAGACCTTTCATGTTAACTCTCAGCTGGTTCAGTGATCACTTTGACTTTTCAAATGTTTTTCTTTGTTAAAAAATATGTTGGTTATACTTTTTGTTCTTTCTTTGTTGAATCACTCAACCTATTTCTCTCTTAGCTTGTTCTTTAGAACTTCAATGAGGGTCCAAAGTTCTTTTATTTCTGTTACAAAGTTCAAGTGAGAAGAAGTGACTGGTTTTAAAACTAGGTTGGGTTTTTCTGCCTACAAGCATGTTTGGCTTGAGTTGAGACATGATCCAGATATTCTTAGCAGAATGACAGCCTTAGTTTGGATGGGTTTAGTACCTTCTTGTGCTTTTGCACCTACAAATTTATATTCAAAGCCGCAAGATTCATACCAAAAGAATTTTAAAGGTATTTACAGATGTGGTTTTTGCAAGTTGAGCTGGAGTGATTGAAGAAATTGCTGTTTCTTAGCTATGGTTAGAGCATCTCAGCTGCAGAACTAGTAACTATACATAAATGCAGAAACTGTTAAGCTTAAATGTTTTTTAGTGCTCAGCAGTGGGACAATGACAAGGGCTGTTGCTTTATCTCTTCTTTAGAAAAAGCAACTTACAGATGGTGACCAAGTAAATATTTGATGGGGATGGCATCTTAAATTATTCTAAATCTTTTGCTCATTAGATGTTGGATCTTTAAAACGCTGAATTGTTGTTCTAATATTCACAGTTATTGGAGTCCAAATATTTAATGATGTGATGACAATTTATTTTCTCTCCAGTAGTGTATTGCAACCATCCTATCCTGTTCAGCTGCCTTCCCTTGAGTGGGCCTGGTAAGTTTCTACATTTTATTGCAAGTAGCCTTGTCAATGCAAGACAGGTTAACTTATTTTCAGCCATTTTTCTCCCTTCAAATGTGAATGTGGAGTAAGAATAAGGCTCTGCCTTAGTTCAGCTGTTGTTTGCCTTTTATAACAGCCTGTCAGCTCTGTTTGGAATGGAAATGTCCAGTAAGAATATATTATGAATATAAGCCAGCACTGTGCCCAGGTGGCTAAGAATGCCAGCAGCATCCTGCCTTGGATCAGAAACAGTGTGGCCAGCATGACCAGGGCAGTGATCATCCCCCTGTACTCAGTACTGGTGAGGCTGCACCTCATACTGCCTTCAGTTTTGGGCCCCTCACTACAAGAAAGACATTGAGGTGCTGGAGCAAGTTCAGAGAAGGGCAACAAAGCTGTTGAAAGGTCTGGAGCACAAATCTGGGGAGTGGCTGAGGGACCTGGGGAAGTTCAGCCTAAGAAAAAGGAGGTTGAGGGGAGACCTTGTGCTCTCTACGACTACTCGAAAGGAGGTTGTAGCGATATGTGTGTTAGTCTCCTCTCCCAAGTAACAGGACAAGAGGAGATGGCCTCAAGTTGCACTCGGGCAGGTTTGGATTGGATATTAGGAAAAAGTTCTGCACTGAAAGGGTTATCCAGCACTGGGACAGGCTGCCCAGGGAGGTGGTTGAGTTATGAATCCTGGAGGTGTTTGTGCTGCTTAGGAACATAGTTTAGAGGTAGACTTGGTGGTGCTAGGTTAATGTTGGACTCAGTTATCTTAAAGCTCTTTTCCAACCTAAATTATTCTATGATTAAGAAAGATAGAGAACATGGCTTTGTATCTGCACTGCTTAACAGACTTTATTAGTAAGTTTTCTCCAAAGCTGGTAGTGTCTGTGGCATTGCCATTGACACTGGGTAGTTCATTCTTTTGTTTCAGGATGTAAAATATTGACTGTTGTTTGAGAAACTTGTCTTTCTGCCAAGCCTTGCTATACCAAAATTATGACTGAATTCTACTTCTTGAAGTCTTGCATGTTGTGTATTTTATTTTCATATAGTTTTTTGACAAGAAAAAAAATCTTCCCAGTTGAAATAGGGCCAGCTGTAGGTGGTTTCCTTTTTTTTTTTTTGTGTTGATTTGACTGTGCAAAACTGACTATACATTCTACATGATCATGGCCAAGTATGTTCTGTTCCATTTCATGTAGCTGTAGCAATGCAGAGCTTAATGGATCCTGATGTCTGCAATAAGGCAGCATTTCTAATGACAGCTGAAATGTTTGCTCTTTATTTAGGTGAAGCTGTTAAGAGTAAAGTATATTCAATGTTTTCTCCATCCAGAATGAAGACAAATGTAAAGATGGCATGTCCAAGGAATTTTAAAAGATGTAGACCTCCTGACTGAGCGGTGCTGTGTATTTTATTCTCTTTAATTAGTAAAGTAAGTATGAATTGAACCTCTGGTGCTGGGAGTTAGGTGTGCCATTTTTAATGTGTGACAATATTGGTCAATAACAAGTTGTGTTAGCTTCATTTTCATTCTGTCAGTATGCTTATTCTCTTGATGGGGAATTAGATACAAGAATATGTAATAAAACTGCTCTTTAGAGAATTTGTGTGTGTTCTTGGGTAGAATGAGTTAACCTAGTAGAAAATTCTGAATTACAAGAGCCATCATGTTAATATATCAGTGACTTTTGGAATGCTTCATAAATGAGAAATCACTTTTGCTATGTAAGTTTAGGACGATAAAGGACTGCTAGTAAAATACCAAACACTACTTATACCTGCTTGTTGCTTCTACTTAAACAAATGTTTGGTCAAAATATACTTTCTCCTAATCTCTGATGCTAGTTTTAATCATAATTTACATTTTTGCATTCCAAGTAACTTTCCTTAAAATAAATAATATCATGGCTAGGGTTAGGTGCCCGGAGTCCCTGGATCCATTTCCTATGCTCTGGATGCTAGGCCAAATGGTACACATATTTAAAACTGTGAAAAGAGTAGTAAGCTTCAAGTGTTTAATGGTGAGAAATTGTTTTTAACTATTCTCTAAGGATGTCTTTTCTTTTTTTTTCCTCTACCAGCTGCTGTTCTCTCACAGGTGAAAGTCATGATCACGCTAACAGAACTCAAATACTTAGCAGATGCTCAGTCATCCTACCACATACTAAAACCATGGTGGGATGTCTTCTGGTATTACCTCACCATGATAATGCTGCTAGTTGCTGTGCTCGCTGGGGCTCTCCAGCTTACTCAAACCAGAGTACTGTGTTGTCTTCCTTGCAAGCTAGAATTTGACAATCATTGTGCCGTGCCTTGGGATTTAGTTAAAACCCACCTTAACATGTCAGCTAGCTCTATAACACAGTTTATCGTCCCGCTTAAAATCCAGAATGATCTCCATCGGCAGCAGTATTCCTATATTGATGCAGTATGTTATGAGAGACAACTTCACTGGTTTGCCAAATTTTTTCCATACCTAGTGCTTCTGCATACCTTTATTTTTGCCGCTTGCAGTAATTTCTGGCTTTACTATCCTAGTACAAGTTCCAGGCTTGAGCACTTTGTAGCCATTCTTCAGAAGTGTTTTGATTCTCCATGGACAACGCGTGCCCTTTCGGAAACAGTTGCCGAGCAGTCTGTGAGAAAGCTGCCAATAGCCAAATCCAAAGCAGCGATTTCATCACCTGGGAGTTCAGTAGATATAGGGGCCAGCAGACAGTCCCTGCCATATTCACAACCTGGCTTGGAAACAACTGGAAGAGAAAATTCCTCAAGTGTTCTTGACAAAAAAGAAGGGGAGCAAGCTAAAGCTATATTTGAAAAAGTGAAGAAATTCAGAGTACATGTCGAAGAGAAGGATGTCATATATACAGTGTATATGAAACAGATTATAGCAAAAGTCGTTGTCTTTGTAATAATAATAATTTATGTCCCCTACTATTTATCATTTATTACACTTGAAATTGATTGCGTTGTTAATGTTCAAGCCTTTACAGGCTACAAAAGGTACCAGTGTGTCTATTCGCTAGCAGAAATTTTTAAAGTTTTGGCTTCGTTTTATGTGGTTTTAGTTATCTTCTATGGCTTAACTTGTACTTATAGTTTGTGGTGGATGTTAAGAAGTTCACTTAAGCAATATTCTTTTGAGAAGCTGAGAGAGAAAAGTAATTACAGCGATATACCTGATGTAAAGAATGATTTTGCATTTATTCTCCACTTAGCAGATCAGTATGATCCTCTTTATTCCCAACGATTCTCAATATTCCTGTCTGATTTGAGTGAAAACAAACTGAAACAGATAAATCTTAACAATGAATGGTCAGTGGAAAAACTGAAAAATAAGCTAGTAAGAAATTCCCAAGACAAGATGGAACTTCACCTTTTCATGTTAAATGGTCTTCCAGACAGTGTCTTTGAACTGACAGAAATAGAAGTCCTAAGCCTGGAACTCATTCCTGAAGCCAAACTTCCTTCAGCAGTGAGCCAGCTAGTCAATCTCAAAGAACTCAATGTTTATCATTCATCACTAACTATGGATTACCCGGCAGTCAGCTTTTTAGAAGAAAACCTGAAAACATTGCGCCTGAAATCTAGTGAGATGGGAAGAATTCCGTTTTGGGTCTTTCATCTAAAAAACCTACAAGAACTGTGTTTAACGGGCTATTTCATGCTAGATCATCACAACTCCATATACAATGAAAGCTTTCAGGGGCTAAAAAATCTGAGATCAATTCACTTAAAAAACAACCTTTCCCGGATACCTCAAGTTGTTACAGATCTTCTGCCTTCTTTACAACACTTGTCTATCAACAATGAGGGAAATAAACTGATAGTGCTAAATAACCTGAAGAAGCTGGTACACCTGAGAACCTTGGAATTAATTTGCTGTGATTTAGAGCGCATTCCACATTCCATTTTTACCCTAAACAATTTGCATGAAATTGACTTAAAAGAAAATAATCTCAGAACAGTGGAAGAAATAATTAGTTTTCAACATCTTAAGAACCTTTCTTGCCTGAAGTTGTGGTACAACAGTATTTCATATATCCCAGCGCAGATTGGTGCATTATCAAACTTGGAACAATTGTATCTAAATTATAATAATATTAAAAGTGTTCCATTGCAGCTATTTCTTTGTAGAAAATTACACTATTTGGATCTTAGCTGTAATAAGCTAACCTCCATCCCTGAAGAAATCGCTTATCTGACTAATCTGCAGTACTTGGCTTTGACAAAAAACCATGTAAGTAGAACTTTGAATTACTACTTCCAAAACAAACAAAAAAACCCCATCAAATACTGACTTAGCCTACCATTTCTTCTGGAATAGCCTCTGGTTCAAAATGCTTTTGTGGTGGTCATGATTAAAGTAAACCCAGTAAAGCTAAAAAAAAGGGTTGTGCTTGTTTAATTACTAAAACTTTGGTGTCATCAAAGCTTGTGTAATACTGACTAGATACTATCCTGGTCTGTAGCAGCTTAAGGGCTCTGAACCAGAGACAGTTTAGGGTAAGGATGGCTGCAGAAATGTATCTTCCCTGAAGCTGTCTATTCTATGTAGCATATAATGGAAGTGAACAGTGTTAAATTTCTACCTTAAAATGTCAAACTGAAAGCTGTAGTGAATCAACAGCTAGTTGATGAGCAGCTCAGCTGTCTGATTGGGAAGAGGGAAATAATTATAGCTGATAACATCACCAGCTGTGCTTAACTGTCTGGCTCATTAGTGTAGGATCCAGGCTTGTGACTTATGATTTCTTTTGAGGTTTATATTTGTTTCCACCAGTGAGGTTGGGTTTGGATCTTATATGTTAGTAGAGTGGACCAGGAGTAGTAAGTTACTACTGTACTGCTCCGATAGCTGCTTGTACAGGTTCTGCCACACAGCAGCTCTTAATGTCTCTCCACAGAATCTGTGTTCTTCATTAAGTGATTCTTAGGGGACAGTAGCCCATTTATCTCCTCTGCCACTTGCATGTGCCCACATTTGCATGCATTTCTGTGGATGTGTGCATGTATATGTTGCTTTCCACCATGCTTGTGTCTCAGCTTTGCCAGTAGCTAAGCATATTCACAACAAAAGTGGTATATAAACCACTGTAGTGTTCACAAGCACTTTCTTGCACAATGATAGAAGCGTTACAATTTTCCCTTTCTTTATCCTTCCATAAACTAAAAGGGTTTTGTTTTGTTTTTTTTACACTAAAATAAAACTAAGTAATGTCAAAACATGCAGCTGCATGTAGGCTAACAAATTCTAATGTGCATTATTTTTATTCTTTCCTTTTTTTCAGATTGAAATGCTGCCTGATGGATTATTTCAATGCAAAAAGCTGCAATTTCTTCTTCTGGGAAATAACAGTCTGATTAATTTGTCCCCTTGTGTGGGTCAGCTACTGAATCTTGTTCAATTAGAGCTCGTTGGAAACTACTTTGAATCACTTCCTGCTGAACTAGAAGAATGTCAGTTCTTAAAGCGGCATACTCTAATTGTAGAAGAAAGATTGTTAAAAACACTTCCACCTCGTGTAAGAGAGCGTTTGCAGACATGCTCAGATAAGTGCTAAGTTTAAAATGAAACTGCATCATTGCATTCTGTAAGTTTACAAATCAGTCTTAAACTTAAATGCATTGAACTGAGTTGATTGTATTGGAAAAGAAAAAATATTTAGATTTAAACAAAAAAATGCAGCCTTTAACAAGTAATATGTTTGGAAAATCGGAAATATTAACTGTTGGTTGGGTGTTGAAGTACTGGTTGAAGTAATTCAGTTAAATGTTTGATAGCACTGAAATGGAATAGTTAATTGCCTGGCTATAGTAAGAATGTATATACTTTTTTCCTATGGGAATTTTTTCCTGTTGATAGTGATAATTTAAACAGTTTCATCTCCTGCCATATGAGGTCTAAGAACTGTGGAATTAGTTTCTAAATATGAACTCTTCACTAACCTAGAATATGTTAAATTAAGATTATAATCTATTTGAGCAGTTCAATTGCATGGGATATACTGAAAGTAATTTTCAACATACCTTAATTTTTAAAGCTTTGAGAAGTACTGAGCATTAATTCTATAATTGTTGAAGATGCTTTTTGAATTTTGCTATTAAAACCAGTTGGACAAGAATATCTGAAACCAGTTTCAGTATTTTGTCTTAAAAATAGTAAATATAAGATGAATTATTGCCTAGAAACTGCAAGGAATCAGAAGAATTTGGAGTAACTGTGTGCATGTACTGGACAACAAATCTTACAGAACCGATCTTCATAGATGATGGCAAGCAGAACAAGATATAGTTGCAAAGTTGTTTTCTGTATGTTGTGAGCATCCTGGGTGTTAGTGTAGTATATGTAGCTGTTTAACATTTTTATAACTTCTCTTTACTGACTCAGTGCTGCTTCTCCCTACCCGGTTACTGTATTTTGGTGGCTGGGGAGAGGAGGAAGGAGGTTTGTGTTTAGATAGGGACAGAAAGACACAGTAGAAACAAACCAAATAATCACTGAGCTTATAAGCACTTGGGGAGGAGAAGCAGGAAGCGATATTATAAGCTTTGCCTCTTCTAGGGTTGTAATTTCATAAATTATAGTAGTGGAATGAGCTCTTCTGCCATCCTTAATATCTGAAAAGCTGGATGGAAATAAAATGGTTCCTGACTTCATTCTTCTTCTGTGTGCTGTTTCATTGTATTTGAAGTCTTAACTCTTATATTTTTAGTGAATGTGATAAACATTAAAATTATGCCCCTGGGAGGATAAATTCTTTCCAAAACATATTTGAAAGATTTTTGTGTTATACTAAAGTTTTAAAAACCAATCTCAATTATGGGTTAAACAGATGTGGTTAACTGCACTCTTAATGACTTTGTGTTCGAGTCTAACTATAGGTTCCAGGTTGTAATAACAAATCATCACAGATAAACAAGGTTTAGTACTGGACTACTTTTAGTCATCTCTTACTCTCACTTCAGTGCCACTTTTGTGGAGAGTAAGGTTTATTTTGAATGAAAATGCCAAAACTAAGTCTGACCCACATGAAAGTAGGAGATGTCTCTGCAGCAGCAGGGCAAGAGGTACATGTTTATTCACTCTACTGATGGCATTCCAAAGACATTTGTAGTTAGAGCACTTTTCTTCTCAGGGAACCAAAATGTGGTATAACTATTACATTTTATGTAGTTCTAGAAATGTTTAGTGTAAGCTGATTAGTTGTTTATGTGCAGACCAGTACTGCTGGAACAGTCTTTCCCAGTAGTCTTTCCCTACGTAGCTCTTCCAAATTCTATTTCCAACTAATTTTGAGTTGTGTAATGGTTTCATAGGAACTGACATGGCTCGCAGACAGGTAGTTGTGGTAGACATGATTAAACCAGAGTACATTGATTTGCACCCCTGTGGCCAGAATTTTGTTAATAATTGCAGTAGGTCTGTGACAGGACTTTGTAACTTGATATTGAACACTTCATGCTGGAATTGGGCATGCAAGACTTGCGGTCTAGTAATTTTTAAAAGATTAAACCAGCATTTTCTTTAAAGCTTTTTACTAAATTAGAAAGTTGTGTTGAAAAACTTAAAGCAGCAAGTAACTGTCTTGGCTGATAACTTCAACTTTAGCAGTGCATCTATCCTTTCCCATAATCCACAAAACTGATGGAGGAGAATAATCTTCAGTGTGCTTTTTATGCTAGTTCTGTCAAGAGTGAAATAACTTGGAGAAAGGTAACTAATTTCTAAAATATGTAACCTCAAAGAATCTGAAGAAGCACTAAGAAATGCATAAGAAAATAATACTGTTTTATAGGTTATATGGGTTACATTTTTTTTGCAGACTTTATTTTTTCACTCTGCACCCCCTCAAGAGGGTTGCATTTTTTTCACTGCATGTTTGAGTCTTTATAAAATACCCAGACAAAAGCCGGAAAGTTTAAAGGCTAGAGTCTCTAGCCTTGGTTTCAAACCACAATGTGCCTTTATTATCCATTTGGTACCATGAAACACAACCCTAGGGCTTAGAATTGAGGAAATGTCAGATATAATGGCTGAAGTGAATTCAAGAAATTCAGAATTACCTTAATAGTCAATATTTCTTCAAAATGAGGGGTGGGTTTTTTTTTAGGGAATCAATATATGAATCCACTGTCATAAACTTTTTACAATAAGTATTGTTGACACCTAGTTTTTGTATTAAACATTGACTTTCGATTGAAAAAAGGCTTTTTCAACTTGTTTCAGTGTTGTATTGTGTTTCAGAACTTTGTATTGTGACTGTCCGTATCGTGAACATTTTTTTTGAAAAATTAAATCTTTTGCATTACAATTCTATGAACTGTTCTTTATTTTCTGTATGAGATGCTACATTTAACACAAGGCTTTGAAGTCTGTTTCCAGCTATCTTGTACCTATATGCTGGCAGGTATACCTTCCAAAGGGAAATGTGAAGATGAACAGCAGTGGGAAATGAACACTATGCTCCATATCAAAGCAGTTAGGTTCTGGGCTAGGAGAGAGGCTCCTGTGTTGATTAGAACTAAGGTTCCATCTTAATTGTTGCCACAGAACTGTTTCCAAGTTGCCCACTTTAATTTTTGTGGGCTGGGTAAATATCAAATGCAGCCTGGAATTGTACTGCAAGAAGTGAAAAGGCAATGATTCTCTTCCCAGCTCAGCACATACAGCTGCCATGTGGCTAAACTGCCAAAAATAATGCTACTTGCAGTAAATAGTGTTTCAAGTATTGCACATTGTGTCAGATCAAAGATCTTGTTTCTCTGAGAGATGATACCTGATGGCTTTTTTGTGGGTACCTGGGTTTGGCTCCATAGTTTGAAGATATGGGGGGGTAGAGTGAACCAAGCATGCAAGTAATCTTATGTGTTCAAGTGCTAGCTGCTTATCTTTCAAAACAAGAACATTCCTAACAGGTTTTACAGAACTCTGTCCCTTTCTTCTTGGAGGTGAGATAAAATGAAATAACTATTAAAAAATTACTTGCAGTTTACCTGTTTTGAGATGGTATTGTTAGTAAAATAAGGTAGATGATTCTTCTGAAAGCTGTTGTTCCATGCTCCTACAGATCTATGTATTTTGTTTTCATGGCAACTTATTGTAGTTCTAATGATATTTTTTTAAACCAGTAGATTTCTATCATGCTAACAAACTTCCCTGGTATGTAGACTTTCCATCTCCAAGAATGTGACCTGAAGTTCATTCTGTAATCACTTCTAATAAATGAGTCCTTCCCTCTTTCCACCCCAATAAATGCCAGGATTAGAGACCAATATAGGAGCAACTGGAGAATTCTGCTAGCAAATACATGGCTGCAAATCCTGAAAGTAGGAGGCAATGCACATCATCCTATTGGATTGTTTATATCCAGGATTTTACAGAACTTTGGGTATTTCTAGAGATCAGGAATTGATCAAGCTCATGTGCTTTATTTGGCCTTGTTGGGTGGGTGAGTCCCTCAAATGATCCAGCATGGTGATGCATTTCCCAGAGAGAATACGGAGACTGCAGTTTACTTGCTGTCATGATGGAGTTGATGGCTAAAGTAGGATGTGGCAACAGAGGAGGAATTGTACTTAATTTGACAGACAGAAGCAAGCAGTGCTACTACAGTTCTACATGCTTGTAGGATACAGCTATGTCTTGGCAACTCCTGTGTCTGGAGAAATCACAATCCTGGCCTTAAAACTTTACCCCAGTGCTCCGTTGCCAGGGTATGGAGGTGATGGAGGGGGCAGCAGCAACCTGCTCCGGGGCTGGACTGGTGTTTGAAAGGGTTTAGGCATTAACTCGGTCTAGTGTGTTCAGTAAATGAACCATTACATCTTTGTCCTGCTGCTTCCTTATGTTTCTCTGTTTATGTGAATCTGTTCTTTGTCCAACTTCTAATAACTTAATCCATTTTATGTTGTACAAGTGTGTTCTCTGCTTGGCAGAAGCTGGCTAAAAGACTTTCAGGTGCTATGGATATACAAGCCATATGCATTTACCACTTGAAGAGGTGGAGAAAAGAGGATGAAAATTGGTCTAACTGCAGAGAGAGGGGAAAGGAATAACTGCTCAGAGTAACAGGGGAGATATCTGAGAGATCATTATTACTACTTAGCCCAGCAAGGCTATTGGGAAGTATTACCTGGTAGTAGGCAGTTATAACAGTATGGTACTTAACACAGTGACGTATTAGTCTATAGTGCTTGTGTGCATGCTGCTAAACAGGTGAATTTATGACTTGCTGTTGCTTTCCTCCTCTTATAAAAATGCTATTTATAAAATTACTGCTACTATCTATAAAAAACTTATAAAACTCAGAATAAAACTTTTCTCTCTCATACTTGCATATCTATGTATTGCAGAACCAATATTCCTGTGAAAAGATGTTGCAAAGCAACTAACAAGATTAGTATTTGAGAAGTGTACAAGGATAAAAACTGTAATGGGAGATATGTAGAAATACCAGTCACTGCAATCTGTCTGGCAATGCAACTTGAAGAATCTTTTAAACCAGGGTTAAGGCTTAGTATATGGATGGTAAAAGAAAAAGGAGGAACACGGCTCACTAATCTTTGCTGACAACATAGCTAACCTGCAAGTAAATAGTGAATTGACTGATCATTTTAATTCAGCATTGCTCAGTTGCAAGGCTGTGTGAAATTGTGCATGAAACAGTTTGGTGGTTTTCTTGAGTTGAGTTGCTTTTTATAGCTAAAGGTGTTTAAGCCCTTTGCACCAGCATTGGGGAGGTCCCAATCCTCTGGTTCCTGCATGTTGGCCCTGTGGTCTGACTACACCATTGTTTTGGCTTTTGCTGGACCTTATGGTGAGCTGATTCAATATAGAAGCCTGGCAAAACACTACTTGTTGTACTAGTTTTCTGCTGGTTTAACAAGCTGAATTAGCTTGACTAATGGGTACCAAAGTCAGCAGGAGAACAGGACAAAGATCAGTACTTCTGTTTATGATGATTACTTAGGGTGTGGCTTCACATTTGCTGCCTCTTTTTATAGTATATCATTACAACTAAATGGGCTATAATATGTATATAGCTACATATATGCACATACACAGGTATTGAATCTAGATCTAGTATTAAAAAAGTCTAGGACCCAGTAATATACTAAATATTCTTATCTAAAATAAAGTATTAATGAAATGGAATGTCCAAGAGTAAAAAGATTAAAAGAACTCTTCAAGAGTTCATAAATAGCATGTCTTAAATTAATGTCACTGGATAAACAGATCTGCTCAGTTACCTCAGCTGCAATGGTTGCCTGAAAACTTAAGAGTAGGGAGGGAAACTCATCAGACATTCCAGATGTGTAACCTGTGATAACTGGTGACTATTAGTGTGCACATTAATCCCTAACACTGTCAGTTTTCCTCAGGTTGCCTATTTTATCTAGATTAGTGCCCTGATTATGGAGCAGTGATAGTGTTTTCTGTGCTCCTTTGAGAGTTCTCTGCTGCCTAGGGATGATCCAGGTGCTCCAGCAGCAGCTGCTGATCTTGTATTTTAGTCTGGTTTATTAAGGTAACTCAAAGTTGGCATTGCTTTTTGTGAGGCAGACAAAAGTGGAGTGGCTATGCCAAAGCAACAGAACTGCTCCTGTAGTGGAGATGGAAAACTGAAGAGGGGAGAGAAGCCAGGGCAGGAGCTGGGTCAGCTGTTGTAGAGCAAGCCATTGTCACTCCTGAATCAGTGCCTTCCTCTGGCTGATGGGAGACACTGCTCATTTTTCTTCAAAGCAGTCTGTCTCATTGTAGAAAACTCATAAACTGTGCAAGGACTGATTCTGTAAGGTGCTGAGTGTTGGAGCAGCTGCTTAGTGAATGTGCTTGACTCCCTCCCAAAGGCAGTGGGAGTTCAGGGTACTCATACTATTCCAAATAACCCTTTTTATTCTTAAAGACATCTTGATAAAAGGAGCCTGTTAAATAATGATTTGTTTTCTTTCTGTTCTGTGGATATAAATCATAACATATGCATGAAAAGGAAATGGATAACAGTTTTGTTTTAAAAAATGGCTAGAAACAAGCAACAATGTCAAAGGCAAGGACATGTGAATCTTATTTGATTTAAATCTGTTTTAATGCCAAGTGTGTGTGGTTTTGCTAGCTTGAGAAATAAATCCACAGAATAGCCTCAACTGATAACATATTTCCTGCATTGGTTCAGAGAAAATTCTGATAAACTTTAGGTACAAAGCTTTAAATTTACTGAGTCTTGCTTTTAGCTATAGCTGCTCATTTTTCTGGATTTAACAATGCTAGCGGCTTATAGAGAGGGATTTGTTTTCATTGCTGTGGATTTACACATCCATCAAAAGTATAAACAAAGCCTCATATTCCATAGCAAAGGAATCTGAAATGGTACATAAAGTTTCTAGTTACAGTAGGCTGCAATACATAGTTACATTATTATATTAAAATGGAGGCTTTTAATAAGTGAAGCTCACAAATTAAGATTAACAGTCGATAGAGTAGTACTTCTGATAATCTGATTAAAAGCTCTGCATGTTTTACGCTGCCCTGCACTTAGTTCTTAATATATCGAAGATGTTTGTGCTGGAGATGTGCAGCCCTTGGTGAGACGCTGAAGCAGTGGGAAGATGGGAAAGTGGAATATACACACCAGCTGAATGTTCTTGAGTCAGCAGTGAAGTAGCAAATAGTGCATGACAGGCTGTCTTTTAAGACTTCAGGCTTAATCAGTTCAGATCTCAGTCATTTGCTTCCCTTGCAGTACAGCTACAGGACCTCACAAACTCAAGTGAACAGAACGGGAGCAGAGGACAAGCTGAGGTTTGGGGATTTTTCTTCCCTGAAAAAAAGCTGCTGTTTTTTAAAGGAAGATAGCAAAGCCATGCTTTGGTAGTCTGGTATAGTTAATAAGACTTCGAGCTGCTTTAAGTTGCAGTATCTTTCAGGAAGGCCTGTGTGCCAGTTGAATTCAACTCTGCCTTTTCTTATGAATGGCCTACCATTAAGTGAGTTTTACTCATAGTAATGATTGCACAGAGCAAAGGGGTCCCCTACAGCTTCTAGGTGACAGTGAAAGTTATCTCCCTTGTGTCGAGGTAAACATTCCTTTGGTTTCTGTACTGAGGGCAGGGAGATGCTAAATCACTGTTTCCTCCCCTTGAGAGTCCAGCTGTCGATAAAATTACAGCCTGGTATGCAGGAGAATTCATGCTTGTGCTGGCATGAGGGAAAGAGCTGGGAGGGGCACAATAGGGCTGATCATTTTGGTGGCTGTGCCAGTTTTGATCGTTCGTAGACAGAAATGTGACCTAAATAGTGGCCATATCCAAGTGTAGAACATGGAGTATGAAACACACAGACTAAGGGGCAAACTCAGTAATTCTCTAGAGGCTTTCCCTGCTACATGTTGAAAGAACTGAGCTGGCAGAGTACTGGAAAAAATACTATTTGGAGGGGAAAGCTCTGGTTGTAGATCTGAGTGCCTCCCAGTACCAGCATTTGTTTGCCTCCTTAGCATTAATTTAGCTAAAAACTGTTTTTGCCATCTTCATAGGATTAAGCCTGTGGCGGCTTTGACAGTTTTGTAAGCCCAGGGGTCAGTGGGGTGGAAGTAGCATTTATCTTAATTCTTTCTTAGCCAAAGTAATGGCTAAAAAGTCTTAGAGCTTTTTCAGTGTAAGCTGTACTTACGGATATTGAATCAGTTTGCTGGTGAAGCATGGGAAATGCATCCTGTGCAGCTAGGGACCTGACACATTTGGATATGCCAAGGAACGTCTTTGCCTTTCTCTCTCAAAATGATACATGTCCTGAGAACATCTCCAGCTGAGAGGAAGCGTATATGCTGAGGAATGCGAACAAAAGAATTGCAGTCATTTACAAACAGTTGCACAAATGTATGAGCTATGTATATATGATTATTAAAGATACAAAAATTAAGCTACTAGGTAAGCATTCAGAAATAATCAGCTATACCCAGGAAACTAAACCCAGCATTTGTAGGGAATATTTACCTTGTGCTCTTGCTTCTTAGTGGTTTTTTTTAATTTTAAAAATCTATTTAAATGCCAGTTTATTTCTGGTTTTAGATGTCACAAGGCCCTTGTGTAAGGCATTTCTACTGTAAAATTTCTTGCCTAGCTATGTTTTATGTAGCTTTAGGCATATTTTGCTCTTCATCCCCCCCTGTCGGTGCTATTGCTTGACAGAATAAATGGGCACTGTAATGTGATTTCAAGAATGGACTTTCTTTGAAAAGACAGTTGAAAAAGTATTTTAATGAATTAAATACAAATCACAATTGAAGCTCTCTGAGGTTTGACTGTGCACACACCCTAGAATTCCAGTCACTGCAGTATGGAGCAAAGCTATGGAAACCAGGAATGGAACTCTATGGAGGACAGTAGTACCTGTTCATCCTGCCAGTTAGCCACTACATGCAAAGCAAATGCACTACCCAAATGGCAGAAAAACCCAAGTTAATTACTTAATTTATGTATTTGAGTGGCAAAATGTGCTTTTTTTTTTTCAGTTTACTTTTTTGCAGCCAGGCTGTCTTTGCCTGATTTTGATGCTAAGCAGTCCAAGCTGCAAAGTGAGCAGTGATAGTAAGACGGATGTTAAGCTTTATATAAAAAGACATATTAAATGGAAAAAATCCTTGAAAAATGGGAATCCTTCCCTGTTGAGAAACAGTTACCACTACTTAGTTCTGGAGGGACTAGAAATCAGGTTAATTTTTTTCCCCACTTCAAATCCATGTCAGAACATTTACCTGGGGGCAGGCTCTGCTCACCTCATTTCCCTTTTGCTGGTATCTCTCTCTGCATGGGGCAGTATAGTCATGACATCACTTGGGCTGTGTCACTAGTTTGGAACATAATTTCCTTCTCAGTCCTTGAGTCATTTTTGTGCTTTAACCTTTTCCTGAATATCTGTTATTTTCTTCGTGTTACCTTGAGTGGCTCTGCTGGGAAGAGGTTTTTTTGATGGGTTTTTTTTGTGGGTTTTTTTTTTTTTCATTTCTTTTGAATAAGTGGGAAAATAAACACTTGTTATTTTGCATCTGTGGACAAGATCTGAGTAACTTCTTAAGGCATCATGTATGGTCTTCCATTTATATTCTATGAATGTGCAATGTAGCATACTCTACATGATTTTAAAACATAATTGAATAAATAGTTTCATTATGTAGAATGGATGACATGTAGAAATCAAATCTATAACTCACTGATGGCCAATATTTGAATATCTAACAATATTTTCCATTACTAATAATCCGGCAAAATGTTGCATCTGCTGAGTTATGTCAGCTAAGAAATAGACAGTGGGTTGGGGTGATCCTCTGCTGTTTTCCTTATTTAAAATGAATCACAATTGTTTCCTCTTGTTTCATTTCTGTGTTCTGAGAAATTGATTTAGTTCAGTGCTTCCAGCTCAGGTCCTTTCCTAGCTTACTCCTTCACCCTCTGGTTTCCTCCTGGCATTATGCCATGATCTCTGCCTCCATGGTGATGTCTGTCCTGTCCTTTCACTCAGTCTGGGTTCATTTTGTCTCTTGGGGTTGCAGCCACTGTACAGCTCAAGGCATCCATGCACAATTGTCCTCTATTCAAATCTGTGTGTGTAGTTTAGGCTATACAGCAGCCTCTCTGGGGTCTTTGTTCCAACTGGAGGTTTCTGTTCCATGAAAGAGATGTGTAGTTACTCGCCTCCATGAGCAGCATGACTGTTCTCACGTGCCAGCTGCAGTGAAACTTTTGGCTAGCTGTTCCCAGAAACATTTCACTCTGATCATGCCACCAGGTATCCCCAGACTAGTCACTAGAGGTCAACATCATCTTCTTCTCCTACACCACTAACTACCACATAATTAACAGTCTCTTGCTCATAGCAGTTCATTTCTCTAAACACTTCAGCAGTTCACGATGGGATGTCACTGACCCTGCCACTGTCCAAGGTTAGGAGGACGGAAGGTGTATAAAGAGGAGTTAGTAGTTCCTCACAGTGGACTTTTTAAAGGTATCTGGAACAAGAAAATAATAAATCTGAAGGCCTTTGCCTTCCTTTGCCTGAGGTCTATCTGAAGTCTCTGACAAACTGTCCCACAGTTGAATGGAAGTTAAGAAAAGTGAAAACAGGGAGGAAGAGCCTAATGCTGCATCATTTCATAAGCAGCTGAAGGAATGAAGCCTGGCCTACAGATCAGTGTCCCTGAAGATTTCCTCATAGTTGGAGTATTTAAAAGTGACCTCCCTCTTACAGATATTCTTGTGTTTAACTTAATCTTTCAGGATTTCTCTTGGCTGGAATACGAGCAGGATTTTGTTCCCCTTGGTAGCCAGATGCCTGTTTTCATGCAACTTGAAGGAAATTGGTTTATCTGAGACTTCTTTTGTTAAATTTGTTTGAAATAATCCTTCAGTATTTATTAGAGGGGTGACACAGACTGCATATTTACTTTAATGTTTATTCCTTACCTAATTTCCTGTGGGAATAGGATGTAAATAGTCTTCATCCTAGGAAATCTGCAGAAACCATATTTGTTATTATGAATGTCGTATTCTCTGGGCTAAATCATCCACTCTGCGTTTAATGAACTTTGAAAGAGGTGAAGAAAGCAATGTTTTTAGGTGGAAAGCATGGATCAGATTTTCAAGTGTGCATCTATATATACCAAATCTCTTTTGGTACTTTACAGCTTCCTCCCCTCCTGTAGTTGTTGTCTTCTCACTTGCTGTCCAGAGACTTGCCAGGAGAGGGGATGCAGGCTGCCCTGTGTTCTGGCTGGGCTGCTGTGCTTTGCTGTCTCCTTTCTAGCTAATGCAGCTCTCCCAGCTCACCTGGACTAGCTCAGGATCTCTGCACAGTGGTGCCTTGTGTGGGGAGTCATACCAGGAGACAAAAGGTCACCTCTCTCAGATGCTGCAGAGGTAATGGCAAAATACAGAATCATTTTGGTTGGAAAAGACCTTTAAGACTGAGTCCAACCATTATAGGTGCAGGGTGAAAAAGTTCTGTTCCCATTTTTTATGCAGAGCTGGTTTATCACCTTTGGTGGGCTGACACCGCTGTGTGTTTGCCCAGTGTAAGTCTGGAGGAGGGCTGTCTATCTGGCTTACAGCTGAAATTCCGTGAACAGTGTGAACTGGCACAAACCAATGGTACTGCTGAGGGAGATGGCTCTGCTGCCCTCTCCTCCCTCCTCCCCTCCCTCTGTGCAAATATCTCTGCAGACAATGTCGGCATGGGCAAGCTGAGCAGCCCTGGGGCAGAGACCCAAGCATGAGCATGCTCCCTATTCACACTGCAAATTGTGGTACAGGCTGTGGCCCAGCTGTGGGCCAGCCAGCACCCTTCCCAGCAGTGCTCTGGGTGGCACAGGCCAGCCGCTCTTCCCAGCTGGCAGTTTGAATGTAGCCCTTTTGGTTGCTATAAGGGACTTTAGCTTTATGGACACAGGCTGTTCTTTGCAATAAGTAGATATGAAAAGTAACTACAGTATCCTGTCGTTGTTTTTTAAACCTTGATAAGCTGACTGTGTCTAGTGTCATATCCTTGGACTCATGTAAGAGGAGTTTTTATATTCCTGCCTCTCTGTGTTGGACCAAGGAATAAATGAGTAATAGAAATCTGAAAACCAGTTTCGTGTAATGCTGTACCTAATGTTTGTGTTCCATCCAAGCATCTTTGCATATGGTGGGAGGACAACCTGAAGTTGGAAGTATGCAAATGCTGAACAGTAACCACGATGTCGCCTGGGTTTGACAGCTGATGTCTTACTAGAAGTTCCAGTCTTTACTCACCAATAGCCGGTGTCAGGACCTGAGCTGTGCTTGATAAAGCTGAGAAGCAAACACTTCCAGGATTGAAACCACACTAGATGTTGCACCTCTAAGAGTCAACTTATTTAAAAGTGAGATTTCCTCCAGCGTGTTGGAGCGGAGGTTCCCTGAAGGAAAAGAGCAGAAGGCTCTACTGGGAGGATTGCTTTCATTATATCTAGAGGCCAAGCTTTTGCATGTGCTGTGTGGTACTTTGAAAGCACTGTGCTTAACCACTGCTTCAGAGTAAGTTCTAGTCAACAGAACTTATTTCTTAATGAACTTGAATGGACAGGCTTCCTATTGCTGTTGAGCTTTTGTGGTTTTTGCACTGCTCTCCTTTCCCCTCAGAACTGCAGAGTTCACCTGTTTCTATAATTATTGCCTTTTACCTAGTCATGCCTTTATTATTGCTAGATGGAAGCATGGTCATAAAGCTCTTAAGATCTCCATTAGCATTGCATCCACGCTAAAAGTGGATTTGGTTTAATAAGATAAAATCATGGAGAGATTACATTTTTGCTGAGATAATTTTGTACTGCTTTGTTTCAGGGCTTGCCCTTGACATACAGGCTTCCTGTTAGCTTAGCAAAGGTCTTCTAACATGGCTGTTTTCTTCATTCTTCTTTTCACAAACTAAAATAGCCTGGTGGTGCAGAGACTGTCAGCGTTACCTTTGTTCTCTCTTTTTATCCTTGCATTTTACACAATCTCCGGGAAGCAGTCCTATTCCTGGAAATTCATTGCATTCCATGCAATTGTGTGGCCTCACTGATGGTGTTCTTCAGCGGCTTCAAGTGATTCAGTGGAACTTCCATTTGGTTTTGGGATTCCTGAAAGGTTTGTCATATACAATGCTCTAAAAATGCAATACAACAGATGAAGTCAGGCATAGAAAAATACATAGTTCAGACTCTGAAATCATTATTAGCTAGTCTAAAGGGGAAGTTGTCTGCTGCATAATCTGAGTTTTAAAGGTCTCAAGTGTAAATATATTTTCCCTCTTGCTGAACAAAAAGTTGTTGCACCATACAACCACCAGCTAGACCAAAACAGTTTCCATGCGTGTTACATCCCCTTATGTTTGTGCTATAGTAAACAATCTTACCTCTCAGTTGCATGCAGGCTTGTTTTAGTATGTAAGCATATGTGTATGCATATGTAAAAACACATAGACTTAATTCTAAATACTTCAGCGTGACAGCCGTTCATATAGACAGAAACTTCTGGCAGTGCAGCCTGGACTGCTTGGACAGCTCTGTAAATCACGTCCACCAGAAACACCTACAGCTGTGGGAAGGGATGAAGGAAGCCCTCAAACTATGATCTTTCAACCATGCGAATGTCTCACAGCCACAGCTTGAGGATATAAGAGCACTTCTAGAAGTAACAACGAAGAGGCTTTTAAATGTGGAGTCACTGCTGTAGCTGAATTGGTTGTAGTCCCAATGGAAAGCCAACCTTTGACAACCTAGGAAAGGGGAAAGTAAAAATGAAGCAGGTGCATACTGTGTGTGTGTGATGCCTGAATAGTTGGACTGACAACTAGTGTAGGCCACAGATCGCTGTTATTTATGCCTTCTTACCACAACAGACTGTTTCAAACAGTCTTCCTGACCACAGCTCCTGTGAGGTTACCTGCTTCCAAGCCTGTGTCCACCATGGCCTTTGTACCAAAGGAGTCCTGGAGCACTGAAGCACATTGTCTTTTGGGTTGTTCCCCTACTGAAGTAGCGTGAAATAGCCAGAATTGAAACTGTAAACTTGTAAACTATCCCTAAGTTTTTTTGGTGGTGGGTTTTTTTTTGGTGATTGGTGGTGTGGCTTTAGTGTGTGTTGGATTGTTGTTGTTGGTTAGCTGGTTTTTGTGTGTGTTTTTTTTCCAGTAGCTGGATTCAAGTTGATTCCTGGCGAAGTGCAAGGTTCAAATATATGATTGAGAAACAACAGAGGAAAAAAAAACTTTTAACGACATGCGTTGAAATGGGGGCAAGTCTGAACATATCAGGCTTAATTGCGGCGAGGTCAGATGCATTCCACGTAGGCAACTGTCAGCTGACGAATAAGTGTGAAGCACAGCGCGGGGTGTGTGCCCACTTCTGTGGTGAGGAGTGGTGTTGGCACAGACCCATGTCATGTAAGAGCAGCAAAACGTGTCTCTGTTCACCCTCTGCGTGGGCCTAGTCTAATGCCGCAGGAAAATGTTGAGAGCTGCCTTCTGCCATTATGCTAGTGATTTAAAGAATCATACTGGTGCCAGACTAAATGATGATGTAGAGTTGCTCATTCTGTCGTACTTGCATGGACGGCAGCAGTACATAAGGCCCATGAGCTGTGCTTCCACGTTTGGCGTGAAAGCTTACAGCAGAACACACTACTTCTGCCTATGGCTCAGTGATGCTTAGCACTATAAATCCAAAACAATTATTACTTTCAGCTGACTGCACTCTTCTGTGTTAGGAATCCCATGACTTAAAGCTACTGAGCTCACACAGAAGCCACTAAACCACACTTCACATTTTGTTCCTCATCAGTTATGTCTGTATCAGATAATCCCATTTTCAGGTAAATTATTGGCCAGCTCATGCCCAGTCCCCTGAGACGTCCTCTCTCCTGACAGGCACTGTATTTCAGAAAATCATTTAGACATGTAGGGTTTTTCAGTGTTGATCTGTTCCAGCAATTAACAGAAAACATTGTTTATTTCAAGTTTAGGCAGCCAAGACTGCTGCTTTATCTTAGTGCTTTCTAACTTTCAGAATCTATTCTAATCCTGACCCTTTCCCAGCTAACAAGCATACCACATGTCTGGTTACTCAGGTTCCCATGCAAAATAGGAAATCTGAAATTCCAGATGATTAACAAACATTTCTTTTTGTTTATTTTGAGATTACTGTTTTAAAATACCTTAAAAATTTAGAGACCTGTTTTTTTCAAACATTTACTTTACCATTTAGATACGTAAAAGGATATTTTCATTAAGAATGTGCTATTTGTGTTTATAAATTATGATTTATTGACACAGATTTGCTAGCAGCAGAAGTTCTACAAGTAAGTGTTTAAAGACAGTGGACAAAAAGGTGGGTAATTTAACGTCAGAATTTCATGGCTGCTGGGCTCCATCCCTCCAGCCTCATGTGAGCTCCCCCCACTCACTGCATCACGTCACATCTAAAATTAGCTAAGATGCTGCTCCCATGAAGCGCATGGCTCAGTGGCTCGGAGCTGCAATAGCTGTAGCCAGCGTAGCGCTGGAGGTCCCCAGTTAGAAAGATGTTTTCAGATGGATCACTGAAGAAAACCTAATGATGATCACAAGCGTAACAAAGGTGAAGCATCATTCAGATCCAGGAGCTCTGGTTCAGCCAAAGGTCAGAAAACTGGAGTTATCCCTGTTTCTTTTGGCATGTCTTTAGCTCTCTGTTTTCTCAACAGTAGGAGGTACATGGGGACCACTGTCGATAGCTTCTCTACAAATAACTAGTCAGGCCAAATTCTTCCCTGATGTAATTGCACTGCTTTAATTGTAATCATACCAGTGATGAATGTGGCTCCTCTTTACTTAGGAACAACAAAAGAGCTCATGAGATTAAACACCCTTTCAGGGTTTTCCTTGTGATGCTGTAAAGGTATAGTATGTAGAAAATGCTGCAGGCTTAAGAAATTACAGCATATTCTTCACCTTGCTGTGAAGCTGTGCTTCTCCTCCCCAGACTCAGCCCATAGCATCCATGCATTTTATTTTAAAGCCTATTTCCAGTATGCTGCTACTATTTAAACATCTGGTGCATTTAAATTCAAATTTCAAAAACGTGAACCTGGAGGGAGAAGAGTTAAAATGTAAAACTAGAGAAAGGCAAACTAGGGGAAAAGAAACTTTGACAGAAACTTCAAGCAGCTAAGAAGCACTACAGCTGTCAAATTTTGGATTCAAGTTGAATCACAGAAGCAGTTTTTCACTACTTTGTCTGAAAGCAATTTAGCTTTTCTGTGTTAGCAGATTATGCTGTTTTCAACAGTTGTTGGAGAGATGACTGATGAAAAGCATTTGCATTGTGGGTAGAGACAAAGCTCTTGCACTCAAACTGTGTTCTAGCCCCAGCCTGTCCCGAAGCTGCCAGGGGATGTGGTCTGTCAGGCTCTGCACAACACCATCCCCTCAGCCCCAGCTTCAGGGCTGCTCTTGGGACCCCAGACCTTTGGGTATGGAATGGCTTTCAGTTTTTTCAGGGTTTATCCTCAAATTAACAAGGGATTGGAGAGAGAAAAAAACAAACAAGCCAACAAAACAAAAACAAACCAACCAACTGAGCAGGAATCAGCAGAAGGTGGGAGCTGTATGCTGGCAGATGCTATGTTGGTGCTGAGCCAAGACTTCACAACTGGGCATCCTGAGCCTGGATTGCACTCGGGAATCAGCTCACGGGTCCGTGACCAGGGATAACTGCCATGTTAGCACTGCCGGTGCAATCTGTCCCTGTGTCCAGCTGATTCTGGAGGCTGGTCTGTGATAGTTTCAACTCAGGTGCAAACCAGCACTGCATTTGGTTCTTTAAATACTGCAAGGTAGCACTTAGTAGCAGCAGTAACACTGCTGGAGTTTGTAAATTCTGAATGACAGAATAGAACAATCAACAGCGAAGGCACATGCACCAGGTTTGTAGCAATGGCACTTCTTGTACGAACTGTCCCACAGTCCTCTGGAGTCAACGAAAACCAAAGAGGCAACCTGAAACCAAAGGATGTCAAAAACCTGCAGTCAAACACATGGCTGAATCTTGTTTCTGTTGCCTATCATTTTGGTGGAAACAATACCTTCAGTAAAATAAATACCCCAAAATTACTTCAGGCTTCAACTGCCTAGATGGTCTTAAAAAAAATAATGCAGGAATTCACAAAAAAATTACAGTTTTCTGCAGGCAGCAAAATCTTTCCAGCGGAGCAAAGGCACCTAGAGCCCCAATTGTGTGTGTTTAATATCAGACATGAATTTTGGGCCTTCTTCCACTGGAAGTTCACATACCAGAACTGTACTAAGCCCCCATCCCCAACCCATCAGCTATAATTATCCATGGACCCTGTTTTCTATTGCAGTATTGGTGACCTTGCCTGTAATTATTCCTTGCAGGGGAAGCTTAGCTCAGTCCTCTAAGTCCTGCAGCAACTCTGAACAAAAATAGCCCAAAAGTCCACAACAGGAAACGTTAACAATGGCAGGATTACTGGCCGCCATGTCACCGTAAAATAAATGAGCAACTGAGAAGGAGTTCGGGGAAAAGCAGCACCGTGATTAGGTAATGGGAGGGACTGACTTATGAGAAAAGATTAAATGAGCTAAGTGATGACGAAAGGGTGAGTGGAACAACTGTCTGCAAACATCTGAAAGAAGAAACCATCCAGGACAGGGAGGGATTCTGTAAGCTGCTGCCAGGAGTGAAGAGTAATGGAAAGAAACCAATAAAAAGAAAATGAACACAGTGGTTGCCATAACCATTCCTTTAGCTCAAAAAAGAAACCTGGCGCTTTTGTCCATATGGAAACCTTGCTCATTCGTCCCGTTTTATTCCTCAGCCATACCCCCAAAGCATGGGGCTAACGCTTACAATTACGTAATGGTGCAGTATTGCTGACAACTTTTAGGCTGGCGGCTCTGAAGGACGGGGAAGGAGCTATGCCAAAAACCTCTTCCAGCTCCTGCCAGATTAAGACCCTTGTTTCTTGAGGTGCCTCAGAAAGCCTCAAGGCTTTAGCTGAGGAAAGCAGCTCTGCACGGCAAAGCACTTAAGCAAACACTTCAGTCAAACGATGAGCTGGACTCCCACAGCTATAAATCACATCAGCAATTCCCAAACGAAAGACCTGTGTCTGCCCTCGGCAGTCCCTGAAGCAGATGGGTCAGAGAGTACGTGAAGTCAGAATTACCCACAGCTATCCACAGCAGACCTTTGGTCCACATCCCAACACAGTTCATTTTTTTTTGCGGCAAAACAGCTGTGGTGCTTCATGTTGTATTTGTTTCCATTAACTCCCCCCTAGTGAGCTTATATATTTGTATTTCTTTATGTTTACATATTTGTAAGGCCCCTAAGGGGATATACATGCTACCCTAAGGTTAGGGGCAAGTCATTAGAGGGCAAGTACCTCCCTCTGATGCAGAATTTATCCTGTCTCTTCGTTCTGCCAGAGATGTAAATCTTTCTTGGAAATGCTGAACAAAAGTCCCTTCAAATATGTGGTTTCTTCAGCAGCAGTTTTCAGTCTGCGCTTTTTGAAGCCTGGGCCAGAAGTTTGTGTTTCCAATTGTCACTCTTTGGGACACTTGTCTATTGTTAATGGAATCCCAGGCGCTTTATAGCCTGGTCTCTTTATAGTCTTTCCACAGCTCTGTGCGTTGAAGTCAAGGTCTTTTCGTAACAGTTTCTGCTGCCATCCTCCAGACACGGACCGAAGCCGCCCGCGGCGTGGGGACGGCCCCCCGTGGTCCCCTCCACCCGGCATCGCTGCCCGCGGCACCGACTGCACGTTGTGGAGACACAAGCCCCAAAACAGCCTGTTTATGCGGCGTTTGTTCAGCCAGCCCCCGACTCGCAGCTCCGTCCGGGCGCGGCCGACGGCCGCTCCAGCCGCGGGCCCTCCCGGAGGCCTCGGCTGCCGGTTACCGCTAGCGGCCCCCTGCTGCCCGCCCTCCCGGGGAGCGGGCGGAGCGCGGCTGTCCCGCCTGTCGCGGCTGGGCCTGCGGGGCGGGCCCGCCGGAGCGCCGCCGCCAGCTGGGGCTGCCCGGCCCGGCCCGACCGGCGCCCCCCGGCCGCCGCCGCGTGCGTCAGACCGGAGACGTGGCCCCGCGGCGGCGGGGGGCGGGGCGGCGGCGGGCGGAGCGCAGCTGTCGGGCGGGCGGCCTCCCCTCCCCGCCCCGCCCCGCCCCGCCCCGCCCGGCCCGGCCCTGCCCGCTGCGCTCAGCCCCGCACCGCGGCATGATCGCGCTGCCGCCCGGCCGCCCGTGACCCCGCGCCCCCCGCCCGGCCCCGCACCAGGTAGGCACTGCCGCGCCCCGCCCGCCGCTCCCCGGGGCGGCCGCTGCCCGCGCTGGGGCATCGCTGCGGGGAGGGGACTCGGGTGGCTGCGCGGACTGAGCCGCCGCGAGGAGAAGCGGCCCGGTGGGGGCAGCGCTCTGCTTACCGGCGGCATCTGCCGTGCCGCCCCCCGCCCTGGGCAGCGCCGGGGGAGCCAAACTTTATCCGGGATCGCCGCCGTTTCCTCCCCCGCGGACGGGCGCCGGGAAGCGGCCGCGGCAGCCCCCCCCGCCCCATCCCTCCCATCCCCGGCCAGGCGGCGCACCCCGCTGCCGGGCCGCGGCGCTCGGGCGGCCCCGGGCGTGCCCGGCGGGGAAGCGGCCCGGAGGCAAGCGGGGCTTCCCGGGAGCGGGGTCTGCGCGGGGTGGGGGAGGCGAAACAGTCGCCGTGGAGACGGGCGGCTCGGGGGAAGCCCTTGAAGGTATTTTCCCGAAGAAGAACCCCAAGACGACCCGCATTACGGGGAGCTGCGAGCAGGACGGGGAGGTGGCGGTTCGGCCGCGCTCCCGCTGCGCCGGCCGGCGGGCAGAAGGACCGCGGTGCCTCCGCGGGGGCTGCGCGGCGGCTCCTTGCCCCGGGGGTCCCTGCCGCCGGGTCGGGAGGGAGCGCAGCCCCTGGCGGCACTGCCAGAGCCCGGCGTCAGTGGCTTTGTTTTCGAGGAGATTTAGAAAAGAAATATGCAATCTTGATTTGAAGTCGATTTAAAACCAACTCTGCCTTGTCGCAGTGTGATGGGTGGTTTTGTTCATTATTCGCGAAATGCAGTTTGTCCAGTTCACTAGAAAGAGTTGACCAAGCAAAATGAGAGGCTTATGAAAGACTGCCGAATGCCTCCTACTATAATTTCATTAGGATGAAAACGTTTAAAAGTGAATAATTTTTGTTTGCACAGATAAGTATGTGAGTTTTGGCTTACCTTTTTTTTTCTTGAATAAGTACTTTCTGTGAGAAAAGACTCGGTATTATGGGCAGCACTGTTTGTAGACACACATGTACATGTTTGCTGCCAAAGAACACTGTAGGCTTGAATGATGCTCTAAAAAAACTGGACAGGCAGAAAGGTGCTTTGCAAGATAGTGGAGAAAAAGATGGCAATATTGGAAATAATTTTTTCAATAAAAATCTCCTTTCCCAATTCAACCAAGTATGCATGTTTCCCCTCCCCCCAGTATATCCGACCTGCTTTTGCTTTTCTTTTTGGCAAGATCACAGCAATCGGGAGGGCAGCACTCACTCCCCTGGGCTCATCTTCTCTGGGAAATGCCTTTTTGTGACTGTGGTGTAGATCAGCATCCAGCGCTGGGCTGAGCCCTGTTCTGAGTTGATCCCTAATTTCGACCTGGCCTTGGATTCCTGCTATCTCGCAAGTGCCCGTGCCCAGGGGCTGCCAGCGAGGCACAGCAGCCCAGTGCTGAGCACCTGTGGTTTCTGAATCATTTCCTTTTCCAGTCGTATTCTGAGTTTGCTAAATGTGTGGCAGCCGTGATGCTGTTTTCTTCCAGTCTGAATAATAACGGGCACTGCTGAAGGTTTTACTGTAATATGACTTTCCGTGGGGTTTTTGTTACTATTTACTCTTGTGAGCAGTTTTAGAAAGAAAGTTAATGATGGAAAGCCTACTTATCTAGTTACTTTGTGTGCCCAGTATTGGGAAAGGCCAGTGCTGGTTGTCAGTGAAGCACAAAATCAGAGACAGCTGAATTCTTCACAGAAGCTCCTTGCCCCGGTGCTATCTTGCAATCAGCTTCTGTACTGGTTTAAGGTGATTTTCTGAGGCAGCCGCATCCCACTTTGGTATCTGGTTTTTGAGGCCCATGATAAGGGTCTCTGACCGGGATGGGGGCAGCATCTGGATTGGGTGATAGAGAGGGTTAAACAATATTCAGGTGATCTTAGTGCCGGAGTAACAACACAGTAAACCCAAAATAATGCATTGGGTCAGAGAGTGCAGGGAGGAGCAGTTCCCCTGATTGTCTGTTGACCTCAGTTGCAACTGGTTGAAGTGGCCCCTATTCAGCACCAGAAGGCACTTCCCAGCACAAGCCTTTTTGAATGCTGCAGGAAGGAAAAAAAAAAAACCTAAATATCAATTACCGTCCAAACAATTCACAATAATAGGAGCTAGAGTTTAATTTTACAGGATTTTTTTTCCTCTTTGAGGAAAACTTAGTGAAAAGATATTGTCCTTATTATTATAGAGTTGTGAAGGGCAGGGCCTTTGTATTAAAGAAAACCCTGAAAATGAAACAACTTATCTCAGGGGAAAAAAAAAAAAAAAGACCCCAAAATAATTCCCTTAAAACCTTACTTAGTAAAGCAAAGAAACCATTCTCCTTCCAGAATGATTTGTCAGAAGAATGTTAACAAGTGTTGGATTTCACACACTCAACATAATGGAAACTTTACTCGCTTCTTCATCCTTTAGCTGTCTGCCCGGGGATTCTGTGTGATAAAACTCTGCACATTCAAGCTACAGTGCAATAGCTTTTGTTGGGGTTCATGTTTCTAAGATCTCTTTCCCACTAAGAAGACACTATATTAGGTTTGATTCACCTTCTTGGGCATGTGTGAATATGCCATTTGCTCCACTGCTTTCACTCATAACACAGGACAGGCATCGCTGCCTTCCCATCCCAGGCAGTGCCGTAGAGCTCTCTTCAAGCCTGGCAGACCCTGGATCAGCTTTCCTGCACTGTATTCATTCTGCATTTTAGTGCCTGACAAAAGCAGCTAATCAGACACAGCATAAACTTTACAACTGTATCATCTAGAAAGTCGTAAGCTTGGAACAGGATGATTTTCTTGGCATTTTTTTCCAGTACAGATGTTGTGTCCACTCTGTTTCCACCTCATGAAGGACTGATTTACAATCTAGTGTTTGATCAGGTCAGGTTTTTAAAAGGTAGGACAGTGTTGTGTATGTGCTTTGCACATTTTCCATTCGTTTGGGAGAATCCTGCATTAAGATAGAGTGCATGTGCTTTCTTGGTTTTTGAAGTAAAACAAGGGCCTCCCGTGAGGCACAGAATGGCACTGTTCTGCATGGGAAGCTGCTAATGCTGCTGTCACAGTGAGTGTACAAAGTGCCACTGAATTTGAACCAGCATATGTGAAAATATTTGGTCCTGTATAATAGCATTAAAAATCCATTTTTCTCTCTGCCAAAGTAAAATTTAACTTTTCCATTAACTTTCAGGTGACCAGCATCCAGCCTTTTATACCAATTTCAAATCCTGGGCTAAACGATGATCTGCTAAAAACGGAGATGCTGGCTCATGTCTCCCTTCAGCGGCAATAGCACATAGAGATTTTTGTACTGATGAGGATCCAAAATTCAAGAAGCCAGCAATAAGGCTGCTGAAGCACTGAGAACATTTCCAGTTTTATTTATTCATCACAGAAAGAGAGGTGGCAGCTTGGATGAATTGCTTGCTCTGGAGAATGTGGTGAAGCAGAGCACGGGTCAAGCCCTGCCCTGGGCATGCAGCGGTGTGACATCCTGATACACGTGTGATTTAGCACAGAATGCAACAGCTAAGAAGTGCAGGTTGCTGTCAGAAAGCAGGTTTGGTGTTGTGGGCGAGCACCCTTAGAGATATAATTTTCCAGTTGATGTGAATGCTTGATGAGCTATTGCAGGGGTAGATAGTTTTCATGCAAGCTTATAGAGCAGGATGGGTGTTCGCAGACAATATTGTTGGAAAGGCCTTTTGGTAGCTGCAATGAGATTAAAAAGAGTATTTATTTGCTCTTTGCTATCATTTACCTATGACAAAATAATTTCAAAGACCTGCACACCTGCTACAGTATGGTCAGAACAGCCCTCCCCACCCTCCATCAACTGCTTGGATCTCACAAAGTTTAGGCTTGATGGGCACAGCCTTTCTTTCTGTTTTTTGATGCAGCAACAGACTTTTGGTGGAACAAGTTTAGAGCTGATCCCTTTTCGGTGAGCCATGGCTGGACACCATACCGAAGGATTCCAATAGAGAGTTTAGGCAGATAGCTCTGGTTTTCCACATCTCTGAAGTTTATGATCTTTAAAAGTCATCTTATGAAAATAGAGATTCTGGTTCTGTAGCTGTTCATGTTTATCTTCAAGTATGTGTAAATCACTTCCATTTTATGTGCTTGAATTTACTTATGTCAGCCTTTATTATTCTTTCAGGAGCGTGGATGGGACCATGAACTTTATCGTTCTCATTAGGGGTTTTTGTCACAAAGGATGTTTTGCGGGGAGGAAAATACGTGAGCTGCATTTCAGTCTGAGAATACCTGTATGTTTATCCAGGTACTTGGGGATCCATGTTTTATGAGACTATCACAAAGTTTAGAAAGCTCCCTTGTGCAGCCCGCAAGCACAAGCAGAAAAGATCCTTTATATGAAAAAGTCTCACAACTCATGAAAACAGGCATTTCTTTAACGTTTTTTGGCTCAATCACTGCATAAAAAGTTTTTAACTAACTTTTCAGATGGCTGAGCTGCTTAAGGCTCAGAATGGACCCTTTGTGCTTCCTGTCCCAATTAGGAATTAATTTTTAATTATAGCAGCTGAACATTTTTTGTCATGAGCGCTTGTATTAGCCCAAGGCCCCTGCCTGTTCCTTTCACAATGAATGGCACTGGTTTGTGTAATATTGTCTGTCCTCTGACATTCTGAGGCATTGTCTCTGTCTCCATTATCTATGGGTATGTTGAGTAAGTGTTTGTGGAAAACCTTCTGAAACTTTCATTAAAACTTGATGTGAGTTTACTTTTCTTAATCACTTAGACATACTTCAGGAGTACTAAAATACCACTTACTGCATAGTTTCTTGCTCAGTGCTTTAGTGTGCTGTTAAAGGTTTTCAGTCGCATTAAATCATTTTGCAGCTCTGGAAAGAGGACCAGCATCTTGAGTGATAGCCCTGATAAAGTAAGAATGTTACTCCCAGAGCTGAAAAATGGTGAGTCTTGCCTTTGAAGTCGTCTTTGACATGGAAATGTGTAGAGTGTACTTTTCTTTAGATTTGGACAAATAGCTCAGGAAAGCCAAATCTCCACACAGGCTTATGTGCTTGGTACAGAGAGAACTCCTATTGATTTCACTGAGACTTTATCTGGAAGAATCTGGCCCTGAACATTTTTTTCCCTGCAGTCCAACCAAGTTGAAGTCAAAGAGCTGCTGACAATAGGAAGTCTTTTTTGGTGTGTAACACATGAAAAAGTACTATGACTCAATTAAAACAAACAACAACGTTATTGTCTGGGATCTGTCGCCAAAGCGGCACTCATTGTACGCGTAGGTGGAAATTGCAACGTATGTTTTGAATTGCAGTTTATTAAAGTTGCTTCCTCTTTATGTCTCCTCTTAGTTCTGGATTCAGGTGTTGAGCTTCCAGTGCTGCAGCAGGTGGTACCGGCAGCAGAGCAGGGGATTCACCGCTGAATCTGCCGCGCTCGCTCCTGGGTGCTGGGCAGAGAGACAGTGGGAGCCTAAGTGTATGCTGGGTGCGTGCAGCGTGGGCTTCGGTAACTCAGAGGGAAAAGAACGGAAAAGGTCTCAGTGTTCAGCAGGTTTCTGGAAGCTATGCCCTTCTCAGTTTTCTCAAGCAATTAAATCCCCAATGGTTTCTTGGAGTCTTGCCCACAGTTGTGGACTTGCAGAGCTGGGGCACTGGGGAAGCTCGGTTGTGGCAGCTGGCGTAACGGAGGGCGGCTTTCCCTCCGGTGCCCGTGCTGGAGCTCAGGCGGCACAGCCTGGCCGTCCCCAGTCAGCCCATCTGGAAGCGAAACCCTATTTGTACACTGCAGGGCTGTGACGCAGGGACAGCCCGGTCATGGCCAGCCTGCTTTCATCTGCATCAGCGCAGGTGCAGCCCCTGTGAAAACTGCGTGGGTTGCGCAGGTTTTGTAGGGCTACCAAACTAGGCTTGCTGGAATAATGTCTTCTATAGGCTGATTGTATTTTATCTGCTCCCTAGATTGCAAACTAGTGCCATGACACATAATTTTGTTAATGGTGATATGAAATCAAAATAACTCCAGTGGCTTTGCAGGGAGGTTTTGGCATGCTATGAGTTTAGACTCAACCGTTGCAGAAAACGGGACAAATTAGTACGTTATGATTTTGTAGTACTTTTTGTTCATGTTTCACACTAAAGGTAGTGAAGAAAGTAGATACCTTTCTGTTTGGCAGCTGTAGGAGCAGCAGTGTGGCGGGGCCATGTGTCTGCCCAGAGCAGGAGCACAGGGAGCCCACGGCCGGACCCCACGGGCACTCCTGACTCACCCTCTGCTCTTCCTTTGGGCCACGTTTCCTCACCAACCTCAGCCCCAAGAAGATGAATTTCAAGCAGTTTGTTTGAAAATACAGTAAACACAGGGACTTTTAAAAATATTTGTTTGGATGCAAATGGTTTGTTTTTAATAGCTTTCCAGTTTCTAAAAGCGGGATGTTTAAGCAACAATATCATTTGTTTGTATTTCTTATTTCAGAATGGTGGTATTTCTTCTTATAAAATCTGTGTTAAGAGCAAGAGAACAAAGTAACCAGTCATGTTTGAAAAAGTGGCCACACATGATACTTTTTTGCCATACTCCCAAATAACCAGCATTCAAAGTAGTTTTTGCAACCAAAAACTTTTGGCATTTCTGTTTTGTTTTTAACTTTATGTTACAGGAAACATCAGTGACTGTAAAGCCTAGCAGGGAAACTGGTCTCCTGAAATGCCTCAAATACAGGGAGAAATTAGTAGCGGAGTTATTATTGTGTGTTACATGGGAACTGACCAAGCATCTGCACTTACCAAAGTGCTCAACATTTTGGTCAATGCAAACATACAGCAAGATAATTACCGAAACAGAATGTCAGGATAGTTCAGACATTATTCATGGCATGTACAATGTGTGTGAGAATACACAGATAAGGTTGGAACATCAGCCTCTTGGGAATTAGAAGTTACTAATTCCAGCTCTTATCATTTTATTTCCCCCTTAGTCTAATCTCAGTTTTCCAGACTTGATGCCTTGTGCCTGTGTCCGCTTTTAGTCCTCTCCTGGTGAGGTGATGAAGTGAAGCAGGTTCATTATCTGTGCTCTGTAGTGCCAGCACGGGCAGTGCCAGGAGCTGTGAGGGGATCCTGGACACATGCTGAAGATGAAGTGTTTGACTGCTGAGATCAAAGGACACATGCAAAACCACAGTTCCCAGAGGTTTATAAACCAGCCAGCTCTGGGCGGCTGCTCACGCTGCAGTAGGAAGTGTGTCCCTGGTACACAGGACGAATTTTGGGGCATGGGGTTCTGGAAAGTTTAAAATAAAAAGACCACAAGTTTTGTAGTACTCACAGTCCAATGTTGTTCCCTGAAGCTTGTTTCTAGAAATGATTTGAACAGTTGCTGGCTATATCCTCATTTAAATTTTGTTTTAAAACAGGCAGGTTTTTCCTTATGGTCATGCCAGGGCCCCCAGCCTCAAATGCAAATTTGGCAAAGCTATAATCAACAGAAACCATTACAGATGATGTTAGTACTGAGCCATTTTAGTGCCAGGCTGTGCCTGCTGTCCCTGGCTAGCAGAGACTGCGGCCTCAAGCCTTGGGGCTCTGCATAGGCCAGTATTTAAGAGTATTTAAGAATACATCACTGTGAACCTGGCTGAGAAACTCCCTTAACTGTCTCAGTGTGTAGGTTCCATTCAGGCAAAGTAAGGATGCAAAATTCTGCATTTCAGTGCAGCCTCAGACCCTGTGCTGAGAAGCACTTTAGCTTAACTTCAGCTCCTGGCCCAAGGTGGCCAAGGCCAGACAGCACAGAACCACCTGGAAAGCAACTTTATGGTGTTTGTGCAGAGTAGCAAATGTTTACAGCCCAGGGCAGCGGGTTGAGGAGTTCAGGGTGTGCAGTGCCATGTCCTGCATAACACAAAACCCACCGGAGTGCAGCCCCCAGAGCCTGCAGCACTTGGGCTCTGCAGGGTCCCCGCTCCCAGCTCACAAGCTCCCTGTGTGTTAAATATGTGCTGTGCTCTGTGCCTTTAATGAAGATGAATATGCAATAAATCATGTATGGGAACCAACCCAGAGACCTACTTGCAGCACTATTCCCAAAAGGCATTTCATAATTTATCCTAACACATACCGTATGCTTAAAACAGCCAGTAGGGCAGGCTTTGCCTAACCCAGCACTTTCTCCTTTCAGTACATCTCTGATGTGAAAGACCAAGCAGTCCCAGTCTGAGTTGTCTCTTGAGGACAGCCTTGACCCTTCCCAGTGTACTCAGCTGGGCTGCGGTCTTGGCCCCGTGGCCACCAGGCCCCTCACGCCAGGGGGAAAGCTCCTTCCCTACGGAGGGGTGAGGGCCATCTCCATAGCATCTGGGACCTGCCTGGGGTTGGTGCCACACTCAGGAGATGGTGGTGCTGATCCTGCATCTGAGGAAAGTTGATGCGATGTCAAGGAAATATGGTTAAATATCAGCTGGCTAATCATTCAAACATCTTTTCTAGTCACCTTAAGAAATCGCACCAACTGTTTATCCTTCCCAGTTGTAAACATGTTGTCTTTCTCCTCCTGCCAAGTTCCTCCTTTTTCTCTCTGATGCATTATTCATACCTTACCCCTACTGAACCAATAAATTCTGGATGGTAGTTGCCTATCCAGCACCCAGGGGCCCTAGTTCTGGTCTGTGGTCGTTCCCCTAAAACTACTGGATGACAGTGATTGCTTCAACGCATGGCAACATGATTGAGTAACTGCTGCTGGAAGAACAAAATAGCAAAGGGCTTGACTTCTGGTGAATAACACCTGTAGCTTGGCAAATGTAGCTCTTGCAAGTCCTGGTCTCCCACATACAGCACATGAAGCAGTTGTGACCGTGCTTGTCTGTCACGTGAGGGTCAGCAAAGTGTGGGGACGGGCCTTTGGGCTTTGCTGGGCACAGAGGCAGTAGCTGGGACAGAAGCTGGCTGCTGTCGAGGGCTGATATCGAGCGTTGCCTGGGGAAGGGCACAGACCAGTCGGCAGCTTTCCTGGCAGCATGGGACAGGCAGGCTGGCCCATCTCACCATGGCGGGGAGCGGTGGCAGGAGCTGCTGGCATCTGCCTGGGTGAGGAATGGGTGCTAGCGGACCTGCCGCAGGTTAGGTAAAGCAGGGCTGCCCCGTTATTTCTTTCAGTTTCACTCACTGTGCTTCTCTTAATCGCAGTGTCTCCACAAGACTGTGCCTTGACAGCTGAAGTGGGGCAGAGTGGGAGCAGTGCTCTTCAGCGCCGTATGGACCCTCTGCTTCTGCTGTGGGCTGGTGTCAACCCACACAGTTACACTCCATGAAATGAATGAAGTTACTCCATGAGAATCTGCTTAAAAATACCAGCCATCACCTAGCAATAGCTGGAGTGTGGGGCTGGGAAGCTGCTAGAAGCCAGAATTGATTTTGTTTGGGATTGCACCAGAGGGGCACTTCTCTGAGTATTAATATGGGTTTTTTTTGTACAGCGTCTTGCAAGATGCAAGATGAATACAGCTTGATGAGAGGGTGTATCACACACATCTTGGACAGGTCAAATGCGTAAACTTTTATGTGGCCAAGCGTTTGCCCATCTGGCTGGGATCCTTCGAGTGCTGCTGCAAGGCAGGTCACAGAAGCTTAGTGGACATGAAGCTATGGGGAGCAGCTCACAGCACCTACTTGCAAAGTGTTAAGCTGGGGCTGGGGCTTGTCCCCAGGGCTTTGCTGGCTGTATGGTGACAGCTGGCATGGCCGTGCAGTCCCGGCAGCAAGCGGTGCCAGCCTGGGTATGCGATGCCGGGGCTGGGGAGGGCTGGTACGTTGGGCTGCTGTCGCTGGTGGAGGTGGGGAGGCTAGAGCTACTGCTGGAAACTGCTCGTCAGCACCTCTGTGCCCATTCACACAGAGGCCTTGCTGACGCAGCGCTGGGGCAGAGGTTTGGCCGCTGCCCAGAGCCCCAGCTGTGCCCCGCGGGCACCAGCACTGCAAAGGTGGTCTCTGCCCAGAACCCCCCGGCTGATCTCCGAGCATCCTCCGAGCTGCCAGTGGGCAGGAAGTTAATGAAATAATTTCCTTTATATTCGGCAGTGCATGTCACATGAACTGCCCAATTTCTAAAACCTACTTGTTCTTCTCTTTAGCTGCACTGGCAAGAGCCGTCATCGCTTCCAAACTGTCCCCACCACTTTCCTTTATTCCCTCTGATGAAGGCAAATTGCTAAGAAGCCGGTTTGCTCCACAGTGCGGCCATTTCACCATCATCCTTTGATTCAGTCTCTTGATTTATTAAGTCTAATTTGTTTCCAGTTCTCTCTGACTTGGATCTATTTATTCTCCTTAGCTCTTTTAGGTCACATTAAATCATCATATCTCTCTCCTAGTTGCCCATGTATTAGCTGATTCCTGCAGTTAGTTTTTCTGCTGGACACACCTTCCTTGTACCTGGATTTCTCCTTATTATCATATATTCGTTTTCCCTTATCAAGTTTTCTCTATTTCCTGTTTTTTGTGGGCTTGGTTTGTTAGTTTTTGTTTGTTTGTTTTATTTAATTGGCCAACCTTCAGCTCTTTTCAGCAGCAGTGCTTAACAGCCAGTACAACTCTTTTTAATCCAAGTCCTTTTTAGTTGAATACCAGATGATTTATCTCATGTACAGTTTTATTTTCTCTGGAGACTGAGGATTATTAGAAATACAAGAGAGAAGAGAGAGAATGAGTTCTGATTTTAGCTGGAAAAATTATCCAATATCTAGAATTCAGTATTTCTTAAATTAAGTTAGAATAGTGTTTAACATAAGTTAGATTCAACATTTCAGCTACGATGTATTGTTCCATTAAATAGCATTTTGAATGTGCAATTAGTAATGCTGTCTTAGTTTTGAACAGCTGGAATGTTGAACTCCTTTTTTTCCATCTCCATGTTATAAGAAGACACAAGAATCTAGAGTGGATGGTGTGCTGTCCCAGGGGCTGCTGTGATTTGGGCTGCAGTGTGACTTTTTAACATCCCTGTTTTGATTTGTTTAAATTAATGATTGGCTGAATGACTTCATTTTGGTTTGTGTGTGGTCATAAATGTGTCTGGCAGTGCTGTGGCTTTGGGTGCAGCAGTGGGGAAGAGTTGGGCTCCAGCCATGGCCAGGAGGGACTTTTCAGGATTGCTCTGAGCCACACGGGCCTGCTGTGTCTTTTCTGAGGTCTCAAAGCCACTGCTAAGAAATATCCTTTCACTCACTGGACAGGCCAGAACGGAAAAGAAGGAAGAAGCAAGAGGGAGAGAAATACAAAGCAATTTAATGTCATTCTTTTCTGCGTGCAGATACCAGCAGCACTGGTCCACCTGGGCTTCTCTACGTTTCTTTCTGGCACTTTCTCTTTCTTGCTGGTGCAGCAAAGGGAGAAGCAATGGGGTTTCTCAAGAGGATGCTGGAAAATTATTATCCCACTTCATGTCCAATCCATTTAAAGCTTCTTGTGAATGTCTTTTTTCCTGAAGTTAAAACATGTTGTCTGTCATTGGACATTGTTGGTTTGTTTACCATTACTATGCACAGTACCATTGCCATCATTCGGTAACATTTGTTTTCTTTTTTTTAGCAATAAAGATAAACGTAAGTGGCAGACAGATTTTGATGTCTGGTGTTGGACTGCAAGCCTTCCGCTCTCGCAGATGGGTTTTCTAGCATGGCTCGCAGAGGCTCTCTGTATGTAGGTCTCCCTCTGCCTGGGCAATTGACCAGGGTGGCAGGATGCGTACTCTGCTAATGAGGAGTCAGACTATGCGAACAGCAGCCTCTGAAGGGAACAGGGGATCAGAGCAGCCTGTATTTGTGGTGCCACATCTAAATTCCCCACATGTCACTTAGAAGAGATAAAGCAAATATATAATACAAAAAAGACTCCTAAAAATACAGAGTTAAACCTGTCAAATGCAACAACCAAATTAATTTTTGGTCTTGAAAGCTGCCCCTGCACAGTAATTTACAAGATAGTTTCCAGTCCCGTCTGCTGTTGGGCACTGCCCCTGTTTCTGTACTGCGAACTTCCATAATGCTGTGGCTCAGATCCACAGAGCTGCTCAGACATCTAACCAGGGAGGACCTGGGTCACTGCGTGTTTTGGTGTGTGTCAGCTCTTGTGTTTTCTCAAGAGTTTCCACTGCAGGAAACACGGTTCTGTCTTGCCTGACACTCAATTTGTCTATACTTTTGGAAAAACCTTACAAATAGGACCTCTAGAGGCTGTGACATCAGCATACGAAAAAGCACTTATAAGCCCTTATTTAAGGGTGGGGCAGCGGAAAGGAAATGTTGTGATTTTAAAGCAATCTGTCAATATGTATTCTTGGGGGTACTGATGTCATTCCAGTCAGGTAACCAGCCTCAAAAGCTGAGCTGGCAGCGGTATATGTGTTACAAGGCTTTGAGCAGGACTGTTGCATGGCAACTGATTAGCTAACATTTGTATTAGTGTATTTCTTTAAGCATTTTCTATATTTTTCAATGCTTCATAGAAAAATTATTTTTTAAAGCTTACCATCAGCTATTGCCAGTCACCTACATTTCATGTGGAAATGAAAAAGAGGAGGCAATGCCTTACTGATGGCAGTGGAACACAAGCAGGTGTGGGAGAGAGACCAGCGCGTGTTGCTCTTCAGCTCAGGCGCCGCTGGTTGCTGCCAGCGCAGGGTCTCCTCTCCCCAGGTTCAACTGAAGGAATGCTGGGCATGAGCTTAAAGCTGCATGGGGCACCTCTAATTTATGAGATACGTTTTTTCCACCAGTATTTCTAAAATAAAAGGGAAAAGCAACAAAGGTTTGTTCCAGCAGCTACCTGAGCTGTTCTCTGCTGTGCAGGTCTATCTTCCGTGATATGACCGCTGAGCATTTGCAAGACAGGCACACAAAAATCAGAATTGCGGCTCCTGGTTGTGTGCAATTTGATAATGAATGCTGCATTCCTTCGCCACCACTGCAGCAATTCAGGCCTGTTGGCATGGACACTGTCGAGCTCTGAGCTGGCTGTGTGAAGTCAGGCTTGCATTGCCATCATTTTCACTGATGGTCTATTAATTTGCCAGTGCTGCAGAGGACAGCCTGCCGTCCTCTTGGGGATCACCAGCTATGTGAGAGGTTTGTGCCATTTCATCTGGCATTGCAGCGTGCATCCTGGGGACAGCTTTTAGAAGGACAAGAGGCTGAGAGGAGCTTCTGCTGCCTGGCCAAGTAGTGCTTAAAGCAACACCAGGGGCTTGCAAGAAGAAAGGGAGCAGGGGACAGGGGTTAAGAAGGTTTAATGCTACCCACTCAGAAAGCTGCAAAGCTCCAGCCTAACTACTCACGCAGATTCATTTACAGGCATCACCTTGTGCCTTTGGGGACTGTGTTTCCTCCTGAGGATCAGCTGGGCAAGCAGAGGCACAGCTGTCCCTGAGAAGGTGTCAAACTGAGCATCTTTCCATGCGAGTATGGCCAGTGCAGTGGGAGTCAGCGATAAATTCTCAGGATGCCTGTATGCTTGCGATGAATTGCAGCTGCTGGAGCCTGAATCCTCCCTGCCGAATCCCCGGCTCTGAGTGAACTGAATCCCGTAAGTCCCAGGGCAGCGTATCAGCATGGGTGTGCTTATCCCTAAGCCTGCGCACAGCTGGATGGCACCAAACCCACACTAATGGGTCCCAGTGCGCAGCTGGATCAGGATTATGGACTCTTCCAATATTACTGTGATATGAAGTGATTGTGGTGAGCATTTACGATGTTAAGGACAAATTGTGTAAATTGCCTTTGGGAGTATTTTTGTTATGTTTCAATGCAAATTGATCTTTACATTGTAACTTACTGGGGAGTTTCAGTACCGGTTTGATCTCAGGGATTCAATTACACAATATGCTGTAAGCTTTGAAATGAGTTGCTTTGCCTGTACATGCTCATGTGTTAGCTGATTTTTCAGAGGAGGTGATGATGTAAGCCTCGACATCTGGGGTGAAGATAAAGCCCTTGATCTGCTTGTAGTTTTGGTTAGCGAAAGCACTTTAGCAACTTGCACTCAAAACACAGTAGATTTAAGACTGCAGTGAGTGTGCACACAAATATTCTAAAGCATCCCTGAAGCCTTTATGATTAAAATGGAAGTGAATGAAACACGACAGCTAAACAGGCCTGTGAAATTTGAGTGCAGGACAAGCATTTCAGACAGACCTTTGAGATCAAGGCTAGTGTGTATAAAGCTGAATGTCTCTGTCTACAGAACAGGCTGGTTTCAGGGGTTCAGAAGGCCACATTGACCCATCAGATATGGCTGGAGTCAATGCAGAGGGCGATTTGCCTGCCTGCATGTTCAGGACCCTGGCTCTGCTCTCCCACCCTCACAGGAGCTGCGGGGGGGCAGCAGGAGCATCCCTCCTCTGCGGCAGCGTGTCCGACACAGCGCGTGGGTGGCAGCCGGGAACTTTCATGCCACATCCTGGGAGTTTCATTTCCAGAGCAGGTTTTTTTCAAGCCTCACAGAAGTACTTGCTCACCCAGACTGAGGGGTATGGGCTGCAGGAGGCTGAGCGCTGGCCTTGCTCTTTTGCAGGACAATGATTCCCGTGACCGAGTTTCGCCAGTTCTCGGAGCAGCAGCCGGCGTTCAGGGTGCTGAAGCCCTGGTGGGATGTGTTCACAGACTATCTCTCCGTCGCCATGCTGATGATCGGTGTGTTCGGGTGCACGTTACAGGTAAATCAAATGGGAGGGAAGCGAGCGGGTGCTCTCGGGCGTGCTGAAAGAAAACCACGAACGAGGAAGGTCCTTAGGAGGATGGTGTCACGTCTTGTTTTATCTCTTGGTTTCATCATGAACAAAGCAAAAATTTGCTGGTCCCAGGATTATATCTGTTTAGGTAGCAACATCAAATAACACAGACCAGACTTAGCAGCTGTAAATTAGCAGAGTTGTGCTAGAGTCAGTGGAGCGGTGCCAGCTAAGATAAGACCTGTTGGTTTGACTTGTGCCTGGATGCCTGTTTTCACCACAATTTGGCATAACAAAACAGATGATCCCTGTAAGTTCTTATTTGTTGCCATTTTTCTGTTTAAAAGTTTGAAAAATGTGATTTTGTAAATTCTGTTTTTCTTGATTTGGCAAATGTTAATATTCTTTCTGTTGTTATGCTTCAAAGATATTTGAAATGAATGATTATTTTATTAACACCACTCACAACTAATATTATGCCTCTTCCATTCCAAAGCATGTCTGAGGATGCTTCCATGTAAACAATTGACATTACTGTCAATCACTGTTAGTTACATTTTGCTAAAGAGCCAAGACCTGAAAAGAAATGGAAAGTACTGTTTGGGAAGGACTTCACAAAAATAGAAAGTCATAGTACTAGTTCAAACATGGATCTCACATTTCTTGGCATGACTTAGAAGCGGAGCTAAAGGGACACATTGGTAGAGCTCTTATTTCAGGGCAATTTGCTCACTTACATGGCCCAAGATTTTCACATACTATGTCCCAAATTTCACATTAAATCAACTGTAGTTTTGCCTGTATTCTCCAAGTTTTTTCAGTTGAAAAGATATTATGTCCATGTTTTAAAAAATCTCTTTATATATGGCTGAATTTTGCATTAGTAGCTAAGTGTTTGCTTAAGCCAACAAAGTAGAACATGGGTTATTTTTGAGTTTACGTGCTTGATTGGATAAAGCACTCTTGAAAATAGTGTTTAGAAACACGGCAAATAGCAGGCAATTTTTTAAATTCCCGCTTATTACCAGAGGCACAAATCCAGGGTGTAAGTAAGCGTGTATATCGGAACAGCATTTACAGACAAAGATTAACTGCAGGAGTTTTTGATGTGTCAACAGTTATGACACTGATATTTTTCAAAACACATGTTGTCTCATCTCAGCATCTCCCTGCACCAGGGTGGATCATTGAGGAAGATCTGATTTTGGTAGTTCTCATTGCATACCCTATATTTAGTGCTTTGAACAACCATGATGTCAAAGAATATGTCTATACTAAACACATATTCTTAGTTTGGGCTAATCCCAGTTAGTCATTCAGGACAAATAACAGATCTCCTCAGTTTATCACAATGGATTAGCATTTTAAATTCAGACCTGTAGGGAGCCTTGCACTGAACACAAACTGTTATCCCAAGTTAAACCAAAGGTGGTTGGTCCCTAAAGGCTCTCTGACCTCAGTTTGTCAACATGGCTGGCCAGCCCAAATTAAGAAAGTTGCTTTGTTTTGCATTGTAGACAGACAGAAGGACAGAACTACATTTTTTCTCCCAAGTGCATGGTGTGAGGACTCTATGTATTTGTATGAGAAACTGAATAAAAATTATATCCATGCACACATGCACACAAATGCCATCAATTATCTATTATCTCCATCTGTCTTTATTAAGACTGAGGATTAATAATGTCCCAGCATAGATATGCCAATGTTAGCCTTTTGTCAGCCATTTTTGGTGTGATAAGACATCACAGTGTGAGTGTACAGCCACATGAATGCAGTTACGCTGCTTTCAAGCCTATGCTATCTCCGAACATCACGTAGCCAGGGTGAATACACCTGGCAAGAACAGTCTGACTCTGGGGAGAGCAATGCAGGAGGTCCCTGGCCTTTTCTGGAAGCATTTACCCACACTTTTTCATTTTTGTGGATTATCTCAATGCCCCGTTATTCAAATTCTGGAAAGCTAGCGATAGATGAAGAGAGGTGACCTAGTTCTTGGCATGGAGAACAAGCATCTTGTTAGGAATAATAATAATAATAATGATAGCCTGTGGGGCCAAGAACCAGGCCGTGGGGAGGAATCCCTGGCAGCTGGAGGAACTCCAAGGACAGCTACCATTGGTACTGCCACCATTGTTTGTACCTCAGTTTAAAGATATCTTTTTGTGTATTTCAGGTCATGCAAGACAAGATAATATGCCTTCCAAAGCGCGTACAGCCTTGCCAGAACCAATCTAATAGCTCCAATGTGTTTAACACAATCCCAGATACAACGCCCCTTCCTCCACTCAAGCCATCCACCCCTCCAGCTACAGTTGAGATGAAAGGGCTGAAGACTGATTTGGACCTTCAGCAATACAGCTTTATAAATCAGGTGTGCTACGAACGTGCCCTGCACTGGTATGCCAAGTACTTCCCTTACCTCGTCCTTATACACACACTGGTCTTCATGCTGTGTAGTAACTTCTGGTTCAAATTCCCTGGATCGAGCTCCAAAATTGAACACTTCATTTCAATACTCGGGAAATGTTTCGATTCTCCCTGGACAACAAGAGCCTTATCGGAAGTGTCAGGGGAAGACTCTGAAGAGAAAGACAACAGGAAGAACAACATAAACAAGTCTAATACTATCCAGCCAAACGCTGAGGGCACTTTGGTCAAGACACAGTCTTTAAAATCAATCCCTGAGAAGTTAGTTGTGGATAAGGGAACACCTGGGGCACTAGATAAGAAAGAAGGTGAGCAGGCCAAAGCACTTTTTGAAAAGGTGAAGAAATTCAGACTGCATGTTGAGGAGGGCGATATACTCTATGTCATGTACGTTCGCCAGACTGTACTTAAGGTAATTAAATTCCTCATTATTATTTCTTACAACACAGCACTTGTGTCAGAAGTCAATTTTACAGTAGTCTGTAATGTTGATATTGAAGACATGACAGGATATAAGAATTTCTGCTGCAATCACACGATGGCACATCTGTTCTCTAAACTTTCTTACTGCTACCTGTGCTTTGTAAGCATCTATGGCCTCACATGTCTTTACACGCTGTACTGGTTGTTCTACCGCTCACTGAAAGAATATTCTTTTGAATATGTTCGACAAGAGACAGGAATTGATGATATCCCAGATGTCAAGAATGACTTTGCTTTTATGCTTCATTTGATCGATCAGTATGATCCTCTCTATTCCAAGAGGTTTGCTGTCTTCCTGTCTGAGGTCAGTGAAAACAAGCTGAAACAGCTGAACCTAAACAACGAGTGGACTGCAGATAAACTGCGACAGAGGCTACAGACAAACTCCCACAGCCATTTGGAGCTACAGCTTTTCATGCTCTCCGGACTACCAGACACAGTTTTTGAAATTACTGAGCTGCAGTCGTTAAAACTTGAAATAATTAATAACGTAATGATACCAGCAACCATTGCACAGTTGGACAATCTCCAAGAGCTCTCGTTGCACCAGTGCTCTGTGAAGATCCACAGTGCTGCCTTGGCGTTTCTGAAGGAGAATCTCAAGATCTTGAGCGTGAAGTTTGATGACATGAGAGAACTTCCACACTGGATGTATGGCCTCAGAAATTTGGAAGAGCTCTATTTAATTGGCTCCCTAAGTCACGATATTTCCAAAAACATTACACTGGAGTCCTTTCGGGAACTTAAAAGCCTTAAAGTTCTTTACATAAAAAGTAATTTGTCCAAAATCCCACAATCTGCCGTCGACGTTTCAAGTCACCTGCAAAAATTGTGCATCTATAATGATGGCACTAAATTAGTGATGCTCAACAACCTGAAGAAGATGGTCAACCTGACACAGTTGGAATTGGTTCATTGTGATTTAGAGCGCATACCTCATGCAGTCTTCAGCCTTCTCAGCCTTCAGGAATTGGATCTAAAGGAAAACAACCTCAAATCCATTGAAGAAATAGTAAGTTTTCAACATCTGCGAAAACTGACAATCCTAAAGCTGTGGTACAACAGCATAACGTACATCCCAGAGCATATAAAGAAGCTCACTAGTCTCGAGCGGCTTTCCTTCAGCCATAACAAAATAGAGGTTCTTCCATCCCACCTATTCCTATGCAACAAAATCAGATATTTGGATTTGTCTTACAATGACATTCGCTTTATCCCACCCGAAATAGGAGTTCTGCAGAGTTTACAGTACTTTTCCATTACTTGCAACAAAGTGGAGAGCGTGCCAGATGAACTCTACTTTTGCAAAAAACTTAAGACTCTGAAAATCGGGAAAAATAACTTGTCAGTCCTTTCACCTAAAATTGGTAATTTGGTATTCCTCTCCCACTTGGATATTAAAGGCAATCACTTTGAAATCCTCCCACCTGAGCTCGGTGAATGCCGAGCTCTGAAGCGGACTGGTTTCACTGTAGAGGACACCTTGTTTGAAACTTTGCCTTCTGACGTCAGGGAACAGATGAAAGCTGAATAACTAACGTCTTCTCACTCAGTTTTACAGAAATAACGCTTCTACCAAATATACTGTAGGAAGTGCATACTCCAAATATGCATTTAGTTTGTCATTATTTTTTTTCTTTTTCAAACAAATCCTTTCTGTACAAACAAATTTGGAGTAAGGAGTTCATATATTTTTAAATAAAATTTTCTTGTATTTTTTAACTGTTTTAAGGTATTTTTTAAGTTTGTTTTGCCCTGAGAACAAGGGTGTCTGTAACTTAAATTTTACTGGTAAAAGTAAATGGTTTTATCTGCTGATTTTTTTTTCCTTTGACTAATCCCGACAGGGGAACTATGTTTAAGCTGTATGCTTTGGGTTACATAATTTGTAATAGGTTATTATATCGTCTTCCTGGTTATTGTTAATTCCTTGGGACGTGGTCTTCAACGGGTGGTGCTGCATGTGTTGAATGCCTTGTTTCCTCTTTTCTTCAGTGGCAGAAGGTGTTCAAGATCTAACAAGATCAAATCTGGGTTGACCATCCTTTTTTATTTATGACGTGGTGTCCTCAGCTGGTCAGAGCAAGTAGAAAAGGTTTTTTGTGTATTTTAATGGGTCTGAGGGAGCATGCAGAACTCCTTCAGAAACTTTTGGCAAGTTCAGTCCAGCTCTCTGTTCGCACATGGCAGGAGGCACTGGCTGCGAGTCCCTCTCTGGGGCAGGAAGGTCCCGGTTCACAGGTGAGTTGGGACCAAAGTGACTCACGTTGAAGATTTTCCAAGCAGTGCAAAGGGATGGGGCTGCCCATTTCCTGCAAACTTGAATGGAAAGGGTGCAATGAACTCACTGTGGTGGGAACATCGACCCAGCGAGGTGAAACACTACCTGGAAAAATCCCCCACACGTCCTCCACTAACCCCCAGTCCTGCCAGGGAGCAGGTGCCCTCTGCCCCCTCAGGTCAGTCCCCAGCGGGATGCTCAGCACCTCGCAGGAGTGGGATCAGAAAAAGTGCAATCATGTCTAGTTTGTAAAGCTTCTGACAAGGAAATAGCAGCTGAAATGCTCCTTAATTGAGCTTGGCTATCATATAACAGAGCCCACCACAGGAACATTTGCAGATTTGCAAAAATGAGATTAAATGAATACATTAACTTCTCAAAAGTCTCAGCTTACCAGAGGATGGGGATGAAGGCTATGTTTTCATTCCCCAGCTAGTAATTAAATCGGAAATCATACAGTTGGAAGTCTGCTTTGTAAAACAATGTAATAATCTGTAATGATTATGCATCAGGTTGGGAACTTTATTCTCTGAAGCCATGTTCAGTTTATTTAATCCAGCCATTTGCTTTCTTTTAGGCAAGTTCGGCAGGTCTATGATAACTCATGTGCTGCTCACAAGCTTATTTAAGCTAATAAAAAATAACTATATGATAGTAGAATATTTTGCTGGGAGATATCTTCATCCTATCCAACAACATGTTTGAATCAGATGCAGGCACTGGATAAATGCTTTGCAAGGATATCTAGGAATAAGTACTTCTTTCTTTAGGAGGCAATGCTGTTTATAAATTGCAGAGGTTGAGCTGCTGATTGTTCAAAGCTATGTAAAATAATTGATGATTGTCAAGCTGGTTGCTCTTAAAAGTTTTCTAACTGCTGTTGTGTGTGTTGAGCTACAGTCAATCTGAGTTCTTGAGCTTGGTACAAAAGCCCACTGGTGTTTTAAAAGTCTGACTTACAAAGGTGGGGAGGCAAACTAAAATGAGAATTTCCTCCTGAATCCAGAGTGTGCTATGCAGTCTGGTATGTGGGCTTGCCATAGTACCAAGTCAGTTATTTTTTGTGCTTGGCTATGTTCTGGAGAAGATCCGTGTGATTAATCAAAAATGGGTCAGGGATGAAGGAATCAAAGCAAGCTTTTTAGAAGGGGTTTGATTTAGTTCTGTTAAAGACCTCTAACCGTTGTAGCTTTCGCAAGAGCTACTCCTACTCGTGTATGGAATGCACTTATTGGACAGCTTGGCAGTATATATATTCTAAATGTATTTCACTTTGATGTAATGTGAGGGAGACAAATGTTTCATTGCTCATATTAACCTAATTATGTAAACCAAAGTGCTGTTGTCCCTGATGAATGTAAACTGTTTAAAATGTCCATGTAATCAGTGGAGCTGTATAGTTATTTTACTTAGATTTGAAATACGGGATTACATTTAAAGTTTTTTTAAAAAATCTTTATATTCCTAGATGTAGCATTTTAAATCCCTAATTTATTTTGTGTCTAATGTTTTTTTCATGTGTAGTTTGTGGTCTGTTTTCTGAGCAGAAGTTGTGCACACCTCATACCTGAAGGTTGAAGGCTTGTTCTATGCCATTTTTTAAATACATCACTTAGGGGATGTGGTTTTTTTATTTGTTATTGATTATACTTATACCAGTGCAACCCCTCATGTGGACACAGTTACATGAGTATAAAGTGCCTTGTGCTGGTATATCTTTATTCACCTTCTAGATAGGAATAAACTATACCGGTCTAAGCACTTTCACACTAATAACTGTATCTTCTCCAAGGGTTTGGTCTGCCGAGACAGCTTAGTCAATCTAACAGCTCACTGCCACCAAAAAGGGGCAGTTCCCTCCCCCTCCTCTGCGCACATTCCTGCAATGGGTTCCAGCTGCTTCTCCTGTACGTTTACTGGTCTGGTGCTGGTCTGATCCCTCCATAGGACAAATCAACTTTCCCATCCAGCAGAAAAGTAAGCTGGTTAAAAAAAAAAAAAATAAAAGGCTGATTTTCTGCTGGACCAGCTCTCCAAAGGATCGGATGGACAGCAGGGTGGGACAGGACTCCGCAGCCAGGGTCTGGGCAAGGAGAAGGTGGGACAGGTCACTCTGGAGGTGCTGAGCTGCTGGGTCAGATCATCATCTTGCTGAGCCGCGTGCTTGGAGAGCCGTGCTGGTTTATCTGCAGCAGGGTTAGGCGGCATGGCTTTGTGAGCAGAAAACCCTCAGGCTCGCAGTGAATGATAAAATATCACTTTACTGTTAATTGCTGAAACTTACTGAAACTCAGGTAGCTGCACTGTTGACTTTTCTAAACTTACTGTCTAGTCTGTGGGGTGTATTTTCCAAAACCATATTTTAGAAATGCGTCAGCTAAGAGAAGATTGTTTCCTAATTCTGTACGACATCCAGGAAAATATGTAAAAGTGCCATATTTACTCAGTGATTCATGTACTGCTCATATGTATATTCACATGCAATGCATACTAGACTTTTCTGTGACCTATAGTATTTGACTTGGAATGGATGGACGTTTTGTGGATAATACTTTAGGCATGGTTTCTATGAGTTTGTATAACTACTTACATTAATCAGGTGCCTAACAAGTAAGATAATTCCAGAATATAAGCAAGGCATTTTACATTATATAATGCAAATCTTCCTTGGTAACAGAAGCAGAGATGACAAAGAGTATATGAGAAATAAGAAGACAACCCTAACAGTATGTTAAATCTGAAAAGCAAATCTACTTTGTGATCAAAATCTGGAGATCTGCATCTCCTCCTGTGTCAAAATTAGGATGGATATTTGTGTTGATCTCCTGCATCAAGCCAGCCCAACAACTCTTGCAAATTCTGATTGGAAAGCACCCGGTCCAAGTCTTATATCACATTTCTGGCACTACCAGTAATTTGTCTGCTTAAGTGGTGATCACTTCTGTAAGAATGCCAAGGAAAAACTTTGAAATTTGACCAAATGGACAAACTTCTTAATTCTGTAGCAAGAATCTTAATATGATAATAGACCTGCATAGTGTTACGTTGCAATATAGTACACCCAGAAAAAACAGAAATAAAATGCTGTTTTGTAATAATGAACATTGTCAGACTGCAATGTGATTATTTGTTTGGGAAACATTTTGTTTCTGGGTTACCTAAAGATCAGACATAACCATCTTTTGGGTGTGATCCCTTGGGAGGGAAGTCAGAAAAATATGCTTGGAAAAAACATTGCTAGACTTGACAGGATTTATAGCCAGAAGGTCTCGCTTCCTGTGCGCTCCTTCCATCCCCTTGCTCCGGCAGCCAGCTCAATGGCTGGTGAAGATGCCATCCCTGCAGGAGCAGCTCCCGCACCCCGGTCCTGGTGCTCTGCTGGGGTGCGGGATGGCAGGAGGCCCCCCCGCCACCTGCCTGTGCCGCTGAGGGACATTATGCTGCCAGCCTTGCCGTCTGACGTAACCCCCTGTAAATCTCCTGGCCAAAGGCAATGGGCTCATGCTGCCTGCGTTTGGCATGGTACATTATCCTTGTTTCTCTGGATCTTTAAGTTGGAAGGAATAATGTGTTTCAGTTTGTTTTTTTTTATATCAAGACAAGGCTGTGCAGCTGAAATGGAGCATGAAATGCTCTCCTCTGGTCCTTGTGGTCCCAGGGGATGAAGTGAGTGACAAGCACAGCACCCCAAGTCAGCTTTACCTCTGGATGAGCCCCAGCAGGGAGCTGGCACGGAGGACGTGCTGTCCCTGGCGCACGGTAGGTCTCATGGAAGAGCAGGAGGAGGCCTTGCTGACAGGACCTGCTCTTCACCTCCGGGCTGCTCCCTGGGAAGGTGCAGAAGGCTGGGAAAGCTGCTCTGCTCCTCGCAGCCCTGCTCCTTCCCACTGGCCCCACAGGAGATACCATCTCGGGGCCACACCCGGTGCGATGGGGATGATGGCACAGGTGAAACTGCTGCAGGGATCCCTAGGGTGATGACATCACATTGCTGGAGCAGACGTTGCCTTGTTTATTAAGTGTTCTGGTGGCAGGAGAAGTTCACAGTCTGAGTTAGCTGAGCCCCAACAAACCTCTTCTTTCGATTTCCTGAATACAGGTGCTGTGGAGCAGGAGTTAACCAGAAAAGATATTGTGCCCTGAGAAACCCCTACCGTGCAGCCTGAGGGGCTCACAGGGTCACAGCCCCACCAGCAGCTACATCATCTCCTCACCAGCAAGCAGCAACACTAGGGCCAGCTTGTCCTTCACTTCATGCCAAGTGGCTATGGGGAACTCCCAAAACCTGTGGCCGTTTGCTTATATGCCCTTATATATTGTATGCGGTAGCATGGGCCATGGCAAAAAATATGCATGTCTGTCCTCTTTTCTTTGCAGCATGCACGAAGCCCTGAAGATTCAGATGAAGAAGAGGAGGTTTCCATTTCTCCTTTTTATTTCAATTTTGATTGCCTCAGAGATACCCTCGTGCCAAGGGTGCAGGTCTTCCCCACTGCCACCTCTGTCCCCATGAGCAGCATGCGTGGGAGCAACAGCCCACAGGCGAAGGCCAGGACTGCCATGGGAGCATGGAGGCCGGAGCGGCTCTGCCAGGAGGGCAAGGATGAGCCCCTCGGCCTCCTCCCCCTTGGGCCAGCGCCATGGCAGGGCCAGGCAGGCAATGTCCTGCTGGTGGGACGGCTTGGCACAGCAGGTCTCTGCGGGTCCACCTCCACTCGTGAGCACCCCAGGCTCAGCTCATGGTTTCCCATCGCATGTCCTGCCCTTAGTCATGCTCTTGTCTGTAGCTGTGGGTGCAGACGACAAATCCAGGCTGGACCTGTTCTGTCCCCACTGGGATCAGAGAGGGCTGGTGCGGTGCAGGGGCTGTGACATTTGGCAGAGGTGCAATACATGGCAATGGCCCCAGAGCTTGCACATAAGGAAGCCCAAACCAGCACGAGGACCTTGCTCCAGCTCTCTGGCTCCAGGTGCATGTTTCATGGAGCTTGTGCTGGCAGAGAGGTTACGTTTTTGATTGCTGTCTCCGTACTAAGTAGGTTGTGTTGTGGCTGGGCTGTGTTTGACAGCTTTGGCTCTGCCAAGTAAACTGTGAGGCTGCTTACGGTGGTTGGCAGGACCATGCTGGGTCCTCACACATGGGCTGTCTGCAAGTAGACAGGCCTGAAATAGAGTTGGTTTCCAGACTGGGTCTTCTTCCACCTCTTCTGGACCAGGGAGGACATAAGTGTCCCGAGAGGTTGTGCTTCCAATGAGAAAACAAATGCAATAACCTCAAGGGGTGCAACCGTCATGGCCAGACAGGTTTGCTGGCTCTTGGCGAGGGCCAAATTCCCAGGAACTACCTTGGGCAGCACCAGCAAGATGTGCAATCCCAAGGTGTGGAGTAAAACACCTACATTGCAGACAAGCTTGAACCATTCTTCTCTCAAGTATGATTTTATCAGCCCATCCTCTCCTCCGCTGCCAAGGCTTTTGAAGCTGCAGCTAAGCTGGGAGTCTGAGTAGCATATCCAGCAGCATCCTTGATGTGGCAAGGTGGCAGTGACATGGGCGTTGGGAAGGGTAATGGCAAGATGGTGCTTCCTTCAAAACCATTCAGATATCAACAGGCTGAATGGGTTATGAGTGTCTGTGTCCCTTTACAGTGTCACACTGGGTAGACGGGATGGAATGGAATGGATACCACAAAGGCTGACCCTTAGCTACTCTGGACAACTGGAAGGTCCCTCAGGAGCAAGACAGAGGTGGCAAGGGAATTTAGGACTGCCAGACACACTGAGAGACCCCAAGCACACAGCGATTGCAGCAAGTGCATATGTTGCTGCCAGCCTTGTGTGATACTGCAGAACATGCGCTGACTTGATTTGTTGTGCTTTTACATTGCTGGAGTAAGAAGGCTGCTAATCCATCTGTCGGAGGTATTTTGTCACATGAATTTTATGGACTGTGGTAAATAAGTGTTGATGTTTTGCTGAATTAAAATTGAATTTAAGTGTAACCCTTGTCTCTTGCCAGTTGAGGTCATGTGGCACTCTGAGACTGGTTTGTGGAGACTGCCTGCAGTTCTGTTTATTTAGTAAAATATTTTGGCAAAGCTGTAACATCCTGTTTCCCTGCTCTGAGCAGATAGAAGTAGTTAAAGAAGCGCAGAACTTCAGTACAGTCACAATTTAGCCTTAGGAACAAGTTGCTGGTGGCAGCTAGAAGCTACATGAGATTTTTACGAGTCCAAAACAAGTTGCAAACAGAACCACAGAACAAAGTAATCCCTTTGGCAAAGAGTAACTCTAGGAAGCTGAAGTGCCAGGCACGAATGCAGGCAGGACGAGTGCTGGTGAGATCTGCAACCCCATTTACCCCAGTTGATCCCTCTCCCAGTGCATACAATGCTGCGGTGCAGAGCTGGAGGGTGAGTGGGACGGGCTCGCCGGGGTGGGTGCGGGACAGCTGGAAGGAGCAGAGCTGCACCTCTCTCCTGCCTTTTGAAGGGGATGCCACCCATGAGGCAGTTTCTTTGCATACTTGGCTGCAGCGTCTCAGTGCTGGGTGGGCTGAGCAGGAGACTACCAGGCTCAAAGGGACAGAATTTATTATTTTATTTAAATATAAGGAATCCATGGCTGCATCCTCTCTACAAGGTCTCAGTGTGCAACCTGTGGCATTTTGGGAACACTGGCCCTTCTCACTGTCACCACCAGTGTCAGTCCCCATACATGGGCTCTGAACAGGGTGAGACATGGTAAATAAATACTACTCCAGCTGTGCTCTCAGCTGGTGGCTACAAAGCCCCTTGAAACCACAGCCTAACCTCTGGGGGATTTCCTCCAAGCCCTGTTGTTTCAATGAGCTGAAAAGCTTCTATGAAGCCAAGGACCCAGGTATTTGTTTAAAACCAGGCAGCTTATCAAGGGCATGAATTAGTTGAATAGAAAAGTAACTTTCTGATCTGGTGGAAATAGCTTTGCAAGACCTGGCACTTGCCCAGTGGAAGACCAACCAAGTGATCCTGCCAGTTCAGGACTGGATCAGTAGAGAGGGTGGTGCCGGCTCCTCCTGTCCAAGCAGCCCTTCCCGGAAGCTCAGCATGGACACCCTGATAAGCTGCTGGAGGAACCGCTGAGCACACGCTTTGCCTTTGCAGTTATTTCTGCAGAAGTTGTGAAAGCAGAGAGGAACTGCTTCCAAACTGCTGAGTGCGCCTGATGTCATAAACCAGCCACACAAGTGGCTCGTTCTGGCCGGCACCAGCATCCGGGCACCTTGAGGATCAATGGTCCAGCTCTGTCACAGGAGCCATGTCATTCACAACTTCTCCAGAGCTGTGGGACCCCTTTCTTAGCACCATAACCCACACTGTCCCATGAGCACCCAAACACTTGTGGGTGTTTTCTTCAGGGAAGCAAGGCTGACACTTGATGAGTGGGCATCAACAGGAGCTCGAGCTTGCACCTACTCATCATCTCCCAAAGCAAAAGATCTTTCATGAGAAATCTGTGAAAATGTCCTGAAAGGAAAATTCAGGGCTCACCAAGTCTCTGAGAGGTGCAAATACAAGCTTGCAGGCCTGGAAAAAAGTGAGATGATGAGGCAGGGGGTTTCTGCATCCCAAGGGGTGTGATGATCAATGCCCATGGCAGCAAGGGTGCTGCTGGCCCCCATGCTGCAAGGACACCTGAGCCCTCAGGGGTTGTGTGGCTTGTTTGTGAACAGGGCAGCAGCAGCGCAAACTTCTTGTGGGAGTAAAGGTTTTTGCAGTTATTGAAGAGAGGGCTGTGGCCTGGGGAGTGATGGACCAGTGAAAAGGTGTTTTGTTGGGACTTGGTTTTCTCCTGGGATCGTGCTGACGCCAGCAGGGCTGGAGCTCTCCCTTGGCAGGGAGCGGGGAAATGGAGGAAGCAGATGTGTTGCCATGGCAATGCAGGGAGCAGCCACCATCGGCACAGGCCTCCTTTCCTTCCGCTTTTCAGCCCGCACTGGGAGCCCGCGGCAGGGACTGGCTGTCTTGGGTGCCCCACGGCCACCCACAGCCTGGTGGCACCGCTCACCCCAAGCGAGGCAGTGGGACAGGAGGACTGCAGCTCCCACAGCTAGACTGTGGCACAGGGCTCCTGCTGCCACTCCCCAGCACCAGGTTTGCCACTAGGACACTTGGGGCTTTCATTTAAAAAAAAAAAAAAGCCTGTGTTTACTTAAGCTGCTTTTTTTTCCAAGCTCCATAGCTCGGATTCCGATTAGGTAGGCTTCAAGAGTCCTCATTCATAAGGGTGCAGGAAGCCAAGTCATGCTGAGAGAAGTTACACCTAAATATGAAAAACTGCCCAAAACTTGCAGATTTCAGACCTAATGATTTCTGTGTCCCAGGTCTTGCAAAATATTTATTGATTCTTTTTCAGGAAACAAAACAAAAATAAAACAATCAGATAAACAAAACAAACATAAACTAAAACAAACAAACAAAAAATTCCCCATGAAGCCAAAAAAACCAGGTTCCTTTATTGGGCCAGCAGATGACCAAAGTGGCAGATTTCCCAAAGCAGGTCTTCCCCTTGTGCCCCCAGCCCCCCAAGGCAGGAGCACAGGGCACTGAGAGTGTCTGTGCATCATCCCACCAGAAAGGGCAACAAACCCCAAAACACGAGGTACAAGGGCTGTGTGGCAGAGGGCAGGTGAGGCCAGCTGAGGTGCCCCAGGTGTCACTGGTGGCTCTCTGCTCCACTGCTGCAGGTGTGCTCACTCCTGCCAGGAACCGGTCCTGTCTGTCTTGGTCTTCAGCACAGGATATTTTAAACAGGGATTAGAGGATGAGGAATAATTCCTGACTGAACTTATCAGCAGGCTCCAGAGGTAGGATGTTCAGTGGTACAACTGGTCATGGATGGCTATGTCCTTCTCAGGAAAGACAGGTCAGCCAGGCGAGGTGGTGGAGTTGCTCTTTACGTGAGAGAGCAACTACAATGTATTGAGTGCTGTCCAGGGGCGGATGAGGAGCGAGTTGAGAGTCTGTGGGTGAGAATTAAGGGGCAGGCTGGCAGGGGTGATACTGTTGTGGGTGTTCGTTACAGGCCACCAGATCAGGATGGGGGAGCTGGGTCTCTTTAGCTTGGAGGAGACTGAGGGGTGACCTCATGAATGTTTACAAATATATAAAGGATGAGTGTCATGAGGATGGAGCCAGGCTCTTCTCGGTGACAGCCAATGATAGGACAAGGGGTAATGGGTATAAACTAGAACACAGGAGGTTCCACTTAAATTTGAGAAGGAGCTTCTTCACAGTAAGGGTGACAGACACTGGAACAGGCTGCCCAGGGAGGTTGTGGAGTCTCCTACTCTGGAGACATTCAAACCCACCTGGACACCTTCCTCTGTAATCTCATCTGGGTGTTCCTGCTCCAGCGGGGAGATTGCACTGGATGAGCTTTCGAGGTCCCTTCCAGTCCCTGACATTCTGTGATTCTGTGAATTAGGTCCTGCTGCCTCGGACCCCTCGGGTGGCACAGGCTGCTTCCTCCTCCTTCAGCTCCTTTCTCGATCCTTTAGCTGGAGGTGGAAGGTGAGCAGTAACTACAACGTGATGCTTTATCTCAGGCAGCCAAAAGGAGGAGAGCCCTGCCCAAATGATTTACAGTCGGATACCGCTGCTCCTGGGTGTTTAAGGGTGCTTGATCCCAGCAGCTGGGTGGTATGCTCTGTATAGCACAGGCCAGCTGAAAAACTTTAGCCAGGGTTTCGGTAGGGGCTGAGACACTGTCCAAACAAAAGTGAGCAATGTCCCCCCAAGTCAATCATTAATAATATGTGTGTGGATGTTTTCCCTTGACAACAGCATAATTGAGTCTCAGCCTTATCTAAATCTCACTTAACCAATTTTCCAAGACAGTTTTAAAAAGTGACTGGAAACTGCATTGAAATCCATCCATTTAAGCTGGAATTTCATCCAGTACTTGTTTAGAAGAAGTTATGCCCAACAGATCTGCTTAATGTATGAGTGTGTTTTCCTTACACATTGCCTGCCTTGACATTATTCTATCAGAGATTGCTCAGCTGTTGGGGATCTGTGATAATGATGATTTAGAGACAAGGCCAGCAAGGAATTCAGACAGAGTACAAACAAATGGCCCAAAGCTGCCTCCACCTCAAGCATATTTCCATTTTTCACATCCTTCTTCTCTACAGCGTAGAAGGCTCAGAGCACTCCATAAGTACATGTTTACAGCTGCTTCAGGCCTCCAAGGGTATCTCACATTAAACCATCTCTCATTATATAAGAAACGTTTCCAGTTTTAGGAGCCCTTAAATTGAATTCCATTAATGTTGTGCTTCTGCTAGTCCTGAAGCTCTTTCATCGGGTTTTGATCCCATCTTTATGTGTGCCTTGGATGCTTTGGTTGCTTTCCAAGATAGCAAGACTGATTCCCTGTTTTTTAATAACACGGTGTCCCCGAGCACTTTATTTTCAGGTCTTTAATGTCTTATTTGCCACGGGTGCACAGATAATGCAATGGATGCCAGATTTATTACGCCTTATGGAGCATTCTGTGGATTTTTTTCCCTATTGCAGTCCACATGAATAAGTTTGTTTATTCTGCAAAACTTCAAAGCATTTGAATTTAAACATTTTGCTTTGCCTTTTATGGCTGTAGAAAAGAGAGGTGAGACCTCAGGGTGTGGGACTCTTCCACTGTGTCACTGACGGGCAGCAGATATTACAGATGCTGGGGGAAACCGAGGACACACCAGGCAACATCTGACACGGGTAAAGGGCTGAGATGAGGAGCAGGCTGAGTAGTGCTGCTGTCAGAGACAGGAGGAGCTGAGACACCTCAGCCCTTGCACAGCCCTGGCTTGTGTGGCAGGGAATGGGTGATGGTCCCTCTTGGATTATAACCCTTTCTCAGGTGAAAAAGATAGAATTCAGTAAATATGCTGCTGGGGGTGGGCTTAGAGAAGCCTTTCTCCTTCCCTTGCTAATTAGCTCCCTGGGCACACACTGAGCATGATGCTGGCCGTTGCCCCAGAAAGGGGGTTGTGTCTGGTCACCCATGCCAGGAGGGTTCCCTGGAACAGTCCCAGCTACACGTGCAAGTTAGAGCCTGGTACCCAGCATCTCACTCGCTGCCCTGCAAACAGCTGCTCTGTGATTCTGCCATGTCTATCCCCACAATTGACATGGAGGAGCATTTAAAGGAGTTTGTCAAGCTGACAAGAGGTGATGTAAAATAATCTTAGGTTGTCAGGTGAAATTCACTGATGAAATAACCTTTTACAGCTCTGCATCTCAGCAGACTTCCCTGAAAATCTCTTTCAAAACTCCATGTGCAGTAATGGAGGGGTGTATGCAGCCAGCAGTGTTGGTAAGGAGATCTTTCCACTTTCCTTGTGTAACAGATCCAGAGGACAGTTGCATATACACCAGACAGTAATTAAGCTGATATGCCATGGTAGGAAATGTAGTTCCAGCCCTGGGCAGGGGCTGGGTTCACCTGCCAAGTCCCTCCAGGAGGGTCTCCAGCTGAGCAAAGTTCCTGAGCAGCTGGGCTGCAAAAGGAGCTGGCAGAGGCTGAGTAAAGCCAATGACAGGTGACACAGCACCACAGGAGCCCTTGGCAGTGTAGCTGCTCCCTGCATCAGCAACACGCACTTCAGTTTGCCCACTTTCAGGATCACCTCCTCTTCCCTCAGCTTCTGTTGAAACCCTGGCTGTGCCCATGCCACAGGCTCATTGTACCCTGCCCCACTGAGCTGTGAGATTGTGCTTGGGTCCATGGGGTGGGAGGGCAGCAGCTGAGAGGGTCACAGAAACCAGAGCAGGGCATTGAATGGGGTCCATGGTGGCAGGGCTGGGTGGTTTCCTGGGGGCAGAGAGCCCAGGGTCCCAGCCCTTGGGGTGTCCCTGTCTGCTGTAGGGAGCATAGCGACCCCAGCCCTGGGTATGTGCCAGGGCTACAGGGACCCAGCTCCAAATGGCAGTGCTGGAAGCCTAGGGGGAAGAGGAAGGACGTCTTCCTGCTATTCACAGTTTCTGTTCTTTCTTCATAATTAAATTCTGGTGGGTATCTAGGGGAAGCTCTCATCCTTGATATCATTCCTCTTAAATCCTTCTCTTTTTCCCCTCCATTTGCTGTGAAAGTTGTTTCGTTTTTTTATTCTCTTGCCTGTTTCCTAAAGCTTCCTTTGCTTATTCCCCTATCATTAAGGAGGAAAAAAAAATTAAAAAAAGTTCCTAAACCCAAAACAACAACAGCAAATTAAATAAGTAACCCAGACTTACAGGAAAAGCTTGGTTATTTTTGAACTTCCTCTCCTAACTGTATTTCTGGCTCCTGCAATGCCCAGTGTCTTCTGCCACCCACCTCTGGGCTTGGGCACATTCACAGGCAAAGCTGGAGGGGTGCAGAGTGGGGACATCCCTGGGGCTCTCCCAGGACACACTGGTCTTGTTACCTCCTCAACTGGCCAAGGTTCTTCCCCCAGGGAGTGGGGAAAGGGAGATTTTTGCTGCTGTTAAAAAGCAATGGAAGTACCTTAGCTAGCCAGGAATTTCTCCTACGAGCAAGGTACATAAGCAGTAGCTCAAATGCTCACCAGATCAGAGTACCCAAAAAGCTATGCCATAAAAGCCGCCCTGTTTCACATCAACGTAACAGGTGTGCATAAAAATAAGCAACTATCAAGTCAGATGAGGAAATACTGTATTTCTCCGAGTGTTTCTCAGTGCTGCCTACATGGTTCTTTTTCTTGTTTCTGGCTTCTTTTTCTTGCAAAACCAGTTTTTTAGGCAGGGTTTCATGGCTCATTCAGTGAATGCTTTGCTCCGATTTGTTTTCTGTAGCTCTTTCATATTTGGATCCTCTGTTAATAAACAGTCACTTCCTTTTACCTCCCTGTGGGACTATGAAAGAGCCTGTGGGCAAAGGGGATTGAAAGCATCATCTTTCCTCTGCCGCTGAGCTGGAAAGAAAAGCCTCCTGCAAAACCCGTGGGACACAGTGCTCATAGGAAACTTGGCTCAGATGGTGCTGGGGATAGCACAGGAATGAAATGATGCACAGAGGGGCCAGGGACACAGGTGTCTGCCAGAGGAGGGGCTGGCCAGGGGAACAGCTTCTCCTCCAAAAGATGCTGGATACACCCCATGTAACTCTCCCACTTTGTGCACAGAGAGGAAGAAATCTCTATCAGCTGCCAGAAGTGACTCACGTAGAAGGAAAAAGGTGGACCTAAAAAGCAAACTACAGACCAGGACTAAAGTGTTGTACCTTCCTCCTCCTTTACTATGCAGAAAGAACACCACAATTGAAAGCCAGCTTATTTTTTGGGAAACAAATGTCAAATAACTGGAGAGCTTCAAGTGCCTGATCTTTTTATAGTAAAACCAATGGGATGTTTAATTTGCCTATTTTCCTAACACATAATAAAATATCTGGCAAACATAAGTGAGAAAACCACTTATGTTAAAAAATTCTGTTTTCACTTCCTCAACAGGCCTTTAACTGTAAGCTTTGCTCACCTGGGGAAACCATCAATACAGACTGGAAATGTGGAGAGTTGAAAAATAAACACACAAACAAAAACTCCATGAACAAATCTTCCGTGTCTTATTTCTTGTCATTAAAAAGCAACACCCCCAGTTATTCCAAGATAATGTCACATCACTTTATTAAAGATTCAGAGAAAGAAAAGGAGAGGTCTTTAAAAACTGCAAATCCTGTTCTTCTTCAGTCAGCTGAGCTGGTGCCAGCAGAACCATTCACTGGGGGGGTTTCTACAAGGAAGCCCTGAAATTAGCTGAAACTCTGCTTGGGGAAGGAGATATTTTCAGTTAACGTTGACATTCACAGAAGCCTATGAACCATTTCCCAGTGTTTTTGAAAAAGGCTGGGAAGAGGAGGATGCAGAGAATGGTGCGGGGAGGGGGACGGGATGGGGGGCGGTGTACATTCCTGTTGACGTTTAATCTCCAAGGCCTTCTGTTATATTTTTAAAATGCAGCTGAGGTTTCTGAGAAGTCCAGCCGGGCTGGTGGCCCGGCAGTGCAAGACCCAAAGGACAGGGTCCCCCCCTTTGCAGGCAGTAGGTGAGTGGTGGGACAGTTGCCACTGTTCACTTGTCCCCCCAGGGTCCCCCAGGCAGAATGAGGGCAGCACAGGGGGAGCTGTGCCCAGCCGAGTGCTTGCTGCAGAGCACAGCTCAGGGAAAATGGGACCCGGGAGAACAAGACATGCATTTATTTATTTGCATATATACATACTTGAAATGCATACATGGCTTTGAGCCTTAGAATCAAGAAGGAGGATGAGAAGGATTTGAAGAGCTGTTTTTCTACCAGGTGTGTGTGTTGTGTACACCTTTTCCTTCCTACATACGATAAAAAAAGGCTTATAAATAATGAGGAACTTTGCTCCAAAGGTGCTTGAGGCCATGGTGTTGCTTACTGCTTTGGAGCAAGCTGTAGGACCAGCTGTGTTGGTGTGGGTTAATCAGATAGCCACAGTGGCAGGTGTAGGGCATTGGCCCAGGGTGAGTACTGGCCTCAAATGCCTTCACTGCAGCTGGGTCCCATTTGTATGGACCACACTGTGCTGTGCAGGGAAGAGAGCTTGGGACCCTTTGTGCCTGGTGAGTGTCCTTGTGGAAGAGGTAGCTGTGCTCTCAGGAGGAGTTCTGGGTCTCCATCCTGCTCCGGAGCAGGGCACCCCTGCTGCTAGCCACCCTCTTCCCCGTGCATGGAGCCCCCTCCCATTCACAGGCTCCTTCCCACCGCCCTGCATTGCTCCCCGCAGCTCCTGGGTCCCTGCCACTGGCTGCCCAGAACGTAAGGGCTTTGGCTTTCACTTGTTTTTCTGTAGGAAGCCAGAGCAGAAAATGGAGGATACAGTTATAAGCTTGTGGTGCTGTTGATGGGGAGAGTTAATGCCTCCTGGCCACTGAATGTTTTGTGTGTGTGTGCACTGCAGTGCTGATAGGCACTAATTAATGGAGGTGCCTATAACTGAGAATGAGCTGTCTCAAACATAGGCAAAGTCTCCTACTAGGGAAGTGAAGGGAGAGACTGATGTGTGTAGGGGGAGTTGGTTGGGGTTTTTTGTTGGTGGTGGTTTTTAATGTGCTGTGCTCCCTTAGGATGGTCTTTTCTGCTGGTCTTCCTTCAACCCTTGGTTCCCACACTATTCAAAATTTTTCTAATGCAAATGAGCTCCTTCTCAATGTCTTCCTTGAATTGCACAATGCTGGGGAAGCTCAGAGAAATGTTGGTGCCCTGAGGGCAGGGAATTTTTAAAACCCCTATGTAAGTAGCTGGCAAGGGGTTTGTCTATGTCCTGGTTTCTCTCATTTACCTGACATTTACCCACACTCTCTATTGGTGTTGCAGCAGCTGAAAGAGGCATCTGGTCTGTGTCAGCTTTTATCTGCCTTTTTTCCTTCCTACTGTGCCTCATTAGGTATGCTCGCTAATTCAATTCAGATTTGAAAGGAAATATATGGGAAATTAACTGGCAAGACATCAGCAGCTGCAGGAACTCCATGGGAGAAGAAATCCATGAACTAGTGGACTTAGTGGCAATGTAAAACCTAGACATGACTGCAAATTACTTCAGCACATGTGAGTCTGAAAACAGAGAAATGGTCCAAGAAACTGGAAAGAAATCGAGAGAAAAATATATGACTGTCAAGCATCATATCTTGCAGAGCAGACACCAGCAGGAAGACATAGCGGTTGCAATACTTAGTAATGTGATGGCAAAGCATGTCAGACTCACACTGGCATAGGAGCTGCCACCAGGACCCTGGACATGGTGCCAGCAATGTCCTCAATCCCTGGGAGCACCCAGGACTGTGTCCTGGGTGCCTGCGCTCCCCAGGACCACCTGCCTGTGCCATGAAGCAGAGATAGAGCCGCGAGGAGCTCACCATGGACATCCTCCACTTAGCTCCTGTGGGACTGTTGAGTCCAAGTAATTACACACTCTAGGCAGCCTTACTACAGATATAGACAGCCCCAAAAGTGCACTCTGCCTAATTGCAGATTTGGGTGGTTGATGTCAGGGTTAAAACCACAGCCACTTCCCCTGGAAGATCTGTGAGGTGGCTGTGATGCCTCCCACACTCTGCAAGAGTCCAGCCCAGCCCTGGGGTACATGTATTGTAGCTGAGTGTTCCCCCGCCTTTCTTCTTTTCTCATTTTGTGGGGTTTTTTTGGTTGGTTTGGTGTTTGCTTGTTTTGTTTTGAGACAAGTGACATAAATATTCCATAGCACTATGGAGCTACATCTGTTTGTTAAGACCAGACATCTCCTACCTGGCTGCTGAGAGCAGTTACCTAAGAGAGCTATGCTTGCACAGACCTCTTGCTGGTGGCTGGTGCTGCCAGCTGAGACTCCCAGGCTGCCCTCAAACCAGGGGACAACGTGGGGACATCCCATGGAGGGGTGCCAGGGAGGGGGATGCCAGGCACAGCACAAGTGACAACAGCCAGCACATGGAAAGCTTGTGGCTTTATATCAAGCTGCTTGAGGTTACAGCTTCTGTGCTGCAGCTCTGCACAAAATGGGGAGAGTGCTTCAGGCAGGAGAGATGCTGCTATCTTCCACTGAGGTCTGTGTTTGGCCAAAATGGAAAAACCAGGTACCTGCAGGCTGTTGGGATACGGCTACACTGCCCAGAAACACCATACAAAGTACTGTCAGTGTGAGGTAAAGAGACTCTTTAAATAATCTGTCTGAAAGGTAGCCCTAGATGAGCAATTCTTACAGTAGCCCTGCACTGTAATACCATTACAGATTGTTCTTTTTTTCGTGCTGCTTATAAAAGCAACAGCAAAATTTTTCTTGGTGTGTTGTGTTTGTCTTTTTTAACTACAAGAAAAAAAATATATGGACTACTGCTCTGCAGGCGCTGTGGAGACAAGTAGATGACTTTGGTCACAAAATGAAATCTCTTCTGTTTTCTTTCTGGTCCCTTTTCCCGAGGCACTTGCCCAGTTCAGCCAGCGAGGCTCAGCGTGATGAGCTCCAGTACCTCGTGTCAGATGTGCCAGGAGGTGAGGCTGTGAGGGCTCAGCATGGGGAAACTTCTTTCCTGAGTAACTCTTCTGGACTGACGAAATGAAACAGGAGTCCTGTCACAGAAACTGCCATGGCATGAGGATTACATCTTCTGGAAACCAGCTGGCCTCCAGAGCCGGGTGTAAAGCCACCAGCCCCCATGGTACCTGTGTGGTGTACGTGTGGTCAAGGACAGCCCTGCAGTTCCCGCCTCTCCCTGTGATTCCTGGTGAGTGCCTTGGGACCATGGGAAGCATGGAGGCAGCCAGGGCTCAGCCAGGGGATGTTTTATTGACATGAGTGTCCAGGGCAACCCCAAACTACACCAGCTGCTCTCATTCTGGGAACCATCATCTAGGGAGCTGCAGAGATTTTTAGACTTCTGTTGCCATTCTCACCCTTCCCCTTACCACATGTGCTGGATTTGCTCATGGAACAGCGAAGGCTGCCCAGGAACCCCCTGGCCACAGCCCTGCAGTGGCTTGGTGCCACAGCACCACGGTGGCTTAGGGCTGTGTAGGGACAATGTGCAACTCCAGAGCAATAGGTTGCCCCTGGGCTCTGGGAAGGAGCTTAAGGGACTTGGGCATCCATTGGGGAAGCAAAGATGGCCAGGAGTGGCCTGTCTCAAGGGGCTGGACACTCCTGCAGGCAGGAGTGAAATAGATTTTGTGACAGGAGCCAGATCAAGTTACTTCAATGAGTCGCTCCATTTACAGGTTTGTTTTGCTTTGTGAATGTCAAATGTGGGTTTGTGTTGGTTTTTGGTTTGTTTGGTTTTTTTTCCTTTGCTTTGTTGCTGTTGGACATCGCCCCTGAGAATTACTTTGTTCAAACCTGTTGAGATGCCCAGCTGTAAGGAGAGCAAGCACAGAAAATTCTTTATAATGAAATTTTCCAGGATACTAAAAGATAAATCGACTTTTGCTTGCAGAATATGAGCAAGCAGAAACATACTTGTATGTAAGAGCAAAGGAGAGGCTAATAGGAATTGTCCATAAATGCCAGGGAATAAGGTCTAGTGGGGAGTGTTGTGTTTGTTGGTTTTTTTGTTTGTTTTTTTTCAGGTGTGCTGCTGCAAATCCTTAGTAGACAAAGCATAGGAAAAAGGGGTTGCTAGGACTTGCCAGCGCTGTGCAGTTATCTACATCTGTAAAAAAAAAAAAGTCAAATGCCTTTAATGTGATTAAAGAACACAGGTTAGACTTGTTTTATAGTGACTTTGGACTATCAAGAGAGACAGACAGGCTGAGTTGGATTCTAGGCATCAGTAAGGGGATACAGATAACACAACAGGAGCAGAACAGAGATGCCTAGGAGTTTTTAAAGAATAGGAAAAAAAAAAAATTTAAAACAGACTCCTTGGAATGTAGCTTGAAAAACAGGCAAGTAGAAAAAATGAAACAGAAATGCTAATATTTTCAGGTTTCCAGTTCTTTAAAAATGATGATGGTTTGGATGTGTGATGAGCAGCTACTTCCTCTGAAAAGCAGGTAAAACATTAAATCAAAGAAAAAGGAGAATGTATGTACATATGTATGCACTTTGAAAGCCTCCTGCTGAATTATAAATACCTTTGCATCATAAAATATAGAGCCTGTCAGTGGTTTCTATCGAAGATTGAACATGCAATTTTGCTTGTTCACAGCACAGCCTGTGTGTGCTATCACATTAAAACCAGAGAGACGCAAGAAACCTACAGGATATTTCTGTGTCTAAAAAAACCCCACAAACCTGACTGACAGACTAATTATTAATGGGAATCTTAGCACAGATAGGCATGTGGAGCAGACTCCTGTAGGTCCTTCCTTCCCCTGGAAATGTGTGGAGATTAAAAATGTAAAGGCTCCTGTATAATGGCCGTCAGCTGCCAGGTGCAGCACAGCTGCTGTGATGGGACACCGCTGTGGCATTGGCAGAAGCAGCAGCTCACAAGGCTCTCCTATGGGCACCGCCAAGAGGAGGGCCACTGGAAATACTTGAAGCTGTCGTGGGGTGGGGGCAGCTTGACCCTGAGGAATGACATGTTGTGGACCAGCAAAGGATCCAAAAGCTGTGGGCTTGGGAGCAGGCAGCCCTTCCAGTGCTTCCTCCATGCCATGTGCTGGAATGGGCTGTCACAGCTGTGAGGGGTCCCGTGTGGAACCAGAGAGGTCTGTGGGGCTGGAAGATGTGGGGTTGGCGAGCAGGCATGGAGCCCCAGGCACGAGGGCAAGCAGAGCTGAGGGTGCCGTGGTGCTGGCAGCACTGGTGGCAGGAGCAGGCTCTGTCCTTCTTGGGCAGTTGGTCCTCACTGCAGGTCAGTGAACCTGGACTAGGAGGGGACAAACTTGGACACAGACCCACTTCCAGAAGGAGCAGGCCAGGCCTGGGCCACCCCCCAAAATGGAGCTGCTGGGCCATGGGTAGAGGTGCAGGTCCTGGGGAAGGTGACAGGGCAGTGAGGCCTCTGGGTGCACCCACAGGCATCAGAAGGGAGGTTGTAAAGTCTCAGTTCATTGTATGCAATGTGTGCAAACTAAGATATTGGATAGCTTTTCCCACCTGTGCACAGAGCTTGTTGGTGGCTGTTGTTACTTGAGGGACCCAGGAAAGGTGTCGAGGCTGCTGAAGACCTCCTGACATGGTGGAGGATGCAGGATGGGGGGTGGTCCCACCAGTCTCCAAAGCCTACCCTCATGGTTACAATGATAGCCCACCTGCAGGCTGATGTCCTGGCCCAGCCCCATCCCAAGAAGGTGTCTGATGCTCAGTGCCTTCTGGTCTGCCCTTCTCCCTGGCTGGGGTGGTGGGATGGGTCCTGCTTGCTGGATCCTGCCTTGTCACCCCAGAGAGCCCCCATGGCTCCCAGTTAGCCCCTGGCCCCTGTTGACCTGGAGGGCCAGGGAACCATGGGCAAGAGCATCTCATGAACTGCAGTCAGCAAAGAAAAATTTTTGGCACGTATTGTACAACCGAACCTCACGTCATGACTGTTGTCTGTAATTCGGGGAGGAAAACTGTGATGGGAGCTGGAGTCAGGGTGTACAGAACAGGAGAGAGGTACCACATCTGCAGGCACAGCCCAAGGAGCACGGAGGTCTGCCCAGGAAGGAAGAAGAGCCACAGCAGCTCAGTGAAGGTGGAGTAGGAAGCAGCTGTGACGGAAAACATGACCTGGATTCTCAGATCGGTGAATTGCAGGAAGACTTGGAGTCTGAGTGAATGTCCAGGGGAGGGGAAAAAAAAGTAAAACCACAAATTGGAGCCTGATGAGAAACTGGAAGCCCTCCACCCAGCAGCAAAGCTTTCTGGAAGCAAGAAAGGATGGCACTGTCTGAGGAAACAGCTTTGAAGTCAAGCTGGACAACAGCAGAGGCTTTCCAAAGCACTGGGAAATGGATCTGGTTAAATCAGCAGAAAGTTTCTCAGCTGAACAATATACAGGAACAGATCCAGGAGGCAAACCTTGACACATGGTCAAGGCAGGTGGAGACAGTTGCACTGCCCTGGCAATGCAGGGGACAAAATGATTGTCCACCAACTCTTGTGGACACTCCTCCTACATTACGAAGGCTGTGCAGCCTCAGCAAGTAGGAACTGGGTCATTCAGTAATTATATATCATTATTACATGTAATCATATCATATGGGAATCTCATTGATTTTCATCGCTGCTGAAAAGGAAGTAGTGTGAGATGAAGCCATTAATACTGGGAGATACATGGATTTCTAGCAGAAACATGCAAATCTGAATAGAGCTCTACAAAGGAAAACCTTCCTGTTCTGGAGGATGTGTATGTTCATGATGCCTGGAAAGCTGTTGAGGCAAGATGTCTGAATGTTCATGATGCCTGCAAAGGTGTTGAGACAAGATGTCTGAATGACTAGAAGGTCCACAGGAGATGCTCATGCTGTAGCACACCTTCAGAGCTCTACAGTTTACTGGTGCAAACCCACTCATGGATGCACTTGTGTCAGCTAGAGACATTTCTATCTATTTAGCTTGTTTTCATGGATGTAAAGAGCAAGCTAAACCCAGTTAATACTGTCTGGATTCAAGATGTTTCAGGTACAGTCAGCTGGTTTACAGCAGTACCTTGAGGGCAGACTTATTGCAACTCCTGCTAGCAGGATGCACTGCTCAGAGCAAAGGCCTTTGATGTAGCTGTGCTGCCACCAGCCCTCGGCAGGGTAACCTGCAAGCTGCCTCTCTTGGCCCTGCCTGTGTTTTCTGCATGGAGGTAACTCCTGTTACCTCACCCTGTGCCCAGGCTGTGCTGTGCTTCTGCAAATGCTGCCCAGCACCTGCTGTGTGTGGTGGGCACCTTCCTGCTCCATCCCCACTCAGCATGGTCCCTTGCACACTTGTTTAGGCACAGTTAACAAGCTGGCAGGAATTCGGGGGGATGTGGGGTTATTTTCCCCAGGCTGGGTGCCTGAGCAGCAGGCAGCAGTGCTGCGGGGAGGTGGAAGTGGGGGTATTGGTCCAGTGGAGGCTGTTTGTGCTGTTCCCTTTCCAGAAATCACCTGGAGAGACTGAAGCGGGAGCCTAGTGCAACCCCAAGGAAGATGTCCAGAAGTACTGAGCGATCCACCAGCTGGTATCAAGAAACAGATCATAGAATCATTTCAGTTGGAAGAGACCCTTGGAAACATTGAGTCCAACCATAACCTAACTGTAGTAATAAACCATGACCCTAAGACCCTCATATATGTACCTTTCGAACACCTCCAGAGATAGCGACTCCACCACTGCCCTGGGCAGCCTGTTTCAATGCCTTGATAATTGGAACACTTGGACATAGCTGAGCTGGGTGACAGGCACAGAGTAACGCACTTGGGGAAACCTGGCCAGCAGGGGAGAGTGCCGTTAATAAACCACTACAGTCAAAAGACACAGGCTGGGAGCACTTCATCATGTAATGTTCTTGCTAAGCAGGTGAGTGCTGTCTCAGATCCCTCCCGCAGCACCAGAGGGGTTGATTCTGCTCTGTTCAGTCACAGCAAACCTGCCTTTGATAGCATGGAGTAGCACCCAGTTTTCACTTGTCACTTTGGAAGGCATCAGTATGGAGAGATCCTAAAGAGAGAAAACAGAGGAGCTCTGAGCTGTAGCAGTCTCAAAGTGAATCCCAGCACTTGCTTGCGCTTTTTTTTCCTCTCCTCCTTGCTGGCCCTCTGAATTAACTGCCTCATTCTCTACTCCCATATCTAGAACTGCAGATCTCCAGTACATCCTTAGATGGTCTCTCTGCTCTCCAGCTGTTGCTTCTGCACAGACTGGCCTCCTGACAGCCCTTTGTAGTCTCAGAAACCTTGGCGTGTCTGAAGTGGTGAGTAGGCAAATTGTGCCCTGCTGATCTACAGCCATCCTGCCAGCCCCTCCTCCATTTCCTCTGGGCCCTTCCTGTCATCTTCTTTGGCTTCCACCCAGGCCTCGGTGGCACACCAACAAGTTGCGAATGCTCTCCAAACTCTCAACCGTTTTTGTAGAGTTGTGGCTGCTGGCAGCATCCACGTTAAAGCCATGGCTACCTCAGCAGTGAAGCAGGTGGAGAGGGCTGGTGATGCTGGGTCTGCGCACTGCACAGCTTGCTGTGACACTGAGAGAGCATCTCTGCCCTCTCCTCAAAAGGAAAGAGCTGGAAGGAGAACGATCAACTAGAAAAGTGTGTTCACAGAAGGATGAATTTTGTTTGGTTGTGGATTCAGCTGCCCAGCACAAGCAATATTCATTAGCACTGGCAAGTAAGGGCATGACACAGTGTCTCTTTGCTTCCACTGGTTACCCAGCCCCCCCAGGTGAGTGAGGGCAGGGGTCTAAATGGGATGGGTCCAGGGAAGGATCTCCTGTAAGGGAAGGATTTGCATGAGCTGAGAGATTCTTTTAACTTCATTCCTAATTTTAGGGTAAATGCATTAACTGTATGCAGGTTTGCTTATTTTTCTGTACCTTCTCCTTTTTCTCCCTGCTAGTCTCTTTAAATATTTAGGTGTGTAATGCTTTCCTGACCACAAAAGTCAATCAGAAAGAAAACAGAAGTTAGAAACCTGATGTCACTCTGAAGTTTGTTCATGGTGCGAGTATAAACCAGACAAAGCTTTAACAACAAAGAACATTTTCTCCCGAGGCTGCCTCTCTTATCGGTAATGGAAACAAGAAAATGTTGCCTTTTTCCAGAGCATTATGGTGAATCCTTGGAGTATCTATGATGGTCCTGAAGTACAGTGCTGGGGTGACCTTTAAATATCCAAAGCCTTGCCAGCCGCTGATGGAAGGCGCTCGCTACCCCACTCTGCCTGGGACTGGGCTCCGGGCCCCCTTCAGTGGCCGTTTCCGTGGGGTCCCTGCCCACGCGTGCCCCGGCCAGCACAGCCCGCCGGGCGCCGAGCCCCGTCCGCCTGCCGGGCCGGCCCCGGCCCCGCTCAGGCCGGGGCTGCAGCCGCGGGGGCGACACCGCCCTCCGGCCGCGGTCCGCAGTGGCACCTGCTGTCGGGGCCGGGCAGCGCCGCCGCTCGCTGCACTCCGCGTTTGATGTTTTTTGAACTCTGTTTGCCAGCTGCCAGGGACAGTTTATTTCACTCGACCCAGCAAATGTTGGTAGGATTTAGGCTGGATTGCGAACCAAAATCCTTCGTTTCAGTGCGAGTTTTTGCTGCCTGAGAACCTGACCCATTAATTGAAAGGTCAAATGACTGCAAAAATACCTTCCCACACACGCTCAGTGGATGGCTACACAACAACTCATCGGGATGATTTGCGTGGAGCCCTGACCCAGATCAGAGAACAGTTGTAGCTTGAGAAGAGTTTACTTCCAAAGCCTAATCATCTTTAAAATATATTTACAGTAATAGATAAAAAAAACATTCCTCCTTTTCAACTTGTAGTTATTCCAGTAGTGCTACAAGAACGGCCTCATGAAAAAAGAATGCTGGAATAAAGCAGTCATTTTATAACAATTATTGGAGATACCAGTCAAAGGCTGCAGCCATCTCTGATTCATTTCAGAATGCTACAGAAAGGCTGTTATCTGGAAGAACAAAGGGAACCAGTAAGTTACAAATAACTGAGATTCCCACCATGCACAGCAGGTCCTGAGCCTGTGTAGGGTCCCAGCTCCCTCTGACAGTGCCCAGCCCCAGCTGTTGTACAGCCATGTGGCCACGGCTGAGTTGTTTGATAGTTTTCCTTTTGTGTTCCTTCACAGGGCTGTTAAAACCAGCAGACGCTGTCAAGACCAGAACAAGGCTGCAAATGCTAAGCGTGGCGCACTCAGAAGTAAATGAGCAAAGCAGTAAGACGCTTCTTCTCACACCCTGGGAACAGCCCAGTAGCAGAGGTGATGGGTGAGAGGAGGGGGCGTGCAGGGCCAGGAGCTTGCTGGGGAGCCTGGGAAGGACCCCTGGCTGGGTGAGCTCACTGCCGCTGGGGGTGCAGGGTGGCCTCCCTCCTTCCTAAACTCCCGTGAGGGAAGGTGGGATGCTGGATAGGGATATAAGAGAGGGGAAAGAACATGTTAATGGGCACCTTCCAAAGACAGATTTCATTTGCCTTGAAGATGTGTTCTCTCTTTTCTGTTAGAGCATATGGAAATTGCCTGCATTGTGTCGTGAAGCCATGTGGATGTTGGTTTTTCTGATGTAACTAAGGATTCAATAGTGTGTAGCTCCCTGCCATGTGGACTGATAGGACATCTTCAGTTTGTCACTGTAAACAAGTTTCTTTGATTGCTTTGTGACTAGTGTAATTAGAAACACATTCTAAACACAATGATGGGAAGAAAGGGAGGCCTGCACTTCCCTTCAGAGCTCCCCATGTGATCTATATGGATCATGTACCCAACCATTCTGTGGTTCTTTTGCATACAGCTACCCACTGAGTACAAGTCTCCCTGTTTTCTTGACAGAAAAGGAGCTCTTCTTTCAAAACATAAGGTTTCCAGGTTAGTAATAAAAGTCTTGTTGTGTTTCTTAAAGGCAGATCTTCTGCAAGTTCAGTTCATAAACAACAGTGTCATGGAATGTTTTCAGAGCAACTCAAGGTCTGCTCTGCTTCCACAGAGATTGTGAAATTCTAGCTGTTGACTTATATCTTACTGTTGACAATATCCTGCCACACTTCCAGTTGTTATTCCAGCAGAAGAGAGGTCTCTTGTGGTCCTGTGTCACATCTACAGGCCCTTCTGGCTGTTGTCCCATGTCCTTTGTGAAGCTGTGCCAGGCACTGATTTATCAGAGGCACAGTAAAATGCTGCATCTTACCTTTAAATTCCTAAAGACAGAAAACAGCTTCATAAGCTTTGGTCTGCCCCTGTCAACACACAAACCTGTGTGTCCTGTTGGGAGAGCTCAGTTCTCTCCCTCAGCTGCATTCAGGGTTTTCAAAGTCCTGCAGCAGCATTTTTCAAGCCTGTACACACTTGAATCAGAACAGGAAGAAACTGAAATGAATGGACTAGGGAAAAATATCTTGACAGAGCAAAGTGGAGATCCAGCAAATGCATGCACCTGATCCATTCTGGCTTTTCCATGCACTACTGACACTGTGGTGGAGTAGTTGTAAAAAATGTTTGCCCCACATTGAGCAAGGACACAGCTGTGGCATTCAGACCATGTGAGATGTGGCACCCCAGAGGTCCATGAAACAAACTGAAAACAATCCAGCCATGGACTTGCTCCTGATAACACAAGGAACTTGTCTATGGGTGTGGTGACTTGTAGCTCTTTTCCAAATGAAATTATGCAGCTCTGGGAAAGGAAAAAGTAAGGGTCTCACGCAGATGTGAGCTTGGTGATTTGGGGATTTTGCTGTACTTTATGGCTCCACTAATTGAGTTGTGTGGAAAGATGATCTCCCCTCTGCTGCTGCTCCTCCAAGCGCAAAAGGAGGAGGTGAGGGCACAGCCCACCTCCTGTGTGAGGGCAAGTGAAAAGGGGAGAAGAGCATTCTGTCCTGCTTGTGTTTCCCAGGGCCCTGGCACCAGCAGTGTGAAACTCACCTTGTCCTCCCTTCTCGTCAAACCCATCAAACCAGCCAATATTTCTGAGACACATTCTGCTCACTGAGATTTAGGAACTCCACATGGGAACAGAAACCACAAAACAAGTGCAATGGGGCTGAATTTAACAGATCTTCAGCTCCTCTCCCCCGAGTTTCTCAAGTTGGAACTTCACCCCGGATGATTACATGCTTAGGCAGGCATGGCAAAGATCAGCTCTTCCTTCCTGTTCATGCAGTCCTAGGCAAACTGGTTGTACTTTGTTCAGAAGAATAAACGGCAACTAGCATCATGGTCAGCTTGTTTCTACCATCATCACTGATCTTGAACTGTCAACTGCTTTTGCTGCATCTGATTTGTTAGCAAAGACGCTCAAGCCAAAGGTCCTTTGGGAGATATAAAGACAATAGAAGAAAACATTTGCCTCATGTCTGATGTTACCACAAAGGGCTGGCCAGTGCACATAAAAATATTTGACTTATTGTATAAAATTTCATGGGAAAATTGCAGGGATAAAACCTGCAATTCTAAGGATCTATCAGCCCCATGGTGCATGTTCCAATTTTGGCTAGAACACGCCTTTCTCAGCAAACTCCCACCCATAAAGCTGAAAGGCTCTTGGGCTCAGGTAGGGCAGGGTACCTGTCACAGCAGCTCCCCGAGTCAGTCCCTGTTTTCTATTCCTTGTCCTATCGTGTCATCCAGATTTCTGAAACGGGACAGTGGTTCCCATCCAACTAGTCCTGATGAGGAGCACAATTTAAACCCTAGACACTGACTATCCATCCCAGCCCTTTCGGGAGTTCATCCTTTGGTGCATTTTGGCTCTCACCTCTTGCACCAGAAACACCCTCATTTACACACAAGCCATGACTGTTCTGTGCAGCTGCTGCCGGTTATCGTGTCAGATCCTTTTGTACCAGAAGAGATCCTGTCTATGTATGAAATGAAACCTAATTATAAAAGAAGAGAAAAATGTGAGTTCCCTGGGGTGAGGAGGAGGCTGTGGGACTATTTAAACCCTGGGAGGTTAATTTCTGATTCTGCAAACAAGGTCTGAGTGGGAAATGTTGCCTGCTGGAGCCAGCTCCTCCCGGTGCAACTAACCCTCTGACACTCTGTGTATGTGAAGGTTGCGTCTCTGGGACATATTGTGATGTACCAGTGTCAGGGCAGGAAACCTACAAAACATTGCGTGGTCAGCAGGCATAAATTGGAAAAGTCAGACTGTCTTCAGTGGATTTACTGTAGAGTTTGTAACATTAGATTGGTATTTTATATATATATTCAGATTTACTGATTAGTCATCCAAGCAAAAGTGTTTGCAATGGAAGCAACTGCAGATCATCAGGAGGAAAATGTATGTGAGTACCCACAGAGCTCACGTTACCGCAGCACGAAGCATAGGGTTACACAATTTGGAAGTGTGGGCACCTGTCTCTCACCTCGTGTTGCACTAACTTGAATTTGTTTTGCAGAGGAACACATACAGTAAGGTTCTGCATGGCTGTTTTTGAAGAGAAAAGACAGAAGCATTTGTTGAAGCGCAAGAATAGAGGCACAAACATGCTAGAAAGGGTGTGCAAGGAGAGCTGAAAGATGAGTTCAACAACACATATTGACGTGTAGAGAAGAAATTCTGCAGTAAGCTCAGGTAAGACAAGCTGTTCTATATAAGAAAAATCTAAATAAAAATGGGAGTTGAGAATAACAGCACAGAAAGAGACAGTTTGTTTTTTTCCAGAGATTTGGAACTAATGGAGAGAAATTTTATATAGGAAAAACCAGGAATATAGAGCTGTCAGTCTCATCCAGGCCAGCATCACCATAAAACAGCATTTAAAGACTAGACAGCTACCAGAAGGTTTCTCTTATACTTTGAATCAGGAAAGAGATGGTCAGAAAGCTAATTTCAAATGTATTCAGAACGGTGTTCAAGTAGTCGGTGAGGATAAAGAGCTGGAAGTCCGGAGTCCAAATACATGGATATCTGCAAAAAGCACCTAAAAGAACACTGCAAAAAGGCTTGAAAAAGGCTTGGTAATGTACTGATCTTGGGGTCCTGAGGTGTCACTATGAAATAATGAAGTGCTGTCACACTTTCGCTGACTTAAGAACACACACGCAGATTACTCTAGGCTGCATCAACAAGCACGTGTGAACCTGAGACTACAGCAATGAATAACACATGCTAAACTAGCAGCCAAATGTGGGCACAAGAGCTGCAGGAGGTGGGGAAAGACTCTGGAGCATATTAAAAGCTATGAGACCTTCTTGCTGTAAAAAGATGAGAAAAATTGGGAAGCACAAGACAACTGTTAGCGTTTTGCTGAGTTCTCAGATCTGAGCCTGCTAAATTAATATTTTAAGTAAAATAACAGGATTTTATAATATGTTTCCAACTAGTCATTTGACAGCTTTCCACAGATGGTCTGAAGTATGTATGAAAATATAATAAAAGTGGAAAATTCGTTGTCTAACTTTACAGCGTCCTTATGTGCTCTCTCACATGCACATGTGCAGACCTTCTGCATGTCTTGCAGCAACAGTCTAGATGTAAGGATTTCAGGACCACTGGCAGGATGGGGATGGTGAGAAGAGACTGGAGAAATGCTAGCTGGAGCCCTCTAGGCAGATGAGATGGTCTCCAGAAGATGCCCTGGGAGACATATGTGTCCTTCACATGGGAGGAAGGAAGGGCAGGGGTGCCAGAGACTCCCAGGTGAAGAGGGCAGGGCACAGGTGGTAGCAAGAAATGATGAACAGTGTGCCTGAGGTGGGGGTGGAGGGAGGACACTGGGGATCTAGTCCAATGGGCTATGTGGAAGGGGAGAAGGTGGCAGAGAGGAAAAAACACTCAAAAAGTCAGAAGGGAATATGACTTCAGAGGGAATTTGCAGTAAGGGGCACCAAAAGCAGCAAGATAGCCTGGGGGGTGGAGGGGCTGTGAAAGATGACGGAATAAAGGTGTGGACCAGGGCTGTTAGGCTGAGGGTGGAGTTGGCTGTAGCGCTGGCTGGAATTTCCCATTCAGAGGACAAGGAAGAAGAAAGGTTAGGGTGGGATTTGGGGACAGTGAGAGATTATAATGTGCTTACCTTGGAGGGCTTGATGAAGAAGCATGGAGGAAAGTGAAGATTTGGCAAGGTGAAGGATGGAATAAGGCTAGAGGTACAAACTATTAGGATGTGGGAAGAGATGCAGTTTTCTGCGATGTTTGAATAGACAAGAGCAGGGAATGAGAAATGCTGTTGACTGTATAAGAGCCACAGAGAGCGCAGGAGAGGGGCAAGCCGGACTCCATCCCAGGAGAAGCTGGTAATGCCCTGCATGGGGGTGGAAGGAAGAGGAGGACTGTGTGGAGGAGCAGTGTGAGGTGGCGGGCAGGGGATCTAAGGGGAGAGAAACAGAAGAAGGGCTGGGAGAGAGGGTGGAGTGAGAGGCGCTAGGGAAAAGCACAGAAGATGTGAGCAGTAGGGAGGCAAAGAGGAAGGAAAGGGTACAGCAGTGCAACAAGGCTTTGTGTGGCTGAGGAATGCAACAGAAAAGAGGGTGGGAGTCAGAGAGCAGAGCTAGTGTAAAGGTGGAAAGGATGGAGAGATGGGAATGTCCCCCGGTGGGAGGGAGCGGGAGAGAGAAATGAATAGGCAAGTTATAACTAATGCAATAATTAGCTGCTATAGTAGTAATCTGATTATCACCCAAAAAAAGAGGCTGAGGCAGGGAGGTGGTGAGTGGGGGAGAGGCATGATGGGGCTGGCAGAGCAGGCGGGCAGAGGAGCAGAGGTGGCTGAGCCTGCCCGGGTGCAGAGGCAGCAGTGGAAGCCGCAGGCAGCAGATGCTGGGGCTGCAGTTCCTATGGCAACATATGCAGGAGCATGCCACAAGTGTGCAAACGTGGTGGCGTTAGCAGGGGACAGCTTGGTGTGTTTCCATGCCACACTTCTCAGCATGGGAGCAGAGCCGTGCACTGTCCCTGGGTACCAGGGCTGCAGGGTACTGTTCCTGTGGAAACTGGCACAGATTACCAACACTTTGTGAGGCTGAGCCTACTCACTGCTGAGATTAGTACTTCTTGTGCTCTTTCTCCTCAATCCAAGGCATTCCAAAACCCGGCAGAATGAGAGCTGCTGAACACCCTGTCAGCAGCAAGATGCATGTGTGCTGCTCAGCAGGGAGGCAGCTCTGCAGCGTATGGCCTCTGGAGGGGGTGATGGGAGGCTGAGCACCTCTCCATCTGGTCCCTCATGCCTGTGCTCCACAGGGCTGGGGGTTTAAATCTGCAGAGCTCTGGCTCAGCATGGCCTGCTGCAGCTGGCATGTTCCTCCAAGCACCTACAGTGTCTTCCACTGAGGCTGCCATAGCGTGAGGCCAGTCTGCTTACAGCAGACCGAAACAGCATGTGTTTTTCACGGTCTGAGGCCTTATTCTTCGCTCAGTAATTTTCAGCAGAATTTCCCTTTCCTTTCCTATTGTATGTCCTGTAATTAACCAGCGCCTTGTGTGTGTGCAGCTACTCCGCAGTGTTATGCTAATGTCCTGCACTAAACAGCTGGAGACAGAGCACAAAGGCCAATTTTTCTGTCCAAAACAGGCGTTTCCCAACACACTGACTCCCACAGAAAGGGCCTCCCTGCTGGGTGCTGAGCAAGGATGCTGCTCCTTTCGCCTTTGAGAGGAGCCCTGGCAGAGAAGAGCTGGCAGGAGGAGGCCAACCCAGCCAGGCCATGGTGTCCAGGCTGCTCCCCAGCACCCCGGAGCAGCCTTGCTACTGCCTGGGCTGCATCAGCCCTTCCCAAAGCCACGTTTGGGGTTCCCAGCCGTATTGTGCAGCTGCATCCAACAGCAGAGGGAGCTCTGGGAGAGGAAGAGGAGCTGAAGAAGCCTGGCTGGAGCAGCCCTGCGGAAGGAGGAAGGCAGGCAGCGGGTTGGAAAAGGTAACTGCAGGCAGCTCTGCTGCATCAGGTAGGGAGCTTCTAAATAGCATAAAGGGATCAGGGAAAAAGGGGCCTGAGAGGGGGAGAAGTGGTTGAAAAGCAACCACCATGGAAACGAAATGCCAGAAAAACTTTAGGTATAAAAAGGCATGAAAGAGGCAAGCAAACGTAGTGTCTGAGTGCTCTTTCTCTTGTAAGATTTAAGACTTAGGCTAACGTCAGGATGTCTGGTGCTAAATAGCTCTAAGGGGGAAGAGTGTATCTTAGTTACTTGGGGAGTGTTTTCTGTATATGTAAATGTTAAAAAGGTCTAGCTGCATTTTTTTTTTCCTGAGGAGAATGCTCTGTGTTGAGCACTGTTCTCAAGTCAAATTCATTCCAGAAAGTTTCAGTGACATTATGAGAAACTCTAGTGTCATGAATTCATACCAGGATCAGAGCAAAGTGGTAAATATGCTTTCTGGATGTGTAAATGCATCCATGGAAAGATGATGACCATTTCTGCCACACGAGGGATGACAGCAATACCAACCAGCCACATCAGAGCAACCTACAAAGCCAAGAGCATGGATATGACTCTCTAGCCACAGAGATCTGAGGAGGAAAATCAATATCCTTGTCTTTCCACCCCACATTCCATGTGGTCCTGGGTGCAGCAGAAGAGTAGGCAAGATTTATTCTATGGTCTCTGGGCAACCCAATGGAAAACTACCTGCTAATTTAAGTTTCTGGTGTCAGAGTATATAACTAACCCACAAAGCAAAAGGTTATTTTGGGTTAAGGTGTGATCAGACCTTCCTTCTCCTGCTACCTTTTTCTGTATGGTGATAAAATATAAGTTGGCGTTTGGGGCTGGGGGAGGTATATGTTCAGTTGTTTTGTGGTGGCAGTGAACTCACTTCCGTGTAATACATAAAAATATTGCCAGTGCTTTCTCCAATTAATTTACATTTACATTACACAGAGAAGAGAGAAAGATTTGGAGATTACAATAACCTGCTTCCCTGTCAGTGTACATATGTGCAATACTCCTCCCTCATATATGTCTTTGCAGTAGGAAATGAAGCGGGTTTTAAATGAATACAGTGACTGCCACGGCAGCTGTGGATAAGATTCACGGGAATACTTGTAATCCTTCTGGTGTGTCATGTTAAATTGGAGTGGATAGTGTGAGGCTAAACTGACAGTGGGTATCTAATTGTAGAAGCTTTAGGAACTGAAATACTTTGGTTTATTGTCATTGTGTTTGAAAAAGTGTTGGCAGGAGGATTTCAGAGGTGGAGTTACATCATGTTGTCACTGTGTTTTCCCTTGGGTAGAGTCTCTAGAACGGAGCAATTGATTTTGTTTGATCTGTAATATGTACATGTAACTAGCAGAAGCTGCTGCAGTCAAAGTGAAAAGATTAATCTAGCCATTTCAAGCAAAATCAACTTTTTCTTAGGGCTGTGTTGGCAAGCTTGGGTTCCCCAGGCACAAACACAGCAGCCCTGGTGCAGTTGTTGAGGTGGGAAAAGAGCTCCAAGTACCTCTAGGTCTCTGATTAAGGATCTGCCTTTTTAAATAATCCTTCTCTACTCTCCTACAGAGTGACTGGTGTTTTCTTTGCTCCATGGGAAAATAGGAAGACAGAGAGAAGATGCAGCATGTAAGAAACAAATTATATATTATTCTCTTACCCTCCTTTTTTTTTCTGCTGTTTTTTTCCCGGTCTTCTTCAATTTTTTTAATGGTCCAGCTGGACGAGTCCTTAATCTTCAGCCATTTGAATGACTGGAGATCAGTCATTTGCAGGCTCCGAGCATTTTGGTCTTGCATATGTTTTTTTCTTTTTCTCCTGCTGCTCAGAAAGCTCTGCCCAGCTGTGCACCTCATTATGCCCTTGTGGCTAGGCTATTTTAAGAAAACTTCTGAAGGAATAACAAAATCAGTAAGCTCTAACTGTTGTAACTGTGGGGCTGGGGAAGTGAAGGTTAAGTGCTAGTACAGGTACGGCTAAGCACTCTGAAGATAACTGGCTTCCATTTCTTCAAAGACCACAATTTTCCTAGATGCAGGTAGGACACTTGAGGTTTTGTGTCATGCCATTTGCACACAGAGCCATGGTCATTTCACTGGGAAAGCCAATCAAGATCTGAAGAGAGAAGAGGAGTTTTCAGGCATGATTTGAAGAAAGAAATAACAGACTGAAATGTAAGGGATGGGAAATAATTCCAGTGAGCTGGGCTGGACAAGCCATAGCAGCTGAAAGCTGCTTTTGCTGTTACCTGGCTAATTCTGGTTATGACAGGTTTTTGATTTTTATTTCCCATTCAGCCTCCATGCTTAGCATTTAGTCTTTGTGGAAACAAGGGTGAGCAGAACAGGTAGAGATCATAGAAGTAGTAAAGTGCAAAATTAAGAAAGTAGGAAGACCCAAGTAGATGAAATGGACTAATTCAGTCACAGACTAATCGCCCCCCAGCCCTCTGGCTCTAAAGCTCTGAAGGCACTCAACACCTCAGTGGTGGCACCTGGCGAGCTGCTGAGTTGGGATCTGAGTACAAAGACACCATGTTACCGGGCACCACATTTGACGGATTCAGGCTCTATCTTGGGTTGACCAAGCAACACACCACCTTATTCCTTATTGACCACCTGTCGGTGTAGCCACTAGTTGAAAAGTGAACACTCATGAAAACTAGATTGTCTGTGTATATTGGGTATAGCCAGCGTAAGTTCCATCGTTCCTGTCATCACTTGGAAAACTTTGCTGAGCTGCAAGGTGACAACATGCGCTGCTTACCATGCACAGCATCATGGCTGCTCCTCTTGTTTCAAAATACAGAGGTACTTGCTAAGAATGAGGTCTTATCCCTCAAATCTCCATTCCATTTTTAGATGGCCATATTGCACGTTGAGTGACTGACTTTGTGTTATTGCAAACAAAATAGGAGAACTGGTAAGCACATTGTGGAGTTCTGGATGTAATTAGAAGGGGAAGAAACTGCTTTTTTATCTACAAACAGTAATTCTCATATTGTAAGACAGAGCATCCTTTTTTTTCAGCAGAAGAACAACGTAAGGAGAGAGTGATGTTTTCTAACCAGGAAATTCAGAAGCTGTGAAAGAGTTGTGGCTCTGAAGCAGAACAGGCTGGCTTGCAAGGCCTCCAAAGGTCACCGGGCTTTTAACATAGAGACTGCTGTGCCAGCTGTTTGAAGACGTGTAATAGTGAAGTGACTTCAGAAAAAGTGGTAAGATGGCTCTGGATAATTTTTAAGATGGAGTTATAAAGTAGCAAAGAAAGTTGGTTGGCAGGAATTAACAGGAAAAAAAAAAAAAAAAAGATGTAATTATAAATGAACCTAGCATGGCAGGGACAATGTTTTGCAATGCTTTTTATAATGGAAAAACATGCTGCTTTGGTTTTCCATGGTATCTTTGGGATGGTTGGTAAAACTGGAGCTAAAGGAGAATTGTCTGACATAATTTAGTTAGACTTTCCAAAAGCCTTGCCACTGTGTCCTGGTCGGGGACACAGTTTGCTGCAGCAGCCATGCGGGGCAGAGCACAGGGGTTTGCTCTCCCCTCTGGAAGAGGGGAGCCCCTGCGCCCCTCGCCCGGGCTGACGGTCCCTGCAGCAGCCTCTCTGCAGCCAGCTGGGGAGCCAGCACAGCAGGGCCTCGCCAGCATCCTCTGACTGCAGGGCAACAAAACAGCTGCCAAGACATGGCCTGACTTTGCCTGGAAAGTCGGCCTCAGCGCCGCTGCGGGAGGTGCGGGGCGCAGACGTGGCTCTGATGGCTGGGTGGGTGGCAAGTGCCAGATCCGGGCTGGTGAGTGTGGCTGCATCCCAACCCCATCTTCCTGCCCATGTGTCCTGGATGAGCACCACGGGCCAAGCTCTTCAACACTTAGAAACCCTTTTTCTCAGGAATGGGTGGCCAGTGTCCAAGTGAAGTGACTCATACGCGTTCTCCTCTTAATTTAAACTGGAGTCTTCGTCTTCAAGCTTTGCCTGTTCCATGATGCCAAACCGGTGTGTTTCTGGAGAAAGGAAAGCTGGTTCCCTGCCCATATCACTCTTCTATGTTGCCATCTGCACTTCTTCCCAAGTAACTACCTCATCTACCTCTTAATATTCCCCTTCATCTTAAATTTCCTTGAGAGAAGAATTTGTCAGCCCACTCAAAGTCAGGACTGAAATATTTTGCAGTATAGATTTTCCTCACTGTTTTCTGAGGAACCACTTGCACTTGCTATTTTTGGCAACTTCTCTTCCTTATGTTCACCTTCTGCTGGTGTCCCTCCTGCACCTGGCTCCCTTGGACTGAGCTTGGACACCCACTGGACAATGGCAAGCGGAATATCTGACACACACAGGATGGCCATTTGAGCGAAACAGGGAAAGAACTGGAAAAGATCTTGGAATAAATAGTCAACTTTCAGCCTGGCCAAAACTGTAACTCTATTGGACGACTGAGATTTTCTTAAAATTTTTAATGATGGGAGTATGGGGATAACACTAAGGTAGAAAAATCAGACATCTTTTGGCTAGTCAAGTATAGGGAACTTGAAAAAAATAAACTAAAATGCAGTTATAAAATCAAACAGGATTGATTTATCCTGTGAGGCATATGGCTGCATCTCTATTGCTTGTTAGTGTAATCACTAATTCAGTCCTCTGAGCCACAGATCAAAACAACAATATCATTTTAATTGTAAAGAGTCAATGTCAAAACTGTGCAAGTGGAAAGAAGCCATTTCCCCCCCACTGTCTCTGTTTTTCTGGCATCTCTTTTATCACATGGAGTAACTTGGGTCTGGCTGACTTGTACTTCTGCTGAAACAACCCTGTGGACTGTAGCAGGATAACAGGACAGCTGGGATGTTTATTTCCCAAACTAAGCTTTCTCAGGTTTTTAACTCCCCGTCTTTCTCTTCTGTGCCACCACAGCATGTCCCAGGTGGGAAGAGCCAGAAAGAGCGATCTAGAGAGAGCTGCCCAAAAGCACTGAGACTTGAGCCCGGAGAAGACCAAACCTGGGACAGTGGGAGAGGTCTCTGCTAGAAAAGCTTGAAAGGAAGGAACATAAAGAGTTTACAGTTAAAGACAATTTGCGTTACCTTTAAACACATACCACAATGTGGGGCAGGGGGGTGCATGGGGGGGATGAAACCAAGCAATGCAGCATATGTTCCGTAGGAGGTAAGTCTTTCACACTCGCGTTTGCCCCGTCAGAAAGGGATCTGACTGGATCTGGAAATACCCATTTCCAGGTGTCTTCTGCCTCTGGTCCCCAGAGCTATTTGGGGTTTTTTTGTGCCTCAGCTTGGCAGGGTGTCTTGATTGCCAAGTGAATGTGGATTCAGCTAGATCTGACCAGCTCTGGCATTTGAAAAAAATCCTTTTTCTTCCGCTCGAATTTCTCTGCCAGCTGCCTGCGAGTCACGATTTCCCAGCCAGCAGCTCTTGTTATTATCTGTTTTCACTTGCCTTGATGTTTACCAGATTGGACTGCTTTTATCTATATTAACCCTCAATTGCTGTGGAGCCCCAGTATTACACAGCCTGTGTTGCTTGGGCACTGGGTCAGAGCAAAAATAAAGAAATAGATAATAAATTCACCTTATTGAGGAAACAGTGAGGTATAAAATGCTGGCCAAAAATAACACAAGTGTTGATGATCTCAGGGAAGAAAATAACTAAAAGGCCAAATGAAGGTATTCAAAATCAAAGCTTAAAATAAATGACAGCTCATTGACTATATCTGAACTCTGCTAAAATTCTCCACCAGATGAAAACGCTGGTATGAAAATAGTGCTGAACAGCTGAGAGCAGGACAAGCTGGCCTGATTTTTTCTGATCTCAGAAGCTGCGTTGCTGCTAAGAACTGCTTTCATTTGTAACCTGAGATACATCTTACAGTCATTTAGATGAGAAGGTCTGATTAAATACGCATCTAAAAATACAAAGGGGAGATTCTCAATCTTTAAAGGGCCATAAAGCTATTTGGAACAAGCACCTAAGGATCATTTCCCATTTCCTTCAGTTCCTAGAAATCATAAGGATGAAGAAAAATCTGGAAAATGAGCCAGTATTTTTTTTTTTTAATTCCATTCTTGATCAAGTTCAATGGAGTTTCAAAAGTAACAGGTCACACCCAGTTATAGTTAGAAAAATACAAGTCTAGTCACTTGTCAGGTCAGTGTCAAACAAAGACTTCAGGATATTGATGCCCTTTCAGTTTAAGGAGGAAAAAAATGTTCTAACGGAGGACCAGGTTCAGTTCAGCTCGTTCCTCACCGCGCTGTGTTCAGCCCGGGGTTGCTGGGAGCGGAGCTGCCCCCGCCCGGCTGCTGCTGCCTTGGGCTTTCTGGTTCCCTCCAGGGCTCAAGATGGATGCAAGGCAACTGATTTTTTTCCCCAGATATTTTAATGATTAAAACACATAATTTGATCTCGTCACTATTTTATTGACCTCACGTACCACATTTCATTTATCTGCACAATGGGAACAAGCCAAGGGCTTTGCTACCGGACGCTTCACTTCTACTCCTGCCGCCCAAACGAGCGCCCTGCGGGCACCGCACGGGCAGCCCTTCTGGCTTTGTTCGCCTTACGCTTAACAACCGCCCCGGCCGCACCGCTTCCCCCACAGCCGATCTCGGGGCCACTGGCGGCCGCGGGCACCTGAGCGCGGCGGCTGCGCGGGGGGCGAGCGGGCGGGGCCGACCCGGCCCTCACATGCGCGGCGCCGCGGGAGCCATTGGCCGCTGCGGGGCCGCGGGCGGTGCTCTGGCCGCGGGGCCGGCCCTCGCCGCCGGTGCTGTCCGTGTGCCGAGCCATGCGGGTGCGCGCCGCATGCGGAGAGCGCGCTGCAGGGCGCTGCTAGGAGCCGAGCCCGCCCGGCCCGGCCTCCCCCTCCCCGCCCGTCGCCGCCCGCATGGCAGCGTCGCGGGAGTGACCGCCCCGCAGAAGGTCTGCGTCCCCGCGGCACGCACGGAGCGGCCGGGCGGCTCTCGGGGTCCCCCAGCCCGCGGGGCCGTCCCTGAGGTGAGGCGAGCGCGGGGCTGGCGGGCGGGCGGTGGAGGGGCCGCGGGGGAAGGGGCGGCATCGGCACCGGCACCCCCGCCTCTCCTTCCCTGCGCTTTCCGTCGCACTTATTTCCTTTTTTTTTCCTTTTTTCTGCCTTCAAACCGGCCCGGATCGGTTTGCTTTATTGCTGCCAGCGCCGGTGTGCCGCGGGGGCGCCACAGCCGCTGATGGGACCCCGAGGAGCAGCCGGGCCCCGCCGCGGTGTTTTGGCCGGGGGTGCGCACCCACGCGGGACGCGCCCGCCGGTGCGGGGGGCGAGCGGCGCCCCGTGCGCTGCAGCGGCGGCGATAGCGGGGCCGGCACCGGCGGCGGGGCTGGGAAAAGCGAGCCCCATTCCGAGAATGGTGGTTGGTGTTAAATCCGTGCGGGGACCGCCAGCCGCGTCTCTTTTGTATGGGGTCAACTGATGTCGGTGTTGCACCACATGCAGGTTAAAGAGGCCTAAACCGGTCTATAAAACGCATCTTCAGGACAAAAATAACCCTTGTCAGAGAATAATCTGTGGGTTTTCTAGGTCTGTCTCCTCCCTTTCCCCTGTTCCCCAGTACGTCGTAATACCGATTCATGCTCCTTGAGGATCCCTGAGCCTGGCACAGCAGCTCCTCTGTCTTGCAACCTCCATTTCCCCCCCATCCCCGTTACAAGTGCTGCCACTGCTGTTAAAAAACCACGAATCTAGGCACAGAAAGCTTGTGACTTGCCCAGCATCCTTTAGGGCAGCTGGTCTGCGGCCAGCGGGGGGATGCAGGCTGTGCATTTACAGCACACCAGCAGCCTGTGGCGGTTTCTCCTCTGGATGCTCCCAGTGTGGAAGAGCCATGAGGTAGGTTACTCAGACTTGAAAATGGAGGACGGTAGTGGTAACCAGCCTGTTGTTTGGTGGAATAAGTCTCAGCAGTACTTCCTGTAATGGTGGTGCTGAAAGTGGTGTTTTACTTGACTTAGCTGCTGGTGCAGTGTGAAACATCTTCAGTACTGGCTTTGGGGTACCTGCTACTCATAAGCATTGTCAGTTGAAGCTTTTTGTTTTTTTAAGTGTAGAGAAGTATTTTGGATTTGTCTTCAGTATTATGTCTGTCAGCTGTGATAGGAAAGGATTATGTTTTTTGTCTCTAAAACAGAAGGTGAGGAATAGTTATCCCCCTTGTTTGGGAGAGAGTGCTTTAGGATGTGAGAAATTTGCAGGGACAGCACTGAGATTTTGATCCCAAAGCTCTGAGCTATCAAAGAAGCACTCTCATTCCAGATGGGGTACCTAAGTCTCTTTCTCTGTGTTTTCCCCCTGCCCCCCCTTATTTTCCACCTCCCTCTTCCTGGTGACAGAGGAAACCCTCTTTCTTCAAACTTAGAGTAAGGAATGGTAGTATAGAAGGTTAGTGTTAGGTTATTTGCTCTTGATTGCATCTTAAATCAATTCACCAAACCTTGCTAGGAGGCCAGGATCCTATTTGTTCTTTGTGATTTACAAATCCCCTATAAACGTTTTATTGTTAGCTGAAACTGATTTATGAGGTGCTGACCTAGGAATATGCTACTGTGGCTTTATTTTCTGTGCCTTACACCATTTTCTCCTATGTTTCTGAGCGAGCGTTGCCTTTATAGTAAACTCATTTGGTGCTTTGCATATATCTTGCTTAGTGTGAAAAACACTTCTCTGTTATGTCTGCTATATCTGTTTTCATGAACATAATGAGCAAGGAATATTTAAATATATACTGTTATTTGCAATTGAGATTGCTCTAATAAAGACCCGAAGTTTACAAAGGCTACATGAGGTAACGTGGGGAAGGGAGCAGCATTAAGCACTAATTTATCTGGAGGATCCAGATATGCACAATAGATATCCGTATCAGTCCTGGCATCCTTGGGAGAACAGTAATCTCTCCAGCGTGCTCAGACCTGGAGGAGGGATTCTAAAGCACCAGCACCAGCAATGGAGAAAATCTGCATGCTGCCCTCATAGCAATGTAATTATTAATAGGAACAAACCTGTATAATAACAATGCAAAGAGAGTGAAAGCACTTAGGTGCTTGCTGTGGAAAGATTAACTGGTGTACTTTGCACTAACACATAGCTGCATGTATGAAATATAGTTCTTGTATTCCAGTTCTTTCTTACCCCTGTGTTCCTGTCACCTCAGACAAGCCTTTTTCTCTCTGTGGCAATAGGCAGGTGGTGGTATGGGGATGCAGCATCTGTGCATCCTATGCATGGACTGCTTTCTTCACTGCATGCCTGGAGAGTGAGAAAAAAGCTAATGCTGTTGGTGATATGCTTCTGGTAGGTCCTGCCAGTGACAGGAGGATAAGAAAATAAAGGCTAGTGGAGAAAAGGGTGCCTGTATCCATGTGGTCAAAATGCTTGTGACCATGTGTGTTGTGGCTTGGTGCGGTTTTAGAAGAAGTGACCGTACTAAAATTTCCTGCCTTGAAGTCAGTTCTTTTAATTTCTCCGTGTCTTCCCGTTTATTCTGTGTATTGAGGTCCCATTGAAAGTCTGTTGAAGCCAGTGGGAGTAGGTGGGTTTTGAAGCGGGTCCTGCACCGCTGCCTGAGTTTCTTTCCCCCCCGGTGTTCTCTGATGACACCGGCTGCTGTGCTGGTTTCTTCTTTTGCTGGATTCGGGTGGGCTGGCGTGGGCTGGCTTGCCGGCAGAGTGCTGACTCAGCGCCTCAGCGCAGGGTCTCCCTTTGCCATCTCCTGCACCTCTGAGAGCCAGAGGGGAGATTTGATACAGCTACAGAGACACTGTCGTGTCCTAAATTTATGTCCTGAGGCTTAAAGCATTTTTAGTCAGTGTGGGGCTGCTGGTGGCTGTTTGAGTCACAAAGGATGCCATGAGGGAACCCAATAAATTGGTTTCTCAACTCGTTGAAAACAAAAGAGAGTTCCAGAGTTAGTGTAAAACCCTTCAGAGTTCATTATTTGGTAAAAATTTCCTTTTGAAAGAACAATCTGTATATTCCAGTTAATTTATACAGTTGCTGTAGAACCCTAAATACTTGTAAAACACAATTAGTAGTATTTAACTTACACTCAAATGTTACTGTATAAAGTGGAAAGAACATAATGTTATTTCAGTTTCTCCTGTTTAAATTTCTCCATTTTTTGCTAGCATTGAAACTAGACTACAGAGTTTTCCTTCCTTCTTTCTTTCCTTTCTTATTTATTTATTTATTGTCTCTTGGCAGTGGGAAGATTATATCCTAGCAAAAAACAACCTATCGATGTATTAAGAAAAATTGAGATAATTTTTGGTGGAAACCTTATATTTAGGTAAAGATCTATCTGTGCTTTTGCATAACTGACATTTTAAACGTTTTTTTTATAGAAGCAGTGAAAAGTCTGTGGACTTCACCATGCAAAGGCTTGTGCACATGACTGATTTTGCACACACGTATAGTCTCGTGAGCATGCACGCGTGCGTAAGGCCCTCTGGGGTCCTGGTGTTTATTCTGGGCTGTGAAGCTGAGGTGCTGTGGGCCTACACTTGTAAGTATGTGCCAGACAAGGGCTGAAATATGCAGAAGGATGTTTGTGAAATACAGTTTTCTAGCAGCTACTAGCATAATATTTGTAAAAGCAATTGTAATTAGTGTTTCAAAGCTGTTCTGTCCCTCTTTCCTTGAGAACACTTTCAGCTATGTTTTTTCAAAGTTTGTCTTACTTGCGTTGGGGATGGGTTTGGCTCAAGATCTTTTGTTCTACGCAAACTGAGTGCGATTTTCTTTTAACCACGTAATGAAGAATAGGTAGTGATTGCTTGCCAAACAATTTTTCCCTTCAGAGATTCCAAACAAATTTAGGAAAGAACAAAGCCAGTATTTCTCGTGTTTAACTTCTTGAGAATCATCTTGGTTTTTGGCATGTTAAAAAGGAAAGTGCGTCACAAGTCAAGTTGGCGCTTTCTAATACCATCAGTAATACTGATTTCCATGTCATTAACTGTAATTGACACTACTTCAATCTTTCTCTCACCACAGATTTCTTTAATTAAAAGAATTGAAGCTCTTTTCATTTATTTCTTCATTCTCTTCAGCTGTGTTCTTCCAGTCCTGCAAGAACAGGTTCCTGTCCCCTGTGAGGAAAAAGATAGGAAGAGCAGCTTAAAGACCTTCATGTAGCAGCTGCCACAGTGTTCAAGGAGATATCCTTGGAAGGAGGAAGCTTTTTTTGTTGGAATCAAACCAGCAAAATGCCACTTTTGCCCAACACTTGGAGGCAAGTAGTAGCATGGGAAGAGAGTATGGCTGCACCAAGGCCCTGTTTATTGGTATTGTTTTAAAAGAAATACCTTCTCGTTTCTTCTTTCTCCACGTATAAATCAGGATATGAAAACACGTTGTTCGTGTAGCCTCAAAGCTGCTGCTACCTATAATTTTCCTTCTTTCCACTTGAGCTCTTTCATCTGAAGTGATTTGTTCTAAGACTTAAGTAGTTGTGATATTCAAGACTTGAGAAGCAATCATGGTGTAAAATACAGTCACAGGGGAGGAGGAAAGTTATTTGTTGCTCAGTTTTTTTCTTTTCAGAGACCCTTTTCTTTGATGAAGGTAACTGATGAAGAAGCAGAAAACGTAACTAGGCTGAAAGCATGTGGCAGCCAGCAACGGATGAGGGTAGCAGGAGCCTTTATTCACCATGGTCCTACATTTTATGTTGTGTGATCAATAGAAAAGGAAATGGTCTGGGTTTTGTGACCTGCATTGTTCCCTGCTAGTGGTAAACAAAGAACACTCTCTGTGTGTATATATATATATATATATGTTTGTTGTTGTTGTTGTTGTTGTTGATGTTAAAAGTCAAGAGTCTCAGGTATTCTGTCTTATGAAGATCTCCTTTAAAGACCAGGGAAATGCAGTGGAAGATTTCTCAGACCCAAGGGGTGGGCATAACTGATAATTAAATGCTGTTGCTACCTTTTCCTGTCAAACATCTCTTCAGACTGCTTGATGTGCATTTAAATTTGAAAAAGTTGCACAATTCCCAAACTGAAGTTTTAAAATCCCTCTTTATTCTCTTGCTCAGGAAGTTTCTGTCTGAGTCATGTCTCCTGATGATTTCCTCTGTATGTCAAGACCATGGGTGGGGCCACCTAAATACAGGTGTTTCTTGCTGTCTTAGATGTCTTATCTGTGGCACTCACATGGAGCTGGTAAATATGATGAGACCTACAGCAAACAGTGTCCTGGAGCATGTGCTGGAGACCAGTGATGCTCTAGATGGACCCCTTCCCTAGATTCACTGGGTAAAGATACACACAGAAAGGGAAAAACCAAACATGAAGGTTCTTTGTAGCCCTTGCAGTGCAGCTGCTCGGCAGGCTCGTACCCGCCTCACACAGACTAATGGCTACAAAGCCACAGCCAAGATGCAGTTTCTTTTTTTTTTTTTTTTTTTTTTCCTTCCTTGGACTTCATTCTTTGCAAGTCAGCACCAAGATAAGTTTCTCTATAAAAGTTGTTCCTGATTGCCCTTGGGTTCTACAGAAGCCAGGGCTGCCGCACCTCTGTTTTTTTTTCAAGTCTGGCCAATGCCACAGATACCAACATGCCTGTTAAAAGCAGTTTTTTGGAGTGGATTTTGAAGCACTCTATTCTTGCTGCAGTGATTTTATTTATTTATTTATTTTTCCAATTTGGGATTATAGCTCTAAGGAGAAAATGAGTGCATAGGACCGGTATCTGAATATGACGTCTTGACTATCTCTCTGTTCTTCAGCCATCACAGGGTAGGAAGAAAAGGAAACTTTTCTTTCTCACACCTTCATCTGGTGTGAGAACTTGTATAAAGAACAGCCATGCCTGGAGTAACCCTAGTGCAGGCTTGCTGAAGCTGTGTGTGCTAGAGATGGAGGCAGTTCTACAATCTTGTAGTACCTCGAGATCAAAAGAAAAGCTGGTAACCCCAGGGGAATCTTTCATATACCTGCATGTGTGCACATGCAAAGTTGATTTTAGTCATATTTTGTCAACAAAAAGTATTGTTTGTTGTCTGTCTCAAATATACTGGTTAAAAAGCCAAGCTTATACAACACTGGTTTGCTAATAATTGAAAATAACCTTTCACTTCAAGAGCTTCCTCCGCGAATAGTAATATTTCATACAGAAGCATTATGTAATAGACATTTTGTCGCCTTTGCAGTCCTGCACAGAGGAACACATTGTTAAGCTGATGTCATTTGGATTGTTCAGGACAAATTTGTCCACTAAACCAATGCAAACGTCAATGAATGATTTAAAAAAAAGTCCATGTTGCATGTTGGTACATAGTGCTTTGTGTACAGATTGTGGGAAGAGAAGAGAGGATAGGAATTATTTTGGCCTGACAGTCTCTGCATTAAAACTTGAGAGAGAAGTGTGAAAGGTAGTGCTCTAACTTGCTTTGTTTTCAAGCACCACTATGGTTACAAACACTTTCCACATGCATTAGCAATTGCCTTCATCAAGGATGCACAGAGGAACCAGACTTCACGCTTAATCCAACTGGTGTTTAACAATACAAACTGAGAAGTCTGCATACAGGGTTCCTCTCAGTGGCTGGCATCCAGAGACTTTCATGCACTTGCTTTCTGTCTAATTAAATTAAGAAATAAAGCCTAAACTACCTAGCTTAGAAGAGGAACTGACAAAAGGGAAATGAAACTTCATGCACTTAGTTTTTTAAAGTAGCATTTGCTATTTTATAGCTAATACTAAATTTCTTCACCATTTTACCTGGTTGGCATTGTTAGCAGAGAGTAAGAGAAGACTGGCTTTATAGTTTTGCTCCTCTCCTTTCCTATCCCTTTGACAGCAGATCTGTTGGCTCTTGTAAGCAAGGGAGTGGAGGAATGCAGATACACAAATGCTTGTTGGTGCTGCAGAAATTGTGATTTTGATCAGTGCTGGTGCCCTGATGGAAGGTGGGTAGGAAAGTGTCTAACAGGAGAGTAATGAGAGAAGAGTGGTTCTTGGAAGGAAGAGTGGACTGAGAATGAGACAGAATTGTACTACTAATAAATCAGGAAAATGAAAAATGCAGTGGTTTGGACAAGACTCTATTTCCAGTGGTTAAAACTTGTGGTTATGCGTTGCTTATTTTTAGTGTAATTTGATTTAGGATGTACCTAGATAGAAAGGTGAATTTAAGAGTGTCTTTATTAGCATCAATCAGCTTAGCTGAATCAGATTTTAAAGATAGAAACTGCTGGAGCCAGAGTAGCAGGAGAACAAAAATAGTAAAACATAGTAAAGCCAGGAAATAAAACCATGAGAGGCATGCAAAAATACAAAAGAAAATATTAACAGTGTGGCAAAGGAAAGGAGATAACAAAATTATTGAGGTAAGTGTGAGTAAATAGGAAAGAATCTTAAAGCATGAAGTTGTATGTGCTGTTCTGCATGTGGAAAGTGTATGAATTCTGTTTGTTTGCCTGAGGGAGTGTCGTCTCCGGAAGCAGGACTTCCACGCTCCCAGCTGAATGGGCAAGTTCTTCCACTTTATCATCAGCTTGGAAGCGTGCTGCAAAGTAACGTGGACCCCTGTGAGGACATCTGTATTCATTACAGCAAATTTAATGGGCACCTATAAACTTACGGGTTGAATTGGTGCAAGCCTGGCTTTGGGTGAATAGCTCCGCAGCTGCGTGATTTGCGTTGTAAAATCACAGTGTGTCCACGTGTGCAGCGGCACAGAGCAGCCGGTCACAACCGGTGCGGCTGGTCCGTGCGGGAAGCGCAGAGTGCTGCTCCTCCGCTCGCTGGCTTGCGAATGAAGAGAGGATGACGGCCCCCTGTGCTCTGATAGCCATGTTAAGGCTTCTTCAGCATCTGGTCGTTGACCTGCTTGCTGTCTGAACTTGTAAGATCTTAGATCTGGCTTGCTAGCTGCTAAAGAATGTAATATCAGAGCTACTAGCAGCAGCCCCCTCTCTTATTGCCTGTGGATCAAACAACAGGTTACCCACAGCACTGGGAAATGTTGGCTGCTTGCTCAGCAAGGTTTGATTTGTTAATGTCTTGGTTATGTTCCTGCCTTCTGTGACAGAGAAGAGGAAGCAGGGAGAAGTTTTCACGCAGCCTCTGGCTCATGGAGAAGGGAAGAAGGGGTGGTCACAAGGAGAAAGAGGGAATTACAGGGAGCTCCTGAAATAAAGGGGGTGTTGGGTGGCCCGTGAAAAGCTGCTGGGAGGCCGTGCTGGGACAATGATTTCTGCAGCGAGCAGCAGTGGGATCCCATGGGCTCCCACAGAGTAGGAGCAATGCCTAAGGTGCTTTCCAAAGGGTCTGTGGTTTCAAGAGCAGCTGGAGCAAATTTGGGCTCACTCTGCTGTTGAAAGGGGAAGCCCTGCCTGCGCCCCCGCCTCTGCCTGGCTGGGCACACACCAGGGACTGGGGGGAAGCTGCTCTCCTCAGCTGCAGGGTGGCCACAAATCGGCTTAGGCTGATTGCGAAACCTCACTCGGAGATAGCAACAAAATCTGGTATTTATCTGGCTGGGTTACATGCTGCTTTTGACAATACTTCTACAGTAGGTTACCGTGATCGTTTGAGGTTTTTCTTTTCTTGATGGCATGACATTTTTCCTGTGTGGTGATTTGTTGTTTTTCTTATACAGCAACAAGGGAGAAACATGGCATTTTAACCAAAGTGATTGCCAAATGTCTGCTGGTGTCTGGGTACTTGGAGATACATGTAGAACTGGGAATTATTCAGTTGTGCCAAAATTAAACGTCTAATGACTGGAACTGCTTCATTTACTTTACTAGCTGCTTTTTTTTTCCTCAAGATCTCTACTTCTTCCCCAAAACGTTGTCATTTCCCTCCTTCTCCTTTCTTTACAGAATTCATAATAACTTGCTCTGTAAGTGCATCATCTGATTTTTGTCACTCTGTTAATAATGATTATTTCCCTGTTAAATGCAACAGAAATAGTGTTTCCCTTAGTGGAAAACATGTTCGATTTAGTGACTGTACAAATGAAGGCAGCCACATGTAAGCTACAATATACAGGACGTGGCATTTGGAGGTTGCATGTGTTATGCCTGAAGTGCCAAGGGCCTGGTTGTGATTCAGATAAAATTGGCAGTGGGTGATGCCAACACCCCAGTATAAATGGGGTGTAAATCTTTCCCTATGCTGAAGGAGCCTGAAAGAAAAGAGAAAGGATTAAAGGGAATGAGTGCCAGACGGGTCTAGGTTATAAGAGAAGTGGTACATGTGCTCCTTATTTAATCTCCTTCATACCCACTGTCCCACGTATTGACTCTATAACAGAGTGGGTATGTAATCTTGTATCAGAACAGATGTTTCTGTAAGTAAGGCGTTGCTTTGTTTTAATAAATTGAGGTTGTCATTTAGAAATGGGAGGGAGAGCTGAGGCAAGAAGTATAAAGACAGAATTCTTCAAATGGGATTTGGAACAAAATCCAGGAGAATTTCTGTGGCAAAAACTGCAGGGAAGATTCCTTCACTGGTCTTGGCTCTGCCCAGGTGTCTACTTATGTCCTGGTATGATTTATATGAGAATTTTTGCTTTAGTATCTTCTCAACAACAAAATCTTATGAGTGTGTTTTTTCATTTGTTTCCTTCTGCCTCTCCCGTAGGTATGTTCCAAGTCCTTTGCTCAGTCTGTATTGGGAAGAGGAAGGGTGGTGGTGATGAACCTCAGTAGTCTTCCAGATTGTGGTGGAGCTCTTGAAAACAAGCTGTCGTGTTCTTCCGTGCCTTACCAAGTGTGGTGGTGTTTGGCTTCTTGGCACCTTTCCTTAAAGGCTGATGCATTTTCAAAAAATGCAGCCCTCCTACTTTTGAGGTGGGAACTGCCTTTGCCTTCTGTTTTCAAAAACTGTTTGCCTTTGGGGTGGCTGCTGAGGAGGGGTTGGAGGGCATGGCGAGCTCTGCTTAGGTCCTTCTTACGTAGGTCTCTGACCTCATGAAAAAAGGTTACAAAAACAGCCAAGGTGATCAGCCCTGTGGCTGTTGAGAGTGTTTTCTGTCAGAGCTCACATGCAATCCAAAGGTCTGTTCTGAAACCTGCTTGCAACAGACCTTTGTCAGAGCATTTTTCCTCCATGTATTTAAAAAAACATCCGTCCCTGCAATCTCCAGTTCTGGTGATGTATGCTGCAAAGGGATTTAGTTCTCCCGAGACCACTTGACCACCCCAAACCCTTTGGAGGAGGAAATTCTTTAAGATGTGTACTTTATTTTTGCATATTTGGCAGTGTGTTCCCCATCTCCTTATTCTGGGTCTCTACCGCTAAGAAGAAACCTGGAACAGCAGGTTCATGCTGACCTTTAAAATGCTGTCAGCGGGAAGCATGACACGGGGTGTGTTCCTGTGGCCTTCTGAGTGCCAGCAGGTGCCAAACCCGAAAAGACTTCACAAAATACATTAATAGAGGGGTGTGTGTGTGTGGTTTGCACCCCGGCAGCACTGTGCGGTGGTCGGAAGGGCTTGGGCATGCAGCAGGGCTGCCTGGGGGCAGGAGAAGGGCAGCACGGCCCGGCTGCTGCACACACAGCCTGTGGAGTTGTGCCTGTTGCTAGGGGACTCACTCTGGTTAGGAAGCGGCATTGGTCTTACATAGCGGCTTTCTCAGTGTTTGTTGATTGGAGCCAATTACTGTAAAATACTTGATTTATAACGAGGCGTACTTAATAAGCACCAAACTAAAATAAATACTTGTGAATTACCTGCTGAGTCTGCCTGCTCATTTTGCTGAATTATTGCTTTCCATCCGTGGGCTCTGCTTTGCGCTGAAGCCTCTGAGTCGCTGCAGGCAAAGGCAGCTGTGCTGGGGTGTTGGCTGGTGGAAGTGTGGGGCTAAAGAAAGAGAAGGGGAAATCCTGTTTGTTCTCCATTTTGTTGATCCTGTGGATAGAGCTGTTTTCCAGGCATGTCACTGACTCAAGGTGGGCTGCTTGCCCAGTGTACTTCTGTAACACAGCAGTTAGGTGTGATCGAGGTGGCTGTGTGGAGCACAGGTGGTGCTTTCAGCTGCCTTGTTGTTGGGCTCTTGCCTGACTTTTGCTGTGGTGTGGGAAAGCAGCAGCGCAGGAACAGCAGCATGCTTGGTGAAGTTTGAGTGGGCCAATATATTTCAGAAAATGGGGGAAAAGGAACATCACTAGTTTGAGGGACGTCTGCGTTTCAGGAGTAGGATACTCATTTGGAGTATTTAAAAAATTATTAAAATAAGGGTGTGCTCAACCTTCCTCAGAGATCAGGCGCTGGTGGCAAAACGATGACTAACGTTCCGCTTCCATGTCGCAGAGTGGCATTTCTCTGACACTGCGCTAACGTCAACACTTTATTTGGCCACTTTGATTCACAGCAGTTTGTTTTTACACAGGAAGTGTCTGTCGTGCTTGTCAAAATGAGAAAGTGACCATCAGCGCCTGTCTTGGTGTCATTGTCACCGGAGCCTCCTGGAGCCAGCGCTCAGCCCAGCTGCAGCCGGAGGAGGAGGGAGGAGAAGCACAGCCTGATCAGGTACCGAGCTGGGAATGCAAAAAGTTGTCTGATGCCAAGTTGAAGTGAAGCTGTGAATGATCGTTAGTTATAAAAATAGAATTCTGTTCATTAAAAAGTCTTGCTAACATGTGTGATATGATGATGGCCCACTAATGACAACCACATCATCTGTGTGCCTGGCATGTTATATGCTTGAGTTCTGTAGTACATCTGAGGTAAACACAAACAAGTGCGACTTTGTGTTTTCTGTGTATTTGATGTACACATCTAATTTGCAGTACAGCTCAGTATGTGTTTGCCGATACCTGTATCCAGGCTCCACGTGAGTTGGAAAGAGTGGACGAGAAATACTCTTAATGAATGTTTGAACGTTGAAGAGTAATTTGATGTCTTGAAGGACAGTTTTTCCTCACTTTTGTTCTTTGTTCTAATAGGGATATAACTGCCAGCTTTCGAGGACCAGAATGTTATGCAGCAGCATAGAGCACGGAAAGGTAGCAGACTGATGGGTTTTAAGATAAAACCGTCAGCTTGCTAGCTATGTTTTTATTTGCTGAGATTCCCATAACTGTTCCTGGTAACTAGTATTTAGTCTTGCATTCACATCTTTCAAACAGTCATATTTAAGAAGACTTAGTTTGTCTTGTTGTATAGAGTCAGAAGTTCAAGCTTTTGCTTTATTGCATTCAATTTTTTTCTTACGTAACTAATTTTCAGCTTATGTGGAACTCCTGCTTCAAGGACTATGTTCTGAAAAGACTTTGCATATTTTTATGCACCTTAGAGATTCCGTAAGAGCCAGGCTAATACTTGATGTGTACTCATGCAATGCTTGGGATGGCAGTGGCTTGCAATTCACTTTCAGAGGGAAGTGTTCTTTGAAGAGGCACAATGTTTGTTTACCTCAAGGGATGCTTTCTCTTCAGAAATACCAGCATCTGTCCCTTAGACTGTCTCAATTTATTAGTTACATTTTGATGTTATTTTTAATTTATTGACCCATATGGAAACAGTGGGGTTTTGTTTAGATGGTCTATTAAGAAAACTATTCCTAATGTTCTAGGGGTAATTTCCAGCTCCGTCTGATTATATCTTCCCTTGTGTGGTTAGAAAAAAAGGAAGTCCTTTTCTAGCACACATTTGGAATTTTTCACTTTTTTTTTTGTCTTGGGAAATAAAAATCAGCATTTATTTGATTCAATAACCAGCTTCCTGCTTCCCAAGGAAGAGATAGTGGCTCAATGGCCAGCAAACATCCCTCCTGTGGAGATTCATTCTTGGGGGTTAGAGGAGAGCTAGCAGCTACTAGTAAAATAGCTGCATAGCAGGATGAAGAGGGATTATTGAAGCATTACTAGGAAATTCATGGCTGTGTGCAAGACCTTATGTACTCCACAGACAAGCTGACCTAAATTCTGCAGCCAGGCCTTACTGGTTTCTGCGTTGATGTGATGTGGCAGGCTGGATAACCTACAGCAGATCTGGGTTTAAAAAAAGGGGGACAGAGAAGGTTTATATTTGAGTAGAAACAGACAAAGCAGTCTTTGTACTGAATCTGTCTTAAACTTTTTTTGTTGTTTTTCTAACCCACACTTCTCTACTCTTAATATTCAGGACTTTTCATGTAGTCAGGATAAGTCTGCATTATAAGGATGCTCGTTAGGAAGAGTGAAGAGGTTGTTTACTCCTGGATGGGGAACTATCTGGATGATTTTACCCATAAGAGGCTTTTACACTTGGTTTGTAGTTGTGAGGTAGGTTTTGGCAAAGAAATGGTGATCTGTATTTTAGTTGTACAGCAGTTAAACCCAACTGACACTTAATTGTCTCTTGGGGGAGAAATAGGGTTAGTATCTACCTGACATAAATTGAATTGCTTGCACTTATATTTTCAGGCAGCCTGTTTGTGAAGATTATACCTTATCCAGAAAACATGACACGAAAGTCCAAATAGAAAACAAAATGCCACGTCTGTCAAAGCAAAGCTGGTCAGTCTGACCTGTGTGCAGAAGTACTGCTGTTACTTCTTGTAGTAGGATTGTGACTTTGCAGTTTAGTTTCTGCTGGCACAAACCCGGTGTGATGGCAGTTACTGCTTCCTCTGTTTTTCTGCAGACGTAAGCTAGACTGATGCAGTGCTCTCCTTCGCCTCACTCCTCCTGCCTGCACACTTCCATTACCCAACCTCGCCGTGTCCTCCTGACCTGCCCCTATGGCTGCCAAAGGAATTTTTCTGCTGGTGCTGCTTAAACCAGGTCCTATGAAAGGAACAGTTTATGCAGGGAGAAAAATTTTGCAGCCACCAGAAGGGCTTCTGCAATAAGGTTTTTGCTGGCATAGCTGGGAAGCAAGGAAAAAAAGTATCTCAGCTGATACAGCTAAATCAGCAAAACATTAAAGTGTGGCTAGGGGCTTTTCTGTGCCAGTGTTCTGGCCTGGTTACTGTGATGGAGTGTGTATGTGTGTGTGTGTGTGTGTGTATATATATATATATATATAAATACGTTTGTGTCTGGAAAGCCCTTTTGTGGAAGCTTTAAGCTATTTTGAATTTTTTTTCAGAGGAATTTCTGTAGCTGCAGGGGAAACAGTGAAATCCTCAATCATAGCTGGTTTATTTTGGATCACATTTCACTGATTTGCTCTTGATTTGTTTTAAGAACAACTTGTTTGTATAACCTATTTGTTTACTATATGCACATAATAAGCGTCAATGCTCACCTTCTTCTTGAAGTAGGAATGAAGGGACCCAAGGAAGGGTGTTTTGCTTGGATAATTTCTTTCCCAGCATTTTGGCATGTAACTCCTCTGTGAGGTGTGAGACAGCATTCATGCTCCAGAGCTAGGCAAATCTGAACAAATCTATTTGCTATGCATCAGCTCCCTCCATGAGTAAATTATAAAAATGTATTGATACCAGACTTAATGTTTGGAGGTAACCTGAGTCACCTTGCTCAGGTCTGCTCATGGAGTGAGTGCCGGGTGTAGCTCGCAACCATGGTCACTTGTATTTTGTGTTTTTGAGCTGTGTGAGCTTGTTGCAGAGGGTGAGAGCGTGAGTAGCTTGCTTATGAAACTAAAATCAATTTTAGACAAAATCAGAATCACTTTTTGGCAACAGTTACCAAAGGGCAGACAAAGATGGATGTCCTGAGGAGCTGTGTCTTTCGAAGTGTCCCTCAGCCTCGCGGGCAGTGTGTGCTGGTTCCACACATATTGCAAATGGCAGATTATCCTGCATGTTTTCCTGCAGATCAACTTCTAACTAAATACTGAGTTACGCTCCCGCCATGTTGTAGGGGCTTCCCGTGGGTCTGCCCTCTCACACATGGAGTTATATGGACGCTGGTAGCGGCCCTGCCTGCTGTGGTGCTGGCAGCGAGGGCCTGGGGGAGGACAGGGCTGCCCTGTGCAGGTCATGGCCGGTTCTAGCTGGCTCCAGCCAACTTGAGGGACTGGCCGTGTGCCCAGTGGCACTGGGGACACCCTGCAGGGACACTGACTGCCCAGGCAGCACTGCGAGCCAGGACCAGGTACGGCCAGGGGACTGGAGGACAAGGGCTGTTTCCCCCACCTGTGTGTGTGTTTCAATACCAGAAACAGTAATGACAAGTTTATTAATTGACAAATGAAGTAAATTGATTTAAATTCCTCCCCAAACCAATCAACTGGATTTTGCTTGCAACAATATTATTGCCAAGGCTGCCTCAAGGCAGAAGTAGATGTTTTCTTAGCTATAGGTGTCATTTTGATGATGTCTTTGCAATGAAAGGGACTCCTGTATGACTGACTCCCATGTTACAGTTTTCGTGTCAGGTTATCTTTTCCTTCTTCCTGTCCTCCCAGCAGAATTTTCAGTGTTAACGTTAGATACAGAAACTGGAAAATAGCCCTACTTTTTTTCCCCCCCACACACTATTTTTTCTCCCATATTTCTTTGCCTGGGTGGGAGCTGTGTCTGTCTGTGGGAGCAGAAGCTGGTCCCCGCAGCCATGTCTGTGAGTGGAGCTGCTCAGAGCCTGGCGGCTGGTGATACCAACTGCAGCACCGGGTAGGAGACAGGGCTCAGGTGTTTGTCAGCAAACCCGCTGTAACAGAGAAAAACCTGAGCTGGCTCAAAACACCGCACTGCTGTCTTCGGTGAAGTAATGTCATGTTGCGTGTTGTTTTCATGTGTGTAGACCTGTTTCCTACTGGTTGTGTACCAAACTCAGTAGGCTGCAGTAATCTTAGGGATGTGTTTTAACACAGCGTGGTGGTGTTTTGAAATATTTACCTCTTCTCCATTCTTGACTGGAATCTCAGGAGGTGTGTTTTGGATAGATCAGAAGAGATTCTCAACAGGTAGTCACTCCCTCAAGGTTCATCCCTGTCTTCAGTAAGTGATGCTCTCTTGAGTAAGGGAACACAGTATCACAGTATCACAGTATCACAGTATGTTTGGGATTGGAAGGGACCTCAAAAGATCATCTAGTCCAATCCCCCTGCTGGAGCAGGAACACCTAGGTGAGGTCGCACAGGAACATGTCCAGGCGGGTTTTGAACGTCTCCAGAGAAGGAGACTCCACAACCTCCCTGGGCAGCCTGTTCCAGTGCTCTGTCACCCTCACTGAGAAGAAGTTTCTTCTCAAATTTAAGTGGAACCTCTTGTGTTCCAGCTTGATCCCATTACCCCTTGTCTTATCATTGTTTGCCACTGAGAAGAGTCTGGCTCCATCCTCATGGCACTCACCCTTTATATATTTATAAACATTAATAAGGTCCCCCCTTAGTCTCCTCTTCTCCAAACTAAAGAGACCCAGCTCCCTCAGCCTTTCTTCATAAGGGAGGTGCTCCACTCCCTTAATCATCTTCGTTGCCCTACGCTGGACCCTCTCCAGCAGTTCCCTGTCCTTCTTGAACTGAGGGGCCCAGAAGAGAGGTGCCCGAGGATTGGAGGAAAGCAAATGTCACTCCAGTCTTCAAAAAGGGCAAGAAGGAGGACCCGGGTAATTATAGACCGGTCAGCCTCACCTCTGTCCCTGGGAAAGTAATGGAACAGCTTGTCCTTGGTGCCATCTCAAGGCATATCAAGGATAAGAGGGTTATTAGGGGCAGTCAGCATGGCTTTACCAAGGGTAGGTCATGCTTGACCAACCTCATAGCCTTTTATGAGAATGTAACAAGGTGGATGGATGGTGGCAGAGCGGTGGATGTTGTCTACCTTGACTTCAGTAAAGCCTTTGACACAGTCTCCCACAGCATCCTCACAGCTAAGTTGAGGAGGTGTGGTCTAGACAATAGAGTAGTGAGGTGGGTTGCAAACTGGCTTAGGGAGAGAAGCCAGAGAGTGGTAGTCAATGGTGCGGAGTCTAGTTGGAGGCCAGTATCTAGTGGAGTGCCCCAAGGGTCAGTGCTGGGGCCAATATTATTCAATATATTCATTAACGACTTGGACGAGGGAATTGAGTGTACTATCAGCAAGTTTGCTGATGACACCAAGCTAGGAGGAGTGGCTGACACGCCGGAGGGCTGTGCTGCCATCCAGCGGGACCTGGACAGGCTGGAGAGCTGGGCAGGGAATAACCTGATGAAATTTAACAAGGACAAGTGTAGAGTCCTGCATCTGGGCAGGAACAACCCCAGGTTCCAGTATAGGTTGGGAGATTACATATTAGAGAGCAGTGTAGGGGAAAGGGACCTGGGGGTCCTGGTGGACAACAGGATGACCATGAGCCAGCACTGTGCCCTTGTGACACCATCACAGTGTGCTTGTTCCCTCGGAGCCTGGCTGTGAACACTGGAGTAGGAAATCAGAATGGTGACGTTCAGCATCAAAGGGTAAGGTATGCCTGTCCTTGTGTCCGTACCTGATTTAGTTTCACAGGGAGCTAAAATGCTTCTGACAACTGAGAAACTACAGAAGGGATTGGGCTGGGAAAAAGTTGGCCTTTCCAAGACCAGGTTTACCTTGCGTAGATGGGCCTAACATGTTGTCTAGTAATGCTATATTTGCGTCTCTTGATGGTGAAAAAGGACATACCCTAAGAAGCTGACGGCATTATTTCCTGGTGCCTCTGACAGTAAAGATGGGGGGTAGAGAGAGATTTGCAAGGGAAGACTGAACAAACAGTTCTTTGTTGTTCAATTATTTTAGTGCTGCTGTGGTTTAGCTGTAATATTGTGTTACTCTGTCCACAGATTTTTACAGGCCTCTTTTACTAAAAAAAAAAATAAATAAATAATGCAGTACTCTAGCTTTTATTATTTCAAGTGCTAGAGATTGCTTGCAATTATAACATTCCACTGCCTCTGGTGACTGAGTATATAAAATCCTGGATTTTGTTGCTGAGCAATAAACTCCCAATTTTTTCACTTATCTGGCTTTGCATTTAACGAAATAGCTCTTGCTCAGTGTATTGGAAGCTGTGGAAAAGTCTTCTATGCATAATTAGAGTTGATTGAATGAATAAAGCATCAATCTCTTTCCCATTCCCTTAGCTCTTGTGTTCTGCAGGAACTGGGGGAAAAAATGTGATTTTTTTTTTTTTGCTCATAGACTTAGTCTGCTACCTTTTGAAATAAAATGTTTTTCCAAGCAGTCTGCAAAACCATTTTTATAGGCAGTTCAAAGAATTATGTAAGGAACTTAATGGTTATTAACATTACTGTTGTTTGAAGCATTAGGGGAAAAATAAAGTTCCATGAAAAGAAATTGTGTTAAAAAGGAAAAACCCAGACAGTCCCCCCTCCACACCCTTGTTTTGCTTTAAAGTCATGCAGTAGTTAAGGAGAACACTGCCCAGGTTTGGTTTTTTTTTGGTTTTTATTTTCAATCTTTTCTATGGAGGAAGCACTGTGGTTTGGAGCTTTAGAGGCAAAGCCCAACCATTGCCACCACCTCTTCCCCTCCCCCCCAGAAAAAAACCCAGATTGTTGCTTGCACCAGAACTATAGTCTGGGATCTGTCTGCAGTTTGCAGCTGGATGTGGCCGTCCCTAGGCCTTGCCTTTTGGGCAGGTTGTGCTGTGTGGTGACCCTGGCTCGCTGCCTCCCATGACACTGAGGTGGGATGTTGGTGGTGCTGCTGGGGCAGTGGACATTTCTGTGGTATGGGGAGGGCAGCGGAAATAGGGGTGTTGCATGATACCAAACTGGGCGGAAGAGCTGACACACCAGAAGGCTGTGCTGCCATTCAGTGAGACCTGGACAGGCTGCATGACTGGGCAGAGAACCTGATGAAGTTCAACAAGGGCAAGTGTAGGGTCCTGCACCTGAGGAGGAATAACCCCAGGCACCAGTACATGTTAGGGGTGGACCTGCTGGAAAGTAGCGTTGCAGAGAAAGACCTGGGAGTTCTGGTCAACAACAGGTTGACCATGAATCAACAATGTGCCCTTTTAGCCAAAAAGGCCAGCGGTATCCTGGTGTGCATTAAGAAGAGTGCAACCAGCAGGTTGAGGGAGGTTATCCTCCCCTTCTGCCCTGCTGAGGCTGCATCTGGAGTACTGCATCCAGTTCTGGGCTCCCCAGTTTAAAAAGGATAAGGAATTACTGGAGAGAGTCCAGTGGTGGGCTACGAAAATGATTAGGGGCCTAGAGCACCTTTCTTGTGAGGAGAGATTGAGAGAGCTGGGTCTGTTCAGCCTGGAGAGGAGAAAGGCTGAGAGGTGATCTCATCAATGTTTATAAATATCTCAAGGGTGGGTGTCAAGAGGATGGGACCAGATTCTTTTCAGTGGTGCACGGTAGGATGAGGGGCAATGGTCATAGACTGAAACATAGGAGATTCTGTCTAAACATGAGGAGAAACTTCTTTACTTTGGGGGTGCCAGAGCACTGGAACAGGGTGCCCAGAGAGGTTGTGGAATTTCCTTCTTTGGAGACATTCAGTACCTACCTGGACACATTCCTGTGCAATTTACTCTAGGTGCACCTGCTTCAGCAGGTGGGTTGGACTGCATGATATCCAGAGGTCCCTTCCAACCCCAACCATTCTGTGATTTTTCTTCAGATGCAAGAGGCAATGGGCTATGATAGAGCTAGACAGCCCCATGTCAAGTTCCCACCTTTTGGTTGATGAGTAATGCTTGTTTTTTCCCCAAGTCTGTGAACTCCCTAGTTCCTGGACAGCAGCAGATTGGTGGTAACCTGCTGTCAAGATCCACAGCAATGCCAGTATTTCCTTTTCAGCTGAGGGAATAGGATGGAAAGCTGTGGGGAAGCTCTGCAGGATGTGGATGAGTGTTTGGTAAGGCAGAAGTGGGGGGTGGTGGAGCAGGGAAGTATCAGGAGGGACAGCAGCACAGAGAAAAAAGTATGGGTAATGGTATGGGAATGTATCAGTCCACTCCTCCTCTGGATTGTGCGATCCTGGTATGTGTATTTAGACTGAGACAATCTGGGATAACTGGCTGTCAGCTCAGTAAAACAATCAGGTTGCCAAGAACTCCATCATCTTCTTAAGTGTAATTTCAGGTTTATGGCATATTTATCCATCTTTAATGCAATTAATTTAAGATATGCAAATGTGTTTTTTAGCACTCTGTAGTTTCCCTCCCTACAGCTCATGCAAACTTTTTTGTTTGATTTGATTTTGCACCCTTGCTCTGTCTCCACCAGGGTTCAGTCTGAAGACAACAACTGAGAAACTTTCTTTCACTAAAAAGGTATGTTTAGGTTGTAGAGGGTGGTGGGAAGATGAAAATTGGAGCTCTCATCCGTAAACGTTTACCAAAGCTTATTTCAACAGCCACTTCTGTCTTTGTTATAATAGCTGGGGCTATGCCAACCTAAAAAGCCCAAAACCTGTTTTGCTTTGACATTTAGCTAGATCCTTATACATAATCTCCTAATGAGGGATAGAGTTACTTCTATTTTCCTTGTATGTTGGATAGCACTTGAAAATATTGTTGGTAGAACTAGGGTTGTTTTTTTGCAGTGTCATTGAGTTTCTTTTGCTTGTGTGGGTTGCTCATGTAGCTGTATTAGTGGGAAGACAAGCACTTGAAATAGAAAAATATGATGAGGCAAGGGATGTTGAGTATTATGTATATATTCTGTACCTTGTGTGCTGAGGCCCTGACCTTCTTGAGACCTCTAGGTACTTCTGCAGTGTGTGTGTTTAGCAACGATAAACTGCAGTGTCTGGCAGAGGGATTCGGTGTGCAAGAACAACACCTGAAAAAACAACCTTTAATCCATTCCCTGAAATGAGCCTGTTTCAAGGTTTATGTTGTTTTGGGAGGGGTTGGACAGGGTCCTTCCATTCAGTGTATGCTGGCATGATATTCAGTGGCCACCACCTTGTTTTAATACATGTCAGCAAAGTAATGTTGATAGAACTGATTTATTTGACCTACTTTTTTACCTTGCATGTGTGCTATAGTAGTTCTTTGAGTATATCTATTTTTTCTTTCAGAAATAGTCAATATACCAGGAAAATCCCTAGTCACCAATAAGACCTGAAAACAACCAAAAAGAGAAGACCAGGAAGCCCCCAGATAGTCCTAAACAACAACAAAATGAGCTGTAGTGTGGTCAAGGAGAGAGCTGCTTGCAGCCAAGGGCATTTGCTAAGCAGGAGACAGGTTATCAAAACCCAACAGCTCTCTTTGATTTTTGAACGAGGACAAATGTAGTTGTGTTCTCCAAATAAATGCTTGGAGTCCATGTTACTTAGTGTTCCTTGTAATATTAAATGGCTGTTTCACAGCTTGTCACACAAGGCCTTGGAGCTTATTCATGGTTTTCTGGATAGTCTGATCACAGATGATAGAACTAGGCAGGTTAAAGGGTCATGGCATTTTAGAAAGAGATTATCTTAAAAATAACTCTGTGACCTTTCAGAGTTTGAGGTATCCCCAAGATAAGCTGTTTCTGATTGATCTGAGGCCAGATACATGACTGTTTCTAGCTTATTAAACGCACCAAACATGGATAGATGTGTATAGGGTTAAAAGGCTATGTGGATCAGCACTGGTTGAAAATGTTTTCTGAAGTATGAATGGGTTAAGCAGTCTCACTGATGTTTCTTGACACCTTTTTTGGAATATCATCTACCATATTAAGAGTATATTTATGGGATGGACTTGTTTTCATTCTGTACAACCGGAGGGCACATAAGGAATGTGCGTCTTGTTTTCAGAGCAGTCACAGACCAGTTCTCAGGAGCTGACTCACTGCTATTTTGTAAGCAGGGTTTGCCTTCCTTTCATGTGGTTCTGCATTGTTCCGTTCTCTAGTCCATGGCAATTTAATCTTGAGTCTGCTGGTGTCAGAAAGGCTGCTTCCGGGAGTGGTATCTTATCCCCATGTGCTTGGTGGGTGCTCGGCCTGATTTGCTAGTAGCAAATGTAAGGTTTGACTGTTTCCTTTCTTTCTAGTAGGGTCTTCATCAACTTATGGTACAGAGGCACTTTCCATGCAGCTGTTTAATATGATCATTAATAAACAATTATTTATCATTTGGTGGGGTGCTGTATTTAGTCTGTTACACTGTCTCACTTGTATGTGCTCATTTTCATTTTTTCCCACACAATATTTCAGACTTCCGTGAGCTTCAGATTAATTAACTTGTTCTACTTGTATTTTAACAGCTTTGCTATTGGGATGCTGTGGCAGGGTGGGACTGGGGAAAGTGGGCTGCTGGAATCAGAGGAAAGGCCATGGCTCGGTAGAACTAGAGCATTCAAGGTGCATGTTCTAGTATGTAGCACACCTTGAATTACGGAATTATGGCACTGGATTCCACTATTGACTTTCAAAATCACTTAAACTTACTCTCGCACCTTAGTAGCACTTTATTGATGGCAGGTCAGGTATTGCCCTGTGATAGTAATTTTTTATTGCTTTATTTGGATGAATTCATTTAGGTTTGTGGTTTGTGTGTGTTTTTTTGTTGTTCCTTGTTTGTTTGCTTTTTCTTTTCTGGCAGTTTAGGAGGAGGTAAGATGCCAGGAATCTTCAGCACTGTTGTAATTTTTGATAATAACTGTGCACCAATGTGTAAATCAAACTCTTCCAGTGGGTCTGCTACCTGTAATTCTTCTATAACTTTGTTAGGTTAAAGTTGGAAGGTCTGGTTGTTATAACTGATGTTTTTGCAAAACTTGTATGGCTGGAAAACTGACAAGAGTCATGTGAATTTCGTGTTACTTCGGTGTGATTAAAATCAAGGACAGCAGTGTGGGCTGCCACTAGAAATATTCCCAGGAAAACCATAGGGGAGAGAGAACCCAGCAGAGATTTTCTTTCTGTTCCACTGTAGGTCCAAGGCTGAATGTAGTAAAAGGGAAAAATGGGAACCATTCTCATGGAAGGGTGGAGTGATACCACTTTTCATGAGAGCAGCCAGGAGGCTGTGGAGAGGGGAGGAACAATAGGAAGCTTTTTGTTTCCTGGATGGAGTTTCACATTTGATGCTGATAAGTGGGCACGCGATAGAAGGCACAGGTATGGGGCTGGTGGAGAGCAGCACCTTTCCTGGGAGCTGCTGGACTTCAGCCTGGGTGTTCCTGCAGGAAACTCTCCCCTCCCCTTCTATCTCTGTCTGGTATGTTTTCCAAGCCTTGATGTGATCGCCTTGTTACTGCTGGCAAGAAGTCTCATGTGTGGGAGATATGCAAATGTGTTGTAATGTTCTGCTATAATTTTAGTGCAGGAAAAGAGCAAGCTCTATACGTAGGTATCGCCAACTAAGCTCCAGTCTTGCAGCTTAGTTTATTTAAAAGACCCGTTAACTCTGAAAAGAGGTGTACATGGCTGTGAGGTATAGGATCAAGTTCTTAATTTTGTGAGCTTAAAAAACAGCTCCTATCAAGCTATGCTTCCATAAAACTAAATTCCTTTATGGACAGTAGAAACTGTCTGAGTGCAAGAGAATTGGATTGTTTAATGGCATGATTAGTGACGATTTCTTATGATGTGAATTCTCCTGTTGGCTTGCAGCGCATACCATCACCAGAAGAATGTTGGCTTTGCTATGGATAACTGAGGTGGACTTTATATTCTCTCATTTCTCGTAGTGTAAAAATTCTAAATATTGTTTTGCCTTATGTTTTTTATTTGGTTGGGGGTTTTTTTTTTGGGGGGGGGGGGGTGGGTTTTTTGGTGGTTTTTCTCAGATTCAATGAGAACATAACCTTTTTGTGGGAGAGAAGAGTGAACCTACTGAAATCCTTTCTCCTGTGCAGGGTTACACGTTCCACTCAGGAGGGTCGTGTTCCAGGGGCATTGCAGCCTTCTCATAACAATTTAGACTTTGGTAAAGAAAGTGGATGAGTCATTGCAAGGATTTGATGGCTGAAAAGATTGATTTATAATTAAGTTTAAAACAATAAGCTTTTTCCTTTTGGTCCCAGCTTTCAGCCGTTCGAAAGATCATCAGATTCCCATGTGTAGTTTAGCGTTTGGGTACTATGAACATGTTTGTTTTGATGTCTTTCCCTGAATTGCAAATATTGCTTTTTCTTTGCTTTTGTTTACACATTATTTATAGAGACATAAATGTCAAATTTGGTTGGAGTCTTTTGAGGAGGTTATAGCACTTTGAAAGAGCCAAATGTTCCCATTATTTTGGTGTGGTAGGGTTAATTATACTTGCCTCATAACCTTTTTGAGTTGCACTGGTACACCAGGTGCTTCATGGGTAAATGTATGCCAGTTTTCTAGTGTTTGTATGCTCTTGCATACAGGTGCTTTTGCTTTTCCTCAATAGACGTTTGTCAGTCAATCCATATATTTCTACAAGTTTGTGTTTGAACTGGATGTCTAATAGGCAACTCTAGGGCTGTTGTGCCTTTTTGCTGGTGCAGCAGTAAAAGTGGAGAACGCTGCAGACTGTAGTGTGACCCTGAAGGGATAACTCAAAACTGGCCCTTGAATTCAGTTAAGTTAGCATAAATAATCTCCATTTGAGGAGTTTTTCAACTGTAGAAGGCCAGAGACAGGGGTCAATCAAAACCAATTCATGAAAGGCATGTAAGCTTCAGCAACCTTTTGAAATCGTCTAAGATGTCAATTCATACCCTCCGAGTGCTCCTGTCCAAGGCAGATCTTTGATACAAGGTAGGTCTTGTGGTTCTGATCCTATAAGAAGTAATAAATTGGGCTTTGGCTTTTTATTGATTAAAACCATGTGATGTGCAGTCCTGTGCATTTTTGGTACTGAATCTTGAATGTTTATTGCATGGTGAATATAGGTCAAGGCATTTGTTTGCTGACTGTGTACAAAAAGCCACTCTCCAACCGTACTTTTGTTTTTATTTATTTATAAGCATGAAGGGTGAATGAATATTAGTAATATTTTTAGCCTGGGCTGTTGCTTTCGTTCATAATTTAAACCTGAAATACTTCAGATTTTTAGTTCAATGGTCCCCATAGTCATTAAATCCTGAATAATGGCTAGTTTGTAGTATTCTGTTCAGGCTCCTCCTAAAAGGAGATGGTTGTCAGATATTTCTTACTGAGATGTAGCTACAGCGTTGTGGTGTTTGTGTTTGTGACATTGCGTTTTGTCAGATGTGTAGGGTGCTGCAGCTGAACCTTGTGCTTCTCAAGGCCTGAGTCTGTGAGGAGTTGTCTAAGTTTTCCAGCTTGCAGATGATGATACACTTTGGCCTACTTTAACCATGAACTTTCAGAAGTTAAGATTTAGTTGCACTGCTGCATAAATTCTTTATAACGTTTATCGTGTGGTGCAGAGTTACTGTGGGTAGTGGTTTTAGAGTGGAAAATGAGAGCGTGCAGGACGGCTTTGCAAGGATAGCACTGGAGTTAGGCTCCAGATAGTTTTGTAAAAAGGGGTTGTTTGACCTTTGTAATAAAAAAACTATTTGCTTTGGCATAAAATGTTGAAGGGGGAGGTTTTTTTTCCCTTTAGTTGGTGTTAAAAAGATTGAAAATAGGAAATGTGGGGTTGATGAGGAAATTTTAGCTGCAGGGAAGGATATGAAATTTTATTTATAGAACCAGACCCCCTTGAATGCTTGTTTTGCTTCTGTAAAACCTCCTTGGTAAAACCATGTGCAGGATTGAGTGGGTGTTCACCTGCTGGGTTGCAGGGAGCGGAGGATGGGGAAACAGTTTGCTCTTGAGGGGTGCAGGGGAGAAGTGGATGAGGTCATGGCTTCAAGGAGATAAAACTGGTTTGGTGGCAGTACGGGCAGGGGAATTTGACAAGAAGTGGTGGGGGAGAAGGATACATGTGACTGGGGTGATACTTTGCATCATGGAAGGAAGCAGCAGGGTCTGGAATTCGTGGTCTGACATTTTTGAATGTGTGAAGCAAGCCAAAGGAAGCTGGTGGGTGTTGGGACATGACTGATTTGCTCCAGTTTGTAGAGTAGGTGTGGACAGAAGGACGGCAAGAAATTGCTGGGCTCTGTTTTAACCTAAGAGGCAAAAAATTGTGCAACTGCCTGGGTCAGAAGGAAATGTCTCAAAGCACCCTGGCCTGCTCTAGGTCCTGGTATTTCAAGCCTGGCAGCGCAGTTGTATTCAGTTCACAACCCCAGTGCTGCTGCGCTCTGGACTCCTGCCATTGGAAACCTCCTAATGCAGAGAAGACCCTAGACAGAAGTAGCTGAAGCTACATTTGCTTTTCCTGTGGGATCACTGCAGAACCTCTGCACGGATGAGATAGCGGTCAGAGATGACCCGTGTTTCCTCCAGACCTTCATTCTTCCAGCTTGCAGACATGCCTGCAGAGGGAGATCTGTGGGTTGAGCAATGGTGCCGTAAGGGGATTCCGTGGCAGAATGGGTGGATCTAGCTGTTGAAAATTGCCCCAAGGAGCTGGGCTCCCCAGGGCCGCTAGCCTCCTGCTCTTGGTCCAGAGCCTGTAAAACAAAGAGTTAACATACACACTGCTGGTGCATTAAACTTTAGTAACCTTTGTAACAGTGTATCTCCTGCTAATTACTTCACTGTTGAGTAGGTGAGATTGGTTTGTTTGTGAGGTTTTTGTTTTGTTTTTAAACTGAACTGGAAGTAGTCCCTGTAGTCACATCAACTGAGAAATCCTCAGACAAAAAGCCTGCTTGGATTTTCTGACACTTGCCTTTATCCTAGTCTTGTGACAGTTCTTCCGTCATTCAGATTGACTTCTCTTGTATGTTCGGGTTACGCGGGGAGCAAAGCCTGTGTAACATGACTATCCATGAAAAGTAACGCTCTGTAATGTTCTTTCGGCTCTTCTAATGGGATAATTTTTCACCTGTACTTTGCAGTAATAGCAGTTGGCTACTAGTTAATAAATACAGTGCCCTGTGAAAATAATGGGTTATTAGGATTGCATGGGTTCCTATGGTGCGCTTAGTACTGCAGCTTTCACCAGCTAGCTGTGCCTCTGCTTGTGTGCACAGCGGAGTTGTTTACATGTCAGGAATATGCTCGAGGCAAGGAGAAAGGAACAGCTTTAATGTGATGCAGCTTAGATGCTCTGTGGGGGAGGCCTCAGAATTGTTCATAACAGGATCAAATGACAATCAATGTTTCAGGAAGAATAAAGTTACTGTTTATGAGAAAATCGAAGAATAATATATTACATGCTTTCCAGCCATCTTAAAGCCATCTATTTTTGATCCTGTCTAGGAAAATGTCCTTCTCCTGTGGTTCTTTTGAAGCCTGTAGAGTATCAGTGGTGCTTAGTTAGAAGCATCTATCTGGACCACTCCTGTTTGGCTCCAGCTGTTTCTCTGGGCTGCCTTCTGTAAGGAAACAAGTGAGATGCCAGCTTCTTTCAGCTCTTCCAGGAAAACCCCAGCGATCGTGTTGTTGAGGGTGCTGCTAGAACATTGTGACTGCTATTAAATTTGTTTTAAAGGCAGATCTGGGGATTTACTGGCTCCATAGCATAAAATAAAATTTAAAAAAATAGTTACTCTGACATCAAGCCATGAACATGAGAAAATGGCTTCTCTCTTATAGGAAGGTATAAAAGGAGAGGACGAAGAGGAAACAGCCAGAGAGGACTGGTGAAGAACACAGCTGAAAACCTCCTCTTCTCCCTCCAGAGCTATTTTTTGGCAGTGACAGAGAACTGTGGGATGAGCAAAGCTGATCTGTATCTGCAACAGGCCATAGCTCTGATCTGAAAATGTATCCCCAGGAAAAAATTATGACAACCTAGCTGGGGGTGGGGGGAGCATTTGAAGTCACTTATGCTCAGGTGATGGTTGGAATCTTACAGCATGGGGCTGTCACGTTGTGTTGCATTGTGCCCTGTGTGACAGCCGCCGGGGCAGCAGGCTGGGATGTGGGAAGAGCAGCTGGGGGATGCAGCTTGCAGAGAAAGGGAAGGGATGGGGGTGGAGGGGATTCTTGGAAAATTGTGTCAGAATAAGAGGCTTTTCAAACTAAGGCTAGGTGCCCCTTGGAAATGCTGCTATAAAACAAACCATAGAAATACACAAACAGTTTATTTACCAGAATTCAAGCTGTTCTGATTGAGTGGTTTCTTGCATTCTTCTTGGAATGGTTTGGTGCTGAACCAGCATCCCGATGTGTTGTGTTGTCTGGGCCTGTCTCCCAAGGGAGGCATTTTGCACAGTTATTCCCGAATAAATCCTGTGTGTGTGGTTCTGGAGTTAAGGTCTTGTCTTCACATGCCATTGAGAAATTATTTGAGTCAGCTGAAGGTGTGACTTTGAAGTTAATTGCTTCAACTGCTCTACATCTCTGATGCAGAATAATAGTCACTCTGATGCTGGAAAAGAGCATCTGAAGAAGGTGTCCAGCAGTTTAATCAATTTTTTAATTTGTATGATTTTTGTCTCTTAAGTAATCCAAAGAGCCTTATGCAGACAAAGCCTCAAACTGGATTATGTTATTTAGGCAGGCTGTTCTTAAGGATTTGGGAGGGTTTATGTGGACGCAGATATATTACTAGCCAGGAATAGCACTTGTATTTTAAAGTCACTCTGTACTTTTACATGAATTTAATACTCAAGCAACTCCTTCAGACTCTGCGAACCTTAAGCAGAAATTATGAGAGGAATCTGAACTGACTTTATTCTTTGGGATAGATCTTTGAAACGCTGTTATGGTGTCTCCAAGTTGTGATTAACTGTGTGATGACTGAGTGTTTCAGTAGAAACTTCTAGTTCACATATTTAATCTTCTATAATGAATGAACGGAACGGACTTCTAAGGTCGGTAAAGCTGCTGATTTCTTGTGAGATTTTCTAAGCTGGTGGGGAGGAGGATGAAGGAAGCTGAAAAGGAGTATGAGCCCTCTCAGCAAATCCCGGGCTTCCAACCCAAAATAAGATTTTTATTCCCCCCCCCTCCCCCTAATCCCAAACAAAGCTTTTTATTAGGTATGTGTGTGAAGCAGAGAACTTTGGCAAAATCTGGGTAGTAGGAAAAGGATGAATGTTTCAGTATTTGAGGCTTTGGGCAACCTGCATAGTTCTGTTTACCACAGACCTGAGGGGAGGGGACAGGAATCCAGCACAGGGAGTGTACGCTGGAGACAGAACTGTCTGTGCAGACTAGTGGTTTGGAATATCTGCTGCCTAATTCAGGGGAAATTTGTTGTGGAAGGTATGGGTAGGGCTCTCAATTTTGCTTTTTAATGTACTGCTACAGTCTTTTTTTGCCCTGCTCTTTCACCTTCCTTGCCGTTTTGCTGTTTTGATAAGAGGAAGAAAGACTGAACTACTGTACGTATTTTTCCTTAGTCATTTTCAGTTGTGCAAAATAAGTTGCAGTGGCTGATGTGCAGCAGGAACTCAGGTTACTTCCTTTTTGGCTACTGAATTTAAACTCTTGTTAAACATCTTAAGGAATTTCTACTCCAACTAAATGCATGCAAATATGTGCTTCAGAAGCCATGCTGGACTCCTGATTATGTGCAAAAGTCTATGATGTTGAACTGCAGAATTACATCTGCAGGCTGCTACCCCATGCTTCTAGGATACTTAAAAGACCACTGTTTATGAATAGTTAGCATATTTATTGAAATAAGCTTGTGAAACTGGAAGGTTCTGAATGTTTTTCCTACAATTGTGGCAGTTACAAAACCAAATGTTGTGGTTTTCTTGCTGAACACATTAAGTTTTATTGCCTTGTGAAAGAGTTGGTGCTAGAGGCTAAGGAGTGATTCTGTAATAAAGTTTAATTGACTGCATTTGCAAATCAAGGTAGATGCTTCCAGATAAGGAATGTCATACCTACAGATAAGGAATGTTGTATCTACACTGAGAGTGCCTGTGCTTTGTGCTGCATTTCTCCTCTGTCGAGGCTGCTGAGCAGCGCTGCAGTTTCTGTGCTTATGCCCCACTGGGGCAGGATGGAGGTTGGTTCATTTAGCCGTGTTCTACAAACAAGCAAGCAGCAGACAGCTGGTGCTGTGCAGAAGCTGTGAACCTGAGTGAGGGTCAGGCAGATGAGGAGGAGCCTGAATGTGCTCCTTGTCCCTTCTGCTTGATTCACCAAATTGGTGACTTGGTAAAAGCCTTATCTTTACAGTCAAGGAACAGGAGAAATTAATACAGATTCTTTTTTTAATGCTTTTTGTACATGTCTGAAGTGGTTAATTGGCAAACATACCGATTTTTTTTCCCTTTATGCACCCTTGTCTCTTTTGTTTTGTTGCTCCTGAGGTGCTGGACATCCTGTTGGGATCGTGGGAATGTGTTCAGCCCATTGCAGGTCAGCTTGTGTTTCAGCTCTTCGGCTGAGACAGCTACTGTGGACTTTGACATCACACAACTGGAAGATGGTGGTTGCCATGGGACCATCAAGTGTGATCCAGTTACATAAGGATGGACAAACAGAGCAGCCCCAAATAAATCATATTTAATGCTTCAAAAGACTGTATTTGACATCACAGAGAACTTTATGTTATTGTAGGAAGAAAAATGTGAATGGAAAACAGATCTCTGTAAGAAGATGCTAAATAGCCCAAAATCTGAAATTCTGCTTTTAAACAAAAAAGACACTAATAGCTCTCTGGCTTCAGGACACATATAGAAATTTCAAAGCAAAATACAGTATTTAAGGGGACAATGGATACGTGAGAATTAGCACACACTAGAAGTTAGAAAGTAAGTTAGAGAATTGACTCTGCATATTTCCTACTGCTGAAGTGTGTTAGGAAACAAATAATTCCAGTTACTTAATGGAGATAATAAAATAGCTTATGCAAGAAAAGTAGAAATATTTTTTAATACTGTTCCGTATTTGGGAAGGTGCAGAATGTGATACCATGAATGCCGTTCCAACAGAGAATTAAATCCATCTTAATGAACAGGACTTATTACCTTCTAGGGATAGACATATGTGAATTAGCGGCACTATGACCCAATTGTTGTAAAGAGTTTGCTGAAAGGTCTGCAGACAATTTTTTCTAACTGTTGGTTAAACAGTTGTCTTAAAATGGAGTTTGATGGAGTAGACAAGGAAAGGGTAGGTGACCGATTTAACCACATTCCAGCTATCTTGACATTAATCCTCATCAAAATGTTGGAAAAGCTAATGCAACATTCAATTGATAGAACATTAGACAGACTAATATCTGTTGGCTTCAAGGGAAACGTGTCTTAGCAAACATGGTGATGTGCTGGATACTGAAGCTTTACTTGAGAGGGGACCTGCATGAGATGTAGTAAAATTGTCTTCAGAAGGCACCTGATGCAAGGGCAGGGAGGCAGCCCAGCCGTGTGGTCCTCTGCTGCTCCTGGGCTCCTTCCAGGTGCCACCTGTAGCTCCCTTTCTTGGCAACAGCAGAGGTAGCTGGTCAGGACTTGGAATACCCCTGTGGGACTCCTGTCCTGACATGTTAGTGATATGTGGTATTGCAAAAGTAAACCAATTAAGGACTGACTAACTGATGTTTAGAAGTTAGTCATTGATGGTGAATCATTATCAAATGAGAATGCTTCTAGAAATGTGTTTTAAGGATTGAGGTGAGGCCAGATTCCATTGAACGTTTTCATCAAGTACCTGGAGACAGGGGCAGGATCTGTATTGGTAGAGCTGGCAGGCCATGTCATGCTAGACAGTGCGGTAGGCAAGGACAAGGCAGCTTCTATGGAGAAATCTGGGTATCCTGGGGAGCTGCATCAATCACAACTGCATTTCATGTAGTCTGATACAAGATCACGGGGCCTGCAGGTGTTGTATTTCAACATAGCAACAGAACAGGAGCTTGAGGAGAAGACTGCTTGGGGGTACAGTGAGTAACCAACTGGACACGACAGCTTTCGCGGGGCAGCAAAGCTGGATAAGTTTGAGGGTGTAAGTAGGAGGGGCGGTGGGCAAAAGAAGGTGAATTGTGTGTGGTTCTGGGGTCCCAAGCAGCTGGCTGAAAATTTGAGTGCAAACAAGAGTCAGAGGAGAGATTTGAAGACTGAGTGGTGTTCAGGTACCACAAGGAGAGCCTGAAAAAGCTCGTTCTGTTGCTGGATCTGTTATTTCTTGATAGATAAATGGGGTGATTTGAGAATTGGTGGGAAGCACCTTCTGAGGGGAGAGCACGGTGGAGGCTAAAAGGCCAATAGAAACAGGTGTAACAGAACTGATGGCTGGGAGCTGAAATCAGATAATTAGAAATAAGGCATGCATTTGTAATAGTGAGAAAGCATAAGTGCTGGAACAAATAAATGACAAAGGAAAGTGGTGGCTTCCACCCAAAATGTTCCCAGGGCTGAAAGATTTTCTGGAAGCATTATATTAGGCAAACAAAGGTTTGGCTTACAATGACATATAGTCCTCTGGGCTAAATACAGGAATAATTGAGTATAGTGGTCTGTGGTGTCTCTCTGGCTTCATTAATTCATAAATGGAACTTTATAAACCTGCGAAACATTCTTCATATGCTGAATAAGTAAGCAGCAGCTGGACTTTCTGTCCGAAAGTATGTATTAGATATGTATACACATATACGTACATATGTACACGTGAGGCATATATGTGGATGGTGCCTCTTGGCATGAGATATGTAGTTCCTCTGTTATATATTTTGAGAGCAACAGAAGGAATTGGAGACCACAAGTGGTTGCGAAGTTTCTTAACCTTGCAGTAGAGTTCCCCATGGACTCAAACTGGGAAACATGGGTACATTGCCACTCTTATGCTAGGAAGTAATCCTTCTCTGCAGGGTGGATTAGCTTGTGTGTAGCGCTGTCTGAACTCTTTCCTCTCTCTGGATATATTCCTGCATATAACTAGTTTTGGACTCTGTGCTGCTCTTACGTTGCAGAGTAGTAGCTGAGGTCTTTCTGTTCCTCTTCTTGAAGGCACATCTGAAGAAATGACAAGAATGGAATAAGTGCAATGGAAGGCTCACAAGCAATGAGTTTATAAGCAACGTTTTTTGTGTAGTTTTTTGGTTTTTTTTTTTAATGTGTGTTGTGTTGTTTTTTTCTTTTTATAGTGGACAGTTAACCTCTGGAACTTGCTGCTGCATGATACTGTTATGGGTAAGAATTAACATGATTTTAGGAAGGGTTAGTCACCTCAGGCAATGAAATTGTGTGGTTTCATATAAATCTCTCGTTCTAGGGTTCGAAAACATTTTGCGACAATGGGGTCTAATATAGTGGGCAGATTATCTTATAATCATTTACTAGCAAACTTTTGCTGTAACATCTGTTTCTAGCTACTTTCAACAACAGGAACTGGTGATTCAGAGGTCTGTTTCTAAATTTAATATGAGAAGGAGTGTGGTGCTGGCTGAAGGAACACTGAGGGTGTGTGTACGCAGGGGAGGTTTTGATAAAGGCAGAACGCACCCTGCACTCTACAATGTGCTTCTGATTGCAGGGCATACGTGCTGATACACAAACAGAATATACATGGGTCAGAGTAACAAACTGGTTTTCAGCATTCAGCTTTTCAGGGATCATACTTGTACAGTGTTCCTCCATTGTACTTAATGTAATTGATCTGCAGAGAAAATGCAGTCTTTACTTGAGGATTGATGTCTTCGTAAGTGAAGAGAGGAATGGAGTAGAGCAAGGAGATTTAAGATGTGGAAGGAAGAAGGCCTAGCTGTGTGTTTTTTGGTAAGCAAAGGTCTCCAATGTCCTTTATTAACTACCTCCTGATACTTGTTTTGGAGAAAGTTTCTCTCTGTTCTTAAATTGAGAGTTAAAAATGTTTCAATCTTCATATTTTTTCTTTTTATTTTTTTTTTTCTTTCCCTTTTTTTCCCTCCCAAGGTTACACGCAGGCACACAGGGGCACACCCACAACTTTATTTATTGTGACAATTGCATCTAGTAGATACTAATGGCCAGAAATTGTTGATGAGGAGGTAGAGGTACAGGCTTGATGAGTGTGAGGGCTGTTTCACTGCTGCTTCCCTTTCATGGTCTCCAAGTACTGGGAGTAGCTGCTCAGCTTTGTTGTTGTCTACTTAAGTATGTTCCCAAGATGTTACTTGGACAGCAGAGAGCTCTTCTGTTTCTGTGTCCACACAGAAGCACACATACATGGTCAAAGACAACCAGTCAGCTCCTGGATGTATCTCGTGACCCACATCTTTGCAACGTCCAAGAGCCTTCGTGGAAAAGAATCCTCAAGTGCAGAGAGAGGGAGGGAAGTCTTAAAACAAGAATATCAGAGGAGTAGTAATTCAATGGAAGTTTAAAAACAACTTCAGCAAATGCAAAAGATCAAACATTTTACTGTCTCTGTAGGTGGGAATGGTTATGTTGGGGTCATGCCATTCATGGTCCAGAAATGGGACCAGTGAGTGGGCTTCCTTTGAAGCTCTGTGCAAGGGTAAAAGTAACAGCTCTGTCCTACCTCCCTCTGCTATCCGTCTAGCTTCATACAGCACTGATCTGGCAGAGCATCAGGTACAGATACTGCAACTTTGAACGGAGGAAAAGTTATGTTAGTCAGGTGCTGTGAATTAGCTCTTAAGAGCTGCATCGAGAAGTACAGTTTGTAAGTATGATATTTTGTGGCTTTTGTATGAATGCCATGTTTTTCCCTGCATGCAGTCATTCCAACACAAGTTGAAGTCTTTGTAGAAAAAGCTAAATGTTTCAGAATCTTGAGTCTGAAATACAGATGATATACTGAGGCAAAAGAGTCCCATGTTTGTTTGGTTGGTTGGTTTGTTTTGGTTTTTTTTATGAGATGGATTTTATTTGTTAAATTAGTTTTCAGTAGTTCTTCAGCACATGCCATTGTGTTGCTTCTGTGTTGTCTTACAGTGTCACTGGTCTGATCTGGACTGTGATGACCGAATAAATTGCATCGTTTGCTAACTGTAGAAAGACGGCTTGATCTGTAAGACACGTTTGTGTACATGTGCATTTTGTAATTGTAAATCATAAATTAAAGATGTTCCATTAATGCCAAATATGAGCTGTATTCACAGCTCTTGGTGTCCTTGTCTGCCTGCAGGAGTTCCAAGAGTCAAAGGGGATCATAGAGGAAACTGAAGCTGCTTTTGTACTTTGGGGATTGGGGAAAGTAATGGAATAAGTTATGTAGTCTAAGACATCTTGAAAATTGAGACTTTTAAGTGGTCTTCGGACTTCTACCAAGGACCATGCTGCTGGCATTTTGGTTTTGTGCGTTAGAGGAAAGAAAACACGAGAAATCACTTGGGTTTCATCTTTAGATAAATAACTGCACTTTGCTGCTATGTTTTGGCCATATTGGGTTTTGGCATGGCTGTGGTAATTTATAGTTTTATATCCTGTGGGTTTTCAGTGGCTTAAATTACTAAGAAGAAATAGTTTGTCCTGTTGTGATTGGAGAGATGGTGTTATAGTTGGCAGGGGGACCTTGTCTAGGAGGTGGAGGATCTGACCTGTGGTCTGTTGTGGCTTTGACAGTGACAGCTGTCTCCAAGGAGGACTGGAGAAGACTATAGTAGCCGGCTTTGGTGATATAACCTGGTCAGCTGTTGCTTGCTGACCTTTGCCTTGGACTATAGAGGTGTAGAACTCCTAATGAAAAAGCACGAATGCAAGTCTAACTTGGAAAGTTTTAACATTTTGTGTTAATCTGCTTATGCTTTTGCTCATTGTTAATAAACTTTCATTTTAAGCCTGTGTTATAGTGAGGGGGTAGAAGGATCTGTGTTCAGATGTCTGTTCAAATTGCTGCTATTCACAAACAGCAGCTCAGAAGCAAGAAATCATTTTATGTAACTGGATAATTTCAAGTGTGCCATCATCACACAATTTATTTTATTTTTTTTTCTAACTGGAGGCAGTAAAGATTCCCTAATAAATGAGTCATAATGGCACTATTGCTCTTATTTATGTAACTTGAGATGCTCTTATTTATATAACTTGAGATATTGCATTCTGAGTCTGTTGGCCTTTACCTCCATCAGTGCTTTAGTTTTTTTTTATGGTGGTTTTGTTTCTGTTTTAAAGCCGATTCATGATTACTCATCTTGTTTGGGTTTGTTTTCTTTACATATACAGCCAGTTGTATCTTCTCCTTTTAGGGGTGGAAGTAAAGCTTCACTAAAACTCACTTCCCTTGACAAAGCAAGTATCAGTGAATATGGCCAGCTTCAGCATTTAAGTCTATGCAGAGCAGTAAGTAGCATTATCCCCAGAGTAAGTGTATGTGGAAACCTCAGCTACACTCCCTGAGGAAGAGCTCCGATAACTGGAGAGAAATAATTTTGTTTGTGAATTGTACACCCACGTGGAAACAACAAAAGTTCCTGCTAACTTATATCTTTCCATTGTATCTTTGTTAAATCACATTTCAGGATAGAGGCACGTTAAGGAATAATTCCAACACACTGCTAATACTTGCAGACTTTTTAGGATGTCTTTACTTTGTGACTTTTCCTGTGGTTGAAGCGTTGCTAATGTAAAAGATAAAAGGAGATTTATTCCCGTTTCTAGCCCACGGCATAGACCTAAAAGTTCTTCCATTTATAACTGGTCAGGCTTGAAACTTTGCCTCCCTCAAACACTCTGCTGTGTTGTACAATATGAAATCTGATGCAATTCAACTGAATTTTTCGGCGGTAGTCTTTTTGAGACAGGGTTACACAATGCATAATGCAGTAAGGCTTTGATATAGAGTAGGAAATTGAACCTTTTATGCAATATAAATATAAAGTGCTAGCAGAGTCTAGCTCTTTGTCCAAAAATCACTTTGTTGTTTGAATACGAAGGAACTCTAAGACCCAAGAGCTGAGTGCTACACAAGGAGCATATAGAGCATACAATGCAACTATTGTGAAAGGTAGTGGCATCTGATGCATGGCATGATGAGACAGAGACAGGATGGCCATAATGAGTCAGGAGCAGGATTGCCATTGTGGTCTGTCTCACAAAGGCTGTTTTAACCCAACAGTAGCTCTGCCACTCGTAACAGAGCAAGCAGCACAATAAGCCTTTAGCCCCATTTTGGGACAAGGCTGCAACTTCCCATCAAGTCTAAAGAACACTGTCTGCTGTTGTATTGGCTCTTCCTCTTCTCAGCTTCAAACCCAAAAATAACAGCCATATCGTGCCTGCTTGCGTGTGGTGAGCAAGGATCCAACTTTGATATTTCTGCAAACGCCTTGTGATCCAGGGCTGCTTCACTGTCAACATGGAGGTGGCTGTGTCCATGTGCCAGAACTTGAAGGTGACAGTAGTAGCACATCACCTGCCTTCTTCAGGTCGACATTTTGGGTCCGTCCCGCAAGGTCCACTGATGCTGTAAGTGGATATCCCAGGCTTTGTGACGGAGATGGAGAACGGTCCTTCACTTTGGCTTCCTAAAGCAAGTCTATTTTTGGGAAACTGAAACCAGTGAAGGCTTAAAGGAATAATTTAATTAAATTTTGTTAATCCAAAGGCACTCAGTGGTTTTGTATGTAAGAGAAAGGGTTTTTATTCTTAGCCTTTGAGAAACTTGAAATGGAGATTAGAATTGCGGTTTAGCTTAAAAGGGAACAAAAACTATCAGAGTTCTGGACCTTGATAACACTTATCTTAAATGTACTTGAGGCATAACTTGGCATACAAAATTCCTGGTCAAAGACAGGCTGTTACAAAGCTTTGCAATAAATGAAATGGATGGTTTCATTCATGTTTTGGTCCAGCTGTGACAAATCCTAAACTCTTAACTGATGGTTTATGGGAATGTAGTCATATGTATATTATTGCTGTACACCCACAGGCAGAGGCAGTAGTCCAAGTGTGCAGATGAGATAACAGGAACATATAAATAAAGCAGTTGGCCGGTTGTCCTAATGTTCTTGCCTAGATCCTTGTTAAAATAGTGCCAGTCAAACTTATGAATAGATCTGGCGTATCGAAGATTACTCGTATTCAGCTGTGACAGGATATGGGTCACCGTGTGGGCAATTTGTGGCCATTTTGTGTTTTTGTTTTGTGTTGAGTCAACAACTTGAAATGTAAACTGAGAGCTGGAGTAATCACAGAATCACACAGAATCACAGAATCGACTGGGTTGGAAAAGACCTCAGAGATCATCGAGTCCAACCCCTGCTGTCCCCTGATAGCTGCAGGTTGCTCAGGGCTTTGCTGTTCCAGACAGGGGGGTCTGCAGGCCCATGGGCTGTTCCACCTGATTCCTCGGGAGAGTGAACATGTCTCTGCATGCCTGGGGAAAGGAACACTGGTTGTCCAGCCTCCCACCACCACCACTGCACTGGACTTAGTGTTTTCTGGTGCCGTTACAAGATAAAAGCAACATTTGCTCCGTTGTTCTACTTGGTGTATGTAAATAGGTGATGCCGTGTCCATCACACATGCTTATAGAAATACTGCTGAAAATGGCATTTAAAGAACAATTTGCCTTAGGCCTTGTCTCCGCCTTGTTCTACACAGGACACGAGGGCAGCAAGGAGGGCTGGATTGCACCTCTTTCTAAAGGCTTTGTGTTCTGCTTGATGGAAGGTGCAATGAGAACCAGGACTGTGAGATCAGTGGTGAGGTACTTGCACAAGCTCAGACTTTCTATTTCCCCTGTTTATTTTTTTAAGTCTTGGCATGCTGGGCTAGAAGAAGATTTAGAGGGAAGGGAGCCCTCTCCCTGGTCAGTATGATGCTAGTGCTGCGTTCTGAACTTGCTGTTTTCCCACCTTTGCCCAGACCCTCCTGGGGACCTGCCCGGGGCCTGCCAGAGGATGTGAAAATCACCTGCTTTGGCTCTCTGTGGAAACAATGGCAACAACAAAACCTGTTTTCCTCCACTTAGAGGGCAGCTCTCCTTTTACTTCCATAGCAGCCAGGGAGCGGCTATTGTGCCGCTTTAAGCGATGAGTAACTTGCCGAAACAAGTTCAAATGGTGAGTGTTGCCTGCAGAATAAGAAAAGCTGCCTCTGGACCGACCTCCCCATCTGGGCAGATGGCACGTTGGCTGTAAAAGTCAGACAGTGACATGGTACATGACTGCATGTCTGCGACGTGGCTGCCAAAAACGTTATTGTGAGTGCGTGGGGAAGGCTGTAGTAATTATGGCAAGGTGGTAAGTGCTGGAGTGGGGGTGACATCTGCCCATAGATGAGATTGAATAAAACATCCTTCTATATTTTTGTTTGAGTTGAAGTGAAGCACATACTTAGAAAGCTTCATTGTTTGTTTTAAAACAGATTTGACTGGAAAGAAAAGCCTAATTGTCTGTTTTACTGGAAAGGTAGGTTTCAAGAGCTGTTATGTTTAGTGCATTATTTTTGAGATAGAATCATCCTGAAACCAGTGGGAAAGAGTACAGCTAACTATATAGGAATGCCTTAACTGTAAACTGATTTATCTGGCCATAATGTTAAGCTTTTTCAAAGATAGTAGTGCATTAAAGCGTTAAGTTTGATTATACTTTTAATCATGCTGCTATCCTACTTTTTCTGTCGTTTCTGGAAGCCTGATGGTTTTTGTTTTCTTGCTTTGAATTTTACAGCCACAAACATGCTTGTCATTGCCTAACAAATAATCACTTTTAAATTGCAAGCCTTCAGGGGCAAGGGTTGTCTGCCTGCTCGCTGCTGGAGAGCCCTCAGTGCAGAGGTTACAATTCCAGCTGGAGCGTTTGGGTCAAATAATAATATAAATTTAGCAATAGTAAATATTTAAATTGGAGGCAGTATGGATCTCTTGGTGCTGGTGGATGGCAGCAAGCAGTACAATTGAACCTTACTGAGCCTTTTTGCAGAGCTGAAAGCTCGCTTGGTTAGAGCAGGAATGCTGCAGTCTCAGGGAACACAGCAAGGCTTTTGGAACATTCTTTCTGTTCTTAAGGCAGCGTTTTGAATGGGGTGTTGAGAAAATAAAGCATAAAAAGGAAGGAGGTGATCTGAACTCATCAGCAAAATTTCAAAACAACAGCCTCTGAAATACATGTTGTAGCGTAATTCCTTTTTGTGCTTAAGGACTGAGATTGAAGTACACACCCTGAACCAAACAATTATGGGACTAGATGGGCTAAGTAAATAGCTTACCTCTTACAGAAAGCAGCTTAAGTGTGGAAGAGGAAAAAGAACTACAGTAAACTTAATACAGTAAACTTAAATCTCTTTGAGGATAAATGCTTCAGCTGCAGGCATTTTTCCTGGCATGAAACCGCTGGAGATTCAGCTATTGGAAGCTTGGCAGGAATGTGGTAACATTAATAAGTCATCCTTTATCTGCCGATTGGAGTTCGTATGAGAAGTCATCATTGTTACCCATCTGGCAGGATGTCTGAAGCACAGGGGATCTCTTTGCTTGCTGAGGAGCAGGTGGGGTTGGCTCTTGTGGGGCGTCTGTCTCCCCAGCGTGGGGGCTGGAGGGGTATTGGAGGCTGCTTCACAGTTATCTCGAGTAGCTTCTGCGATACAGCTTTGTAGCTGGTTCTCGGCTTGAGTGAGGCAGTCTCCCTTTCTCCCCAGGGAGGAGAAGCTGCATGACATTTCAGTAGGAACGTAGTTTGACTGTTGTCCCATAAAGAGTTGGAGATAGTTGGCACAGTGCGTAAAAGGGAAGGTGGAATTAAAGGGTGCTTTTTCATATCCTGATTCTCTGCTGTACTTGATGCACCTTCCTGCCGCTCTTGCCATGGAAGAGATCTTGGCACAGATAGGGGAGCTCTGATCTGTGAGTAGGAGGCTGGTGTTTACGTGTAGATTCTTGTATCGCTGGGTGCTTTTTGGTGGGTTTGTGTGTGTGTGTCTAATTTGCTTTTGTTGGTTTAAGTTTTTAATTTAAGTATGACCTTTCCTAGATTGCTTTTAGCTAATGGATATAATGGAAGTGTTGCTGCAGGTACTTGAAAATACAGTAGCTCATATGTGCGCAAATCTTACACATGAAATTTCTGTTTAATGTGTAACCCAGTGAGAGTCACTGTGTTTGCTGTTCTGTCTGAAGAGATGAGCCAGCTCAGGTAGGGAACAATGGAGCTTGTTCTGTAGTTAAAGGAACTTTTTGTCTGCTCTTGGCTCTAGATCTCCATGAGGATGCTGTAAATGTTCCAGTGTAAGGTCACTGGCTTGTCCATTAAAAATAAAAAGAAGTATTCACTGAAAATAACTTACTTGAGTTACTCAGTAAACCTGCTTCCATTCTGATGGGAATACAGTTTAGAAATTAAGTAAACCTAGACTTTGGTACCACGAGTTAGGGTGGAGAGGTCATTTTGTCCTTAGGAGGGGCTATTAAACCTACAGCAACGTGAACTTCAGCGACACTTCTTTTGCTTTAGAAAGCACTGCTTTCTACTCTTTAGGTGTGTTTAGGGCGTGTAGCTAAAAGTACTAATATATCCTGTAATAAGATTTGTATCTTTACATTCTGTGGCTTAAAATCACCAAGCCAGCGGCTCTGTGCCAAGTTCAATTTCTTACCGCTTTTGAAGCTGCCCCAGTTCCAAGTGAATCCAGAACGAGATGAGACAGAGACTGGCGGCGTGTGTGGCTGTGGATCAGAAAGGCGTGTTTTTCTGAGGAATCACACGAGTTGCTGAGTGCCACCTCTACCTGAGATCAAGCTATTTCAAATAACAGGCTTTGTAGCCATGTGGACTCATTTGTGTAAAAGCAAATTTCAATAACATCTCAGAGTCTAAACCATTGTTCTGTTTTCAGATTCCTAAACTGGAAAAGAAATTTACTTTTGTTATTTTTTGTCTTTTTATCTTCCCATGCTTTTAATTACTTTTTTTTTAAAAAAAAGTATCACTGGGGTTTTTTAGTGATAAAAAGCAGCCTCTAGGGAATAGAGTTACCAGATGTGCTTCTATTTTGGTCTAGTTTGCTTTTGTATCTTGATAAATTCCCAAAGTGCTCTGGTCAGTAGAAAGGCCAAATGTTTACTGTGTGCTCTGTACTTTTGATAGCAGCCGTGAAAACACTGCAGAAACATCACTGGCTAACGGACAGGGGAGCAGCAGATTTTGAAATGGCGAAAGGATTAAATGTTTTAACACCTGAGTGTAAACAGCTGTTTAGAGTTTTTTGGATGGTGTTTTAATTCTTATGTCCATGTCAGCACAGGTTAAATCAACTGCAGTAACTTTCAGCTACGTCTATACTTGAGTAGAAGTGCTTAGTGTTAAACTGGGGGTCTTGCACACCAAGTTAGGCTGACTTTTCAGGGTTACCAGTTTGGGTATGTTTTAGGAGTTTTGTGAAACGAGATAACGAAGTGTTTGCTCGCTATTTTTGCTAGTCTGGCTAAGTAAAACAGAAAATGCCGTTGGAAGTGTGGTCACTCAGCCTTGGTGCCACTACTTCGGTGACTGGTAATGTGCTGCCTCGGCTAGAAGGAGGTGTAACAGTGATGGGAGGTTTGAAGTGCATGTGCTGGGGTACACCGGGGCATGGCCTTTGCCTTCATCTGCAAGGGCTTTGTTACTCTGCTGCAGGATTTCTGCTGGGGCAGTTGTGCTTTGCAATATTGATGCTCTTCCTAAGAGAAATTGCCTGTCACATGCCTGTGCATTCACAGACTGTTACTTACAGATATGAAAAGCCTATGTTCAGTGTTTACTGCTGCTGGGGTCTAGCCTCATTAGTCATCACTCTTGGTTTCTTGCCTCCTGCCTTGCTAGATGGTTTGTGTTATAATGGTAAAATCACCTGTGGCTAGCAGACTTGAACTGTAACACACTCAGTTGTAATACCAAACCCTGCCAGCTACAGAGACATGCGAAGAGGGATGCTCAAGGACCACTCGCCTCTTCACTCTTGCTTCCTTTTCCTGTCTCTTCTGTCAAGCCCTTTGTGGTCTCTGATGCCACCAATCTGTGTGAAGTGAGGATGGAGCACAGTGATGCTGAACATTCAGCTCAGGATCTCGCTGAGTTTTTCATGGTCAAAAACCTGCAGGTCATTTTCTAAGAGATACTGAGCACCCTGAAGCCTGGGGATAAATGTGAACAAAACCTGCAGCATGTACTCTTGGGCAAAGCAGCCCTCCCTCTCCCAAGGGCCTGGCTCGGGAGTACTGCAGGAACCAAAGGGACAAGTTGTTTATTTTCTGTGCTCTGTGGACACAGAACTCATATATGGCAAACACAGACCTAATTGTGTTCATAATCTTTGGGTGCTTTGGGGAGCCGATAGAAATACAACATTGGGCTCCTGTCTTGAGTATCGTCCTTACCCAGACCTCTCTGGTCACTTACAGCAAGGCAAGAATAAGGTATGATTCCAGAGTTTATTGTTAGGGAAGTTATGGCCACTAGTATGCTTTTAAAATATCACGATGATTACAAAACCATCTGTGTAGCAGTGGTGTATAGCACTAGACCTTCAAAGAATTGGTAAACAAGGAAGAGTCAGTGTAAAAACTTAAATAACAGGATCCAGAAGTAGGTTAAAGTGTTTATACAATCTGGAAAAGACCAGTTTTGAAGGGCATAAATTTTTAAGATTTAAAAAAAAAAAGATAAAAGTTTGTTATAGATTTAATTTTTGTAAATGGATACTAATTTGACATTGATTATAGAAAGCAAGAATCTTATCTTTGTCTCCAGCTTACTGAAGCCTAATGATTCTGTATGCAGTCTGAGAGAAATTAGATTTTGATACTTTGTTTACTGAATTACTGTCATTCAGGTTAATGTTCTTCATAAAAATGATGATTCCCTGGTTGGGGAATTTATTTACAGTCTGTATCAGAGATTATATATTCCCTTTAAGGGAAAGTCCAAAATTATAGCTGTGCAGTTTGGGCAGTGAAGCAAGGGAGTTGAGATGGGTTACTTGTGGGGTCTTTTGGTTGATGGGGTTTTTTTGTGGTGTTTGTTCCCCCCCCTCCAAATAATGAATGTATGAGTCGTTCTAATTAATACTCCTTAGTCACGTAAGTATGTTATCAAATAACAACATATTTTTCCATCTATATTTATATTATGAGATTTAGTTATAATTAAAAGCTACTGTGGAACTCTTGTTCTTTAGTTGGAATGCTTTTTCTCTGTAGGAAATCTCCTTTAGCTTTGTGTTCGTTGCTTTCTCTTAGTCAGTTATCACCCATTATAGCCACAGAAATCTTGTGTGTACACAATCTCTCAAATACTATCTTCAGGGTGGCATGCAACTAATTTTAAGAAAGGCAAATCATACAGGTAAATATTGCATCCTATAGAAATTTGCTTAGCCTGGAATATCAAGTAGGCCAACCCAGTAACAATTTGCTCAGTCAAGGGGTAGGCAAACAAAAATAAAGCAACTCAGATCTTGCAGATTGATCTAAAACTGGTAGGTTTGGTCACCGTCAGATGTTTAGAGAAGAAATAGTGCGTGGGAATGCTTGTAATTTTAATTTGGTGGAAAATTAATGTAAATACTTTTCCATGCAGGTTCTTATGTTAAATCTGTTTCTGATCTTCCTGAGACATAAGAACTAATCAGGGTGTATTCGATACCATAAGCCACAAGGTAGTCCTTGTGTTCTGGTCTAAGTTCTACAATACCTTCCATTGCTGAAGAAGTAGCAAATCATTTCATGTAGTAGAGGAGCACTATAAAAACAGGTATTTAAAAATGCCTATGTTATATTTTGTTGTGGAATGTTTCCTGGGCTTTTCAAGCCATAGGGGCACTCAGTGCACAAATCCACGTTTAGCTGAATTTGGGGGTTTGATTTGCGAGATGCTTGAGAGGAGAAGCTGTAGTCACAGTTGTACCTAAAACTGGTTTTGTAACCTGAGTCAGGTCAGGTAAAGCAAAGCACAATAAACCCCTATGGAATGAAGCAGCAGAGAGTTAATTCCTCTCTTTCCAACAGGCTGGTGCAGCTGCCCAGGGGCAGCACCTCGGCCACCACACCAGGAGCTGCAAACCACACTAGGAACAGTTGCACTATTCCAAGCTCCAGTAGCAGGGACACTTTGTTAGCAGATCGCAAAGCCTACTGGGGTTTTGCTTAAACCTCCTTCAGTTTGTTTTAAATTTCTCTTAATCTCAGAAACTGCATAACCAATGCAGGTGATGACTGTGTCTGTATACTCAGAATGCATCAATGCGTTCATAGGCTCTTTTCTGGATGTCTTTATGCATTATTTTACAAGGGCTCTGGGGCTCCTACACTTGGTTCTGCAGGGAGGAAAAAAAAAGAAAAAAAGGATGCTACCATATTTTGATCTTTGCAAATTATCTGTGGAACAACCCATAGTCACAGCCTCCTGGCTAAGAGGAATCTCAATCCTTTCTTATCACATTAAGTTCTAATTGCCTGCCTTAATAGGACATTGCAGAAGTAGAAAGACAAAGGAAGTAGAAGTGGTAGAGTGTAAAATATACAGTGGAAATAAATGTAAACCTATGATCTCTTGATCAAAAGCAAGCTAGAAAAGCCTTTTCGTTATGGGAAATCTTTTCTTCTCCTCCTTAATTTCCTGTGGGAAGGGAGAAAACAATTTTGTTCACGGTAGCACTTTTTTCTTTTCAAACTAGAAATATTGTTTGGTTTGTTGTGTGTGGGGGTTTGTTGTTGTTGTTGCTGTTTAATTCTTGACCAGTTGTAGTGACAAGGCTAACTCAAGAATCTTTTTGTTTTCTGAAACAAAGTGGCCTTGTTCAAAGTCTTGAGAACGTGAAAGTAAAATGAGAGGTTCATGTGCTACAGTTCTGGTTTTATTTGTTTGTTCTAATTTTGAATTTGCTCTAAATATGCTTTTGAAACAGGAGGGCCAGTGAATTACAGGGGCAGACAGATGAAGTTTTTATCAGTAAGTACAGGAAGAAGTAGGATGTAAATAAACATTAGTGACATACCAATCTGCTGCTTCCTTTTCCTCTAACTTCTGTATTTAAACTAGAACAGTTTCTTAAGAAATAACTCAAATATGTCCACTTTGTTTTTCAGCATTTAGTCTGAGAAACATCAGAAAAATTCACCAGGTTAATTACATTCTGATCTCTTTCCATTATAGCTTTCCTTTAAGACTAATGAAAGGATTATCATTGGGTAGGAAGTATGATCTATGAAACCAGTCGTTACCCTTGCTGAGTTAATGTGGGCCTATAGCTTAGAACAATTGTATTGTCATTGTCAGGGGGTTTTTCTTTTTATATTCTGGTTTTATTCACTGCAACTTATATAACTGCAAAATTTAAAAGAAAAGTGGCTTTAGTTCTAGAGCTCCATATCGCATTAGCAATGAAAAGGGAGGTAGCACTATGCTGCTTTCAGAACTCTTACGTTTTTCACCTAAAATGTTAGGAAATAGCAAGAAACAGTTGTGCTTAGAACTGTTGCGTTTGTGCAGGATAAAATTTCCTTTTTTTTTTTTTTTTTTTTCCAGGAGAGAGAATGCAGCCAGTAGGTATCTGGAGATAATGGATAGAGCTGGGAGAGGTTAATGTTATCCTGGAGACTCATCTGAATTACATAACTGGAGACAAAGGGTTTGGGAGAAAAAGGGATTATTTCATGAACTTTAAAGGTCTTTGTTATTTTGTGTAGCTGCGCAGCCCTAAATAGGCTGTAGTAAGCAAGCTCTAATTAAAATCTAGGCTTATTAAAACTGGACTGTAATATGCTGTTTTAAAAAGGAGACTGTGCCCTGAAATTCCGTATTGGAAATTAAAGATTATTTCTCTTCAAGAACCACAGTTTTCTAGTTAGGGTCTAGATCGTGGTGTGTCAAAACCCCGTGTTCTGCTGACGCTCAAGGTCCATTCGATGCCTTGCAAACCCTGAGAAGGGCTGAAAGAAATGCACATTTTCACCATAAGAAATTTGATATTTTGGCCTTTCAGCTGCGTAGTACTTTGTTCTGTAGTTTGAGCTCTACCTACTTACAGCCTTGTTTTGCATGGGGTTGTGAACAGAGCTTGCACTGGCTTTGAGGGGAGAAGACGTGTGGTGGGGGCTGCGGGCTCTGCCTGCTGGGCATAGACTGTGGCACGCACTTCTTCTTCTTGTTGGGTTTTTGCTACCATGTCATCACAGCAGTTTGTTGTGAAATCCAGTCTGGCAGCCTGAAAAGGAGATGAAAATACTGTCTGCTCCGAGGAATATTCTGGAGAGTAAGCTTTAAGGAGTTTGATCTTAGAATGAAGGAGACCCCAAAATGTTTTCGCACAGTAGCAGACCTCTTAATAGTTTGGCTAGCATCTGATTAGCATCTGCAAAAGGAAAGTAAAACTTAACTTGTATGATTATTAGTTTAGTAAACTCAAACACCAAGGCATATAATGATAGATTTAAGAGAGAAAATATCAAATTTATTTGCAGCTTGTCAGAAGGTGCCATGTACTGTGTGTAGGTTTATAGTTTTTGTTTTTTAGAACTCGGAGCATTTAAATATTTTAGACATGGAAGGACAGAAACTTCTTTTCAGCTCCTGGAATTGACTTTTGCTATCTAGAAAAGGTCTGCCTCTCTTTTAGGAGACACAGTGTTAGACAGTAATGCCACAGAGGGGTTTTTTGTGTTTTATAACTGCTAATCTCTGCCAAAATAGTAGCTCTTCTGTGAGTATCAGTAACTTGAAAGAAAAGACATGTTCAGAGCAGTGAATGTAGTGCTTCTTGGTGTAAAGCTCCTGTTACACCAGGCTGTCTACAGCCTCACAAAGAGGATTACACAGGCTCTGTTGTGTCTCCTAACCTTTTTTGAAACCATTTTGTGTGTCTGAGAGAGGTGATTTTTAGCTTTAGCTTTTTTTTATTGTTTCTTCTAAGTCCCTAGCTGGAACCACTTTGTGCTCTTTCTTTTCCATTGTTTCAGTTGCTTAGAGCAGCCATGTCTGCAGCACTTGGGTTTCAGTGCTTAATCCATGTGTTTTCATGGCAGATGCAAAAAAATCACCTTCATTTTGTGAAGGGAGTTCCACAGGTTGTGCCGCAAACTGCGATGAAGTAACTTCCCACGTAATTAGGCAGGTCAGAGCTGAGGGAAAGGCCAGCCCCAGGGGAACAAGAGTAGCAGTGACCTGTGTGTTACAGCTGATATCTCATTCCTCCTTCCCGCCCTGCCTGACGCTTTGCCCTGTATATGGCACAGCCCTGGAATAAGCACGCGTGGCTGGTCCTTGCTACGCGTTCAGCTCCGCGCTCTCCTCTTGAACTGTTGCGCTAGTAACCCAGTGGAGGAGAATTTCTTGTGGCTGCCAAAGTGGGTGTCTCACAGTGAAAACAGCCTGGAGATTCATGAGAGCATCCCTTCCAAACAGCTGCTAAGAAAGAGGGGAAAAAACAATCCACGCAGGGAAAACAAAAACAAACCTCTGCTGCTGTTTTGTGGATCTCCTGTCCTGGGCAGGTGGCAGTTGTGCCTTAGGAGTTAGGAGTGTCCTTTTATATCTGTCTGTTCACATTTGCACAAATGACTAATGCTCTTCTTTTGCGCACGGTTGTTGTTGAAATGTCAAAGGTAGCAATTCTAGGGCGAGCAGTCGCACTGTGACTCAGGCTAGGTAAGCACTGGAAGACGTTAAAGCAGATGGGAGTTGTTGGCTAACTGCAAGCACAGCACTGGCAGGTTTGATAGCTGTGGGGTGTGTTGCTGGTCTGTGTCCCCCAGCACTTCCTATGGCAGCTGCAGCCCTGGCCAAGGGCTGAGGGACCAGGCTGCTGGGAGGAGGCTCTTGTGCAAGAACCCAACGACTGGTGTTACTGGTGAGGGAGGAGTATTTGACATTCATTTGCACGCAGGAAAATAAAGAGCGAGCAGGCTGGAAGTTCCGTCTCCTATTCCCTGAGGAACTGAGTCTTAACTTTTACATTTTGCTGACTGTGCAAAGAGCACCGAGGGAGATGAGTGCTGCAGTGAGATAAAACCCTGTCCTCTCTGGCTGTCTGCACCCCGTCCCAGGCTCAGAACACACAACTGGTACCATCTCCTGGGAGAGAGCGTGGGCGGCCAGGGGCCGGATCCCTCCCTGTGATGCAGGAGATGCTTTCATCGTGAGCTCCACGCTCTGTATTGCGACTGCTGACCTTCCCATCAGCCTGAGATCGTGGGGGCTGCTCGTGCTGGTGCAGGGAAGAAGAGGGGCTAATGTGGGCCTCTGACCATATAGGCAGTAGCTGATATTTGAGTTCCATATATAGAAATGTCTGATATTTTCTTCAGGGGAATGTGGACTAGAAATAATCAAATTATTGTGTTGTATATTCATTGCCTGTGACACTGTCCCTTAGGGTTTGTAAGGTGCAGGTGTGTATGAATTGGTATGCTACAAGTTAAAGGTAATGAATCAGATGCATCTCTATACTGTACGTTTTGATCTACTTGTGCTCTGCTGAGCTGTTCTTCTCTCAGCCAAAGGGAGCCGGACTCTGTGTGATCGTGTACATCCTGTCTCGTTCCCTGCTCCATGTGTGCACACCAGCTGCGTATTTTACTTCAGAAATGGCAAATTTGTGTCAGAAGTTCAGCAGTTAAAATGATGATTTTACCACATCCTGCTTGCACAGGAAGCTTATTTTTTAAAAAACTGGTAAGTTGAGTCCTCTAGATTTTGTCAAAACAAAAAACAAAGCAAGCTATTTAAAGCTGCAAAGAGGTTTGGACTCTCGCACTATCAGTTTGCCACTTTGTCTCACAGTGCAACGTATTTAATTTAAAGTTTAAGCCTTGCAGGCTGCTCCTGTGCTACCTGGACCACCCAGCTTCCTGTGATGACAATCTGAAAAATACTTTCACCATTATGTTAAGAAAGAGCTATGGGTTTTTTTTCTTGGTTAGCTGGGTTGGATTTTTCTGAGGAAGGATTATTTTTTCATTAATTGGGGAAAAAAAATTATACAGTACCATTTCGTCCAATTAATAGGTGGAACTATTTCTTCACAGTAAAACATCTGAACACATTAAAACAATTGTGCCAAATATTCACATAGTAACTGCAAGACTTTCCCATGTGCAGTGGTACTTAAGGGAAAGAAGCCAATCAATCTGGTAAGCAATGTGGATGCTCAATAGCAAGGAGTGGGAGACATTGACTGTTACTGTGTTAAATGAAAAGAAATAAGAGACATTGCTCATAATGTAAAAAGAGGCATAAAATGTGCTATGCAAGTCATGAGCAAGGTGCAAAGAATTTAACAGATGCTATTTTATTTAAAAATGCAAGGTACTGCAAAATAATGTTAGTGCTGGATTTCAGGTGTTCAGACTCAAGCAGTCATTTTTATAAAATCTGATTTTATGCAGTGTAATCAGTTGTTGCTAGTCGTGTTATTAATACATACAAGCTACAGCACTTTGCCTTTCAGATATTTCAGTTGCACAGAGCAGGCCTTGGTGCTTATACATAAATGCCATTTGGCCTGAAGTGAGAAGACTTCTGGTTTGTTACTAATGTACCATTTCAGCACATATCCTTTGAGAAAACCGTGTTGAGTGAAGTGATGGACAGTGTGTGAGAGGCAACAAAACAGTGAAAACTGGAACCTTCTGAGGTTCTGTATATCATGGTGTGATTGTTAACCTGCTCATGAGTCAACAATACTGATTTTGTCTTTGTTCTCTTGTAGGAATGTTTACCCTTGCAGAAGTTGCATCGCTTAATGACATCCAGCCAACTTATCGGATCTTGAAACCATGGTGGGATGTATTTATGGATTATCTAGCCGTTGTCATGCTAATGGTTGCTATTTTTGCTGGAACCATGCAGCTGACCAAAGACCAGGTGGTCTGCTTGCCAGTTTTGCAGTCTACTGTAAATTCAAAAGCACAACCCGGGACATCAGGGAAGGCTGACTTCACCACTGTTGAAACAACCACTGGTCAAGGAGAAGAAACGTCAGTGAGAACGGTTTCCTTCAGAAGCGCCCCTACTGTAACACCTGACGTACCTCTGAGCGGAGCTACCTCTTCTCAGTACCAGCCCACTGAATCGGGCCAGGAGCTGAAGAAGGAGCAGAAAGATTCTTTGGGCCGTAAAACAAATTTGGATTTTCAGCAATACGTGTTTATTAACCAGATGTGCTATCATTTGGCTCTTCCTTGGTATTCAAAGTATTTTCCCTATCTCGTTCTCATCCATACTATCATTTTAATAGTCAGTAGCAATTTTTGGTTCAAGTATCCCAAGACTTGCTCAAAAATTGAGCATTTTGTGTCTATATTAGGGAAGTGCTTTGAGTCCCCTTGGACTACAAAAGCATTGTCTGAAACGGCATGTGAGGACTCTGAGGAGAACAAACAGCGGTTAACTGGCGCCCAGTCCCTGTCCAAGTATGTTTCCACTAGCAGTGACGAAGGAAGCCCGAGTGCCAGCACTCCCATGATAACAAAGTCTGGCTTCAAATTTTCAGCTGACAAACCGATGATCGAGGTTCCCAGCGTCACTATTTTAGATAAGAAAGATGGTGAACAAGCCAAAGCGCTGTTTGAGAAAGTCCGTAAGTTCCGGGCTCATGTGGAGGACAGTGATCTGATATACAAGCTCTATGTTGGCCAGACTGTCATCAAGACTGTCAAGTTCATATTTATTCTCTGCTATACTGCAAACTTTGTCAACACCATTAGTTTCGAACACATTTGCAACCCAAAAGTGGAACACCTGATCGGCTACACACAGTTTGAATGTACACACAACATGGCTTACATGTTGAAGAAGCTGCTTATCAGCTATATTTCCCTCATCTGTGTCTATGGTTTTATCTGTCTCTACACACTCTTCTGGCTGTTCCGAATACCTTTGAAAGAGTATTCCTTCGAAAAGGTCAGAGAAGAGAGTAGCTTCAGTGATATACCTGATGTCAAAAATGATTTTGCGTTTCTCTTGCATATGGTAGATCAGTACGACCAGCTGTATTCTAAGCGATTTGGTGTCTTTTTGTCAGAGGTAAGTGAGAACAAACTACGGGAAATTAGTTTAAACCATGAATGGACTTTTGAAAAGCTGCGGCAACACGTTTCCCGCAATGCCCAGGACAAGCAAGAGTTGCATCTCTTCATGCTGTCGGGGGTCCCCGATGCGGTGTTCGATCTGACGGATCTGGATGTGTTGAAACTGGAGCTAATTCCTGAAGCGAAAATCCCACCGAAAATTTCCCAGATGACCAATCTTCAGGAGCTTCATCTGTACCACTGCCCTGCGAAGGTGGAGCAGACCGCCTTCAGCTTCCTCCGGGACCACTTGAGATGCCTTCATGTGAAATTCACAGATGTTGCAGAAATTCCTGCGTGGGTGTATTTGCTCAAAAACCTCCGTGAATTGTACTTGATAGGCAACTTGAACTCTGAAAACAATAAAATGATAGGGCTTGAATCTCTCAGAGAATTGAGACACCTTAAAATTCTCCATGTGAAGAGCAATTTGACCAAAATTCCCCCCAATATCACAGATGTGGCACCACATCTGACAAAACTAGTCATTCATAATGACGGCACTAAGCTTGTGGTACTCAATAGCCTTAAGAAAATGACTAATGTTGCGGAGTTGGAACTGCAGAACTGTGAACTGGAGAGAATTCCCCACGCCATCTTCAGCCTCTCTAACTTACAGGAACTGGATTTAAAGTCAAATAGCATACGCACAATTGAAGAAATCATCAGTTTCCAGCACTTAAAAAGATTGACTTGTTTAAAGCTGTGGCACAATAAAATAGTCAACATTCCTTCCTCCATTACCCACATAAAGAATTTGGAGTCTCTTTATCTTTCCAATAACAAACTCGAATCCTTACCAGCCGCGGTGTTCAGTTTACAGAAACTTAGGTGTTTAGACGTAAGCTACAACTCCATCGCATTGATTCCAGTAGAAATAGGTTTGCTTCAAAATCTGCAGCATTTTCACATCACGGGAAACAAAGTCGATGTTTTGCCAAAACAGTTGTTTAAATGTGTTAAATTGAGGACTTTGAGTCTGGGACAAAATTGCATTACCTCAATCCCAGATCAAGTTAGTCAACTGGTGCAGCTGACTCATCTGGAACTGAAGGGAAACTGCTTGGACCGTCTGCCAGCCACGCTGGGGCAGTGCCAGCTTCTCAGGAAAAGCGGGCTCGTGGTGGAAGATCACCTCTTTGATGCTTTGCCCTCGGAAGTTAAAGAGGTGTTGAATCAAGACACCAGCATTCCCTTTGCTAACGGGATTTAGGCTGAGGTGAAATGCTCCGGTAGCTGACTTCCGAACGGCAAATGCTCAAAAGTATGGCAACTGTGAAACCATGTGTTTTTAGAAAGCAGAATTCCTTGGAAAGCAGGACTATTAGCAGGATTAGAAGAGGTGTAACCGAGTGTTCAATGTTTGCAGTGTTTTAAAAGATTATTTCCAAAATTCGAGACGATAAAAAAAACCCTTAATAATCTCAATTCTTTTTTCCTTAAATTGTTTGTAACTTGGATGCTGCCGCTTTTGAATGTTTACAAATTTGCTTGCCTGCTTAAAGTAAATGATTAAATTGATGACCTTTTCTTACTATGCAAGTTATTCTTTAAGGTCTGGATTTACTTTAGTGCATTACAGGGGGAAAAAAAACAAGGATGACTGTTGTATGCGGTATGGTTCTAACACACGTGTTGGTGTGTTGTTAGTGTTCAGCCATCCTCAGCGAATGAAACCAGTTTGGCTGTGCTTTGAACTGCACCAGAACCACCATTTTCCTGCATCACGGTATGTGGTTTCCATCCGGCCGAGTGTGTTTGCCTTCATTCTTCATCCTCAAGGCCCCATGCTGTTGGGTGAGGTTTCTTCTGTGGTCCAGTGTGCTGCTCCTCCTCACCAGCAAAGACTGGTCCCGTTCCCCCAGCTTGTCTCCTGCCCAGCTTCCGCAACACTCCTCTGTCCCACGCAGCAGTGGGTGGTAAAAGGGAGAATACTGCCACTTGGCTTTCTAGTTGGGGATAGTTTTGATATTTGAGCTGTTTTGCAAGGTGACTTCGAAAGCCATTAAACACCAAGTGACTTTACTGCTCATGTTTTGTTCCTCTTTGGTGTTCTCATCTGGGAAACTCAAGGCGTTTTATGAGTTGGTGATTGTTTTGTTTCACAGCCCTTACTTAGGAACTGGGGTGTCTGCTCAGTTTTCTAGACTAATGACAGAGACGTGAGAGTTACGATTTACCCAAATGTGGTTTAGCTTTATTACCTGTTGTGGTGTGTCTTCTACACCTGGGCTTTAACCACAGGACCACCTTCTCGCTCACCCCAACCCAAGTAACTGGATGTTTTTGAACACTTCTGCACTGTTAGAAAACTGTGTGCCAGATAAGTCATCAAATAAAGGAAAAAGCAGACAGCAGTGAGCGTGGGATTTTTTTTTTTGGTGTTTTTTTTTTTTTTTCAGTGATGTTTTTTAACCAAGTTTGCATTGCCAGAACTATTAAAGAAATATAATCCATTAAATCTGTAAAATCATCAGTTGTAAATCTTGGCCATTTACATTCCATGTGTGCAGAAAAGAAGTACTATGCTGGGAGATGATTACACGATTACTCATGGTTTAAACACAATTCCCTATTGTAGTGTGGTCAGGACTGAACTAGTCTGTAGTTCAGGGGACTGTTCTCACACAGAAATCCTCATGCACAGCGATTTCTACTGTAACTTCACCAGAGCTGCCCTCACTTACACCACTATTAATGAGGGGATAGTTTGGGCCAGGGGGCATTGAGCAGTCGGGAACATTTCAAATACTGCTCTTACAAATCTTGCACATTTTATTGTTAATCTTTTACTGTTAGTCATGCTGGGAGGACTGTTCGCAGTTGTGGGTAGTAGTCTCTGAATACATACCTGCACCGTATGTTTATGTATGTCAGAAGACCAGTTTATGAACTGTGGTTTTCCCGCTTCTTTTGGGGATACAGTCTGTTTTCCCCTTGGTAGCAGGTAGTAGACTTGGGATGTTGACAGTTCTGCAACACCAAGTCACAGGTTTGGCAGAATACTTGCAGTTACTGACCTGTCCTCCACTGGGAAGTTTAGTACTAATCCTCAGAGTATTTTTTTTAAGTAGAAGTTAAGGTTGCAGTGGATTCTTTTTTTTTTTAAGGAACTCTTTCATGTGTTTATTTTTAGCACATAGATCACTTTAAAATTGCTGGACTATTGACTCTTCAGAAAAACAGTGGAAAATACTATTGGCGTATGCTTCATATTTGCTCTTGAGTGTCACTTCATCTTCCAAGAAATTGTGTGTAGGAGGAGGAAGAGTTGGAGAATGAAAAAGTGATTAAAAGATTTAGAAAATTAGTTCTTTTTTTTCCTTATTTTAGTAGTGGAGTTGTACAGAATGCGGCCGTGGATAGATCCAGCTTTTAAAAGCTTTTTTTTAGTGCTCCCGATTCTCCTACTGTCCCTATTGATGTTCAAAAAAAATAAACCCCTGTGCACTTCATATGAGTGTGGTATACATAAATTAGACCACTGTTTTGACTAGTTATTAGCCAATTGTACTTCTTTAGACAACTTCCTCTGAAGTAGGTATTGTTAAAGTTAATTTCAGGCTTGTGATACATGCTCAGCATAGACTCCACTCTTGATTTCAGGAGAGCTTTCTCCAAGTGGGGAGGAACTGCTCATCATCCCCATGTCACCTCCCCCCAGTCCCTCCTCTTCATGACTCTGTATAATGTTCCTATTTCTTGCGTGTCAGCTGACAGAGTCTTGCTTTAAAGTCTTGAAAGTTCATCTTTTTTCCATGTAAGGCATGTGAAATATATTTTGCATTTCTATTTGATTTAATAAATAAGATGTTTATATCTTCCTCTAATCTATTTTTTTTTTAATGGGGAAAAAATGTGTGTTTGCATAGTAAAATCTGATTCCACGTACCTTATGCTGAACTTGTCCTGTGGTGCCTTCACTCTAAGAAGGAAGAGGTATAAGTTGCTGGTCCCAGTAAATCCTGTAGGTATGTCTTCTAACTAGAACACAGGACTCCATGATAGCTTTATTCTGGTTGTGTGTTTCTGTGTTGCTTTTGGTTTTGTGTGTGGTGTTTTGTTTTGGTTTGGGGGTGGTGTTTTTGTTGTTCGTTTTCAGTTTACATAATCTAAATGACCTACCACTGGTTTTATTTGGCTAATGAAATGGAGTTTTGCAGAATATATGTATAGCCCCAAAGAAAAATTACTGTGTTCATTCAAATGAGAGGAAGTAGGAAATTGCCCATTCTGTTTGTGCCTGCCACTGTAGCACATTTCTGTGAAGACCCTTTAGTTTTCCAATAAGTTGTCCTTTTGGAAGATGCTTTCTTGTGGTGCCACCAGAGCTGTGGCTGTCCTGAGCAGCCATAAGGGAGGATGCTGACACTTGGGAAAGGCTCTTTGCTGCTAAATAAATGGCTTTGCAGTCCTGAGCTGCCCTCTCCGGTAGCAAAGGGGGAAGCCCGGACACTGTAAGTTATGTCTGGTTATGGTGGATCCATTTTGTGTCCTATATTTTTAATAAAAATCTTACAGAAATAGCTTTTCTGTATACTGTGTTTCCGTGGATGTGCACAGAAATTAGTGGTGTGTGGTTATGTGAAGGCAATGGGCTAGACTGTGATCCCTTGAAGTCGGATCAAACAAATAAGGTGTTGCTGCAGCTGAGGTGTTGATCATCATCCTGATTTCTTTCAGGAGCAGATTTTTGCTTTCAGACTTCTTGGTTCTCAAGACAGGGAGCTGTGCAGGAACCTGACAGCCCCGAATGTAGCTCTTCTGCAGCTTGTGAACAGAAAAAATGAGGCTTCTGTTGGGTCTGTGGGATGTGAACCCATGAGGGTGCTAAAGATGAGAACCAAAGCCTTGAATTTGCTGAGGCATCCAGTGCTGATGGCAGAGCCACAGGGCACAGCGGCAGCTTCTCTGGGCCACTGTCCCCACTGTGGTGGGATTATTGCCTGTGCAACAACTGGCTCCTAACACGGAGCACAGCACTGCTCTTTGCTCCAAAGCAAGGAGGCAGGCTGAACCCTAAAGAGTGCCAGACCCATGACTTGAGACCTACTATTGGTTTTGGCACAACCTTCTCTTCAATCGGGAAAGAGGAGATTAACAAAAATTTACATTTCCTGTCGATAAATTGAGGGTTCTTTAACGAAGGTAAAATACATGAATGATTGTGAAGAACACAAATCCTGTAGAAATGAGGTCGTTTAGGGAGATTCAGGAGACACAGGCAGTCTCCTCATTAGCTCCTTGGCAGAGTCCTAGCAATGCGTTTTTAATGTGTGATCCCAGAACAATTTGATTTAGACAGCAAACTGTCATAGACAGGACTCAAAGGTATCTCAAGATGCTTTTAAGCCTGCCACCCTGCCTCATGCAGAAATAAGGTTCCCTAACTTGTTCCTGACTGATGTTTGGCAAGGTGTAGGAATGGGTCAGACAGTGATGGAGATTCCAGCCTCCCTAGGCAAGCTGTTCCCTTAATTGTTTTCCACCTTGAAGAAACACAGACAGCCAGACAGCAGATGTTGATGGTACATCTAGACCAAACCAAATGATTAGAAGTGTGTTCTATATTTGCTTGCAGACATACAGACAGAGACAGGCTTCTGTGGGGATGCATTGCATCCGAAGCAGCTTGGGATGACTTAAGTTTGGGATTCCCTTGAAAATAAGCCCTGAGGGACAGCCAGCATCAGTTTGGTTATAGATGTGGTGCGAAAAGTCGCATTCTCCAATGTCAGCAAGGCCATCCGCAACCACGGTGCAATGCCTTGATGGCTGATCCGCCTCATCTTGGGCTGGTGGTTGACATTCTTGCCCTTGTAAAGCTGAGCAGAGTCTGGGTGGCCTGTTTGTTCAGAAAGACAGAACAGAAATGTGAAGGCATTTAAATAAAATGTTTCTCAAGCATGATTGCTGTAGGAACACACAAACTGATCTTTAAGATTACTACAACTGAAAGAACTGAGACGAACCCTCTAGTGTGTCTAACCTTGGCATTAACCCCTTGTCTCCCACTATGAATTGACAAAATTGTTGCATGAACTACTGACTAGCTTACAGGGCTCCCTCAATAACTGAATAACTGGCACTTTTAGCACTACAGCTGAGTTCCCAGTTCACGCTGTCCACTTGTGCTTGTACAGTGTGTTCAGCACTTAAACCAAAGGCATCAAACATTGATGTTGCAAAATGCTGCGGGCTTATGCTGTGACCAGTTTCCCAGGACAGCAAATCATTCCCCATGTTGCCGAGGGGAGGGAAAGCTGTGTGACTGAGTACAGTTGTTCCTGATGAGGCTTTAGAATTAAGCTCAGAAACAGATTTTTTCAAGCTGATTACAAACACACGCCCATTCCACGATAAAAGTCATGAGAGATGTCATTTTTGGCAGGGAGATGCTGAAAATAGTGCCTGTAACTCAGCCAGGCAGGGGTGCAGAAGTGGCAGCTCTTTAACGCTGCACATCAACACAATACGGCTCAAGTGAGGATCTTTAAAACCACACGCACTGGAGTTTGGCCAGGCTGCATCTCTGTCCCTTCCCTGAAGAGAACAGCCCTGAAGCCCTTTTGCAATTACTACAGCAAGGACCTTTGTTCTGTCTTGCCTCCAACAGCACGTTGCCCCCTTGATGCTGGAGGTAATGTAGGGTTATTGGTTTAATAATGACTGTTTGGGAAGAATGCCATCTTCTAAATTACCACCACAGTCGCTTGCAGGAAGTCTTCCAGCCCAGAGCAGGTCTGTTCCCATAAAATGAACACCATGTGCCCATAAACAACAAAATCTTGAATTGGGATTGGGTTGTGTAGACCATTAGGAATAAATGCATGAACATGTTGCTGTTCTGCTAACCAGTTCTGGGTAGTTTTGCTGCTTCAGGTGGTTTGTAAAAGTAGATTTTAAGATCTTTTCCCTAACACCATCCTGCAGTGTCTCTGTAGCCGATGTTGCTGGCCTGGGGTGGGGTGGGCTGGCTGGTCCCAGAGGGTGCTGCCGGAGCTGCCCAGCAGAGCTGGGGTGGGCAAAGGTCTGGGTGCCGTAGCCACTGCCAGCACCCTGCAGAGGCTCCCTCTGCCGAGGCAGCCAGATTTACATTGCTCCTCTGAGGCGTCATGTATAGAAGATGCCACATGAGATTGTGTCCTTAGCTACAAAATAAAGGGCACACTGTTGAATGCGACCTGTTGCCAAGCGATATGTCTGAAAGATGGGGATCATGATAATAGGAGGAAATGCAGAATAAGGAAAAAAAATAAAGCAATAAACAGTCTTGAGAGGGTGTAGAGCCTCCACCCCCAGACTGAGATTTCAGAAGTTTTAGAAAGATGGTATAAAACCTGGAGTGCAACTTAAGAGCTGCTCCTGCCTGGAACCGAGCTCAAACCCTTGAGGCACCCTAGGACTTTTTTTTTCCCCCCCCTGTTTTTGCTTCTGTCCACCGTGTGTCTCAGACAGGGCCTCAGGGTGCCTGCACAATTGCTGGTGCTGTGCTCCCACTCCTACTCCTGTGCACACATCTGTGATAAGCTCGTCCCTGCAGAATGGTTAGTGCTTATCCCAGCCAGCACAGCTGTACCCAGGCTACCCCCCTGCCCTGCTGTGTGTTCGGCTGCACTCTGTGGGGACACCCCGAGTGCTGTTGGGGGACAGAGCTTAATCTTGGGGCTGCAGCTTACCCTGTGAAAGGATTCTCCCTCCTCAGGCTGGCGAGCAGTGCCCTGCCAGCATGGGGAGGCTGATGCTCCCTCCCGCCCCGGGGCTGCTGCGTGGCAGCGCTGCAGGGGCTGACACTGGGGCTGGTGGGACCCTCTCCACCGCCAACTCTCATGCCGCCCTGGGCAACTGCACTTTTCCTGCAGCCCTCCAAGGAAAGGGCTTCCTAACATCTTCAAGTTGTGATTTCCATAGGCATCCCCATGGCTCTGGCTGTTGTGTGTCCTAACAGGTCTTTGTTGGAAATAGGGTTGTGTGTTTCTTATCCCATTTGTAAAGGATGCAGAGAGCACCTGATGATTGTCACAGCTTCCTCTGCAGTCTGTGCTGCTTCATCACCCCTTCCATACTTTTCTCTGAATTAGGTTAAATCTCTTCCTTCATCCTCTCCTCATGTGGTGTTTGAGTGTGTTTGTTTTGCATCTCCTGTTGCTCTCTCCTCAGTTCTCTCCATGTGTCAAGTTGGTAAGATTAGTGATGCCTGTAATGGGCTGAGGCCTCCCAGCACAGGCCTTTTGGCCCTGGGGACATCCAGCCAGAAACTCCCCAGGAGCAACTCTTCTCACTGAGCCTGGGTTGCCTCGCCTGCTTTCCCCCAGCCAGGTGGCCCTGCAGAAAGCCTGGCCGTCCCCATGTCCTCCACGGGAAAGGGGTTCATGTGCAGTTCTGCAAGGTGACTTGGTCTGACGGCCGAGCAGGGGAGAGCGGCCTCAGAGCGCCTCTGCTCAGGGGCAAGTGACTGCTGCTCTTGTTTGCTGTTTGACTTCTCTGAGGTCCAGGGGATATATCTGAAGGTGGTGGTTGGCCTCAAAGCCCTCCAGACTCTTCTCTTTCATGAGAGTTTTATTGTAGACTTCTTCCCATGCTGTAGCTGCAAGGATAGTGCTATGGATGCAAAATGCAAGTGGAGACTCTGGGTACAGACCCAGGTCTGTGTGGCTATAATGCACAACAGCTGGAAAACAGATGCCACACAGGACCAATTAAAACTGGGAAATGTGCTTAGCACAAATCAAAATCCAGCTCGGTTGTAAACTGATCCCTGTCAGTATCGATATTTACATGTATTTGAGACCTAACAAAATGCCAACATGATCTCACACAGGAAAATCAGATATGTTTCTAGGCCATCTTTGGGCTAAAATTCAGTTAAGTAAATTTGCTTTAAAAATGAGCGTGTTAAATGGGTGTGAGGTGGCACAATCCCTACAAGCCAGCACTAGTATGGATGAGTAATTCACACACTTAGTACTTGGGAAAGTTCTTCACACCTTCAAAGCTATTTTTGCTGATGTGATGGCTGAATCTGTGTGCCCCTCTCACCGCAAATTTCAGCCTTCACACAGAGCATGGGTGTTTTCCCCAGGTGCTGGTGGTCTGAAACCACAGTGTTCCCCGGCCATTGCTGCAGGACAGAGGTGAGCTCCAGGAGGCCACACAGGCATCCTGTAAGAACCCTTTAGTGCATCCTCTCTCAAAGGCCATTCAGTTTAGGACCAGTAAAGCTGACAGGCTGTAGTTTTGAACTAGAAATGTACAGAAGAGGCCTTAATTAAACCATTTTTCTGAATTAATTAAAAGACTGCAAAACGATCATGCAGACAGCAGTGCTGCATCATGGTTTGAAACTTGCCTTTCTCCTCCCTACCAGGCGGCCAAGCTAAGCTTGGCCACCTCTTCCCCAGCAGAGCAGGTACACTGCCAGCTGGGGTGTCTCTGCAGGGGTCACCCCACAGAAGTTCATCCATAACAAAAGGTAAGTGCATCTTCAGAGGAAGGCATTCCAGGTTACCATCCCATATAGACAAGGTTCTTGTGCCCGTGGGGCTTTGTTTATCTTTATGCTTGTGTTGATCAGCCTTAGCAACATGTTTAACTCTGAATATATTCGTTTAATTACATGCTTTAACCGTTCATTATGGTGCTGCTAATTACTTACTCCCTCCAGAGGAGCTCAGCAGCAGTGTGGAGTGTGAAGTGTGGAGTGTGAAACACCAGTGAACAGCCTGGGTGGGACCGCTCAGTGGGTCCCAAAATGAGCGTTTTGGCCTTGCAGTCTGCTGCTTTCACCTCACCAGCTAAGAAGGGGCTTGGAGGAGACCTCAGAGATCCAGCATTGCTGCAGTTTTGTTAGGCTGCAATCAGTGCTCCTGAAAGCCTGAGGGGCTGCTGCTATTCTTAGCAAAATGTTGGCAGTGTGTTAAGCTCTGTGCAAGACTTAAGTTCAAAGAAGCTTAAAGGATGAACAGACAGATGCAGACTGGACCTAGGGACTGTGCATTATAAAACTATGGCAGTGCTATGGGATGTGGAAAAAGGTGTGTAGGTGCTGTTTCTCCACTTGTTATCCTGCTGCCCACAGCACTTCCAGTGCTTAGTGGCTATCTGGCCTCAGCGCCAGCTGGTGCTCCTTGGTGTATGAGACTGGAGTGGGCTGGGGCAGCCGGGAGGGACTCCCTGTGCTGGGATGTGCTATAATTTTTTGTAGTCTCAAGAGGATGCAAAGGAAGTTCATGGGAGAGAACCCCAGGGAGAATTAGTGAATACATGGAAGCCACCTCTGTTGTGGCACAGCCCTGGCTTTTGCCCCGATTTTCCTTTTATCTGCAACACCTCCTTTGGCTGCTGTCAGAAGGGGAGGCTCTCTGAGAAAACGCCCTGGTGGAGAGCAAACAGCCACTGTGTGCTGTGTGAGCCCACTTCCTCCCCTCCCAGCGCACCATGGCTACAGCATCTGCTCATGCCCTGGAGCACAGCAGTGCGGCTGCTAGCCATGGGCACAGCTTCGATTCCTCCATCGTGACAACTTTATTACAGGCTGCTTGGGATAACTTTCTCTAATAGAAAAAACTAATTTATCTGTCCTTCTCTGCCTCGCTTTTGTCCATCATCCACAGCAAATACCCTTTTTGCTTTTTCCAGACCAGGCTGTGGTGGTGTCTGGGTGCAAAGACACCACTTTCTTGAAGGAAGACGCATTACTCCTTGGTGTAAGCTACAGCCTTTGATAGATACTTTCTTGGTTGTGTCACACTGACAGGCCCAGACCGCGGTACGTGCCCCAGCTGCCTGGGGGACTCTTTGCCGGCAGCAGCCCCTCTCCCTCCTGCCCTGTGCAAGATGCCCCGTTGTTGCTAGTTCCTGAGCAGTCTGAGCTTGTACAGCCCCCCAGAAGCTGGCCCGCAGCATGGGGTCCTGGGCCAGAGGCAGGGAAGGAGTATCAGGCACTGCTGGCAGAGGATACTTGAGTCCCACACGTGCTCACGCAGCAGGACGAGGGACTGCCAGGTATCCCCCGTCCTCCCTTATCTGTGCCAAGGACAGGGGCACGCCCTGCTCCGACACACAGAGGACAGGAAGGGACAAATGGATGGTGCTTGGTTTTTGCTGGTTTTGTGTCTCTCCAGGGCACTGTGGACAAAAGGACCCACAAGGGGCTCCTCCACCTGGCCTGCATGCTGGGGGTTGCTGGGGGTGTGCTGCATTTTCGGGCAGAGAAAACCGAGCTCTTTGGAGCTGACATTTAGATGCAAATGTGCTTCCAGCCTGAGACTGCTCTCCTGGAGCAGTTGTGGTGTTTGGAGACACAGCTCTTGGTTACCTCTACAAGTTCTCAGACAAAGGCAGTGGCTAAATGGCTGTCAAAGGCCAGGCTGGGGAAAATCTCCTGTTTCTAACGTTGCAGGGTTGAAGTCAGGCACAGCTTGTGTGATTAATATGACGATTACAAGAAGTTTGGAACTGTTCCTAACACATGACAAGAAGCAAAGAAATCCTGGAGTTCAGCATGTTGACTGTTCGCAGGGCTGTTCTGCCTCTGCGCTGCTCAGCATCCCAAGCTCTGTCATATAAAGGGTAGGGTTAAGTGAGCTCCAATGAAACCATCCTCCAAGAAACCTGGGATGCTTCTCAGAGCTTGAACATTAGCTGGGACAGAGGTGAACTCTTTCTGCCCTGCCCCCTCTTAAAGGACTTCTTTCTGTTCCCAAAATGTGTATTCTCAATTCCTTTGGCTTCACATCCAAAACAATTCTAAGCTTGTTTCTTCCAGATGCCTCTTTTGAAAACTGCACACTTGAGCCATTGTGCATGGCAGCTCAGATTCCAGCTAAAAGTCTGACAACAATCTCTGCAGTCTTTATTTTCTCTTCCCTGTGGCTTGGCTTTTGTTTGGGTTTTGAGCTTTTTTTTCCTGGTAGATTTTTTTTTCATAGTCAGGTTGACAGGGGCCTATAACAGCATTATTGGACTAAAGGACATATGGCATTTGGAGTGGTCTTTTATATGTTTCTGAATCACAATTATTTCCCTATAAGAAACCAGAGGCTGTCCCGGAGCTGCTGAAATGAATCACTCAGGTGAACTTTTTTTTCTTCTTTTTTTTGCTGCCAATTTGAAAGAGTAAAAAGTCTGGTTAAATTCTTCCTCCCTAGTAAAATCTGATGCAAAACTTCTACTGGTTTGGAGGAATCGTTCTACCACAGCACCCTATCAGTATCTGGGGATGTGCCGGTTTGGCTGAAATTAATTTTCTTCATGCATTTAGAAACTTTTGCTCTTAGTAGCTAGTTTTTTATTTGGATTTAGTTTGAGAATAATAAGATAGAACCTGGGGGTAAAGTTAATGTTTTCTTCCAGTAACTTTCTAGTGTTTGACATTTGGTACAAAAAGAATGTAAGAGCTCACTGATATCTGCACTGTTGCCAGGGGATGAAGGACTTTTCAACTGTCTTTGCAGGTGCGAGACAACCTCTGGGAGGGACCATAACAAGAGAGCACCTTAGACTGTCATGCAGGTTGATCAGTGAACTATTCCATACCATGACGTTCACGGTCCATATATGAGCAGGAAGCTGCTGGGGACTGCTTTTCTCTGATGGCCGCCATCCATGAGGGGTCCTGCTGCTGCTCCCAGTGCCTGATCCGTGACCGCTGTGCCCACTGTGATCTCTGTTTTGCTGGAGTCGCTGTGCTCACAGTGTCCACCCTCTGGCCTTCATTGCTGGGAGCATGTGTTCCAGTAGCTAAGTATTGCTTTGTATCACTCTTTTAAGATTATTATTCAATTAAATCTGTTTCCATTTCAACCTGTTAGTCTTTCCTCCTTTTCCCTTCCTTCCCCTTGGAGAAGGAAGGGCAGGAAAGAGTGGCTCTTTGCTTTTTAGCCACCGGCCCAGCACTAAACAGTAATGGGACCTTTTCTTCCCGAAAGGATTTTACTGGACATTTATGTTAAATTTGTCAGAAAAAGGCACCCTCTAAAATTCAGGTCTGAGACCTCAGCCATTTTGGAGATGCTGCTGTCCTTCATTAACTAATTTGCTGGTTTACTGAAACCACAGACTTGCGGGGAACATTTCTGTGCCAGACTTTCTCAATGGGCTGGTTGTGCAGGTAAGCGCTCAGTGCTGTAAGGGCTGCACAATCCAGCCCTTCAGCTTCTGTAAGAATATCCTTTTACAAGCCCTAAGATCAGAAGTACTTGTGATATTTTTACTTCAGTGCAGTTCTCTTTGGCGATGAAGGACTGTGTGTATGGGATGCTTATAGGGCAAATACCACAGCTTTAAACTCCTGCAAGCGAAACTGCCTCTATTGATTTTCACTGTCTGAGGCATGCCAAGAGCAGATATGGTATAGAATGCAGATCTTCAAATGCCATTGGGGGACAAATGTTCACATGGACACGAGTAACAAGCAAAGAAATGTGCTTGTAGCTGAAACATTTCCAAACTTTGTTGTCACTGTCTTTGCCGATCTGGTTCAGCCAGGGAAACAGCAGCAAGTGCTGGGCCGGTCAGCCCTGCCCTGATGCCTGGATCCAGAACTCGCCAGGACGCGGGCATTAGGCTGAGAAGTCACTCCTTGTATCTGCTCTCTGTGTTCTGCTGAAGCCTCAAGAAGGGAGCCAGCCAGTGCTATTTGTCCTGGTCATGTTGACAAGTGGACACTGGCCTCCTGGGAAAAGATCCAAGACCACTGATTAATTTTCATTTCCTATGCATCAGTTAGATGGTGGGAGTATCGATTTAATCTGAGAGCTAGAATTGACAAAGCCATATCCATGCTGATATATAGCTCTGTTTTACTTGAGACTTAATGCATCTGGGAAGTGGCTTTAAATGGACAGCTTGTGTGTCTTCTTCAAGGAGGAGAGGTCCATGGAGAGACAGTTGCTCTGGCACAGCTCTCGCTAGGCTGAATGGATCTTGGAGAAGTGGGACATGATCTTGGTTGTTGTGGTCAGTTTACAAATTTAATTTGCTGAAGGAATCGGGCCTGATAGGGCCTTCATTTTTTTTTTTCCCTATCCTTACTCAGATCCTCAGGTGAACATAATCTGAGAAGATGTGAAGTTCTGATTCAAAACCCCACATCCTACGGCTGATGTCCTGAGCAACCCTGTCCTACATTTAACAACAGTCTGGTTTCTGTTTTAAATAAACACATAGGGATTTCTGACCTTTTTACTTGAGGGGAACGTATATGCCAAGGGAATTTATGATCACAGCGCAGAGTGATGTTCCAGTGCTACCTTTAATTTCACTGGTTTGCATAGCAGTGTCAGGGATGTCAGCAAGGGGTGTTGAGACTCTGCTTCAAGTGACTGTGAAAATACCTTCCCTAATGTTTCTGGCATGGCCCTGACTGTGCACGCAGGAACCCCACTTCCACTTGCTAGTAGGTGGCTCTGATTCCCCATGCTTCTGGTACCAAGGAATTTTGCAACTTTTTTGTGTAACTTGGGTGGAAAGTGGCGGTGTTTTGGTTGGATTTTTTTTTTTGCCTGTGATTGCTGCTTTCACTCTCCTTACGCTGGTATATATCTTGGAAAGTTTATACATCTTAATGAAATTATGCAAAGGGGAGGTGTTGCCCAGAGGAAAGGAGAAAGTGGAAAAAGTTATATAAGCTTCCAGAAATAACATAGAAACCATTTCTTTTCTGTGGAACTGAAAGCTTGTTCTAGATGAGGAAATTAAAATTGCAGCCATACACTGAAAAAGACAGTATGAGTGTATGAGCGTCTGCTAGGAACATCCAGCCGCGTGGAACCCCGCCTGCACAAGCACTGCCACCAGAGAGCTCCGCAGGCCTAAGCCGGGGGTTTTCCAGGGGACAAGCACTGGGATGGCCCCTTGCAAATGCCATCTGATGAATCACGCTTTTCTGAGGCGGTTGTGGAGCAATCTTTGGCTCCGCATCCAAATTCCACTGAACAAGCACAACACCAGAAAAATTCCTTACACATAATATGAGGAAAAAACTAGAGCCAGTCCAGCCTGCGTCCGGTCCTGGGGCACACGGAGCTGGAGCTGCCCTTTGTTCGTGGGGCTGAGCTGGGCAACTAGGGTGCTAGGGGCCAGTTTCAGGCTTTATGCATGGTGTATCCATTTCCAAACCCCGGTATTTTGCGTGCAGGAATGCAGCAGGCGGCCAGGCAGACCGGGTGCTTTGTGGAGCACTAATCCTGGTGCTCTGAAGTACCCTGGGTATGTAGGCCTAATGTTATGTTAGACCTGTATGTTTGCATTTGATTTTTGCCTCTCATGGAGAAGTACATAAACACACATCCCTCATGCTGTAGGTCTCTGCTAGCTTGCTTCTAGTTGCTGGAGCCAGAACTGGGAAAGCAGAGAGAAAAAGGAAGAGAGACCTATCCCAGGCACAGGGGAGTTCTGGGTTGGAGCCCGTAACAAAGCCAGTTCACCAGTGCCCATGACTGAAAGAGACTGGGCTGGGTGGTAGATGTTGACAGGAAGGGGGAATGCATGCATTTCTTTTTTGTTTGCATCTTGATTTGACCTTTCTGTCCCAGAATGCTTAACATACACCACTTAGAAGGGAAAAATACAAATCTTCACAGCTACCTAAGATACTTCTGGGCTTTGTATAGGGGAGTCTCAGCAGTGAATGGGGTGAATCCATTAACCTGGTGGGAGTTGAGTTTACATGTCCCTTGGTAGCAAAAATAGGTGAGAAAAAAACTGCCCTTGAAGCCTCCGTCACCCCCCAGTGCTCACTTCTGTCCTTCCTCAGAAGGTCATTTCAGGACAGCTGACTCAGCTGTTTGTCTGGCTGCACATAAACTGGATGAAAGGATGAGATTTTTAAAAGCCCTCAAAAAGGGAGCTTGTGCACCTGTGCAGAAAATCCATGTTGTGCATCTGGATTAAGAGCTATAATGGTTAGATGAGGTTATCTGTACTTAGAGTGTTCCTGGATTGGGACCACAGACAAAGCTGGCTGGAACTGCATGCCTGGGGGTAAACAAGCCTAAGGCACAGTGTTGAGTTAAATCCATGTTTCACTGGGATTTGTGAGAGGCAGCTAGTGCTGGTTTCAGAGTGCTCTCAAGTATTGTGGAGGAAATGTTGACAGACACTGTGATCCTCACACTGATGAATATGCTGAGGCTGCGGAGAATATCTCTGCATTCGTGCCAGGACTTGAGACCCAGAGTAGCAAGTGCAGTGGAAGAAAAGGATGAGGAGGAAGCAAAAGCTGATGCTGACCAGGTGCTTTCTATCATTTTCTGGACGAGCTGCTTTGGGCCCAGCAGGAGCAGCTGACTCCTGGCAAGGCAGAGCTGCAGAGCAGGCAGAGTTACCAGGTCAGAAGTCATTTTTCAGACCTTGGAGCAAAGTTTCCCAGGGCAGAGCTGGGGGGACATGAGACCCCTGTCAGTGCCAACCCACTCATCTCCCTGACACCCTGGCTGCTGACTTGGGAGGGGGCAGCACAGCACCCACCTTTTGCAGTGAATCAACCTACCCTCTGTCTTCAGATCAAGGCTCCAAAGTGGATTTAACAGCACAATTGTTGAGCTAACAGAGTGTGTAATCATCAGATGTTTCATAGAAACCAGAATGTTTGGATGTGAGGTTCCTCAGTGCAGGTTAAGTCAAAGCACGACAAATAGAAAGCACAGAGAAGCATTATTTTTGGCATTAAATTTTCAGATTGCACTAAACACACACTACATGCACAAACCTGATCCAGAAACATGTGCAGCATATGCGGGTTTTATGCGCCTTGAATAGTAATGTGTTTGCTGAAATTCCTGTCATCTATGAAGTGCATGGGAAGTAGCATGCACACAGTGTGAGAAAGAGGACACGGCTACTTTCTTCTCTTTGTGGGGGATTGCCGGGAGTAAGTCGCTTCCTATCTCGGACTCTCCGCTTCAGGATTCTCTTTTTTGTTCTGTAGCAAGCCCATGGATTTGCTGATGCAAACCACAGTCACAAGAAGGACTAGAGACCAAAACCTTTGGCCTTAAAAGGCCTCAACCACTTGAGACATGTGAAAAAAATATCACCCAATTGTTATTTTTTTCCCTAGAAGATGATGTGCTTTTTCACATCTCTCATTTGGCGTTCTTCTCTTCAGTCACAGCAACAGTATCCTAGCTAATGGTGACTTTTATTTTAAAGGGGCATGTACATAAACGTGCCTTTATACTCTGAGATAAGTTATCTGACTGCTGCTGTGTGCTGCAAGTGTTATTTATCGTCACATTTTTTATCTTGGAACCTCACAGTTTCTCGTACATGCTGCTTCCATCTAAGAGGTGTTTTAAATGTATGTGCACTGGCCAAACTTTCTCAGAAAACAGCGTGAATAAACCCTAGATGTGAATGGCACACTGCTATTTCAGTTACTTTGTGTGCGTGTGCGAGAGCATATGCATAAAATCTACTTAAATGCAAAGTTTCTTGTGAGGAAACTGGGTTTGTGGCCTGTCTGATATATAAGCACCTATACAAAAGCGTTAAAAAATATTGGCAATGAGTATGTGTGTTTGTGCTAGTTATATGTCTTGTTTGGCTTTTTTTTTGAAGAACAGGAAGGTCAGGTAGGGGGTCTGGCACCAGCATCTGTAACATGGGAGCAATTGGGCATGTAACAGGCAGCTGAAGAAAGTGCTCCAGGGAATCGGTTGGCTGGCTGATGGTGAAAGGGTACCGAGCAATGACAAGCCCAGTTCTGTCCTTGCTCAGGGCACCTCCACAGCTCTGACTTGCCCCGTGTGGAGGCTGCAGGGCAAACAGCCCAGCTGGAGTCCTACACACCTCCAGCAGCACTTTCCTGCAAGATTAGATAGTAACTGAGGCTGGCCTGCAAGGAGTGCAAAGTAAAACTAAGTTGTAAATCTAAAACGCAATAAGCATAATTGCTCATAAGTATTTGCATGCAAGAAAAGTAAGGCACTTCACTGATAATTTGCCAATTACTAATAAGTTGCTTTGCAGAGATCTTTTTTCCTCTAGGGATGTGTGATAATGAAGCTGACATCCTCTCTTTATTCCCAACCAACCAGCAGCTAGAAATCATGTCGAAACCAAGCCAAAGCCTGAAATGGGTTCTGCTGCCCTCACTCTGTGACACCGCGACACAGAAGTTATAGCAATTACTCTTTCTGCTTTCTGGTGAGTGCCCACTGCCACGTGTGGGATGCTGATGGGGCTGCAGCAGCACGCGAGCTCCAGCAGGTCCCTGCTATGGCACATTTGGAAGCTTCTAGTGTCTGTTTTTTTTTATGGTGGTGGTTTTGTTTATTTGTTTTTATTGTTTTCGTTTTTTTTTTCCCCTGTAGGAACGGATGACATGATTAGTATGTTTCTGCATTACGATTTTTACACTCTCTTCTGCTGAATTTTAGGGCATTTTTTATGCTTGTGGTGTATCATATATATATATACAGAGGCCATATTTCAGCTTTGGAAACACCATATTATGGATCTGATTTATGCTGTGATGACAGATTTACAAGCCCACTGAAATCAGCGTGGCTCTGGATGGTTACCATGGTTCTTCTGCAAGGCTCAGATGGAAAGATCTGCTTCTATGTTAATATCTCAGAAGAAATACAGGGAAGTAGATTTCTTGTTATAGAAAAAAAACAATGCAATTTTCATGTTCCTGCCCCAATCTTCATAATCCTGAAATGCAAAGAAAGTCATCTCCTCAAAACGTCAAGTGTCAGTGGAGATGTATGTTATAAAATAAGTAAAGAAAATATATCCCACTGCTGTGAATGCTGTTTTAACGGCACTGGAGAGACGTGCTCCTGTAGATTGAAACATTATGCCAAACACACCTGCTCTAAACAGCATTAAGAGACAGAAAGCTTTCATCAAAGGCCAGAAGAAATCCCCCCTTATTGTTGATAAGCTTTAGATCAACACCACGGCAATGAAATATGGATGATTTGTTAGTGTCAGGCCTCCACAATTGCTGGTACCTGGTTGCTAACCACTGTTAGCAGCAATCGATAGTAATTTTACAGAATTTCTTCAGGTTTTAGACAATGCTTTAAATGAAAGGGTAGAAGAAAACACAGCACTTGGAAAGAGGAGGAGAGGGTGTGGGCAGTTACCGTATCGAACTACGGAAGAGCTGTATTTCACAATAACCGTGCTGCTGTGTGTGCTTGGAGAAATCACTCCTTGCTTTATCCTCATACTGCTCTGAAGAATTTACAAAAAAAAAAAAAAAAAAAAAATCAAACAAAAAAACCCCAAGAAAACAAACCCAAAGAAGCAGCAGAATATGAATTCAAGAACAGAACAAGGTTGCACAGGGAGCTTCTACACTGAACTAAAACATTCATGTTTTAGATCATTGAGAATGAATGTACAATACTAGTCTGTTCTCTTTCTTTCCCTATGTCTCCATTTTGTTTTGCTTTGCTTAGATCTTTTCCTTTTTGGAGTCCTTCAAGGAGGAAACAAGGAGCCTTTGTTTTAAAAAGCCTGAAACCAACAGTGGCCCATTGATCATAATTAAGTCTAAAATAATACGCTTTTGCTGACCTGTTTGCACTTAATCCAAAAAACCTGCTACCTGCTGTAGCCTTGGTCTGCCCCCAGATCCAGTTTCTTCTCCCTGAGCTTCTGGTTCTGAGACAATAACTTTAAAAGCCCAAATCTGTATTGTCTGCCGGGCTGCGTGTGAAAGCGCCTCCTCTTCTGTCTTGTGCCTGAAGTGCCTGCTGGTATGAAAACAAATTTTTCACAATCGGATGTTCCCTTTGTCATGTACCCTCTTTTCTTTGACAGAGTGCTGTCCCCACAACAACCACCTCTGTTGTCAATAACTTCCTCAGATGGTGAAGCAACACACAGGATAGCAGTAATTCTCTCAATAACACTGGGAGGTTGCATATAGATTATAAGTAACCTTGCCATGATGTGCATGGGCTCAATTCAGAGCTTCCCGAAGTCTCTGTGAATCTCTGCTGATTTCAACAATTGGTTTCTTTGGGGGCTTTTTTTTTGGCATCAAGTCCTTAATCCTACAAATGGGGAGTGTTAGGTGCCCTGGCCCTGCTTCTGCCTGCTCTGAGCCTGGGTCTGCACAGGGACACACAGGACGCAGGGTGGTGCTCAGGGAAACCCCCTTCAAGGGTCCCCTAGTACACATCTCCCAGACTGCTCCTTTGACTCACCAACTGGTTTGGCTTGGAGTTCATGAGCCGATCACATGCACAGACAAAGAACAGAGAACACGATCACATGGAAGGTAGTTAAAAACAGGATTTAAAATGAAGATAGGACAGATAGTGCCCATCAGTCACACATACATATTGGCCAGCAGCCTGCTTACATGAAAATGGTCCTTTTTACTCCGCTTCTCCAATCCACCTCAAACTTTTCTGTTCTTCTCTGATGTACCATTGTTCCTCCCTTCCCCCAAACACCTCATAATAATCCTGTATCATTTTAATAGTCTCCTGTTTAATCCCAGTGTTTCCCTCCTAGGCACCTCATTATAAATCCTGTTCTCCTTTATGCAATAGTCCCCTCAGGTTGCAGTGGCTACCAGAGCGTTTCATTTGTTGAATCCCTCAGTAGGTTTTGCATCAGGGAAACAGCTAAATCATTCACCTTTGATAGTCTTAAGAGTAACTGATTCAGATGTTTTGCACCAGGACAATGGCTAAAACATTCACCTTTGATAGTCGCAGGGGCAGCTGATTCAGATGAATCAGTGTTTCTCGATCTTTGTATTTATTTTGAATAACCATTAGCCAGATGTTCTTACAGTGATCACAAATCTATCTATTCTGCATGACTTCCTCCCTTCAGAGCTGCTTATTCAATAGCATTTTCATTAGCCATCTCATTTGGCCCAGTCAGATGCATTGGAAAGGGGTGAGAATCCACTTAGTGCATTCCTCAGCAACTCATCCTGTAGCATGTATTGAATTCCTCAAGCAGAGATGATACTTTACAATTTTGACTGCTGCATGTTTCAGGCCACCTGGGAAAATCCGTTTATTCCCACCACATTTTTTTGCATTGTTACCTAGGACAGCCTTTGGACTCTCTGTACATATATGCTATTTTTTAATTCCTCACATTTTTTATTTTGCAAATATGTGTAGAGCTGTGCCCATGCATTTTCTTGCACAGGTAAAACCTTCAAATATGTTTTTTTTTTTTCTTTTTCTCTTGAGAAGACACAACTTGTGTTGTGGTGAAGTGGTGGGTAGGCCCTTGGCAAGTTGGTGCCTTCCAGCAGGAGCCCCTTGAACTGTGCAGCCCCCATGCTGGTCTGCTCCCATCTTCAGGGCTGTGTGATGCATGATACAGGGTGATGCTGCACCGTGCTGCTGCTCACAAGCACGAGACTACAATCAGGTTGGGCAGCGCTGCACCCAGCAGTGCAAAAAAGGCTGCAGAAAAGAGGCTGCGATGTTGCAAACATGAGGCACACAGCTTTGAGCATATAGGAAAATGCCTATTGTATGAATCTCATGTTCAATGCAAGAAACTTGTCTGGTCCGCACAAGGGTGTATGTGTAAAGGGGTGGGTGTGTAAACAAGTCTGTGCGCGGACTATTTGGACCTTGAAATCACCGCTCTGCCCAAGCATAACCTATCTTTGGCTGAGAAGTCAGTGGTGAAGCCAAAGTACAGATTCTCTTTGGTGGGGAATAACTCTGTTCTTTGCATGTGTTTCTCCTGAGAGCAGCTCCTGAGGGAAAGCTGCGCTCAGCTGCTCTGCCTGTGCAGCCCGAGTACGTTCGCAGCTGCTGCCATCCAGAGCTTGGAGAGGGAAACTGTGACTGCCCTGCCAGACTTTGCTTTTTCTTTAATACAAAACCTAGACTCTGGACCTGGCTGAGTCAAATCTTCCTTTCTTGCAATGGGGCTTTTATTACTCTTCAGATGGGAAGATATCCTGAGTTTTTGATGCCACCCTGTCAGCCACCCACAAATGAAATAAGCCCTGTTTCCTCAACAAAATCAAAGCTAGGACATAGCGGCTTTGCCCTCCCTTTCAGCCTGAAAGTTCACCCACAGCTTGTCCTCAGAGGCCTATTCCTTGGTTTTCTGTACCAGATCTGCTCATCTATCTCCTTCACATGCTTTTTAATTTTTTCCTCTCTTTTTTTTTGTTTCTCCCTTTCTTTCAGGGTTGTATAAAAGATTAAACTATAAGGAAGGAAATACTTCTCTGCATCTGATCTTCGCGTAGGACTTTGGGGGTTTTTTGTATGATGATTTGTCTGGGGCAAAGTGTTTTTTCCTTAAATCTTTGGCTGCATAGACAAGCAGGTGGTATCTTGCAACTAACTTAAAATGCAAGCCTGTATTTATTGTTAGCCTCAGTTATAGGCACTAAAGTTCTTTGTCTTGGGTTTGACAGATAAACTGGTGTTAATACACCTTAGGTTGATTGAAATGGAGCATTACAGGGGTGGCGCTACTTAAACAAGGGTTTTATTTTGCAAAACCATTTCGTTTGTCCAACAGAGCAGCAGTCTCCGCAGGGAGCTGGCAGGGCCACAGAATGGGACCTCATGCCCAGGGCTGTGGAGCTGCAGAGAAGCTGCCCAGGCCTCGCTCCTGCCAGGCACTGTTAGCTCTGCATGAGGGCAGTTTTTGGTACTTGTGCACCCAGGGGCCACTTCACCAGGGCCCCGGCGTGTGTGTGGAGGAAGGTAAAGCTGTAACAGTTTCGCCACTGCCAATTCTGGAGCAGCTCCAATGACAGCAGGACCCGACGCCAGAACGCAAAATGGCGTCTGCCAAGACCCAACATGGCCGCCGCGCAGCCTGCCTCGTGACGCAGCCCATCCGGGCACCCTGCGCCAGTGCTTCACGCGACACCTCCGCCAGTCCCGGGCCGCGTCTCCCTGCAGGCCGGCCTGCCCACGTGACGCGGTGCCCGGGCCAATCGCCGCACGCCGTGGCCGCGCTGCCGCGCGCAGGTCCCGCCTCGCCTCGTTGTGGTGGAAGGCGCCATTGAGAGCAGCCGGAGCCGCCGCCGCGTTGCCAGCCGACTGGGAGAGCAGGGCCCGCCGCCGCCATGGATTACGGGGAAGGTGAGGGCGCACCCCCTGAGCAAAGGTCGGGCCCGGCCGCCGCTGCCGCCGCGGGGCCCGGCCGCGTCTCAAAATGGCAGCGGCCGCTTTGTTCCGCGCAGGACGGAGCCCCCCTCATCCACATCCGCGTCCTCGTCCTCCTCTTCGCCGCCTCTCCGGGGCCGGGGGAGCTGCGGCCGGCGGCGGGAGGGCTGCGCGGGAGGAGGGCCCTCCCGGGGGGCGGCGGGGCGGGCGGGCGGCGCGGGCGGGGCCGGCCCTCGGCGGGGCGAGGCGCCCGGGAGCGCGGGGCGAGCGGGGGGCGAGCGGGAGGCGGCGGGCGGGGGCGGCGCGGGCAGAGCCGGGGGGAGCTCGGGGCGAGCTCCGTGAGGGGGTCGTGTCAGGAGCCTGGAGATCCGGCAGGAGAGAGAGCCGCCTCGTGTGGCGGCTCCCTGCCTCTCCCCTCCGGCTCTCGCCAAGCACTAAGTCATTCTCACTCACCCATCCTCTCCAGCTGAAGACAGAGATTGGAGATTCCCAGATACCCCCATGCATTGTGGTGTGAACATGCCCAGTGGGTCAGTCTCAGGTATGAGCTATAAATACGTCTAACCTGTAAAAAGCGTTGGGGCTGAACAGTCAGTGTTGGCAAAAGCAAAAAACAAATGGGTTATTAAAAGTGCGTAATGCGGTTTGACTGCACGTGTTGTTTTCTGGAGCAGTTATAACTAGCTGGGAGTGAGACTCGATTTTCATCTTGGGCATGTCAACATGAACTCCTGCACATTCCAAATCGAAACTGTGAGATCAAGGAGTGAGGATTGGGGGTAGCATAAACTTTTCATGTGATGATGTTTTTTGCATAAATCAGTATTTTGTTTTCTTACGGATTGCTGTATTAGATTCTTACCACTTCTTTCAAAAAGAAAGAGGATGTTTCCCCCTCTTACATAGACATGGGAAAAACAGAATCTGGAACTCCTCGATTTTAATTTTTGTTATTTTGTAAATACTGTTACTTTTAAGAGTTTGGGAAGGAATATAGAAAGGATATAAAGTAAATGCAATACAGCGAAGGCTGGCTCTTTTTTTTACATTATCGAAAATATCACATAGATACTACAAAAAGGAATGCACATATTTTTGTAAGAAGATTTGGAGTTCAGTAAGACTCAAGAAATGATTTGACATCTATTGCCAGCATGTAAGCAAGTATTAAAGCGATGTTAATCTAAGAACTTTACCATAAACTGTACCCAAGCTTCATTTACAGATGTCACCTAATAACTGTTACCTTTTGGATCCCCTGATAGTCCTGCTGGCTGATTTACAGGCACATCTTTGATTTCAGTATAATTTTTGTGATATGTTCCTTGAGTCTTAGCTTTTTATTTGCCAATGGTACTATTTTCCATTTATCTTTCTTCATAGTAAAATAATTAAATTTAAGCTATGGCCCTGTTTTTTGATCTTCTATATTGATTCCTAATTAAATGTCCTTTAGATGTTTATTAGATAAGGTTCTTCTTAAGTAGCAGTTTAAATATCTTGTTAATGGCTACAGTGAATGTTACAACAGAACCTGCTTTTCTGAGGTTTGATGACAGTAGTATTAAAGTGAATCCAGGCTCGTCCTGTGAGAAGTAACCAATCAAACGTATGTTTTACAAATGAGATTTTCCTTTCATGTACCACTCAAATAATAATTTTCATTGTGATAATTAAGCTATTATTCATACTTATTTAATAAGTTTAATTATGATGTATGCAGCTCGAAACATTTAACATTAATGTTTATGCACTGTATATACACTAGTAAGGCGTGAATAGATCTTTGTCTTACCCCGATTCTACACAGGGGGCTAAAGGCTGTTTTGTAGGGGTCCAGCAGATGGCAACAGAGGGTGGATGTTGAGGGTTTTCATCTTTTCCCGGTTTTCACTTGAGTTCTTGGCAAGGTTCTTCCTGTTGGAAACTTTTAGCCAGCGTGAAGCACTTTTCATTGGATGGCTAGCGGCCACTGTAATTCCATCATTATCCCTTGCTGGTAACTTGGTTTGAGACAGAGGTGACATGGCCTGTAGAATAAATTATGTTAATAATATTAACAGGATTATTTACAGAAATATCAACTATTCATGTTAATATTTTGTTTACTTCAACTATTGTCCTTTTAATCTGGAAGGGGAAATGGCTTTTGCTGCTATTTCTAAAATTTGTCTACTTTGTTGGGTTGTTTCCTCGTTTTGCATGGAAGTCTGTGTTAAAACTTCTGTATCTAATGACAAGGTTGTGATCTTACAGCAGGCATGCTGTTGTGAAAAATGTAATGTGCCTGGAAAAGTGTTGCTTACTCTTGCATAATGAATCCTTAAGCTTGTTGTAGTCATTATGGATTAAGAATTTAAAATATAGGGATATTTAGGTTGTTTGAAGCTGTTACTTCTGTTTCTCTGTTGTTTAAAGGTTGTTTTTATTTTACTGAAGGTTTTTTCAATTTATTATTTATTACTGCACGATCTCTCGCTCATCTTTCTAGCCTTTTCATATGTTCCACATAGAGAACATATTGAAAATGATTTATTTTTTTGTGCTGCGAATATGATTTCAGTGTTCTCTGATCTTAAGCATTTTCTTTTAAATTGAGTCCTTTGCACCAAGGGATTTCAAGTCTTACTTAGTACATGATTAACTTCATACTTCTCTTCCTAAGGAAAACTGGATTTTTCTTTATTTTGCAGCTATTTTAAATGGTGTCTCCACTAGATACCACTTTTTTTTTTTTTTTTTTTTTTTTTAATTCTGAAGGAATGCCTACATAATAACATTTTAATTTGTAAATTGAACTTGTCTTTTAGTGTCCCATTGTTTTTTATTTTGGAGGTAGTATATTTTTTTTCCCCTTTGAAAACTTTTTCTGCCTTCTCCCCTGCCCTAGTAGGCTTTAAGTATAATCTAGAAATGAAAAGTGAGATTATTCTTTGCTATTCTATTTAGGTACTTTAGTTCAACAGCTTATTTGTCCACACTGTATTTACTCAAGAAGCTGCACATACCAAATCCTGATTTATTCCTTCAACAAACTCTTTGTTTCAGATACTTTGTCAGTACCTTCATCACTTCAGATATTTACTCTTTCATTTTTAAACTTCAGGAGCAAATATGAACCACTTATTTTTGTCTACTGTTTTTCACTCTGTAGTGTTCATGGATACACAAATACAATGTTTCTTTGAAGGTTTCTTTGATAAACAGTTACTATTTAAAATTGAATGAAGCTGAAGTACTACACAGTTTGGAACATGGCAGTACAATTCCTGGTGTTTTTTCTTCAGTGCTTAAGCCTGTGTTCTCTTGGCATGGGAAAGAATTTCAGATTTAGTTGGAATGGTTAACATAGACAGGCAACTCCACAGGTATCTCCACCAATGGTGACAGCCAGAGCTAACACAATGGGCAATGCCCAGTATCAAAACAGGCTGGGGAATGAAGGAATTGAGAGCAGCTCTACCAAGAAGGACCTGGGGGTATTGGTGGGTCAAAGACAGGACATGAGCTGGCAATGTGTGCTTGCAGCCCAGGCCAGTTGTACCCTGGGTTGCATCAAAAGGAGCGTGGCCAGCAGGTCGAGGGAGGTGATTCTGCCGCTCTGCTCTGATGAGACCCCACCTGGAGTCTTGTGTCTGGCTCTGGAGCCCTCAGTACAGGAAAGACAAGGACCTGTTGGAGAGGGTCCAGAGGAGGCCAACATGATGATCAGAGGGCTTGAACAACTCCGCTGTGAGGACAGGCTGAGAGATTTGTGGTGTTCAGCCTGGAGAAGAGAAGGCTCCGGGGAGACCTTATTGTGGCCTTTCAATACTTAGAAGGGGCCTGTAAGAAAGATGGGGACAGACTTTTTAGCAGGGCATGTTACAACATGACAAGGGGTGATGGTTTTAAACTAAAGGAGAGGAGATTCAGACTAGATATGAGGAAAGAATTTTCTACAATGAGGGTGGTGAAACACTGGCCCAGGTTGCCCAGAAAGGTGGTAGATACCCCATCCCTGGAGACATTCAAGGCCAGGCTGGATGGGGCTCTGAGCAACCTGATCTGGGTGAAGATGTCCCTGCTCATTGCAGGGTTGTTGGACTGGATGAGCTTTGAAGGTCCCTTCCAACCCAAACTGTTCTATGAGCAGTGAGTGGGGAGCAGGCTACAGGTCGATGCAGCTTTTTTAATGTTCTGGGTCCCTCTGTCTTGCTTTAGTTAGTAGAAAAAGAATCAAAAGTTTGAAAGAGGCCAGCATGAATGGATTTTGTTGTCTGTGATTGTGAGGTTTGCCAACTAATAAGTTATTTATCTTGAGACTGTAGTAGCTAAAGCTGTGCAAGTGATTATTATTCAGGTACTACATTCAGAAACTGAAATATTTTCTGTTTTAGTTCACCTGAATGAATATTTACTGTCTTTTTGTATGTTTTCCCCCTTTTTAGGTTAAAGCTTACTTTGAAAACAGACTTTTGAAGTAAAGGTTAATGCCTGAAGAAATATTGCAGTTATTGTTTGACTGCAGTATCTTTGTCAAGCTCGGGGCATGAAGTGTAAAATCTATAAATCTTCAGTAAAGTTTGCCACTGACAAAATGACTGAACCAGGAGGCTAGTGGCTGGAATGATAGGTTAACTGCTTGGCAATCTGGGACAGTTATTGAAATAGTTGGAAGGAGATCATAAGATCACCTTCATTAGGTCAGGTCGAAGACATGTCTGTCCTACCTCAACAATATCTTGTAGGTCACTGTTTGGAGATGTGGAAGGAGCAGTGTAAGTACTCTGTTGGTATCTTTATAGGCCTTCACTGGTTTGCAGCTTGAGACTTTCTGAACCAGAGACCTAGTCATTGTGTTCAACCTCCTTGAAATTTCTTGTTAGTGGATTTATCCAATTTCTTTCTTAAATCTGTGTAAGTTTCTAGTAACTTCATGTCATAGAGTAGTTCAGGATTTAAGTATCTGTTCTGTGGAAAAGGATCCAATTAATTTCTTAGCTTGTTATTTTTAAGTTTCAGTTTCTACCTCCAGTTTATTGTAGTAGAAAATTATGCAAGTGATCATCCCTCTTCACTTGTTTGTACCTTTTGCATCCCCTGTTAAACTTTTTCAAATATGAGTGTGTTATAACATAGGTAAATTCAGTGCAGAGAGTCTGAAAAGGATGAGTAAGCTGTTCACTGTAGGGGAGGAGGTGGTGATATCCTAAAGTCAGTGATTTGAAGATTTAGGGACTGTCATAGCTCTACAGCAAATCTGCTAATGTTAGATAACATGAACTATGGATAAGTAGGGAGAGTATTGAACAGAAGTGGGTGTCAGAAATTATCCTGTGATTGTAGAACTTATTTTAGTATTTGCGTTCATACTAAAAATTTTAGACTAAAAATTTATTTCAAAACTATGCTTCAAACTATTTTTTAGAAGAGTTCATTTGCATGTGAATGGGTTTCTTTCCCCACTAGTGAACTTCTGGCATATGGACAACACTGGTCACTGCTTACTACACTGTAACAGAATGGGATTGCAGTGGCAGGAATCTCGACAGTATGTTGTGTTTCTCCTTGTTGAGTAATTTGATTCACCTCTTCAAGTCTTAAGCTAATTACCTTTGTGCCATCTCAGGGTCTGTAGATAATAGGAAGCAGGTGAAACTAAGGGAAATTATTGGATGCTTTCAGGTCAGATATTTCAGTTTTCAGAATGTCAGTGTCTTTTGATTAGATATACTGTATTAAAAAAAAAATACCTTGGGTCTGAGGTTGACCATGGGATCATCTAACCTTCATTTCTGTGAAAGAGATTATTTTATTGACTACTTTACTCTTTTTACTGACCTGCATCTTTAAGTAGGCAGTCTTGAGGGTATTCCACAGGATTAGATGGTAGATCATTCAGTCATACCAGAGACGAATGTTAGATGCTTCAATTAGAAGGCTCAGCCATTTCTAGAAAGAGTTAACTTTTTGCAGTTTAAGTTGATGCTGTGTGGTGCTATGCAATTAGTATTTTGAAAAGCATTTTTTTTCAGCTTCGCTGTTGAATCTTTATTGTGTGTTCAGAATATGGAAAGGTGCAGTGTGAATTCCCTGTCCAAAGTTTTTTCTTTCAGAAATATACTCTTTAATTTTTTTAGAAAGTACCTATGATCATTAAAAGAAAAAATCAGCAGGAGACATTAATTTGTTGGAGTGTATTCAGGCATGCGAAGAACATCTGTGTAAAAGTGATATAGTCAGCTCAATACCATTTGCAGAATTCTTGTTGACAGATGTAAGAAGGTAAGTTACAGTGGCTGCCTGGTGCTTACAAAGAAACAGGTACAAACAGGAAATAATATACTTATTTTCATCACCAGAGCTATTTTAATTAATTCATATGCACACACAATTACTATTTAAACCGTAAATTTTCTTAGAACTTCAAGTGAGCATGTTGTCCTGTTATCCTTCTGCAAAGTAAATGGTTTACACTTGGAGATTTTGAAATGAATACAGTACTCCCTCCTGTCAGAGTGGACAAGTCTTTGAGTGGTTATGGTTTTATTCTTCTTGTGTTCACTGTGTTTTCCTTCTCTACGTTAACCTTTTCTGTGAGTTTTGACTTGCCAGGCTTCCTTTGTGTGACCCAAAAGTTACTGTTGGTTGGTACCCAGAAGCAGTTTTGGTCACTAGGATGCTAGTGAAGTGCAAGTTGTCTGCTGCAGGAACACAGGGGATCATGCTCCCTATGCAGATCTATGACACTGTTTTACTGCTTTGACTTGGAGTAGTTATTTAACCAGAACTCTTACATAGGAGTTCCAATGTTGAGGAAGAAATTGGTTCTTTTGCCAGACTTCATTACAAGATATAAAGATGTCATGAAGTGACATCAGTTCAGCTATAAAATACCAACATCCTAATGTAGTTGGTGAACTGCTGCAACTTAGCTGATGTGGGTGGATTTTGGCTTGTGCTAGAGCGGAGAAAATTCTTATGTTTGACTGTGGCCTACATACAGAGTCTGTACTGCAGCATGACAGCCTGTAACCCTCACCCAAGGTCTGTGTCAGTGTGAAGGGAGGTTTATTGTGGTGTTGGATAGAGAAAGCAGATGCTTGTGAGTTGTGTGTATTATTAAAGGGAGGGAAGTGGTCTTAATTCTCCGCTGTCTTCTGACATATTCTACATTGGGCTTCTCCGTTTAATTCTGTTAATCTAACTTGCGTCTGAATTCCAGCTGATGGAACAAATAATCCACTACTGGGAAAAAATATGAACTTGATTTCAGTTAAGAGGTGCTCAGGTGATGACAAAGGCACTGGTTTGCAGCTGACGGTTTTGTATTTTGTTTGTAAGCACTGTGACAAGGAGGAAACTTTTTACTTAAGAATTTAAGCTAAATTACTTAATAAGGCTTCTTGTTTGCTTTATAAACATTTTTCTCCTCTTTTTTTAGACATGGACCGTGATTATGGGCATGGAGGCTATGGTGGCCCACGATCCATGGACTCTTACCTTAACCAATCTTATGGGATGGAGAGCCATGGAGGTGGAGGCGGAGGAGGTGGTGGTGGTGGTAACAGGTAAAATAATCCTTCAGTTGTCCCAAGAATTGATCAAGTCTGATTTAAGTTTAAATTGTTCTGTCTTCTAACTTAAGTGTTCCTGAGGCATGTTGTTATGATTTTGTACGAACGCTTTCGTTCTGAGTCTTCGTGTTCGATAAATACTGGCAAATACTAAACCGTAAGAGCTAGATTCTTGTAATAATCAGCATTTTAGTGGAAAAGTTTGACAGTGAAACAATGCGTCTTTGAATGAAAATGGGAAGTTTTATTTTTTGGTAATGGTTTGCAATTTGTAGCTGATTGGCCTGACATACCATTTCTGACATAGCAGACTAGACCTAACTGGTTTGGTGCCTTAGACTGAATCTATCAACATTCCATTTTCAAGGAACATTTAGGGTATTATGTTCTTTGGTTTGAATGTGCAGTGCTCAAATGATCTTGGTATTGAATCTGAAAGTCATGTCCAGATTATTTCATTGGCAGGTACTGATTACACTCATAACTGTGTGCATGTTCTGGGCTGTTTTGTAAGATGGATTGGTCTAAAAATAAAAATTCTGATGCAGTGGTCTTAAAGTTGTGTATTTAATGCTGGGATACTATTACTGTTGCTCTTTCAGATAAAACCAGTAGGGAGCAGCTGATTTGATTTAGGTCTTAATATCATATTCAAAGAAGCATGCTTTTCAGAGTAGTGATTCTATCTTGGAGGAAATAAAATGTGAAGAAAACTTAAATAATCTGATGGTTTTCTTGTGCGCGCCCTTGAATTCTTATCTGGCTGCAGCCAGAGTTTTGTATGATTCTTTTCTCTAGTCACCGTGGTGCCACTGGGCAAGGACAGTACTAAGTAGGGAGGCAGGAGAAGTGTCGTGTTTTGCTGTTTTGTTAAACAGTTAAGTATACTTTGTTTGAAGATGATCGTTAAGATTGACTTAAAAGTCTGAGCAGAGAATCAGGAATGAGCTGTACCTACCATACAGTAATCTGCATATGATTGAGGTTGAATGACTACTTGAACACTGAAATGTCTCTTGCCATATAACATTAATATTGTGCATGGGTTCTTTCTGTAGATTATGTCATTTTCTGTGTAGCTTTGGGTCTTCTGAGACTTAGATTTTAAAAAGAAGCCGTTCAGTTTAGTACAGATTCAGTTAGTAATTTGAGTCCATTCTAGTTTGTATTTTTTCAGTCAAGGGGTTGTCTTTCCCAGCTCCTGCTGAATCACCCTGTTATAACTCTGCAGGGATACTAATGTTTTTCCTTTCCAAGTGGTCACAAATATGGATGATTTCTAGTCTGACACCCTCTTCCTTCCCTTACCACCCCCCTCCCTCCCCCAAAAAAACTCTTGATAGATAAGTAAAGATTTCAGCTCCTTGTTACTCTACTCTGAAATTCCAAGGACTGTGTTTGTGTCCACTGTGCATGCATTGGGATAGACTTACAAAATCCTGAGTTGCTAGACTTAATGGTCTGCAAGTGAAAGATGGATACACTGAAGACCATGAACTCTTTGATTGGGAGACTTAATTTTGCAGGAAAGAAAATTTCCAAAAAGTACAAATATAAATGGAAGAGCATGTGTATTTTTGTTTAAAATTAGAACTGTGAGGTGTTTAATATTCGCAACTGTACCACTAAAAAAATAAATTTTTTCTCCATAGTTCACAACTAAGTCACCTTTTAACTGCTGCTTAAGTATTAGAATATGAGGGCATGACTTTGAAGAAAGGAGCATTTGACTAGCCTATAAATGTCTGCAGGTGATTATTTTTGTGAGACTAGGGCTGGGCTCTAGTAATGTTTTAGAAAATGTTGCTGAAAATTTAAGTAAACGAAGTTCAGGCATACTGAACTTTAGAATTGTTTGTAGCAAAAATGGCTCAGATAGCTTTCTATCTGGTCATGGTGTGTTTGCCCAGCCCTAATCAAGATTAAACAATAACACAACTGTACGGACCAGTATAGTAATAAATTGATTTTTAGTTGATAAATGTCAACTGATAACTTGTCTTTTGAAATGTATAACATTAGTAAGCTTACTTTTTTTTCTCCTCACTGTGCAACTTTTCCAGGTTTGGACCTTATGAGTCTTACGACTCCGGGTCTTCTCTGGGTGGGCGAGATCTGTACAGATCTGGCTATGGTTATAATGAACCCGAACAAAGCCGCTTCGGAGGTAGTTATGGTGGTCGATTTGACAACTCCTACCGGAATAGCCTTGACTCTTTCGGAGGTAGAAACCAGGGCGGGTCTAGCTGGGAAGCACCTTACTCCCGTTCAAAATTGAGGCCTGGGTTTATGGAGGACAGAGGAAGAGAGAGTTACTCTTCCTACAGCAGTTTTTCTTCACCCCATATGAAGCCTGCACCTGTAGGCTCTCGGGGGAGAGGAACGCCTGCTTATCCTGAAAGTGGATTTGGAAGCAGAAACTATGATGCTTTTGGAGGACCATCAACAGGCAGAGGCCGAGGCCGAGGAGTAAGTACAGAATCTTTTCAGATTCTTTTCACTAGACACTCTTTTAAACCCTTTCAAGACCGCTGCTTTAAAATGAATGCACTGTGCAGTACAGTGTGGGTTTTTTGTCCAAGCAAACTATCATGGTTGACAATGGTGTTTACCCCCTTGAAGCTGTCTTCAAGCAGAACCCTGTCCCTCCTTCTGTTGAAAGTAATGAGTAATAGAAGACTAGTTGATAAGGTTTGTTAAATCTCTCCTTTTGTTTGAAAGGTGAGGATAAAAGTAATAGGTTTGGTCTAAAAGGGATTAAAAGGACTTGCATTTTTCCTTGTAAACACTAGCATCTTTGCTGCTGGTGGGGAAATACTTGACTATTGCGAAAGTTTAATTCAAAGCCTTTTGAAGTTTTGAGTAGGTTAAAGGTGCAATGTATAAGCAAAAAATAAAACGCAGGTTGTGAATACTAGAGTAGTTCTTGCTTCCTGTAAAGGTTTAGCTAATTCGTTAATATGTTGAACACATGCTTTATCAAACATCAAGTCTGTTGAACTTAATTCTTACTCTGACTTGGGTATTGGAAGGGTGATGTGGAGGAAATGGCAAAGGCGGGTGGTTAGCAGTTATTGTGACCTTTTTCAAAATTAAAGCATGATTAAAGGGACATCATCAACTTGAAATCAGTTCCTTTTGCAGAACTGAGATTAATTTCCAGATAGTGTGCCTAGTCCTGTTACTTGTATTAATTTTGTTTTGAAGACTTAACATTCTAACTCCTTTTCATTTGATTTGTTTCCAGTGTAGGATGCAGAAGCTTATGTCCAAGAAGCGGCAAGATTAACTGTACAAGAAATAGTGGATCACAGTTGGGAGAAATAATGCTTGATGTTAAATGAGCTAGGGGAAAAAAAAATACAACAGAGAGAATAAAAAAAAAAGTCCTGTCAGAAGTTTTAACTTTAAGTTGATGGTGTCCCTTTATCTTGCTTTTATAATCCCAATTCTGGTTGTTTTTTTTAAGCACAAAGCGTTCAGTGAACACTTTTCTGCCTGTGCCTCTAGGAGTAACTTTTAAAATTCTTAAGCGTGCCATATTTCTTTGGGAAGCAATTCTTTAATATTAAAGCATACAACTTGTTTGTAACTTGAAGTGTAGAGAGATTATTTTTAACTGGGTCTTTTAAATGCCTAATTGTGTGGTTGTTTTGTTTCAGCATTCTTGACTACTGTAGTTGCCATATTCAAATCTTAGCTCAGATTTGCACATGGCTGCTAGCTAGCATGTAGCATGGTATGAGAAATAGATAGATTCTAATCTTTGTTTCTCTGCTTGTGAAGCTGAAAGTGTGAGATTCTTAAGCTTGGATGCCATCCTTTCAGAAGTCATTTAGATCTGAAAGTTTTATACAGAGTTACAACCAAGTAGCCTTATTTCTTTTTTTGTTTTGCTTTTGAAATTTATCTTTTTAGACTTTTATATAACAAAGGAGAATGTGAAGGCTAACTACTTACCATATGTAAAATGCATTGCACCTTTAATAGATGGACTATCTGTTTAAAAAAAAAGAGTTGTCCAAATGCATACTTCATGTAAAATTTATATGTGTAGAGTATAAATGTACATGCTAGGTAGTTCTGTAGCTATCTCAACTAAATAAATTAACATGGAGATCTTGTGCATGGACTTCTGATTAAGAAAAGTGCCTGTTTTGGTACATCCTGACTGTCATTTAAAATTTGCTTTAAAAAAAAGAGAAGTCATATTTTTCACACAGTATATTGCAGTTATTTTTATGTTCTTCCAACTTTGATAGCATAATACTAATTCTCTTCTCATGGCAATACAAATATTTCTGCTTATCCAAGTCACCCATCCAGTTAGTGGGCTCTCTTCTGCCCTTTATTAATCGAATAATTGAGTTAATATTAAGAAGTATGTTAGCACTTTTGAAAATATTGCAGCTACCTAAATTCTCCCTCTTCAGATTACTCTTTTAATCTGTGCCTTCAGAGAGGTAACTTTCATAAACAAGTGTCCACAAGTGACTTTACAGTGTTTTAGAAAGAATAGAAAGGTTTAGTCTTTCAACTGAAGTTTCATTCCTATTGCTGCCGTGGTTTTATATCACTTCCTCCAGACCCACCTTTTTAATTCTGAATTTATTGAATTCAGTGGAGAGAAAAGTACAAGAAAGAATGAGTTTCCTTCAATTAATTGCTGTTTCAGGCTGGACAACCTTCTGTATTCAGTTTTCAAATCACTTTTAATCATTTGGCATAAAGAAACTGCCATTTTTTAAATGACTGCTGACTAAAGTGTCAAAAACTGGGTGGTAGTCTTTGTGGTTTTCCCAGAGGGAAAAGTCCTACATCATCTAGAGAATCTGAAGAGAGGAGCCAGGATGTTAGGCTGAGATGTGATCTCTGATAGACATGTTCATTATCTGGACAATGGTTCTGAATAAGCAGAAACATAGCTTATATATATGTATTCATTCCACTGGACAAACGCCCACAAAGCCATTGCAAAACACAGCATCAAACTGGGAGCTTAAATTTCCCCTGCATTTTGCTATAGAATGCAGATTTTACTTAATTTGCAGTTTTATTGTACCAAGTAATGGTTTTATTTCTATTGATTTCATATATTAATACCTTTCTATTGATTTCACAAATTTTCAGCATATGGGAGACTTTGGAGGAATGCACAGACCTGGAATTGTTGTTGACTATCATAACAAACCCAGTCCTGCAGCAGCTGCTGCAAGAGGAATAAAAAGAAAAATGATACCACAGCCATATAACAAACCTGGTGGGACATTTATCAAGAAACCCAAAATGACAAAACCTATTTTGAAGCTGACCCAGAAAAAATCACCTAGTAAGTAACAAGTGCCATGATTCTTAAAGCTAAAATGACTTTTTTTATTTCAGTTCATTAGGAATTATTTAGTTTTAATATTAAGAAAGAGGGCTATATGTGCTGTTTTGGAATTAATTTTCTACCTTTAGAGTACCCCACAACAGATTTAAGGAATTTATTCTTCTAGCTTTTCTACTGCAAAGACAATTTGTTGAATGAAATAGGACATTTTGGTGTGTTTAAATATGTCTGTTGAAGACTATTGCATTCAGACTTTATACTTCCTGGAGGCAAATTTTCACCACTGAAAATAATTTCGGATCCCAGGTTGCCTTAAGTGATGATGCCTCACCCATATTAAAATGTGCCATTGCATGAGCTGGGCCCTGCTGTCCAAATACTTGGATGGGTATAAAAAGTAGCGCATCAACTGCAGTGGAGCTAAAATAAAGGCATGGGGTGTGGTTGAAGAGGAGAAGGAAAGGGAGGCAAACTGAGAAAACAGTGGAAACTGTTACAGAATAATTTATGAAAGGCAGAGAGAGATTGTTTCTTCTTGTAAATAAAATTCTTTAATGAAGAGAAGAACTGGAAATATAAATTGCAAAATACTAGTGGTGCCTGGTTTGTCTTGGCTTCCCTAAAGATGTCTTATAATTCTAATAATTCTGATTCTACAGTCAAAGCTGGAGAAAAAACTCACCAATGAGGTCTGAGTAAATCCCTTGCTCTGAGGGATGTAAATTTGAGTATTAGATATTATGAACAAGGTCTACAGCAGTCATACTTTAGGGTTTCTTTGCGCTTGTATTTTCCTCAGTAATTTGCATCTGCAGTGTTTTATATAGTTTGTTTTTTATATTGTATGTTTTTTATATTCTTTGTTTTCAAATCACACCTGAAAAAAGTTGACAAGGTAAATAAACAGGCTTGGCAAAAACTTCCACATGAAAATTTTATTTTTTTTATTTTGTAATTCTAGTTAAACTACTGTGTATTATAAAACTGTTGTTTTTAACTTCAAGAGTACTGTAAAAAAATCAGACACTGGGTGTATAGAACACCTTCCTCTGCCTTTTGTGTAGACAACATTATTGTTGGACTTGCCAGCTGTGGTGTGATGAAGTGGTCTGTAAAATACACATCCAGGCGGATCAAGGCTGCTCTTCTTTCAGTACTTCCTGTAGGTTCTCCTTTTCTGCACTGCTTTCAGACAGAGCTCTTCTTGTTTGTTATCTGTTCCCCCTCACTGATTTCCACAATTTAAGGACCAGTATACTGTATAATACTGAAGTTACTTAAAGAAGTGGAGTAGATGGTGCCTACTAGAATACACTTTTAACCAGCCTGTCCTGTGGCTCTGAGACTGGGGGGAAGAAACTGTTGGGTCGCTTAATACGGTTTTCTGAGACTTCAGCTGTAAGATGATCTAAGCAATATCATGTGGTTAAAAAGTGAAAAGTGGGTAACAACTAACAGAAAATTGGATGCAATTGGTATATATAATCTATATAATATACAATATCTGTATGAAAAGATATGTCAAAATGACATTGTCCTTCAGTCTTGACGTTTTTGTTTTGTGGAGTTAGGTGATTATATGCCCAAGAGTAACTGATTTTACGTTTAGTATTATTACTAAAATATGATAGATTGTAAATGTGTACTGTCCTAGCTGCATAACAAGCTGAATTTTTTCCTAAATTCTTATTGCCTTAAAATGAATTGTCGATGACAGCATTTTTGCACTATTTATTTCTTTCTCATTTTATGTTTACAGACATGAAGTCATCTTTCCAGGATTCTACTATAGAGGTAAAGATTCCCAGAACTGGAAAATATTTGTGATTCTTTCAGAAGTTTGTACAGTATACCATAAGATTAATAATTGTTAAGCTAGAGGTGTAAAAATTAAACACTTAACTATATAAGTTTCTCTGAACTTTTTTCTTTTCTTCACCTTATCTGAATCTGTCTTATTTTGGTCTCTAGTCTGGTCTTGAGTGAAAGATATGTCTTGTGCAGATAGCCTGGAAAATGAATTTTAAAGTGTATTTCTAGGCCGTACCTATTATTGTAACACACAGAGAGCTGTCCTATGGACATTGCTCATGTTGTCATAGGTAGTTGGCTTGAATTCATAAACCTGTCACCTGCTTGGGTGGCCTGAGAAATTTAGTAATCCCTGTGCCATTTTGCACTTAACAGCAGTGAAGAAGAATGGATAAGACACAGGAAGCATGTAGGAGAGAGGGTAAATAAAAAAAGAACCTCTGTTAACAGGTCTTCTCTGATAGGATACAAAGATTAGTTCCTACCTACAGAAAGATCAGTTGCAACTGTATTTAAGAATGTGGTTAGTGAGTTAAGCCTATATATATGTCCTGGTTCTGTGTTAAAAGACTGGAATGTTATTTTCCTTCTTTTTGAGTGGAGGTGTTAGTATCACATATTCTCAACTAAGTACTTTAAAGTCTGACTTAGAAGTCAGAATATTTATGTAGAAGACAATGAGAATTTTGTGAACTAATTCACGAAGACTTCAAGATATTAAGGTGTGCTTGAAGTGTTTGTACGCAGAGTCTAACTAGACTCAATTTGCTTTCCTCAATTGTCATAGCTGGTAAAAATCACGAGGAACAGATTATTGGAAATAATTGTCAGTCTCTTTTCAGTCTCTTTTTTTTGTAGATTTAGAATGGCATTGTTTTGTGTTTTTGTTTTTTTTTTTTTTTCTTACAAAATGTATGGATTTGACTTTATTAGGAAATTGAAGTGGACACAAGTGGTGCAGTTGTCATATATGAAGACTTTACAAGAGATGCTTACGATCTTGGATATCAGACTTTTGGAGGTAAGTTGGTTTCCTTTGTCAGGTAGGGTATTGTAGGTATTGTATTTGTGTGACTGTGGGTGAATAGATTCAGTAAGCCTGTATGTATGACCTCTAATCGTTATTGAGTAGCATGACTTTTTTTAAGAGAGTTTGTAAATTTAGGACCACGGAGGACATGGTAATTTGTAACATTCATCCATCACTTGTTTTGTTCTTTACATGCTTATCGTCTCTGCCTTTCTGATCATGTTTCTATATTGTCATTGTTGACTTATTTTAATTTTGTGAAATTAATGCAAGTGGTCTTCTCTACTTACTGACATTCCTTTGCTTAAATTATGTTTATCCCATATTATATGTTGGTAAGGAGAGCTGGAAATTTGCAGCCAACTGATTAGAGTTGCAGAGGAAAACTCAATGTTTTCCTAGGCAGAACAAGGCAGGGTTTGGTTTAACTCTGAATTTCCTTACTTTTATGAGTGTAATCTAAAGTGTAATGCCTAAACTACTAAGTTTGCATTGTTGGGAGCAAGTGTTTAAATTGGTTGACTTTAGAGGAAAAACAAAGCAAAACCCTATGGCATTTTAAATCAAGCTTTTGAAACACTTTGGTATAGGGTCTTTCTCTGCGTTTTGAGGACAAATACCTTTGTTGTTGTTGTTTTGTTTTTAACATAACATTTTAAAAACCTCTACTGTATGTTAAGATGGCAAAGGAGAAGTTAAAAGTGAGGAAGAAGAGAAGCGGCGAATTGAGGCCAGAAGAGAGAAGCAAAGGCGTAGAAGGGAAAAAAACAGTGAAAAATACGGTGATGGATACAGGTTCGTGCTGTAACTTTTATCCTATGTGCAATGTTTTTCTTTCCCTTTATCCTGTTGTAAGAATGTCTTCTTTCCTGAAAAAACCCTTAGGACTAATTTTTCAATAAATAAAAAAATGAGTAAAAAGCCCACCCTTTGCCACCTGCCAAACCCCTCATCCCCAAAACAAAACCAAAAAACTAACCCAAACGATCGCCACCAAACCCCGAAACAAAACCCCTAAACCCAGCACCAAAATCCTGTGGCTTAGATGTTTCACTGGACCTCTGCATTATCAGAAAATACACAATTTCCTAACACCTTCTCCCCCACAAATGCATCAGTGCACACTTGAGAAGCAGCTTAGAATGGTACTGCTTTTGAAGTGTCTATTTCACTTAAATATATATACATGCTGACTTAATAAACTGTTAGAAATTGAATTTATTCTGGTTTTATATGTGTGGTGAGCTATTTTGTAGCAAGAATAAGTAGATAGTTCTGTAACTTAGTCTTGCCACAGTGTTGTGATTTAACCCGAGCTACCAGTGCAAGTAGGATAGCCACTCACTCACCCCCCTCCCTGGCCCCCAATGGGAGAGAATCAAAAGGGAAGAGAGAAACTTGGGTTGAGATAAACACAGTTTAATAAAATAATGAAATACTATTACACTAGTAGTAAATATATATATATATATATATGAATATAAAAAAATTAGAAAGGAGATACTCAAGGCAATTCCTCATGAACTGTGTCCACAACTGAGCAGCCAGTCCCAGCAAGCAGCACCCGGTCCCACAGCTAATCCCAGAGAGAGAAAAGAGAGGAAAAAGGCAGGAAAGCCCAGAGGCCTCTGCAGGATGGCAAAAGGCTGGGCTAAACGTCCCAAGCAAACTCCCCTGGCTCAATAGCAAGAGGAAGAGCAAACCAGAAGGTCCCACTCTTAAATCTGGAGCATGACACTAATGGGATGGAATATTCTCATTGATCAGTCTGGATGTCAATCAAGCTCTGCCCCATCCATGCCCCCCTTCCTCGATGCCTCACACCTGTAAGCAGGGTGCTCAGTGGCCTTGGCTCTCAGACCAGAGCAATAAAAACATGAGCTCTGTGCTAGGGTGCTCTTTGCTTATTCTCAAACTAAATCCAAATAATGAGCATGCTAGCTATGAAAAAGAAAGGTTTCTAACTGCATGAAGAAAATTAACCCATGTTCAGTCAAACCAGCACACACAGCCAAGCAGGCTACTGGCTGGCACTGTACAAAGCTGTTCTATGTCAGTGTGGTATATGATGACAGCATCAGAGCCTTTTCCTTGTTGTACTGAGGGAGCCATATTTCCTTATAAAAATTATATTGTTTTTATGTGGAAAATGAGCTTTAAATGAATGCCTTTGACTATTTGTAGTTTGGAAATCATGGGCTGACTTTGCTATGAAGTACTACACACAGTGACAAGAGATGGCTGTGATAGATACATTCACAGAATAACGTGGCTTTTAAATGGCTAGCTTCTGATTTCAGCAGTTTTCATCTTCTGCATTGATAATTCATTACTTTGAGACTGGCCTGGTTTATATTTGGTCCTTGTGGCAGTTACCCTTCATAATGGTAAAATACTGGATTTTTTTTATTTTTCTTTCCTTTTCACTTAGGCTTTTTTCAAAAGCACTTTTGCCATTCCTTTGTTTATTAAGCTTGCATGTCCTCATAGTTTTGAGGAGAGAGGGAAGAATGTTTCTTTAATAGTAATATTATTAAATGTATTTCTCTTAACAGAATGGCCTTTACTTGCTCATTTTGCAAATTTCGAACATTTGAAGAAAAAGAAATTGAGGCACATCTGGAGAGTGCAGCTCACCAGGAAACGTTGGATCATATCCAGAAACAAACCAAATTTGACAAAGTAGTGATGGAATTTCTTCATGTGAGACAATTTTTTTGACTTATATAATACTTCTACGTAAGAATGTAGTTGCAATTTACCATTTATCTTCAAAATATGCTTAATTTATCATTATTCCTTTTGCAGATGATGTTTGGCACAGTACGTTAGTAAAAATTGAAGCAAAGACAGTCTGTAAAATAGTGTTACTTTTACAATTAAAAGTAGTATCTTAAGAAGGAACAGCAGTTAATTGCTATTTATTACAAGAGCTAGTCTGAGTAATATTTTAAGTATAGATTGCTATTGGATTATAAACAATTGTATATCAAGTGTGTTCATTTTTTTTCTTTCTGATTCTCTGTAGGAGTGTATGGTGAATAAATTCAAGAAGACAGCTATGCGTAAGCAACAGACAAATAACCAAACGGAAAATGCTCAAGCTGCTGAAAAAGATATAATGGAAGGTGAGCAATGCTTTTTGTGTGAAAGTGCATACTGTGGAGCTCCGCTTGTCCTGTTCTCCTTTCATTCTTCTTCGAAATCGATAAAATGTTTGGATTCAAATGATTAGTTTTCACACTTTTTCTATACCTGGTTGGGATCCCTTGCTTTATTTCTGGTATAATGTGGAATATAGGCACAGTGGGAGATAGCAAAACTTATATTTGCTATCCAGGTAGCCTTGTCAGAAAGTAAGGTGACATTGTGCTGGGTGCTTGTCAAACGGAATTATGTGGGTTTTGTCACGGTCTTATTCAGTATAATGCACGAATAGTGGCCACAGGTGGATGCAGATAGATGGGAAGAGAGCACGTAATAAGGGGGCGAGGTGATAATGGTCAAATGTGATGGCAAGGAGCTGAATAATATAAGTGGGATAGTTGCTGTGGTGTTGAGGGACACTGATAAAAGGAGGAGGTGGAGTGCTTCCTTGGCTACACAAGTTACTTCTTGACCTGATTATTTGGGGGTTTTTTGACTGTTCTACAGGCAGTTTTCTACAGCAGTTTGTGTGTCCCTGCCTTGTTGTGCCATATCGTTCTCCTTTATCCTTTGCTTGGGGGCTTTGAAAAGATGCGCTAGAGCCAGAGGGGACATCTTTTGAATACCTTTATTTTGGGCAATAACTGTATCTGAATATGGCCTTAATTCAAATTTAAATATTAAAAGGTACTTAAAGACCGATATAGCCAACATCTTAACAATCTTGCAAATTCTTTTTGTGTATTATACTTTCCCTAAGTACTAGAGGGCATGTTTGCCTTTATAATCAGAGTGTTCTGTTGGCAAACTAATAGTTAAAATTGCAAGAGGAATTGGAACCTGCGCTGCTTCCTGGTAGTGAGGGCAGGCAAGGAAATAAATAGTTGCTCTTATGAGGGGTAAAGTAAAGCCAACTGCTTTGGTGAAGCTTTGTTTGCTTGTTGTATCAAAATGTATTTTAAGGATATTAGTTACTGTTTACTTTAAATAGGTGGCATTTTTGTATGTTAAATAGTTAAATTTGATTTTTTTTTAATAATTTCATTTCCCTTTATTTGGGCAGGAAGGCGTTTATATATTATGACCTCAGACAGTAAAACATAATTACCTGTTTCTGATAGTCTGTGTAGAGGAATATCCAAGTGAAAAGCTTCCTCCAACATTGCCTTCAGCCTAGTTTTGATGTCTGAATTTCAGTGAATATGCCCCTCTGGTTCAGTTTGACGTGTTTAACAACTGAGAGTTCTAATTTTCTGTTACAAAACAACCAATCCCCTCTTTTTCTTCCCTAGAGTAACACATTTTGTGTTAATGAGTTGTTGCATCTTCTTTGACAGGGGTTACTGCTGATGACCATATGATGAAAGTTGAGACTGTTCACTGCAGTGCTTGCAGTGTGTATGTTCCAGCCTTACACAGTTCCGTTCAGCAGCACTTAAAGTCTCCTGATCACGCAAAAGGAAAACAAGTAAGATATTACATGTTAATTTAAAAATTAAAAATGGCAAGCGTAGTCAATAGTAGGTGACAAGTGTTGCAGCACATGATGCAAGTAATTTGTATTGCTGCCATTAAGTGGTGAAAAGATTTTGTTGTTCAGATTGCAAAATGTAGTACATATGTTACCAGCATGTTTTTGCTTGGCTGTCATCTTTTTAATTTGATGAAAAGTGAGAGCAGTTTAGACTCAGCAGTAGTATGGTATTGGTCCCTGTTACAATTTATAATGATACGTTTTAAGGTTGGTAGAAAAATTGAAAGAGTAGCGTGAGTGGAAAAAAAAATCACAGTTGCCACAAGTAAGCAAGATTGCCAAAGTAATGTTTTGTTTAGGTATATAGCTTCTGTGGTTATGTAATATCATAGAATGGTTTGGGCTGGAAGGGACCTTTAAAGGTCGTCTAGTCCAACCCCTCTGCCATGAGCAGGGACATCTTCAACAATATTTTAGGCTGGGATGGAAAAGCATGCATGCTATCTCTTGATGAGAACAAGTAGCTGTGGTTGTAGACAGGCGTGTAGTTGTAGTTCATTATATAAGCAAGATGTGAATATACCTTTTCATCAAACTAAAGCAACAAACTCACAAACACTCCCAGACTTAATTGAGCTTATTATGTGGTTTGGATTTAAATGCCAAGAACGAGCATTTCATGCTGCAGTACGTTCGTTATTTTCTTTACAGAAGCTGATGATGAATTCAAATTTGTGTGACAGTTGTAATAGGTATATGATAATTATTCAATGTGAAATTTGTTTCCTAGGCCTACAGAGAACAAATAAAAAGGGAGAGTGTTCTTACTGCCACCAGTATCTTGAATAATCCTATAGTCAAGGCACGGTATGAGCTGTATGTGAAGGTAAGATGCAGATAGAAAAAAAAAGTAATCTCTAATGCTTGGTATGTCACTGCTTCCTCCATGCTCATGGAGTTAAACCTCAGTGCTTTGGTATCTGTTTCTGCCTTCTGGGTGGCTCATGGATTGAAAATACTTTTAATGTATTTTGTGAGTCTCAGATCATCGTCTCAGAAGACTTCGACTGCAGAAAAGATTGCCACCTTCAGATTTACCAGCTTTTGGTTTATCATTTTATATTGAGTCAATTTTTAATTAGATGCTCTTATTTAAAAAAATCCAGCTTTAGGAAAGCATCAGTGGTGTCTTTATTTATAATACTAACTGCAGAGCACAAAACACTTAAAAAAAGAATATCTTTACATTAAGAAGCAAAGGCTCCAGCGTGTGTCTTGGTACTAAAGTACAATGCACACACTACTTCGCTACTTTATTCCATAGAATTTCTAGTATTCATGGCAACATACAAAAAATGAAAGCTTACAACAGTTTTTGTCATGAGAATTTAAAAGTTATGGCAGCCTGTGTTGCAAATATGTGGCCTGAGAAATGTATGTGAATTCACTTTAGCAAAATGTGTGTTTTTTTTTTTTCTTTTGGGCCGGTGAGGTGGCTTTTTTGGTAGTACCATTGTTAGCTCTTTCTGGTAGTTGCTTTTAATGGGTTTATAATATTGCCTATGCCCAAACAATATACTTTTTCAGACAAAGCAAGATTGTGTTGCAGAAATATGACAATGTGTGCGCCCATGCAGAAATTGTGATTTTAAAATGTCAGTTAGTCATGTCCTGCAAAATTATGCATGGTTGGGTGTGTGACTCAGATTCAGACAACTGTTCTGTAGATGTTAAGAAAAGGTACCAGAGCCTGGAGTATCTGTGTGTATTTCCAGCCGTCTCCTCTGGCGTTCCTTATGTCCGGGTGTGCGTTGTCCCATACAGCCACCTAGTGGGGGACTGGTAAAAGGAGGAATGGAAATGTGCCATTCATCAGCTGCAAAACTGAGAAGGATAGAATTTGCAAGATTGTCTTCAGAAGCAGATCACTGATGTTTTCAGACTGCCTAGCACTGGTATTTCCTGAGGTGGATTGAACTTAATGCACTTTCAGCAGCACCTGCTCAGTGAGATATGTCTAGCTTCTGGTTGTGCAGATCCCTCTCGTCCTTATCCAGATGTATAACCAACTGCAGACTGAAGGAGTCCAGGTTTTTCACACTGCATATGATGAATCAGAGCTTGTGATGCATGCATTTGGTGCTTGCGGTCTTCCAGGAGATAAGGCAATCCTTGTTCCAAGCAAAAGTAGCTTGCTTGGAGATGCGGGGCATGCTGGCTTGGGGAAACACCCCTGCACACCCCACAATCACAAAACCCCGAACAAACCAACAAAAACCCCAAACCCAACACTGTTTTGGAAATTGTTGTCTATCCTGCATATGTGGTATGGAAGAATGAAATTTGGAGCAGGGAAAACGTGTGGGACTGTTATGTAGATCTGTATGAAGTCGCAAAGGCAGGTCATCAACATCATAGATGCCTTTGACAAAAGGAGAACAAAATTGCACGTTGGCAACTCCTATTGGTTTTTTTTTTTTAATGCATCTCTATTGATACAGTTTGATGTGAGCAAAAAAGATTTTATATATATATATATATATATTTCTTTTCTATTACACTACTGGATTTCTCTGTGCATATTGGGAAGTTTGTTCTTTTAATGTGTGGTCTAGAAGAGGTGCATATCCCAAATAAAGTTGAATTAGGGAAGTTCTTTTTCTGTTGAGGCCAGTACTTTTCTCGTAATCTCTTGTTTGATATCTTCATCATAGACATTTTAATCAAAGAACCTTGAAAGCATTGTTTCTTACCTTGGCCATTCTTCTAAAGACACCTCTGTTTCCCCAGTGTTGGTCTTGTGTAGTAGGACCCTTTTATGTTTCCAATGTGCTCTTCATATGATTTTTTTATAGTTCTTCCTTTCTGCTTATTCTCCTATGTCCACATTGTAAAGAGGGAACAAGGGGAGAAATCCACCACAACCCACCTGCTGGCCACTCTGAAATAATAATCTTGGAAGTTTTGTGAACCTGTAGCAAGTTCCTTTGTAATAAGGAGGAAAAAAAGACCATCTTGTTTCTCAGACAAAAAGTCGATTACTTGATGAAGTCATGACTATCTCTAATTTTGGACCACTTAGGACTTCCTAAATAGAATGATGTCTGTGATTAAAAGCTGCTTGGATATTGCATATATTGGATATATAGAGATTGACATTTTCTGTCACTGTGTCCCAGGACTGCTTGATCATGTGTATTAGTGAAGGCATTCTAAAGTTTACCAGTTAGGTAGAGAGACTTTGGCATCTTTTGGGTCAGGTTTGTGCAACCTGTTATAAATAGACAGAGTGGTTTCTGGGGACACTTGAATCCCGAAGCTTGGCTTGTAAATACCAATTCACAGTCTTAAACTTTCTCTGCAGTTTAAATATTCTAGAGACAAGGAACCCAAAGAATGCATCTCTTGGGAATAAACTACTTATCTGCTTGTGTTTTTATGCTCTGAAGTCATCATAAAGTCTTTCTGCAACAGTTCAGTGGTGTGCCTATGTTCGTGTTTTCTGTTTTTTTTTTTTTTGTTTTGTTTTTAAAGCCATCTGGGAACATGGGACCAGTGTGGCTGTCAAAATCAACTAGCATCAAAATTGGCTCTGCATGCTGTGCTGGATGCCTCTGATGCTACAACACTGGGAAAGAGTGCAGTCGTTAGGATCTTCCCCTTGAGGGCAGTAACTTTTTCCTTAGTTTCAGAACTTGAAAAGTGCATTTTATTCTGAAAAAACAGTTGGGGGAAGCAACTTATTTTTCTTATTGTATAGAGATCTGTTCAGCCAGAAGCAGTGTGCTGAATCCAGTTCTCCTAGGCTGGCCAAGAACGACGTGCTGTCTCCACTGGAATTAAGTGTAACAATTTTCTGTAGCTTGTCCTGAAGTGTCAGGGACGATCAGGAGTTGCCTACAGGAGGGTGAAAGTAGTTCTTGTAGACAGACATTCTTTAGTGACAATTCATCATTACACGTAGCCTAGACAAAAGGAAAGATTAAAATCCTTCCATGTATCAGACACATAAAAAGGGTTTCTGATATCCTTGTGAATCATTTACAGAGAAAGGCCACCTTTTGTTTTCTTTTGCGGGGAAACAATGCTCTCTATTAGGCCATACGAAATTCTTAGTATACCTGTCTTCCCTCTGTAATGTCTACTGATGAGCATGTATTTGAAGTGAACCAGGTGGAGTATTAACTTGGTAATTAACTTATTTCTGTCTGTCTTTGGAAATCCTTGTTTCTGTACCCAAATGTGATTGAAAGTATTTGGCTGAACCAATTAAAATTACACTAGAAGCTTTGCAGTCAGGAGGTCTTTCACACTTCTGTCCAAAAAGAGGGGTAGAATTTTGTGGAAGTTGTACTAATCGTTGTTGGGTTAAGGTTTGGAAGCTCAGTCTTTTTATTTCACTATGCTTTCCATTGATTTTGTAATTGAATCGGTTTGGGCACTTGCTTTTCTGTATGCTTTTTTCATGAGACAGTTTACTGAGATAGTAAATATCTTGGTATTTCAATGCTGGACACTTACCTGTTCAGTGAAATACTCCCTGGTGTTCTGTAGCCCTGTGGTACTTAACAGTAATAGTGGATCCTCTAAAAGTGGTGTGAGTTTTAACTGAGATGGGAGTTTTCTTGTTTTCATAGGGCTTGGATAAGTTAGATACCAGCTTTCTATGTACCTGACCCTTACGTATGAGAATCTACTTCTAAAACAGACAAACTTAATATCTTAAAGAAGTTTAAATACTACTTTATTAAAGGAGTTTATATATGGCAGCACTGTCTTTGAGTTGATTGGGCTCAACACAGGTGAGGCGGTAAGCGCTGTAGGCTGGCCATTGTAAAGTTTGTGCATAAGATTATCCTGGGACTTGGAATAACATGGTCTCACAGAACTCTACTTTCTTTGGGTTACTCTTTAAATCTGAATTTATGATTTTTCTTGATTCCAGTATATCAAGGAAACAAAATTTTTGATAAGTGGCATTTGCTAAACGTTCTTAGAGCTTTCTATTTTTTAGAGTGATTTGTGGGCCACTGGAAGACCCTACCAGAAAAATGTAACTGAAGTAAAAATATTTAAGCAAAAAAAGATAAGGGGCCTAGTACTCAGTTTTTCTTTTGGATCATCTTTTAAATAATATTCTTGAAATTCCAATCCTGGTGTAGTTAGTGATTGGTGTCATATGTTCAGGCTAGTTCCGTCAGATGTGTGAATGTGAAAGGAGCTTTAGCAAAAAAACTCGTAATACTTCATGTAGTTATTCTTGATTGCTTATTGATTGTTCATAGTTCTTAAATAGCTGAAACAAGTGAAAGCTGAGGTATGTCTTGTACTGAGTTATTGTATGGAACAGAGAAAATGTGAAACTAGAATGCCAGCGTATTTAAAATACTGTCAAGAAATCTACTTAATCTTTCTGGATCAGCAAAGGAATTAATTTCAAGCTAGTCAATGTAATGAATTCTAGATTTCTTTTTCATTTACTGAAGAGTTTACATTTTGGATAGAATTTTTCAGAATAAATAAAGACTGCAAATAAGGAAAAGCAGAATGAAACTGTTCAGATTTGGTTTTAGTTGGGAAGAAAGAAGCAGCAGCTGTCTTTTTAAATAAAAACATGTTGAAGCTTAAACATGTAATTTAATCTACTGAATGTTGAACTGAAATTTGGGTGTAGCGTACTTCGGCTTTTTTCTCAGTGACTTTTCTCCTTTCATTAAATGAAACAGTTTATTGGGATTGCAGTTTCCAGGGTGCATAAAATAAAACCAAGGTGTAGCTGATTTTAAATCTGCTTTGATTTTCTTGAAGAAAAATAGAAGGGCAACAAACCCAAACTATTAAAAAGCTGTATAAAATACCATAGCATTTTTTAGTGGCTGCCATTTTCATTCACTGAAATGAGGAGTATTGTTTTATTTTATATTTGAAATAAATATAAAAATGTTTGCTTTCCATCTTCTGCTTCAGGGTGAAAATCCTTTTGAAATTAATGATCAGGCTCAGGAGCAGCAGACAGAAGAAGAGGACAAAGCTGATGAGCCAGTTGAGGGTGAGGAGGAAGAGGAAGAGGAAGAAGCAGAAGAAGCAGCAGCAGCAGAAGCAGCGGAAGAAGCGGAAGAAGCAGAAGAAGCAGAAGAAGTGGAAGAAGCGGAAGAAACTGAAGAACAAACTGACTTCACTTTAGACCACACTGAAGATAACTAAGTGCAAGAAAATGAAAATATGTGGGGGGGCAAAACAGCTTTTTATTTCTGCTCTAAAGTGGCCAAGACTTCTTAATAGTCTGAAATGAAGTTGTTGAAGATTCCCCACCATATGCATGCATTCCATTCCGTGGAGACCTTGTTTATATAATTCCTCCGTGTTTCTGATTTTGTTTAAAATGAAATTAAGACTATTTTAGTTGAGCTTTTTATAGCAAAGTGACTGTTAAAGCTGATTAAAACATTGTGTTGTATATTTTTTTAAGCATCCTATTTTTTTGGTGTGTGTATTGAAAGTTGGATATAGTAATTTTTGGTCTGATCAGTTGAAAAGAGGTGGGACTGTGGGGTAAATATATTAAATGCTGTATGGCATAAGCTTATATTTACCTCTTAGTACAGAATGAATTTCAAAAATTGTGCTGTTGAGTGTGGCTGTTTTGGGGACTGCATTGCACTCTGTATAATAGAGTATGTGTTGTTATATGCCTTGTAGCTTTTTGTGATAAGATGTACCAGTTTGTAGCAATAAAACACTTAAGAAATGTTACTGTTTAAAGCGTTAAGTATTTCAAGTATTTTCCCATGCTGACTTCTGAATTGGTTTCAGATAAAATCTTGATTGATATTATGTGTGAAATTATTTAAAACTTGTGGTTGCATCATAGTGACCCATTTGTTCTATTCAGACCCTACCTACTGGGACAGGTGAGCACTTCAGCCCTCGTAGTATGTCCAGGGGAAGCATGTTCTCACTGTATTTATATGCTGTGCACTGTTGTCTATCTTAAATTATATATAAGTGCACTTTTTCCTTCCACATTTCCTTCTAATCTAGCTTTTGGATAATGAGAACTGGAATTGTAATGCCCAATTTAACTGTTTCTAAAGACAGCTAAGTATTTTGCATTATTTTAACCTAAATTGGGTAACTTAACAGAAGTGACTGTATGATCTCTTGTGGTTGTTGTGGGGAATTTTTTTCAAAATCTCATCATAGATGAAATTTATGCACCTTTCTGTTGGAGAACCTTTCTGTTACTTTGTAGCCATGGCTGTATACAGGTGGTATAAGCAAAGAGTGAACAGAGGTTAGATAGAATTAAAATACTTTTAACCTCAAATGCGAACCAATTTACTTTTTCAGTGATCTGTTGTAGAATTAGGAGAGCATGCAAGTATTATGGGGGAATACTCGATTTAGATACTAGGCCACCAGAAAGTCTAGTCGCAGTCAACTCCAAAGAATGCTGTGTATTGTAGTAATTTAGCTGTTGCCTTTTAGAGTAAAATACAACGTTATGAGGAAAGAGAGAGGAAATGGAGTTTGGTGTCTTGACCTCTTGTTTTCTATGCGGCTTATATTTTTCTGTGGAAAAAAAAATCAACCTGATGTAGACTTGATTGTTGTTGTTGCAGCTGTAAAAGACTTAGCTTGGAACTACAAGTTAGCACGGGTTGGTTGAAAGATGTCTTAAGCCTGCAGCTGGTTCAACAGCATATCTTTTGGATCTGTAAGCTTAAAATAACAGAGTACTCCCTAGATCTCTAAACACTCATTGTCCTGTTTTCCATTTTAGGGCTGGGATTAAGATTCATATTTGCATTACTTTTAAGGTGTAATCTCCCCTTCTGTCTTACAAGCTCGTCACTCAACTATTTATGTGTTCTATTTGTAGATCTCTTGCCCTGCAAGAGGAAGATGCTGATCTCTTCCCAGCAAGTTAACAGGAACTGTATCAGTGTTCTAGAAACTGGCGAGAGCTTTAGCATGAGAACTTGTTTGCAGTAAAGAGAACTGAGATGCTACCCAAATTTCTGCAGTGAGTTTATTGTTTATGGTTCCTTTACTAGTTGGAAAGAATTAAGTTGCTTCTAATCAACTAAGATAAGCCCTTCTACCTAAGATCTCAGTACTTATTTTCTATTGCTGTGGTCATTTTATCCACTGACCTCAGGATCTTTGAACTCTAAGCATTCTTGACTTCACTGTTAATCTAAAATACATCACTGACTTCTGTATACTGGTGGTACTCACCTGTGAAGTGTGTGAAGTGTTACCTTAGATGACAGATGAGGGAGGGCTAGGGGGGGACAATTTGTGATTATAATGGACAAAAATATGCTTTTCTGTAGGCTTAAGAAGAGCTTTTAATGGAGTCTCTTGGTCCTTTTTGTAGCTAATGTTCCATCAAACTAATTTAATTTCCTAAATGATTAACCAAGTGTGGAAATAATTTCAGAGGGAGCGATGGCTGCCTGTTCCAGATGATACGGATTCCTGGTAAGCTGAGGCCCCCACCAGTTGTTCCAAGCTGAGTGGAGATTGCATTTGTTTGTTTCAGAATCTCAGAAATAAAGTGCACAATTCTAGGCAATTCAGGACGAAGGTGCCTGCTGGAATATACAGGTATATTTATTTACACATCTCTGCTAAGAGACCTTTCCAGTTCCCTTTGCATTCACCAAAGGCCAGTCTCTCCTAGATGCTTCCTCCCCACTTAAAGCAAGGAAAGGTTTGGTAAGTCCCACATTCTCTTGGGTCTAAAAGTTGCAATGAAGTCCCTCAAATCATGTGAGTGGAGTGAAATTTTACATCAGGTTTGTTAGCAATGAAGGTTTGTTCAGAGTTAAGTATAAAAATGCATAACATACCATCTGTTTAATTAGTTTCGAAGTTAATTTCTAAAATTGTCCAAAGTTTCTAGGCTTATAGTATTGTACTTGCTTTTAAAAGTAATTATAACTGTATTAAGTCCTGCAGCTCAATTGAGATGTATTTAAACAGATTTGACTGATTTTTAAATACAGCTAGCCAATGAATAAGCCTGTCTGTATAAATAAAAATATGTATGAACTGAAGTCCAACATCTAAAACAAAAGAGCTTCTGATCTTATTCTACAAATCTAAGCTTTCCTTATCCCCCTCCTTTGGTACTTCAAAGCTGATGCCCACAGGAAAAAGAATAAATACCTAGAGTGTGAACTGGAGCATCACAATCAGCTGAGGCAAAAACATAAAAGAGAAAGCTGCTTAACAAGACCTCAAGACCCCCTACTATCCTGTGATTCCTTCTGATTTAAAACAAAGTTCTGCCTGTATGCAGAAGTGTGGTTGTTTTTTTTCAGGATTGAAGAGTATCAAGTGTTATGGGAGAACAAGGAATAAGTAACCTGCCTGCCTTTGTGCTCCCCTGCAGGTCAAACATTTGAGTCTTCAAACCAGATGTGCCTGTTCTTTTATGGAGAATTGCCATCTTCACTCCTCTTTACCCCATGCATCTTCCTAGTGGACTCTAGAACATGTGTATTCCGAACTGTTTATGTGCTTGTAGGGTTCTCTATATACCCAAAGTTCTGAAGGTAAGTCAAGAATGTTGGGAGCTTTTGTGGGGTACCAAAAAAGCTAAGAATGAATAATATGGTGGGAGGAGAAATTCATATATTGTCAATAAGCACAACCTACTGCATATTTAAGTGACTGAAAGATTATTGAGAGCAGAACAGCTGTATGGACTTAGGAAAAGTGTTGCAAGTGTCTATGTGCTCTATTTAAAACAGAGCATCTTGGTCAATGTACTATTGTATTTAATCTTCTCACTTAAGCAAGGTCATAAGGTAGATGTTGTTCATCACCAGCTAGTAACATTGTGGTCCGCATACTTTTGTTACGAGTCTGTAAGGTTGCTGTACCATTAAACCATCAATTGGTAATGTTCCTTCAAGAGTTCCTGTAAATCAGTCTTCCTCTTTTCACATCGAGATGGCTGAAACATGTTGGAGCTTGTTTGAATTTCCCAGGACATAGCTAAAATAAGCATGCAGCTACTACACATGTGGTAGTTCACCATTGCATTAAGAACCGAATGTGCTTTATATTGTTTGAATATTTTACTCTGTGTTGCAGGCATCCGTCTGGAAGCTAATCAGTCGGAGGGGAGTGTGATGGCAGATGTTTAGCATGCACTCACTGTTTACCTGGAGTACAGTGGTGTACTCCGTTAAGGCCATAGATTTATAAGGCTGGAGAGGATGACTTTTGTGTAGTTGTGCTAGCTGATGTCAACTTTGTTTTGCTTGATGATCAAACACCTTTTCATTGGGCTAAAATATGTATTCTAGAAAGCTAACTTATTTTAACTGTTATTATTCAGACAAGGGTGAATTGTATGCAGTCTCTAGCTTTTTTTTTTTTTTTTTCCAAAGCCTAAAACTGTTATCATTGGTATAGTGTGGGGCTCCATAGGATATTGCCCTGTTTTTCAACCTTTGTGTGTATTGCTGTAAACTTTTGTTTCTGTTACTGATAAGTAACACACTTGTTAAATGCCATCGTAAACTTTAAAAAGAGGAGGAGGTGGAAGGAACAATCCAATTTACTACTAAGCAATCTGTGATGCTACACAGGCATCTCCTTCCTCAAAAGACTGGTGACACTGTAAACAGTGACGAGAGCTGAGTTCTCTGCCAGACTCAGCCATGTGTCTCTCATATGTTTTCCTTTGGAAGAAGTGAACAGTCAGTTCAGGTGTTGTGAGGCCAAGTCAGTGTTCAAGCAGTGCAGCTGACTCTGCGGAGGGGAAGAGCTTTCCAATGTAAGTATTGGTAGTATTGATTACAGTAGTGTACAGCACTGGACAGACGTAGTTGGCTTCCTGAACTGTGAAGGTTTGTCTGGTAACAAATACGGTGCCTTTCCCAGAAAGACGCGTACTTCATATTGTGTTGTGCCAGTTCTCTATGTGGAACTGTGCAGAATCTAGCAGGGCTGAAGATCTTGCTGTATTACTCCTTAGAGCCTCTTGTCCAGTCTTTTGCTCCCCATAGGTGTCATAGACTCACTAGGATGGAGTGACTGGCCTTAGCCCTCTTCTCACCCTGCAGGCTTCTGCTGAGTGTCTAGAATATACGGGCGGATTTTGCATTTCTCTGTGGGTTTCCTTAGGACTGTGTGTAGGAGTTAGGGTCATGTCAGGTTGCAGGCCAACATTGTAGCAGTTCCTACTGAAAAGACTGTGCAGGATCTCTGGAGTGTCTCAGTTCTGAATCTGGCTGAACACCCTCCTGGTAAAACATGATTATCATGTTAAATGGGTGTATATATAAAAGGTGTTGGCCTTCCTAATTGTGTGTCTGGTCCTTAAATGCTATGTTATAAATGTTTTTGAGTGAAGGGTTTATTTCTGTCACTGAAATTCCTTTACACGTTTTGAATACAGTCAGTAGAATGATGTTACATAATGTCATAATTGGTTTTTATGTACAGCAATTATAATTTTAAAAATACATTTCATTCTGCCTGCTGCTTGTCTGAAGCTAAAACCTTCTGTAGGCTGTACTGTTACAGTGTGCAGCAGTTCTGGTGCTGGAGTTCTCAACCCACTGTGTACCAAGGAGTTAATTTGTTTCCATCACTGGGGATTTGAATTGCTCGTCAGTGCTGAGGTCACTGTCACTGTTAAATGACAGATGTCTTTCTGAAAATCCCTTGCATCTTTCCTTGTGATGTAAAGTTCAGTGACTGCAATAACAGGGTGTTGTTCTTTAATAACTGTTAAATTTATTCTTTAGAGAATTTACAAAGATGCCCTATTGCTCTGGGAGAGCTCCCTTGTTGCCAAACTCTGCATTTTCTTTTTGCATAATGCCTACAGATTTAGAGCCACTGTACTCCCAGTTGTATAGCTTCTGTATCCCTGGTTCAGTGCTGCTGAAATACTCGTAAATCTCCTTTCTTCTAGTGGCTTTGTGCAGCAGCTGGGGTATGACAATAAGGTCCCTGATCTATAATTCCAGACAGCCCCTGAGGGTGAACGGATCGACCAATCCTCAGCCACAACGTAAGCCCGGGGAACTCGCTGTCCCTGGGAGGTAGTCGTCTAATGCTTTCTATTTGTATTCTGCATGAAACTCCTCTTGATACTGGACTGTTGTTCACTTAGAGAATTATCCAGTGCACAGTATATAAACTCCCACTAGAGATTGAATGCATGTAAATAAAGCATGCCTTAAGTCTAGCATAATGTAACTTTAAGTGAGAAGAAATAGACTCAATCTACCACCTTGTAAGGCTGCATTCTCTGCTCAGATCTGCACAATGCAGTTACAATCTGCATTTCTATGTCACATGGATAAGAGATAAGGAGGACAGCTGTATAGGTTTTCTAATTCCAGGGATTTTTTGATGAGAATACAACACTGACTTTTAAAAATAACAGCTGTTTTTGAAATACTCTAGTGAAATAGTAACATTCATGTTGTAACAGAAAGAGACATATTTTGAAAAATGTGATTGATTGCTTGACCTTTATGCTACACATGCCTGATGAAAATGTTACTTTATACTTGGTGTTTTCACACCACCAAAAGCCTGGCAGGCATTTCAGAGAACAGACAGAAGATGATCCCTGCCCTACAGACTTTGCAATCTCCTTGTAATCTCCAGCTATATTCACTTGTGCTGTGTTATTTTTGCAATTTTCATGTCTATAGAGCAGCATTGACATGTATTTTAACTATAAATTATTTAGAAAGGATCTGCTTGAAAGCTAGTACTCATTTTCTCATAAACCTCCATCATCTGTTTTAAACCTTGAGATTAATGAAGTGTAAAGGGCTATTTTTGAATGCAAGTTGTTACACATATGCTATCAGCCTTTGATTATGCTGGGCTTATCCAAGCAGTTTTAATGCTGACACAATTGTCACACTGATTTTATTTCCTGCAGCAGCTTTAAAGGAGATTAAACTGCTTCAGTTTAGTGATTTGCTATTTGCCAGAAAAATATATCCAGTCTATAGAAAACAACAGTTGATGATAGAAGTTTACTTTGATAGAAGTAGCATGCTCTGTGCAGAGTCTCCAGCACATCAAGGCCAGTGGCAAAGCTTGCAGTGACAGTAACGCAGCCCAGGCAGCACCCAGCCCGCTTCGGTAAGACCGAGTGCTGAGTACTTCATCCACACCACTCTTACAAAACTGATAGTTGTTCTGATATTATAGAAATATGATTCCAGTTTCCTCTGTGAAAGCTAATCCATAAAGAAAAGATGGAACTTTTATGGAACAAAACTGCTTTACTTTAAATCTGTAATTTCACATTAGTTTCTTGTGCATATTTTTAAGAGCTGATAGTCTTCTGTCCAGCTCCTCTAGAAAGGTAGCGGGACTCTGCTCTGTCAGAAGAAACAGGAGTAGCTTACTTACGGAGTACAAACCAATGGAAATTAGAAGTCACATTTGACTTGTATTTCAGTCTCCTTTGTAAGGTTGTCCACACTCATCATCTTTATCCTGTCCTTCCTCAGGTGGGGATTCAGGAAGACAGCGAGAAAATCCTGCTTAAACCTTACATGTGTGTGTCATTAGAGACTTTTTAAAAAAATATTTTAAACAAGGATTCAGTTACCCAAATTTAATATGGAAGCATATAAATTCATCCCTAATAAACATGTACTGAAAGAATTAAAGATTATTAAACTGTAGTAAGCTGTTTGAATTAAGGTGGATTTTGTTATCAGATGATCTAAATAAGGGATATTACAAGCTCTCTAAGTAAATATATTCTTCAGCACCTCAAAGTTTTCTAAAACTTTTTTCTAGTATTTTTAATGCAGAAACTATTATTTAAATCCAGATGCAGTTATAGAGCTGAATGCTTAAGTCCAGACAGATCTAACTTCAATGTACCTTTCGTGTTACAGAAACTAAAGTGCCTGAAATTTTAAGTGACTAAGACACTCGCTATAAAACAAGAATGCAAGGTTGCTTGAGCACTTTAGTTGTATTTCAGACCTCTACTCCCTGTAAGAGATTTTTTAATTGTTTCGCTCCTTGGACCCATATTTTCTTTCCTAATTGAGCTTGGCCATATTTGTTTTTTCCAAGATTATTGTGGAGATCTTCCTAACTTAAAAATAGTTGTAAGGGGCTTTGTGGTTTTTTTTCCCCTGAATTTAAGTAAATGTCCATCTTTTGTAAAGTTCTTTTGGACTTTATTGGCAGTCTGTCATAAAACTAACCTGATTAACCTCTTTTAACATTACAATTAAAAGTATACATATGCAGAATGTTTCTAAGATGTTTCTCTAGTGATATTCCCTAATGATATTATATTTCTATTTTTAGTTTTGTTGAACTTGGCATGGTGGAGTACAGTTGTTGTTTTACTACGATGAAATCCTTAACTGTGCTCGTAAAATTTGTTTAATCTGTTTCCATTCCTCTGAGTGAGTCAGAAAACATCGTAAGCCCTTCTCAGGAGAACAGACTGCAGATTGCTCCAATTCTACCAGTGAAGATAAAATACTTCCTTAAAATCATAGGGGTTAGGGTTCTTTACATCACCCTCCCAGTGTGGAGAGCTTCTATGGGTTGGGAAATGATTGTTTCAAAGAGTTTTTGTTGTGGTGCTTCTGGTTTCGTAGTTGTTTGAATGCTATTTAAGAGCATGGGTAGTAAACAAAAAAGGAAAAAGAAAAAAACCCCACCACAACAACAAAACAAATAAAAAACCACAAAAAAACCCAAACCAAAACAAAAAAACATCAGCAACAAAAACCCCATGCACATACACACACATACAAAAAACACAAAACCAAAGCCAACAAAAACAAAAAAACCCTAAACCGAAACCCGAAAGACCACCTTGAATGTGTGGCAGTGTGAGAGGGTTCTCTACTTGTATTTAGCTCTTCTTAATACTTCCGATGTCTTGCAGAAGTTAATTTAGTAATGGTTAAACTTATCATTTGGATAAGGGAATTGTGAAAGTTCATAAAGCAGCTGCAAGTATTTTAAGATTCCATGAGAGAAAGCATACCACAGAATCATATTTTGTCACTACTATGACTTAACTACCACAGGACTTGTGTTTAAATAAAATGTCTGCTTCTTACCTTTGTATTTGTGTTACTTTGCTGAAGATGCTGTTCTTTAACTCCTTTTCTGTGAGTGAAAGAGCTGCTCATTCAGTGTTTCAGTCCTTGCGTTTTCAATGTGGCTTTCCATGGTTTCCATTCTAAAATTGTTATTTTGTGGCATGTGAAACACATCTGGTTTTCAGTCCTCTTGAAAGCCTTGGTTGGTCGATTTTGTGTTTGTATGTTGTTTTTTTTTGTTTTGTGTTTGGTTCCCCCCTGCCCCGAGAGGTTCACAAAAAAGGTGGGGGTTTTTTGTTCTTTAAAAAAAGCTCAAGATTAAAAACAAACTAAAAAACAAAGTCAGAATTGCTGAATCTGTCTGGCTCTCTGTCTTAAGGCTTTATAATGGAGCCCACTGGTGTAGCTTCTGTGCAGCAGTGTGGTTAATAAAATGAGATCCCAAGTGAACTTGTTGGAGGCTTTTTATCCTGTGTGGTGGCGCAGATCCGTGTGTAATCCTGCGATGATCAGTGGTGTTTGGCTTTGCCAGGGAGCAGGCCCAGCGCGGGACTGAGGCGCGGCCTCCTCGCTCCCTCCCGCTCTCACATCCTGTCAGCCGTCCAGAGCAGGAGCTCTCTCTCTTCCCTCCAAGCTTCCCAGAAGTTTTTCTGGTAGACCTAGTGAAAGATAACGTGTTCTGTCACGTTCCTTGATTTTAGTAACAGTTGGATCTGTAGGGCTGTTCATCTTACTGGAATAAAACACATTGGAACAACCATTGGTGGGTTCTCCTGTGTGGAGGACGGCTTTCCTCAGAAGAGAGTGGTAAATCAAGGGTGTACCTAAAAAGGTAAACTTGCCCTGTTCTCCTTCATACTGACTTTCAAAGTCAGAGTACAATGAACGAAGTGTATCTTGCTTATGTGTTTATATTCCCTAGATGCAAACACTTCGTAATGTTTTAAAGTTAATTGCTCGCTCTGGATGTTTGCCCTACTGTGCTATAGTGCATGGTACGAGTAGCCCAAGTAATCTGTCTTAGTTCAGGACTTTGTGGCAGTGCAGCAGACCTTCCCTGTGTTCCATGTGTGCCTGCTTCTGGCCGATGGCTTCAGTTACCAAAAGGTGAGGTGCTGTTGGGGTGAAAGGTGTCTCCCTAGCTTTTAACTTTAAAGCTGGTTTATCCTCCTTGTTTTCAATCATCATGATGAAGGACATTGTTTCAGTCTCCCTCTTATGTAAAACTGACTGGGGATATTGCTAAGAGCTTCCAAGGAATACTTCCTCTGTTCAGTGAGAGGGTAAGATGGGTAGGATAGTGGGGACTCAAAGAGGGTTTTTTTTTTCCCCCTCTGATGTTTTAATTAAGTGGGCTTTTAAGATGAACCAATGAACAAGCTACAGGTTTAAAAAGGAGGGGAAAAACTTTGTTGCTATATAAAGAACAGTGTTTGACTTGAGTGCTGTAATGATTGTGCCGATCCAGAAGTCACCAAGTGTTTAGCACAAATGCAACTTGAATTTCTGATGGAAGAAGGAAAGTAAGGAAGAGAGGTTTTCTTCCTTTGTTTCAGTGATTGCAGTCATGTATGTTCAGCACCATGTAGGGCAACAGAAATAAAATTAACTGAAGTAGGGGCTCAGGCTGATTTCTTCTAACTGATTTTGCAAATCTTGCCTTTTATAACAGAGCAAAACAAACCTAGAGTGTTTGAAGAATATCGCCTGTGAAAGGACAGAGTATGTTCTCTCCCTGTGAGAGAAAGCAGAGGTAGAACATGTCTCCTGTCTTGTCCTGTGTGCACTGAATGCAATACTTAACAGAAAAGAAACAAAATGGCGTAGGCCTGAAGGAAGCCATGCCAGTAGCCCCAGTGATAGATAATTAAACGTGATTTTGGGGCAGTGACTTCCAGCTGAAGTCTTTAGAAATCATTCTTGCCATGTTGGTTGTGCACTCCATATTTAATCATGAGCAAAAGAGCTGGGTGGCTTTTATTTTATTTTTCCAAATAGTTTTATAGCATTTCCTCATCGAAACTCAATAAATGGGGACAATAATTGTGACTTTGATTTTCTGATTGATCAAGACAGGTCATGTAACTGTAGCTGAATTCTGAGCTCTTTTTAGTGTTCTGTGACAAGTCTGGGACTGTGGTCATAGTTCTGATTGTTCTGTCTTCTCCCACAGTCTGGAAATTGACAGGTAGAGGGCAGCAAAGTTCTATTTATTTAAGTAAAGATCAAACAGGGTTTTTTATGGAATTGTTTTTTATCATGCTGTATAATGATTATGTCGGTTTGATGCATTGTTTGATACTTTTTCCTCAATGATTCAAAATCAATATAAAGTTTTCAATTAAGAAAAAATATTTACTAAAATGCAAATAAGTTTAAATAAACCTTGCCTGCAGTACAGTTTAACTGGCTGTGGCATAGCTGCAATACAGGAAAAAAAAATCATTTACGAACCCAATTGAAGGACAGCTTTTCAACATCTATAGTGAGAAACTTGTACTGTTTTATGCCAAAATCTATAATTACAGACTTCATACTGCATTGTGTAAATGGAAACAAAATGAAATCATACCCAGATCTCTCTCACTCCAATTAAGGAAGTAAAAAATGAAAGGGAGTCTTGCTGTGGCTCTGGATTGATTTTTGGATAAATGCCCTATTTTCACGTCATTTATCTCACAATGTGAAATTATTCATATCACTCAGTGGTGACACTCTATTCCCCTGTGATTCCTTAAGTGTAGTTATGAAATGATGACATTGAGTTTGAAATCAGTTACTCCTCCAGCATCAGTGCGTGAGCTGTAAACATTTCACAAAAGGAACACAAAAAGCATTAAAGCAAAGAGGCAAGTGTAAGTGGAAGTTAATTCTTATGAATCCATCCAAAAGGGAATACCCTGTGCAGTACTTCAGCCGTTAATAATGAATGTTGATCATTAATGCAGAAAGTAGAATTTACTTCGTTAAATACGTTGGAACATATATTTTATTGTTTAGGATGGTTATAATGTTGCTAGTGCTGTTGCTTGGTACTAGTATTGCCTATTAATGTACAATGAATATGGAGTTTAGGGGAGAGTTTGAACTCAAAGCCCTGGACTGATAAGGTAAATCAGAGTCTGAAGCTGGCATAAGTGCTTTACTATGACATTCTGTTCTAAAACATATCTGTCAAAAAAAAAGCAAAAACAAACCCAAAAAACTCCAGCAAACCAAACCCCAAAACCTCTACTCAAATATTCTGGCCTGTTTTCAGAGTTAACTTTCATATCATAGATTCACTGAAGATGGGGAATTGAGCAGGTGTGCAAGGACTTGTAGTGGTTCACCAGCTCTGAAATATTGAGATTTTGTACAGCCTGATTGAAGCTGTCCTTGGTATTGTCCTCTTTGTCCTCTACATCTATGCTTGAAACGCACACTTGCAGTCCTGTGCAAGTTTCTTTCAGTTACATGTCAGCTGCTTATTAATTCGGCTTCTTCGTTCATAGCAAATTGATAAAATATTGGGCAAAGGTTTACTAAATGGAAAAATCAGGTCCAAGTTTGAAGGCAGTAAACACAAAGATGCTGTCTGTCCTCTGACCACTTATTTCAGAGGTAGAAAATATTTTGGATGTTTAAACTAGGAAACATTCCTTGTAAGTTTTACTATTTTTTTTGTATTTTTGTAGGTTTCTGTCAAAGTACTAATAATGTTTTAAACCTATTGCATTAATTTTGTCTTGTGTACAGGGGTGTTCACTGCTGTCAACAGGTGCCCTTTCTGAATGCAATGCCACAATTTGACTTCCCCATTTTAGTATTACTGTACTTTAGTGTTTGGATTGTATTTTGTTTTCCCTCAGTTGTTTGTTCATTCGTTACATTGGATTTTCATTGTCCTTCCTTTGTATATCATTCCTCATGCATCTCTCCCAGACAAAATCTTGAAATGCTTAGTCTGGCTGAAACTGCAACCTCAAATTATTGAAGACATTTTGAAATATCTCCTGCTTAATCTAAACCAAGTTTTCAGGCACATTACTTTGAACCCTATCACATCTGGATGAGTCTGAAGGTAGGTCCAGATAATTTTGTATTTTAGGTTTTAGAGTCTCATTGTTTATATATGGGAACAATTTTGTATAAGTTTTTAGCATTACCAAAAATGAATATATATTTGTAAATGCTGTATTGTACCCTGATGATTTAAGTGTTGGAGTAGTAAGTATTTAAGTATTGGAATAGGAATAGTGAGTATTTAAGTATTAAAATATTTATTTATGGAATGTTAATTTTTCATGTAAGCGACAAATATTTGTATTTGCAAAATAAATCGTAAGAATTGTAGTGATTTTGTACCTAATATTGCCACTAAAAAAACAACAATCCATAAGTCAGAAAAATAACAGTACCTAATGGGTTGTATTGTAGTGTAAAATCACAGAAATCCAAAACTTGAGCCTCTATGTTGTAACAGCACAGAGCAGCTCTAAGCCAAATTGGCTCTTTTAATTTCTGCATGGCTAACATTTAGGAAATAAGATTAATAAATTTGTAATGCATGTGGTTTGGTTTGGGGTTTTTTTGTTTGTTGGTTAGGTTTTGTGTGTCTGGGGGGGTGTTCATCTCTTTTTTTTTTTTTTTTTTTTTCAAAAGAGAGTGAGGAGGTTAAAGCAAGACTTTCAGCGTTGCTGCTTTGAATCCAAGGTAGGTCTGAGACACATTTTTGTGATCAAATTGTATAATCCAAAAATAAGCTCAATTGAAAGACTGAAACACCCTTTGCTATGTAGCATCACAAAAGCATAGCTACTATAATGTGCAAAATATTGCATTTTTCATTGGCGAGCTAAGTCTGTTGTGCTGCTGGTAAAAAACAGATTGACATTTGGTCATTATTTCTTATCAAGGGTGTTTTACTTGTAATGCTATTTGACAGCTATATTCTGGGTCTGACAGCATTGAACCAGCTTAATTCCCACTGAACTGCTCTAAATACGTGGTATTGCAATCAGTTTAACAACCCCTGGAGGCAATAAAATCTCTCCTTTGAACACACACAAGGGGAAGAAATCTAAGATTTATAAAGGGCAGCCAGTATTCAAGATAGGGGCAAAGTTTATGTGTGAGCCTATAATTGATGTTTCCTTTGTTGGAAAAGAAAGCTTGAGGATGCTTTAAGAATTAATCTTTAACAAGTTCTAATCTGCACTAACAAGATCTGCTCAAGATGAGTGAGAGGGAGATATGATACCAAGAGTTTTGTCAGATTCAGCCAACGATGAAAATTCAAAGGTACTGTGTAGTTCAGGAACATTTTTGAGCAGATAAGGAAGCTTCACAATTAGATGTGAAATCTGATAGAGCTCTGCCGCAGGTGGGTGAGTGCAGAACTTGTAACCTCGGCTGCTTGTTCTCTACCGTATATCCATGTGAGTGTTCCTATGGCTGTAAGCACTTCCTGTCATCTGCTGAACATACAGGATAGGTGGGAAGGTACTTTAAGTTTGTCTGCTCCTTCTGTTCTTGCAACATGTAATTTGGCAGATCAGGCAGTGACAAAACAAGGGTAGACGCTGATGAGCTTGTTTAAATAATATCTTACCACCAAAGGATACCTAGTGCTTTAAAAAATTTTGTACTGGGTATCACCCATCAATAAAATGTAGCTGCCTCTAGGATGAAAGATGGTATCTCTGTAAGAGGATGCACTGACAGTCAGGAATAGTAATATAAAAACATTTTATTTAATCACAGTTGGGAAACAGTCTTTATGTTCTGCTTCATGTCCAAAAGACATTGTGAGAAAATTGTTAAAAGGCGAGTTGCAGCTTTGTTGCAGGAAGATGATGGCCTTCTCTGGATTAACCAATACTTCTTTCACTATTCCCTGGACACAGAGGTCTCTCATATGAACGTTGCTCCCCTTGCTCTGCCTGATTTGTAAGATCTGAAGCAGAGTGTCAGGGTGAAGGCCTGATTGTAGTCCTTACCTAAAGGGAAGGAGAGATTAGGCCAGCAAAGGACACTGACAGAGCAAGAATGGGTATTACTGTGCTTCAGTAACTCTCACAGTGCATCCAAAGAACTAAGAGTATTATGCAAAAATATAAACCCTGCTCTTGTTGTGTAATTTAATAAGGTACTATCTATGCCATAGGAACACGACATAAAAATGTATACAAAAATCTTTGCCTTGCATATGTAGACAGAGCATTATGGGAAAAGGTTTTCAGAGCCTTCCTGGCTTTCCTTTGCAGAACTACACTGGAATGGGTATGTCAGACATTCTAGACAAAGCCTCAAGCAGTGTGGTGGTAGGATGGACGGTGTTCCAGCAGGAACAGCTGATTCCTGAATGTGCTGATTTCCTTGTTCAGTGCTGCTGTAGCTGGATGCAGACAAGATATAAGGTTTTAGTAATTTTCCATCTTTTTTTCTTTTTTTTTTCCTTCCCAGAGGTTACAGAAAACTTATCTGAAGTAATTTATCTGTCAAAAGTATTTCCTTCTAGCTCTGGTGTAGAGATCATCTCATTTAAGTAATCATGTCCCATAGCATTTTTGTTGAGATTTGGGGCTGTCAGTCTGCCTCAGTACTGATGTATTTTCCTGCAGAAATGAAGGTAACCTTCTTTTTAAGGGTTATATCAGCTGGCATTTGCATTCCTACACAAATTTGATTAAGTATTTGTAATGACATGATAGATGGTTGCAAGTCTGATGCTGTAATTGTTTGCATTTAATTTTTATTAATCAACTATAAATCTGCTAGTCCACAGAAAGGGACCTTACGCTATTATAGAAAGAGGCTGCTTGCTATCTGAGCAGTGGCCTCTGTTTTAATATGGAAAAGGAGAGAAGCAAAATCCCTTTTGCCTGTGGTGAACAGGTAATTACAAGGCAGCATCTCTCTATAATTAAACCCCTAATGTAACAAAGTACTAGTAAGGTGCTACAAACAGCTGGGTGAATCTTCTTGGAATATGAAAATTATCATTGTCCCAACTAATGTCAGTAGAACTCTGAGAGTTTTCATCAGATGAGAAACTATCAAGTGTTGACATCTTTTCATGTTCAGTTACATTGAGCAGCTATTGTCAAAAAATATTGTATTAAAAGGTTTGACTGCATTCTGACATGCCTTTAGCCCACTGTACTGCTTCCACCTGAAAATCTTCTTTTACTCTTCTGTCATTTTTGGTTTTGCAGACCTTTAGGTTGGTTAGTTAGGGGAGTGTTTTCATATAGTTCATATGCCTGTTGCTGGCCTGTAGGGCTCCCATGTAGGCCCAAGTGTAGAATGGTTTGGATCAAGTCATTACCATGACTATCAAATATACTCTGTAACACAGTTGATATCATTTGGCAAAACAGGCAATCTATTTGCTTTTCTGACTCCTCTTTTAGTGCTTGTGTTCTACTTTCTGTGAATAATTTAGCAGTGTAGTTTTATTCTTAAGCTCATTCATTATTATAAAATTTGGTAGATTTTCTTCTTTCTCATTATGAAGCCTTGCAGATAGTAAATAATTGAGACCTGGGTGAGTCCGTCTTCAGTCAAGTGCAGTGCCTTTGCTTTTCAAGTTGTTATTCTGGTCAAAAGACAAGGATCTTTTCAAATTGGTCGATTCAGTGTTTATTGCCAATAGAGACAAACTTCAAAACTTCTGCCAATACAGGCTAATTTTACAGAAAGAAACTTCTCTGCCCCCTTCTCTAATATTACAGTAGAAGTTCAGTTATCCCTTTCATGCCTGGTAGTTTTGCTTTATCCATACACAGTCTACAGGAACAGACTTTCCTTTTTCCTTTTCTGCCTGACAGTAAACTATATTAGTGAAGAGCAGCTGTGGTACTCATGTAAAATTTACTGTAAGGTGCTTATTTTTATAATGCAACACTGGTGCAATTCCAAAATATTTTGTAATCTTTCACTTCTTACTACTTACATAGTCAAAAAGAGGAAGTAGAAAAAAAAGGCAGATTTTGAACAGGTCTCTACTCATAACTGAATAAGAAAGAAAGGTTCTGTCCTAAGTAATTAAAAACAAATTAAGTAGAGGCACTAAATCTTTGTCTCATAAATGAAGGTTTCAGTAGGGTGAAGTTGCATCTCATTGGTCATAGAATGAATTATAAATGAGCTGGTGAATCTACTGGATCATTTCAAATGACTAATCTTACTCAACCAGGTAAGTGAAGATGGCTATAAATTGGGTTAATTACTGTAGCTTGAGTTTTAGCTCAACAGCTCTTAATTTCAACTTTCAAAGGCTACACAAACCGATTTTGTGCTCTTAGATTATAATGAGCAGTCTTTATTCTTTAATCAGTTCATCCAGTATCTGGCTGTCTACTGTAACATTCCTTTGAAGTCTAGAAAGATCTAACATAATTGAAGAAATGTCGAACTACTTGACTCTCTCTTTTTTAATATAAAGGAATTAAACATTAATCAGACTTGTGCATCTCAATTAAGCCAATTAAAATTATCACAGAATGTAGTGCACAGAGCAATAGGTAGCTTTAATGTTTGAATACATTATCAACTTTTACCTAATGTTCCTTATTTAAGATGTTTGTTACTTAAAAAGGAAATGCATGCAACCCATTAAAGAACGCTACTATTGTTTAAAAAGAGTTTGACTAACTTCATTCACTTGGTTTAATTATCTACATTTATGCATGAGAGATGTTAAAATTTGTTGCATTTAGTTAAAAGTAATACTGTGGCTTATTGTAGGTCTTCCCAGACCAATCTAAATTCCTTATATTTTTGTGCTGATTGGGTTTTGTAAGAAAAATGTTATATGCTATATCTGAATTAATTTGTCACAGGGAAGTGTGGTGTAGTGTTTACTGGCTAAAGTATATATGCAAAGTCCATATAATTACTAATAATTTGTAACAAGTGTTAATTGATAAACAGCTCCCTCTGGTAGCTTAATTAAAGCTGTAGGATAGCAAGGCGATTTACAACTGGGTTTGATCTCAATTAGTCAACAAAATCTGTGTAGTCTCTTCAAAGAAGTAGGAGGAAATTTAGCCTAGTGAGGCTTTGGGGATTTTTGTCTTGTAGTGTGTTTTCGTTTGTTGTTTTTTGTTGTTTTTTTTTTTTTTTTTTAACCAGAGAAATAAAATCACAAAGTGTAGTAATGTTTTCTGCAGTGATCTACCTACTGTATACTATGCTTATCTTTATACTACCCAGCATTTGTTCTTTCATTTGTTTGTTCGTTGTCAGGTTACAGAACAATATTCGAACATTTCTTTTCATTATACATAACACAATAAAAAACTCATTTCATACAGAGATGTACATTTTAGAATAACACCCCCAGGAGACCACAAACTAGAGAATGAAAAACATTTAAAATATGTCAGTTTTTGATCTTACTTAGAGATTTGTTTATAAACTGGCATTATGCAGCCTTAATTAAAAGATAACACAGGAAAGATGGCATTAGGGAATAAGTGGATGTGTGGAAGCACACTGATCTTATAAAGTCAGCCATGCTGTTTCAGGATTCACTACTCTTTTATCATTTGGACTGATAGTAAGAATATAATCTATGAGTACTTGAAATTACCCCTGTGGAATAAAAAAAAAAGTGTCATCTCTGTTTAAACTAGATCACAGACTGGCTGCAAACAGCTGCTGAAACATTAATTAATTTGTTTGCAAATAAATCATGGATATGTACTAGCTGAAAATACTGATATAAACAAGAATGAATGTTGTGCTTTTTAGATTACCTATGGATCCATGGTTTGTCTTAGTTTTTTAAGATAACTTGATATGCACCAGCAAAACCAACACAGAGACCAAATAATCTGAAAGAGCTGAGCCTTTTTATTAAAGTTGTCCTACAGATAGATTGATGTGCTGAAATGCAAATCAGTTTCAGTGCTTTAAAAAACACACATCCATTTTACATTTGTGGAGGACTAAACCTCATTTAAGAAAAATTTGTTAATCAAAGAGAATGAAATATTTTGGTGGAGGCAAATGAATGTGGGTTTAAGAAGTTTGCAGCTAAAAAATATAGCTTGGTGATTTCAGCTGTGCAATTTATGTTCTGTATCTTGAATGTTCTTTTGGTATCTGTGTAACATCCCTCTATAAATTCTGTACTACTTGGTATGAAAAACACCTGCTTTTCATATACCATCAAGGATGCTGTTTAATGTCCTTGGATTGTTTAAAGAAACAGGCTAAACGCTAGCCTTGTAGCTTCACTGTCCCAGGGCCCAGGCAGATGTGTCCAAACTTGTGCTCGTGACCGCACACGCACATCCCTGGGGCGGCCTTACAGCAGCCACAGTGCTTCTCCTTGCGAGGGCACATCCTCGACTCGGCCCGCGCGGCCCCAGGCTGTGTATATGGCAGGGGGGGAGGAGGAAGATGCCACCGCAGGCTTTGCCCCCGTGACATAAGCTTTATTCCCAAGGTTGGAAAAAATAAAGGTTAGATTCTGCCAAAGGATGAGACCTGCATATGTAATACGAACAATACGGGGAGGCCTTTGGATACTAATAACTACCCTTCGAGTGGGAGGCTGCTCTGGTGCAAAAAGCTTTTCAGCTTCTTGTGGCATTTCCAAGTAGCCTCACTCTTCAGTGATGGTATCTGTCTAGAAGCTTGACTTCGATATATTTCAGGAAAGAAGGTGAAACCTTTACTTTATTTCCACCAATAATACCAGCTTAGCCCTCATTTTGTGGAGGATCTGAACCTTTCGATTCTTTTGTGGAGTGAGGCAGGAAGCATTTGTCTGAATGCGCAAGCAGTAGCTGTGTTTCCTGCAGGCCAGTGACCTGAGGGGAGCCGTGTGCTCTTACAAGTTGTATTTTTATGTGGAGGGTGGTGATGGCTTCAGGAAGACCATTTATGTTACCTGGCCAAACTGCTCTTTTAGAGCAGGCAGAGAGTCTGGAGAGAAAGGTTTCACTGATAGTGCTCTTAGGAGAGATTTTATAAATGCTTCCGTATTTCCAACTGGAAGCTCCAATGAAAAATGTAACCACCACAGTTTCTGATCAGATTATGGAGACATGGGTTTTGAGAAAGTTCTTTTGGTCCCGTATTCCCCAAGAAAGCTGAATTTTCCTTATTTTTTTCTTTTTCCTGGTCTGTTTTTGAACTTCTAGTGTATATTCGATCATTTTGGATAAAATCTAAGCACACTTGTGCTCATAACAGATAATGAAGTCAGTGGGCAGCCAGGGATGAGCAGGGTCCTCAGCACCACTAGTTAGTTCACTGTACACCATGAGTTTTTTTGGCTCTAATGGTGACTGGATTCAGATATAATGTCTCCCAACCTAAATCTAACATCCTGTTTGTTTGATGTAAACTGCTGTGGGGATGGAACTTCACCATGTGCTTGACATTTGAACTCTCCACGCTGTCAGCCCACTTATGGGACAGGGTCAAACTGTTCAGTTTACCGTGTGGTCTTGCTGTAGTCCTGAATAAGGCTCCAATGTGTAGCTTACAGGAAGGAGGCTCTGGTTTTACTGTCTCAGATTTTAGCATTTAATGTAAGCAGGAAACAGAAACAAGCTACAACATTTTAGGAAAGGGTGATACCAAAGTAATAACAAAGCAAACGTCCCACTCGCAGGAATGATGATATCTCCCTTGAGTTCTTCTGGTGCTGAAGCTCCTAGTGCCAGTGGCACTAATTCAAGCTTCTTCCCACTCTTTAGTTCATGCTGAAGATACTTATTGGTCTCCCATGTCATCTTGTTCTTTGCAAAGTCATAACTTAAGGTATAGCTTGGCACATCTTAGGCTAAAATTGTATTGTCTTCTCAAAACTGACCCCTCCGCGAGTCTGTCGGGGTTGCTCTATAGTATTTTGTTGCTTGGGTTTTCGGTTGTGTTTTGGTTTTTTTTTCCTCCCCTTCTTTTCTGCCAGTTTGAAGTGCTATACGTATGAATTGAATTTGGAAGACTTCAGGCAAAGCTGAAGCAAGAGTTGGGGGTTCATCCTGTTAACTTTTCAGGTTACTCTGTGCTGCTAGTTTCTTTGAAATCTTAGTCAGCCCTGTCATCAGCCTCAAAATGCTTTATTTATGTACTTGTTTCTGACCGGCGTCCCCAGCTCCCCTCCCTGTTTCTTTTAGGAGCACAACCCATAGCTGTCTGGAGGGTGTTCTTGGGGGCAGGGGACAAGGTGGAGGCTCTGCAACATGCTGCCAGGCCACCAGGAACTGTGCTTAGGACCTGAACGCAGCCCTCCCTCTGGGTTTGGCGGCTCATTGCAGCTAATTATAATTGTAAATTTGCCCTTAAAATAAAATTCTGTTTAAAGAGCAACTTTTGCCTTGGGGCAGCCTTGTAAGCGGAAAATACTTATCCAAAAAGCAGTTTACTTGGCTTGTGATTTCCTGTAATCCCTATATTGTTCTCTAAGATATTTGTATGAGAGTGAAGAATGGCTTTCCACAGCCCAGCCTCTCCCCTCCTCTTTGTGCCTGATCTTGTACAGAAATCATCACTCTCTGTTTTATGATATTGCAGCCGGTTCCCATAGAAATGGCTGGATGCTCCCGACCCTTGTCTCTGAGTAGGATCTGCCTTTCAAGCTGCCGTTTCCACAGGGGTGTGGTTGGGACACATCTCCTCAGGAATTTAGGCTCTTGGTTCTTTCTCTCAGCATAGGACAATTTAGATAGAATCACTTTGCCCATGACAGCAGCTTTTTCTGGGCTGAAACATAAAACTTATTTAACCTTGTCGCCGTGCTACTCAACAGCTTGGGGTCAAGAAGCAAAGAACAGCATCATGCCTAACTGAAGTGTGCCCTAATCTCTTGACTGTCTGAAGTCACGATCTGAAATTCATACAAGGTTATTTGCCCAATGACGTGAAGTCCCGTGCTTTTTTTGGGAGATTTAAATCAATCTGAATGCATGAAGCTATTTGTGCAAAATAGATCATGGAATAATTGAGTACAGCAGGTGCAACCACCAGTCCTCCAGCCAGTCTGGAAGACCAGGCTTCGAGCTGTGTGAGGTGTGAGTTTTTGCTGGGGAATGAGCCATGCAGCTATAGGCACTCCTCAAGAGGAAGTACAAGGAATAACTAAGCTTAGCTAATCCTCCTCATTATCACATCTCTTCCTGATTCATAAAGAATGACTTTCTGAACTGTTTTGGCTCAGTTTATATATTTGGTTCTTGATTAATAAGTTAAAGATGAACTAATGGTTTCAGGGTCAGTTAGAAAAATGAAACTTGTAGGATTCAGTTGCAGGTGATTCGGTATCAGTTGAAGCGTAGTGGATTAAAACTTACATAAGTGATTCTCATTTTAGCTTAAGTGTGAAAGTGTACATAGATAGCAGTTCAGTGCAAGATTTGGGTGGAAGCACGCTGCGAATAAGTAAATAAAAATATAATTAAAAGATTAAAAGTCTCCCGGAATGCTTTTGTATTCCAAAATGCCATATGGTCATTTGCTTGGCATCATCTTCTGGAGTATGCTTGCAGTACTCCACAGGAGACAATGGCTGAAATATCGTGAGGTGAAAAAGGGAGCAGCTTGGATGCTTTGGATTGTCATTGCTACAGAACCTGATGGCCGTGTTGGATATTGCTTCAGTAAGAGTTTGGTAGGAATTGTTTGGATGTAAGTGATGGAATGATGCTTTAACATCGTCCTGCTTAGTTTGCGTGGCAGACTTGTAAGAAAAATCTGTTAAGGTCTATTTTTTTCTATCTTATTATTTATTTGCACAATGAATAATTACCGTTCTTGTCATGGGGGCCAAAACCTACATCAACCTACTTAAGGGTAAGAAGTAAACAAGACTCATGAGTTACGACACATACTCAGAATAATGCAGGGAAACAATGAGGGACAGTTATTGAAGCAAAACTAATTTCTGTTCTTGTATAACATTCTGACCAGAACAGTGAAGGACATCACAAATCCATTCATTTATTTCAAAATTTGCAAAACGAATCCCTTTGTACACGTACTATTTGTACAACATGAAATTATTATTCAATAAGTTGACATTTTAAACCTATTACCGCCTAAACCCATCTATTACTGAGCTATTCAGAGCACTAAGTTAACATTTACCAGAACATTCATCCTCACATCATGGGGAGATCAAGCTCAAATCCTTTATTTCATATTCAGATCTTGTTGGGTCAGGATTGAAAACTGCTACCTTTCTGATACTTTACCGAAAAGCCACTCTGAAATCCACAAAAGAATTATTATCAAGTTACTGCAGTTATTCAGCTCGATGTTGACTTTGATATGTCAACTCTCTGATCTTTAATAGAAAATTGATGGTCTTGCCCTGAGGGTCAGTCATATGCATGACCAGGATAGGCCAAGGTTTGCATTAAATTACACCCAGCCTTGCATTCTCATTCTCTGGCAGGCAAAGTCAAACAAAGCCAAATGGATCCCTTGTTAGTTTTGTTTTCTTCATTGTTTTGTGTTGGCATATGGATTTAATTCTGTAATGGGTGACTGCAGGGCACAATCTGCTTTATTGATTTTCTGGGGAAAGTTTTTGTGAGAGCACCCGGAAGTATAATAACATGAAAGCAACTGGTGCAATTTTTGTTCTTGTTACAATGTCTGTCTATTATAGCACTTATTCCACAATTGACTGTGTCAGAAGAAATCAGGTTAAATTTGTGTTTCCAGAACTTGCTTCCTGCAGCCCTGGGCTGAAGTTGTCAATCCCACTGTGGCTTTTTTTGTTCTATAAATTTTGTACCTGTGGTGACTGCAATTCATCATGCAAACTTTGGCCCTTTTCAGCGCTGTTGGTTGTCAATTCTTACAAACTTGCATTTTAACTTGTCTGAGGAATGGGCGCTGTATGGAAAAACTAGAACATCCATGATCTGGGACTGTGTTTTGGATCCCAGCTTCTGAAGTGTTGACTGAAGCCACAGGAGGTTGGGTGAGCTACTGTTCTATGCATGATTTCTTTGGTGGCTGCAGATGAATATGTTGTATGGCAGCAACTAAAGGAAATGAAAGAAAGGGAATACTTTTTTTTTTTTTAAAAAAACCCAAACAAACAAACTGTTCTTCAGCTTCTGTTTCCTGCAACTAAACACCACATCAAATATGCCCACGGAGACTTGGATGGCGTAGCAGCATCTTCTGGTCTTCTCTGTAGCTTCCTGGAAGGTACTTAGGTTTACTGTTCAATTTGCGCTGTTCAGAATAATGACAGGTGATGAATATACTTCCTTTCTTTCTCCGAATGAAGCAAAATTTTAATAACAAATAATCATAGAAGATGACGGACAAGTTAGTACATATGCCTCTCTGGATAATGGCACCAAAAAAAGTCCCATTCCTTTCTGAGTGGATGTTGGCCAAGACAGTGGCCAGTAAAGTGGGCCTTTTCTGGGCTGTGACATGGGGCATGTCTGCATTAACTGCAGTGTCCCTTTCCTCAGATGAAATCTGGAGAGGATCCTGGACAGAGAGGAATCACTTTTTAGAAATCTTCCCATTTTCTAAGTAGGCTGAGCACAGAAAGACTCCATTTACACAGCTTGTGTCTGTTGTTTGTGTCAATTTGTGGTAGTGTTATTTTGTTGGCTAGATTTTTTTTCAAAGCCTTAGCTGGGAGGCAGCCAACTCTTGCTGAAATGCAATAGGATCCAGTGTTCCGAAAACCTAACTGATTTAGACGACTTGTCTCATTGACTTCCAGTAGGACTTACACACTTAAGTTTCATGAATGCTTCTGAAAATGTCATCCTTGGATTTGAAAGCCAACCTTGGATACCAAACATACATGCTGAGCGCTTTCACAAGACAGACTGCAGGACTGAGTTGTTTCACAACAGACGCTTATAAGGCTTTTATCTCTTAGAAAAAGGGTGTCAAACTTCAGATTTGAGGGACAATGCACAGCCTAATGTGAGTACTAATATAACTTTTAATGCCAAGTTGAGAACACCAGTGAATATATAGGAATGATTTTTAGGAATAGCCCTTGTTACTCCTTTGATGTGAAATCTCCTTCCTTAAACTCAGAATTAACTTTGCTGATGTCAATAGACTTCTGCACCCTTGTAAGCGAGTGTAGTCAGGCAACCCTCTGACTATATATGCTATTATAGAGCAAAACATACAGATTATAAATAACATCACAGGGAGACTGGGTCCAGTTTCTCTGCAGTAATTCTTCTGATATGCTTTGAGTTACATCAGGATAAATTTGGCCCACTGAGATTAGTATAAAAAAGCAGACAGTGTTTCTTAGCTAGAAAGGTGCATATAAATCCCTGTAACTCTAACTTTGATCAGCTTAACACTCAGCTTTCTGTGTGAATCCTTTACCTTCTCTCTTATTTCAGAGCAGCTAATGCTGGCAAATGCCTATTGGACCTACAAAATTACAGTGCTGTACAGTGGAGGTGCTGTGAAACTCCCAGAGCGTAGGAGTGATACTCAGATCAAACTGTCTTTCTCCTCCTCCTGGTGTATGAAATTGTGTGGACGACTCCTTCAAATCTCTCTCTCATTTTAGAGCCTGATCCTCTGACCCACTGATTCCTCTCATCTGCTTTTAAAGCTAATGAGAGTCAAAAGTGCTCATCACCATTCATGGTGCAGGATTAGGCCCTTTATTATCCTTGGAAATAGTCATTCCCTCCTGGGTGACGAAATGGTGGCGTATTGGCCTTACCCGGTGACGGTCACATCTCTCCCTCCATGTTTGAGACACCTAGCTATGGGTCTTGCTTTGTCAAGACAAGGAAAATTTCTGTGTCCCCTCTTTCTTCCCCCAACATCACACACAATACAGCAATGTATGGCACCAGCTGGTTTGTCCCTTAGGAAAGAAAAGATTGTATCCACTCTTTAAAATAGCTCATCATTTAATACTTTTCTGTATAATTAGGAAATGATGTTCATCTGACAAAGTACATTCATTAATTAATTTCAAAACAAGCCAGAGGCATTGTTTAAACCTAGTGTCAACATAAACTGTAAAAAAATGTGCAGAATAGTTAAATTTTAGCCAAAAGTGTATGTTAATGGAGCAAGAACACTAAATGTTTTTTCTGCTTTTTAAGGCATCGAACTATCTTTTAGTGCAAGTTCTGCCTCACAGCCAGATCTGGCCCCGTCTTCACCCGAGCCCTTTCATCTCCCTTTGTTCCATGTCTATGCTGAGACTGAGATTTTCCCACCTCTCTCTGTCTTACTGTGGCTCTGAAAGATGATTGCCTTCCGGTGAAGCCCTTTCCCCTTCTTCTGTACCCAAGCTCCATGTTCAATGAACATCAAAAAGCCTTATCATACCCTGATGGTTTAAATCTTTAAACAGAGAGTAACAGCCTGAGTACATCCAGACCCCTCACATCCTATAGTCTTGTCACTGTGCGTTCCTGCAACAATTACCAGGAGAGGGAGGCTGCGGAGTGAATCAAGTAGCGTGTGTTGTCTCCCTGGACTCCATGCTGATGCTCTGATCAGGACTTCAGCAAAATTCTGTTTGAAATGAGAATAGACTAATTTTCATCAGACTCTTCTCAGAGGAATCCCATGTGGGCTAGCATGCCAAGGGTCATCATTAGAAAACTGCCTTCAAAAGAGCTGAGGTTTCTTGTGGCAAAGCTTTCTCCCTTTACTAAATTTATAAACATTTATGTAAAAATGTATACATTAATTGTTCAGCTTCCTTGAATGCCTGCAAAGTAATGCCCAAAAACATACTTGAAGAAATACACTTGTAAAAATAGCCCAAGTAAGGACAAAAATGTCCTCGTTTTGACTGAAAATTCAGAATACCATGATCAAAGGATGCTGTAACTCCCAGCTGTTCAAAGGGACTTATATTAAAAAAAAATCAGATGTGACCAAGAATAGAAAATAACTCATTAAGAGCTTAACTAGATGATGACAGGTGAAGCCATCAGTTCCTTAAACAGTGTAATGTTTTTCTAAGCAGTTTCTGTTATTTTTTTTTTCCCCCTGGAATGAATTTATACTTTCTAGAAATAATTATGAGCTCAATTAAAGTTTGTCTGCTATGGAAAGTAAACACATACATAAGCCACTGGACTGTGGAGTAATTAAGACATCACTTTTCTGCAGTTGCATTTTTTGTAAGCATGGAGAAATTATTGGACTTATTTTACACTTCCCATTTATCAATTTTCTTTTGAAGTAGTTGCAGTTCTTAAAAGGCAAAAGAAGGGTAATGGGAAGTCTATAAGAAAAAGAATGATCCCTGGAAGTTTAAGCCTTCAGACATAAAGAAAAGGTCTTTTCTCTGTCTTTTGACACTTATAAGCAATGAATAGCAGGTGGATATGATTCTCTCCTCATTTTTATAGCTATTGTTTAGCGACTACAGTGTTTGTAAAATACATTAAAAAAATCTTCGTAATTCTCTTAAGCAGCTTAAATCCCTTTTCACTTTCCCCAGGCAAAACCTGATTCACTTGCATGTTTTTGGGCTCTGACCTTCACAATGCTGATCTCCCAACAGTAGTAGCCAGTTTCTTATTCTTTAAGTGCTAGAGGAATCATGAAAAATTCAGACACTGGGTTTCCCTGAGACCAATCTGGTGGCTTTGTCTTTGTGCTAACTGCTGCTTTCTATGCATCATTCAAAAGGTACATACTGTTGTCAGCCCCTGAACTGCTACTTGGTGTTAAACATGAATATTTGTAGCATAGCAAGGGACTAAATTTAAAAAAATTAATATTTGACAACCTTTGAGAAGGCATTACTGGCATGAAACTACACGAATGAAAGACTATATTTGTGAAAAATGAAAACTTTCTTCACTGGGGCAATTCTAAACATTGAGATTTATTTTGAAATAGCTTTGATTGCTGGACTTTCTTCTGGATACACAGATTATGATTGTACCAAATGAAATACTACAGCGAAGTTGTTTTTTCCTTTATACTGTAGGGGAAAATTCATTCTGTGCATGTGCCGCTAATCCTGTCCAACCAGAAAGCAGAGAAAGATGGTGTATGGCTTATTCTGGCTACGCATCAGAGATGCATCCCATGGTAAAATTGTCTTTTCCCACATTTCTTAATTAGAAATAGAATTGGCTTCAACTAAAATAATCTCTTATTACTAACGAAAAGAATTGCTAGCTCTCTAGTTCAAGTGGCATATCTGCATAACTTATAGCCTTAAGAGCTTATAGAGTCACTCGCACTCCTGGCAGAATGCCTTTTACTCTCCCATATTAATGAGTTGTTCTAAATTTAGTCTACTGTGACAAACTAATATTAATACAGTATTTTATGGCCCAGAGCATTGTTAATGCATAAGAATGAAACACTGAATCAAAGGAAGGGGAAAGGAGGCAAGATTACTTAGTGTGATTGTCAAGATATAAGATAATCCAAGTATGTAGATATTAAGACTTAAATATAATACTCTGCTTATAGATTTATATTATGTGAAACATTTTCTATTATTTTAAATCCTTGCAGTATTAGTTTCCTATTTTCAAGGGTTTAGAACTCGGCCATAAAAATTCTCCCTGGGCTGAAACTTGGCATGCAAGGTCTTAACCTGGGAGCATTTTTAAAGTAAATTTTCAAAGAAATCTGTATTTGCCTGTGGTAAAAGTAGGACAACAATTGACATATGGCTACTGGCTTCAAAAGCTTCTATTTTCATGACAGTCTTGGGAAATAATGGCGAGCAGTAAGCAAAGCTGAGAAGAGCCTGTAATAGGATTGGCCTTTTCATAATATTTTACTTCTTTTTTAATTGCAAAATATTAACAGGACAATGAGGGACAGTGGCTGTTTAGATGTCAGAACTTCTTCTACTGAAATCAAGGGGACTTTTCTCTCCGTTTGGAGGGCAAATAGGATTGCGTACTTTTCTTGGTAGCTATTTTATCATGATGATTCTGGTATCTCAGCATTTACTTAAATAGATATTTGCATGGCTATTATTTAGATGTCCTTTTGCAGGAGATAAAGACTTTATACAGGATTTTTTATATTACTTAAATAGATTGCAAACGTGCACATGTGTACATATTTACAAATACATGTCAGCTGTGCAACCTAAAGTCAAGTCTGAATAGAGCTGGTCCATATGCATGTGTAAATTAAGGTGAAGAAAAGCGTGTGACCCTGATGGATGAGAGGAACTCGGCTCCAAATGGTGCCAAGTGTGGGCAGTGCCTGCCAGAATGCTGCCAGTTGTGAGGTGTATCGTGGATTTCCATTGTGAAGAGTAGGCAACAGCAGCTGAGCAGATGTGGAAGTGTAGTGTCAGTGATGAATTGTACAAAGCACATGCCTACATGTAACATTACTGAAAATCCACCACATATGAAGAGGAGCGATCAAGACTTTCGACTGGCTAATGGCATAATGGATTTTTTTTTTCTTACAAACAAAACAAACTTTGGCAATGGTATGCAGAAAGTAATTTTTGATGTATTTGATCTCTGACCTAAATATTTAGGAGATAGTTTAACCCCTGATTTGACCTCTTGTTTCTCAAATTCACTTGGATTAGGAAGTTTTATCTCCAGTGTTTACAGGGATAAACAGATTAGTTAAGGAGTCTTGTGTAGACATGAGACTTGAAAGACCTGGGATGTGCAGTTCAGATGCACAGTAGGTCTTGGAAGAAGATAGTTCTTAGCCCCATCTGAGTTGTGCTGCGGAGCTGTCAGGATGGGGGTTGTCTTTGTGCAGGTGGAGAAATGTTTCATTTGACACTCTTCTCAATGAAGTGTTTAGAAAAATGAATCTACTTTGTGGCTGCTGATGAGAACTTAAGCTGGGTTAAACTGCATCCAGCGCTGTTGTGATGTGCTCCCTCCAAACATGCAAAGCAGCTGAACGCTTGGTTGTGTGGAAGGAACTTCCTCTGTGAACTCTAATTAGTGTTCTGTGAGCAGTTGCATAACTCCTAACTGGTGTCACTTAGGAAGGAAAAATCTCTCCAGCTCCAGTGAAGTTGATGCGGACAAGGAGACAATGTAATCCTCAGGTGTCTACCTAGCACAGGAGCCCAGAACGAACTGGGTTTTTAACTTCTGTGCTAGTCAGATAGGAACTGTGCAGGGAGAACGGAGGACTGAGGAGCCCTTGCACCTCCCCAGCTCGCTCTGCGGCTCTGCAAACTCCAGGAGGAGGGCGACTGTCGGAGCTGGGTGTGCGGTGCTGCCCAGGGCCCTGCTGTCAGACTGGTGACACCAGGTTCCACGAGCAGTGGCAGATCCATGCATGGCTGGGCAGGGGGAACGGCAGACCTGAGTCGCGCAGCCCGGGCAGCAGAGTGAGCACTGTGGGGCTGTAGGTTGCTGGAGGCAGGTTTCAGTGAGCTACCTCACAAGCTGGGCAGAATCATTTCCAGAACAGCCCTTGTTTCAGCACTAATACAGTCTCCGTAAGACCCCTACATGTTGACAGAGAACCACAGGCTAGAATTTATCTAAAACTAATGTGATTTGGAATAAAATCACAGGAACTGGCACTAAGGATTAGTTGCCTTGCATATTGTGTTGCTCAAGTTGTACTCAGCTGCTGAGGTGGGTAAGATGCAGTCAGGGCTGGTTCCATCCCATCCCATAGCACTGAGGATCTTTCTGCAAGAGCAAAGCCCTCTTCATTCAGATTTGCTTCATTGTGCAGGATGCTAGTACTTTCCACATTACACAAATTATGGAGTTCATTAATCTTCATATGCCATAATTAAGTCTGGTTAAGTCTACAGTGTGGTGTATGGATTCCTGTTAGTGGGTGTTTGGGGAGCAATGGATCAGTGTTTTCCTTGCTCTCCCTGCCAGACTGGGCTTTACCAAGCAGAGTTAATGATCTAGCCAGCTTTGTCCCTTGAATCCTGGTCATATACACGTTCACAGGAGAGTGAGCAAACTGTCATTTTGGGGATGGAGTGTTACTGAAAACTGTCTTGTTCCCTAGAAGGTAGGATGAGAGGAAGGCAAATGCAATCTTTTGCCAAAATTGAAAATGATTACTGCGCTTGCTTTGCACTCTTATAGAAACATAAAATAGATAATTGAAATGTTCTGTATTTGGGTAGTATTTTGGTCTATCTTTTCTCTTTCTATGCTACTGGCTTTAATTCCAGTCATGCAGCTGTGTTCCTGCACACTCCCGTGAAAAATCCCCTCAACCAGGTCACGTCAAATGTCTAAGGACTGAGTGGCCCATGCAGGTTATGAATGAGCAGCTGCTCTCAGTGCAGCATTTCTGCACAGCACATTTAACATCTACTTGCATGATATAAAGCCCTGATTTTGAAAAACCTATAAGATAATTTTATGTGTTAAGGATTTATATTCTGCACAAAATAATCAGAACCGAGACTTTAATTTTGCATTTGCTTAAATATAATATTTTCTTGTTTTCTCCCAGCTTTTTTTTTTTTTTCCCACCACTTCAGGCTTTTTTTTTAGATGTAGTTATGAGGATAAAACCAAAAGAGTCAGAGCAGCAGTTTAAAAAATGTGCCCTGGCACCATGCATCTCTGTCTGTAGTTTGTCATTTCAGAAGCTTGAAAGGAGACTATTTTTAAAGAGGTAAATCCTAAGCATCTTCCAGAAGTGATGTCTCTTAAAGCTGTATGAGTGTAGCCACTGAGAACTGGTGCCAGCTCTTCTGAAGTCTTACCATTCTTTGGCATCGTTTTCCTTTGCAGTGAAAATCTTCAGACGTGTTGGTAGTGTGGAAGAAGAAAAAAAAATCCCAGCAGCTGTCAAGATCTGGCTATTTCCCATGCACAGAATGCTGATACCTCCCATCTTATGAATCGATATGTTACTAACATGGATTGAAGGATGAGGCTTCAAACTAATTTGTCTGACTGCCTACCTGCTGTAGTGGGCAGAATATCTATTTAGTAGCTGTGACTGTAAAAAATAATTTTTAGTGCTATGTGGTTCATTTCATATACCTTTAATCAAATGCAAGCATTCTATTTTTCAAGAAAATAGTGGGGGGCACAGCCTTAAAGAAATGTTTCCTTAGGACCCTGTTACACACAGTCTTTTGGGCTGCAGTGGTAAGTTGTGGGTTATTCTTCTATTGCTGGAAGAACTTGTTTAGCATATGCAATATGCAAAAGGAGGAAAGCTGAGCATTAGAGTATATTACCAGTGTGCACTTAGAAGAAAATTATCCCATGAAAAACAGACACCTCTACTTAAATGCTACTCATAAACTATAAGGCAACTAATTCTACCTTAATGGGTGAAATTGCTGCTTGATGGAGAAATAAAACCAATACTATTAAAATATTGAGCCAGTTAACATGTTGGAATCTATTAAATGCATGTTATTGTGAGAGCTGGAGAGGCTTAGTTTTGGTTTGTCGTTGTTTTGGTGGTTTGTGGGTTGTGTTGCTTTTTTTTCTTTTTAAATTATACTTGTGGTTTATGAGAATTTCCTTCCTTTATTATGAGTCTGTTTGTCAGAGGAGTTATTTTCACTGATGGGTAAGAAGCTGAAGCTTACATTTTATGTAAGCAAGAGAAGCATGGGACGTGTCCCTTTTGTGGGAAACAAGAAAGAATTGTGTGAATCCAGCTTGGCGGCAGACATTTTTCACTGCTCTTTTCTTCCTTTACACACTTTCAGGTGTCTATGTAATGCCATTGAGCCTTGTTATGTTTCAGGCTAATTTAACATTTGGGATTTAATTCTGAACAGGCTACCTGTGTGGTTATGGAGACTCTCAAGAATGGTGAAACGTATCATTAAAACTTGAGTTTACGAAATACACATCTGTCTGATAGAGGTTTACAATATGGGAAAGATGCTGGAGACACAGAGGATACAGGATACATTGTAATGACTAAATGCACTGAATTCAGATGCCTAGAAAATAGTAGGGGGAAAAATATCGCCAGCAATAACATAACAATGTGTAAGAATTGCAACTAATGATCCAGACATCTCATTTGACTCCTTTGTCTCGATTGGTATGTACTTCGGTTATTTTAGTAAAGTATTTTTGTTGAGACCATGCAACTCTTCTAGCCTGTGCACGTTCATCTGGAAGCCATCTGCTCACTAGAGGGCAGCATTTGATAAAATGTTTGAAAGCAGGCTTTTCCCACAGAAGTAAAGAAAATACTTGCAGATCACTTCAGTAACACCTTCAATGGTGTTCTCTGACATAAGTTTCCAGTTCTGTTTGTTGGGTTGGAACCTGGAACATTGTTTGGCTTGATGAGATTTTTGGAAAGAATTTTAAGGATTTATTCCACTATTAAATATGAATTTGTTTCAGATGGATATGTTATTTCAGGTTTGTAGAAATCAAACTCTACAGCCTCTGTCTTCTACCCTTAGCCTCTTAAATGTACATAAATTAAAATTTTAAATTCTTTTATTATTGTAAAATAATAAGACATGAATAGGGTCACCTGTTTATTGTTTGTTTGTTTGTTTGTTTTTGTCCTCTTACTACTGCTTTTCAAGAAGTACTGTCAGCATCATTACTTTATGCAGCAAAAATCCCCATTGTTGCAGAGTCGCCGTAAGGCCTGTATGGCTGGGCACCTGTGGAGTCCCAGCGTGGTGCTAGAGGCAAAACCTTCTCTTTTGCTGGTGTGGTTCCTTGATGGGAGCTGGTCTGCAAGGCATTTCTAGAGCTTCCACCCATGTTGAACACGCTGACAGCTCCACACAGCCTCTTCAGGGCCAGGGATGCAGATGGCCAGGAGACAGTCCAGCTGGGCTGACTGACCAGACAGGAACCCTTGAAGAGGTGTGATCTGGCATTTAGGGCTAGATGAACAGGTATTTTCTGATTCATCAGTACTAGCCAAGAAACGCCGTGTTGCTTCTCCGGACTAGGTGCATCAAATGAAAAGTGACTCCTGCCACCAAGCATTAAGGATCTATCTGAGGAGACTACGTCACCCTTGGCTGTCTCTCTAGTTGTGGGGGAGGGAGAGATTGTTAAAAAGGGCAGTTGAAGTGACCTAAGACTTGAAATGCCTTCTGGAGTTGCACATCCTCTACAGAAAGCATTTGAGTGATGAGACATCTAATTCACATGTGTCTAAAATTAAGTGGCATAGCCTGGACTCCACAGCCACATATGTCACTTTTAAGAGTGATTCCAGTGCATTTCCCTGATGAGCAAGAAGCAGCCATGACCAGGGTTTGTATTGGAACCATTACATATGCTGGGAAATGCTCTGGTCGTTTAACAGACTTCACTTTCGTAGCAGGTTAAGCAGCGTTGACTTAGGTGAGCTCTTTGTAAATGCCATCTCTGCTGGGACTACTCACTGCGTGGGCGAGGTGAAGGCTGGATTCTGAGGATACATGTGCTCAGCCTGCAACAAACATGCCAAGGACACATCCAGCTCAGACGCTGAGCTGTGGTTAATCACGTTACACCTCTCACAGTTCAGATGCTGGCTGCCAAGTGAGTGAAATTCTTATTTCCTATTTTAAGCTGTTAGTCTCCAGTACTGACGGTGGCTCTATGGTTAAGGATATTCCTGTGTAGTTAGCAAAACAGAAGGATTAATCTGGATGACAGGAGATGTGTAAATGTGACATCGTTATTGTTATCTTTAGAATTACATCTTTCACATGCCAGGTAAATCCAGGAGGCAGTTAAACATTTCCCCCTATGACATTATCACAAATGTCATTTGGTGCTTCAAGACTATTTAAGCAAGATAAATCCACCAGTCAAGCTGGAGAGTGATGTTTGTATCATCCTATAGATGTTATATTTTGCTGGAATAGATTGTCACAAGCTAGACTTTGTTCAGGCCTTCAAGACAAATCAATAATTATGTCTTCCCTCCCCCCCCCCCCCCCCCCCGCCAATTGTTAAATACTTCTCTTAATTTCTATCTGTTTTTCTTGAAGCTTTGCAGGTGTGTGGGCTTACAGCAGGTTTGGAGACATTTGGGCAACTGTTCCGGTTGGTGCACAGTGTTAAGTACTTGCTGCTTCTGTCTTAATTGCATGTTAATATCCAGTAAACTGACATCTCTGCTCACGATGTGTTGCTCTAAAGGAAGAGGAAGGAACCGTCTCTAACAGCTCTGGTAACTAACTTCCTGGGATCATTCAACAAGATCTTCAGTCCCTTTTCATAGAACCTGACATTTTGAACTGTTGGTGGCTGACAAGTGAAACATTGTGGTGTCACTGAAGAGCATAGTCAACTCAATGCTTGTATGGTCTTCATTCAACAGTAGAAAGAAAACAAACCATTTGCTTTATATTTTAATCTTGGTCAGAGCATACAAAAATGTCTGTTTCGTGGTGCTAGGAGACAGTTTCTACATGGCCACTGAAGGCACAGACACATAGGCCTCTGCCTTCATTTAATTTGAAATGGTTCATCTAGCTCACTCAGAAGCCTGAAGTTCAACCTCTGAAAGCTCAGTGCTTTCTGATGAAGTATGGGGCAGATCCGTTCTAATAGCACAGGAAGACTGCAGTTTTATGTCATCTTCAATGCTTCCTGAGGAGCACTGTCCCCTCTCTGTGAATGCTACCAAAATGAACTGGACTAACATACAACCAGCTCACAGTACTGATGCTCACATGGTTGGTTGGTGTAACTGAAAGCCAGGGTGGCCAAGGGGAACTCTTTCCAGAGAAAAGAGGTAGAGCCAGATCTCTCGGCACCAAAGATGATGTGAACTACATAGCAATACTTAGTGGTACTTCTTAGGCAGAGATTTATTGAACAATAGCTGTATCTGACCAAGGAGTGAAAACACTTAATTTTATTGCCAATAGCATCATCCTTTTCCCAGGCCTTTGGTGTCCTAGAAGGGTGTAAATGTCATTTCTCTTTCCTAGAGCCAACACAAAAGAGATTCGTCAGGATTGATGTTCTTGGTGTCTGTTCAAGAAAATTCAGCTAGTCCTTTAAGCTGCCTCCAGAAAAAGCTGCTTGTTAGCAGATAACTCAGTCCAAGAGCTTCCCATCCTATCAGAATTACTCTCAGTGATGTGCCATGCTGCAGTGTGGTGAGCCAGGCAATTATTTCATCAAAAAAGCAAAGAGAATAGAGTCCTGGTCTCTTCACCAAGGTGAGATACCTGAAAGGTTAATTTAAGTGTCCTGCTCCTGCTATATCTACCATGATTACCTTTACACCAGCCTTGAATGCTGGTGATCCCTGTAGCTGGTTGCCTGTATACCCTGGAAGGCAGGAAGCAGTTGCATCCCCTCAGTCTCACCTTCGTGCTGCATTCCTTATGTCTTCCTTTCATTCTCCTGGACCATAGGTAAATGAGAGGCTTGCTGGGAGTGCAGATCCCCTTGCCTTTGAAGCAGCACAACAGGAGGTGTGGCGGCATCTCCCAGAAGGGAGGAGCTCCTAGTGCTCATGTCCCCACTTGCTTGGACGGGGAGCCTCAACCTTCCTCCTCTCTCAGCCAGGTGGAGCCCTGCTGGGGCTGTTGGCAGGGACTGGCAGCTTCTGGACTCGCTGTCCGTGCCACTCATGGCAAACTGCTTTGTAAGGACTGGCAAACATGTTCCAGTTTGTTGTATTTATGGTGGAAACTGGAAATTAAAATGAAAATTGTAATCACGTGTCTTCAGTACAGAGGCCTTTCTGTACTGGCCCATGCTGTCCATGCCTTAATACATCTATACTGTTTGGCTTAAAAAACAAAACCCAACATATGAGAGCAAAGGAGTTCCAAAGAACATCATGTGTGGTATTCTCTGTTTGGTGGGTGGGGTTCTGCTTTTTTGTTTGTTTGTTTTTTCCTTTGGGCTGAGTTATTTAATTCAGCTTTTTACTTAGATTGCAAACTCAGCTGTACCAAGAATATACAACAGTAGTTTCTCCCCTTTTTGTTACTTGTCAGTCTTTTCTGCAATCAAGTTCCTCTTGTTGCTGATAGGATGACAATAGGCTTTAAAAACCTTTAAACACATGAAAAAGCTAATTTGAATAGGTATTATAATTCTATAATTTCACAGCTTTTTATAGGACATCACTGACCTCTGGGCAGAGTTGTATGCAGAGATAATGTTGACAGACTTGTGTTAACGTTAACAGCCTGTTATTGGGAAATTCTTGGTGAGTAAATCTGTGATTATGCTGGTAGGACGAGGCCTAAACATCTCTTCTCAGGCAGCCTTTTCACTACTGAAGTGGGTTAACAAAAGAGGCAGATGCCAGTGACAAAGTGCCAATATTTGTTAACAGATGTGATCCTTGTAATGTAGCATGTGTTCTTAATTTGGCACTGCTTGACACCAGGAGGATCTCTGTAAATAAGGTGTCGTTAGCTACATCCAATAGGCTTTCCTCCTAAACTGGTCTTTGGTTGATATCCATACTCTGGTTGAAACTGGCATTCTACCTTGTGAATGGGCACTGTGCCATTCTGACAGATGGGCATGACAGTAGAGCAGCCAGGGAAACATTAAACTTGTCCAAGTTGAGTATTAGGGGCCAAACAATCTATCCACAAATACAACATGGGCAGATTTGTCTTATTGTAATTGGTGAAGTGGATACTCTGTTGCTACCTGAGCTCTGAGGTGATTAAACTTTCACATTCTCAGACATTGCTTTTGTCACTTCCAGGTTTTGGTTCTAAAAGAATGAAGACTACTGCTAAAAAAAATTCTAGGAACGAATTTGCCTTTTGGAAGAAACTTCCATGTTTAGTGAAGAAAATATCAAGTGAGTCAGTCATGTTTCTTGTTAAGTGGGTTGATGCCAATCTTCTATTTATGTTGACTTCCAATTAAGTATTTAGTTGAAAATGTTTCACACAGTATTTCCTTTCTCCAGTTTAAAAATTAAAAAATGTCGAATAGGATATTTTTCTGTCTTCGAATCTCTGGAGCAATAACAAGGTCTGTTGCATCAGTAAGAAGTCAACTGAGTTACTTGAAGAATTACTTACTCTGATGTTTTTAAGAGGGGAAAACATAGGTGCTTAAGTAATGTATATTTAAAGATTTAAAAATCTAAAAAGATAGCTGTTATAAGAATGTTGGTGTTTTCTTTGTAAAAACTATCACAATTACTGCTCATATAATTCCACTTAACCTTTACTTGCAGAAAAACTGGTTTATTGTTTTAGTTAATAAAAAAATATTAACTTAAAAGTGAGAAGAGTTCTGAAATATTTTTGTACAAATTTTAAGGCTTTGTATTCAAGTAGAAATTGTAGCAGTCATGACTTGGACCTCAAACATCTTTCTGCAGCCAAACGGACTTCCTTGTGATTTGGAGCAATGCAGTATATGAGGAAACCTCCTGTAAATAATAGAGAAGACCCTACTCTCTAACATGAGTAGTACAATTCTGGTATTATAAGGCTACAGTATGTTTTTAGTGCAGTTTTGCAATATCTTCATATCAGCAGGAATTGATCAGTCAGATCTGCTAAGTAAAAAATGCTTAAAAAATAATCTCTGTCTTGATGGAAAATGCAGGTGCTTGTGTTTCCCCACTGAGGGATGAGGGATGCAGCAAGAACAGTGGCCGGGGGACCTCTGGAGGGCACCTTTGCTGGGCGGCAGAGGGTGCAGGGCTAACACACACACAGACTGCCTGTGTCACCCAGACTCTGCAGTATGGGCACGTTTTCCTACCACTGGAGAATTCATGAGCTTCTGTAGCCTTTGATACAGATGCATACGGTAACTTGTTGCCAATTTTGTGCAATTAGGGCATACAAAATGGTTTCCCGGTTAGGAATGTTGCATGTGCTACGACACTAATTAGGGGTTTCTCTCCTTTACATGCATGCCTGTCTGCCATTAATATTAATGGCAATTTTGCCCAAGCACAAGGGAAGACAAGACCCGTGTAACTGTGACTTAAACTTTTGTCTCGGAAATTCCCAGTGTAGTTGTTCTTGGAACCTGATGGCTTGAGGTTTACTAAAACTGCCTGATGAAAGTGATACTGTGTAGATGACACAGTTATCTTTTTAAGGGGGTATTTTTATTAACTCTTCCATGATTTTTCCCCTCTGGGCCTCTGTGGTTTGTCCTTGTGGTTACATTACAAGCTTTTCCGGCTATTAAAAAGCCATATTTTATCCATATTTAAACAGAACCAGGGATGCTGTGTGTCTTCCCTCCACTAAAGCTGGCCCTTGTTCATTCTTTTCCCCACCACATCGGATGTGTGTGCCCAGTTGCTGCTGGGATGATGGTGGTGCAGTGGGTGGTTGGCATGCCAAACAACTGCAATGAAGATGAGGTGCCACTGCCTTTCAGTGTGAATCAGAAGAGCCCATGGGGACTCTGGATTGCTCTTGGTTTGCTCATTGAGACTTGTGCTACAATTAAAGTGTGGTGGTTTTTCAGTTGACAATAGTCTTTGTCTTGTTTTGGGAGTGTTTTTTGCTCATAATTGCTCTTTCCAGCAGGAAGAGGAGACTCAGGGTTGGGGAAACAAGGCAGCAAGTCACTTAATCCTGTTGTAAGTTTCTGAACAAATGCTATGGTGAAGGGTAAATTGAGCTCAACAAAACATTAGATTAAACTCATTAGTAATTAAAAACAACAACAGCTGCAGTCTAAAGAAAAATGCAGGAGATCTGTAAATCTTTGCCATTAAAATGTATAGACACTGACCCTCTTTAAATTCATAGAGAATGCTCTTTACTTAGCTATAAAGGTTTAATGTAACTTAGCAGATCTGAGTTACTTCAGGAGAGCTTTAATGCTTGGCAGGTCTCTACATTTTATTTATGATATCAAAGCTGCAACTCAGATTTTTACTCAGTGGAAGACATAAAAGAGATTCAGAAGTCATCCAAATCATCTTGTAATTAATGTTACTATGCACGCCCAAGACATTAAAATGTTAACAGTGTTAGAATCATGTGCTTTGGAATACAGAGTGAGGGCTTTATTAGAGAGAAATACACTGCAGATGTCATCCACCCTAATTGAGGACATTGGGTTGCCTGCTGCTTGTTCTTATCAGTGGCTCAGATTTTTTTTTTTTTAATTTATTCATTTTCCTTACTGCTAGAATCTGCTCTCATTATTAGTCTATCTTGTCACTCATTTGCATTTCAAGTGCTGGGACTGTGGGGTACCAGCTAGCTGCCTTAGAAGAACACTTCAAGGGGTTACTCTATCAAATAGCAGCACAGTATCACAGTGAATTTGACATCTGGGTTATCTTATTCCCAGATGCTCCATGGTGTCATTAGCAGGATTAATCTTAGCTTTAATTTCATAATGATTCTTATTCTAATATATGTGAATGAACACAAAGTCTCTTGACTCATTATCACCAATTTACTCAAGATATGTAATCAGGCTCTTACATTCACCAACATTTATTTTTGCTAATACATCTAAAATTGTAGATTAAGCAAATACAGTTAGTTCCAGCTGAGTGAATGCCTAGTGAGGTAGCAATGTAGTATTTATGTTTTAATTAAAGTATATTAATAGTCGTGTCTTTTAAATACATAGTGACCAAAATCCGCTGAAAACAATACATTTATCATTCAGTGATATCAACTTGTAAATTTAATCACAGCACCTTTCTCTGACTATTTATTATTTGCGGCCATTTAGAAATGACTCAGTCTCATTTTATAACATAGTTTTAACCTTTAAAGATCAGGGCAGAACATTTTATTCTTAAGAAAGCTCCCTCGACTTTCCAAAGTAAACAGAATTTAATTTTTAAGTTAAATTAAAAATTAAACCCAAATACATTTTATACTGACACTTTTGATTTTAATTCCTGTTCTAGGGTGAACTGTAATATAGAATGCAGTTTATTTTTACAGCTAAGCAGGCACACAAGATTCACTTCCACATCATACAGAGTTTCAAACTGTATTGCATTTTTAAATTGCAAAGAGAAAGCCAAATGTGAAATTCCTATGCACTTTTTTACAGTGTTGGACTAAGTTTTTCATTTACCAGCTGTTGTAGCACAGCAGTAAGTAGTGGTTCATTATTGATGGATAAAATGTTCAAACATTTAAAGAAATGAAAGTCAGCTTTGAATTTTTAATTAATTAATTAAAAGCACTGCAAATGCCAGCTTGTTAATTGCTTTGCACCTGCAAGCCAACACAGGTTTTATGCACTCTTTCTTTGAATATTAATTTTTTTTGCATGTCTTCATAATGCTTGGAAAGTCTCCCCTGCAAACATATTAGTAAAGAGTAAATATTGAATCTAAGACAAAACTCACGGCTTCATCTTTCACTGTACACAGAATAGGATTTAAAGGAGGATTTAGATTTCCAAGGCTTCTAATTAAGGAGTGATAATCAGGCTTTCTGCTGAGGGTCACTTCCTGGGAGTAATTTGAGTTATTAAAATGCATGTTTTTATTTGTTCTGCTTTGCGAGCTAAAACTGATCCCTTTTAATATAGCAGCAAATATGCAAATTGGTGTTTCATTATATTATGCAATTTATGGCAATCTTCTCTAATTTACTGAAAGGGCAAGAGCCTGACCTTGTCATTCAACTATTTTTTTTCCTGGTAAGCTAAACTAATTATGTGGATCTTTTTATGAAACTCTGAAAGTATGCAGCACGGTAAAAAATGTGACAAATTTACCTTGATTATTCATCAAGATGGCCTTCGATTTTGCTTGAATCCTCCTGCAGGGTGATGGATAATTTAAACTTACATGTGGGAGCCAATTTGTTTCAAGGTTTGAAAATGGCTTCCTTTTTTTTCACAGAAATCCTGGAAAGAGCATCTGAAATCATTGAAATAATAAATGTCAGGGTTTGAGCTACGGACTAAAAGAAAGTTCATTAAAAATACTTGCATGATGTATTATGAATTGATATCGTGATTTTTCTTTGTGCTATCCTTCAGTACAACTTTTCAGCCAGGTTTTTATTAGTGATACGATGTTCTGCATTTTCATTTTTCTTTTAATAACTTTTAGTTTTAGATTTAACAAACTCCCCATTCTTTAAGCTCCTTTTCACCTCCTCCACCAAGAAGCATAAAGGAAGTTCTCTGTCAAAGCCAGGAGAGCATGGCTCAGTCCTCAGTGGCTCTCAATTGCTTCTTTTTCAGAAAAAATACCCCTTCTTGCCACCCCACAGACTGATCAGCCCTCTCAGTCCCAACAGTTTTCTTTTGCCACTTTCTCCTGCTCTGTAACAACCCAGAGTCATGGGCTCATTTAGCCATGTTTTATACTTGGCTGATGAGACTGATTTGAGTTATGTGACTGAACTAGGAGGGATGCAGGAACAACATTGTAAATATTCAAATCCTGAAAGTATCTGAGTTGGAGCAGTCTCGAGGGACCAGCTGATCAGTAACCCTGAACTGAGGTAGGAATGGGAAACCTGGCTTGTTCCCAACAGGTGCTTATCCTATTTGTTCTCAAAAAATCTACAGTGATGTTAAAAAAAAAAAATCCCGTATCTAATGCACACTCTTCACTCCCTAAACTTAGTTGGATTTTTTTTTTTTTTTCTTTTCTACCTTGCAAGTCTGGTTGATTTCTTCCTTCAGATTGTGCAAAGACCAGCTGACAGACTTCCCTATGCTTGAAGAAAATACCTAGAGCACAGGAGTAGAAAGTTCTGCACTAGAGTTTAATCCATGGAGTTGAACACAACTTCCTCTTGACCATGATGACTCCTGGAACACTGCAGTCATCATTTCCACTAATGTAACCTCTTCTGCTTGTGTTTAAACATGCATATTTGTAATGCAGATGAGTCCTTAATACTGTGTATCAGCTGGAAAACACAGGTTGTAATGCTGTGTTTGAACACTAATGTCTTGGCTACGGCTTGGACTGTAAGCTAAACCAGCAATGTCTGTTGCCATCAGGAGTTCAAGCTCACCCTTTCTTTGTAGCCATAGTCTAGCTTCTGTAGGCAAAACGTTCTAGGTTATGTCATGCAGTCTGCATGATGGTCAATGAAATTAGTCATCAGGTTCAAACTGGATTTGTCCTTGGTTTTGCAGAGTGAGGAGCAGCAATGTATCCACAGCCTACTTTAATTATAGCATTGGCCTTTCCAGGTCTTGTGAATTTAGGTCTCCCTTTATTTAAAGGCACTCTAGGAGATAAGGCTTGTCTGTTTGCATTGGAGGGCAATACTCAAATTGTGACAGCAATGTGGTTTTTGTTTTCAAAGCAAACTTGAGCTATGAAGCAATGTTTTCATGGATTTCTTTGTCTTTTGGAAATGAGGACAAACAATTGGCATCTCCTGATCAGGCGGTGAATTTTGATGATGTGAAACCTGACTAGAAAGATGGAAATCCTTTATACTGAACAATAAATTAGTCTGTTAATTAATTAATTCCCAGGCACATAAAAGAGTACTGTAAGGGTTGGCAGAGCAACTGAATAACTCCCAGGTTCAGGCTTTTTAGTACCATTATCTTATAATTGCTGATTGGCACAGGGTTCTACTCAGTGTTCCCAAGGGGTCAGCAGTGTGTGTGTCTGAGTGGTGAGGATTCCGAGGCAGCGATTTATGCTGTGGTTTTGATAGACAGAAAAAGGCAGTAAGAGTTTATTAGCAGAGTATCATTGTTGGGGAGGGAGGAGAAGGGCTGAAACATATGAATTCCCTTGCCGACAAATGAAAAGAATAAAACTGGAATAAGAAGTGTGGCAATTCAGAGACAATAATTTACTCTAGAAAGTAGGTGGAAATATTTGCTCATGTTTGGCAGGTTTTTTTGCTCTCGCTTTTTTTTTTTTCGCTAGTGACTCTGTCAGGAGAAAGGCAAGTATCACTAAACAGCGGAGAGAATTAGCAGTGTATTTAAATGTTTCATTGTAATGTCCCTTCCTAAGTGAACCTCCATTTAATGTTTAAAGGACTAAAAATGCTAAGTACGCATCAATAAAACAACATCGTTTTAACTTGTAATTAAGTTTTAACTTTAGATACACACAGATGTCAAAGCCACTACTCTAATTAGTGTCTTTTGTCTGTTATTTAGCAATTAGCTAACTTATTTGCAATGAGTAATGAAGAAACTGGAAAAAAAAAAATGCAACCTACTGTCAGTACAAGTCTTGCTGCCCCTCTGTCATGCTTTAAAATATATATATATATATATATTTATTTAGTTTAGTTTAATCTTTCTTCCTTAGTTCATTAGGATGCTCCTGAAGGTTACAGAGTATAATGTTCAGAATGCTCAGTACTCCCAGGCAGACATGTTTAATCAGGTTACTAGAGAACTTGTCTCCTGCTCTGGGTAACCTGTATTAAGAAATTCAGGTTTCTGTTCAAACTGAATTGTCTATTACTGATGGCTTTTATAATTGTGAAAGTCTGTTTCCCTGTTTGTGTTACTCTTTCTCCTCTTGAACTTATTTATTTTAATAATATTGTGGAAGCTACAAAAATACCATCAGAATTCATACTAATATGTTGTGATTAACAAAGACAGATATTTAATTGCAGGCAGTTAACACAAAATCTGTTGGCAATGTCTTGAACAGTATGATAGCCTTTCATCATTTTTATCACCATAGTATTGTTGTTTGCAATGTTATTGCTAGGGAATTGTCATGTATTTTTTAATGATAAATTCTTAATTTAGGGGTTTATAACTTAACCATAAAAATATGCTCTAGGCTGAGACATGACATACAAATTCTTAATATGGAAGTGAATGTTGTTTCTAGTTTTAAAACAAGCAAACAATGAAACAAACTCCATGTGAACTGAAACTCCTGCCAGAAAATGACCTTTTCTGTGGAGGATCTTTTGTTACTTTCCTTGCTTAACAACCCTGCCCCAAAATGCACACTGCAGAATAAAGGGGAAAAAAAAGCTTAGTTTAATGTTAAGCTTTCTGAGTGCATTGCCTCTAAACCAGAGTGTTTGGAACTTTGTGAAGAGAACTTTACAAAAGTTGAAGGATGGGGGGTTATTGCAAAGGAAACCTCTTCTACTCTATGTGTTCCTTTGCAAATCAAGGATTCTCTGTAGTATTAAAAAATTTACTGTAGACCCCAAAAAGGTAGAGCTATTTTACAGAATAGTTGGGGGAAGGAAGCGGGGGGGCAAGACAGTATTTCTTGCCTATAAATATAGTAGGCTCTTAGGAAAAATGAAAATCCTGCGAATCTCTTTAAATCCGTCAGGCTGATCTGATAGAACAGAGAAAAGAAGCTGGACTTAGCAAGAAAGGAATAGTGACCTTACAGCCAAGAGCCACGTAGTCATTTGTGACCCTAGCACTCCAATTTCACAGGGCAAAGTGGCTTCTTAGTGCAATGACACATCTCTGTGTGGAGCCTTTTAACACACCGGTCAGTGCAGACTGGAGAGAACTGATGCATTTGCCCGCTACCTCCAGCCCTTCATCAGTGCGCGCTGGTGAGAGCAGCGGTACGTGCACAGCACCAGAGGAGTGTAATGGGTACTGCACTGACGTGTGCTGGGGGTGCCCAGTGTGTGGTCATGCAACATAGAATGCTGTTTTCCTGTTTGGTTTTTGACAGAGTTCTCCACTTGTGAGCCAGCAGATGGGGAGGACAGAATCTGGCTATCTGCATGATGTTGAAAGGTACAGATGAAATGTAAAGAACCTCTTCGCTGGGAAGTTTGATGCATTGGAAACCAAACTGAAAGTGTCTATTTGTTGCTGTGGGACAGTAGCATTGAGGAGTGTGGACTCATTAGTAGAAAGGACTGAGATCCAACATGCAGAACATTGTCTTCAGTTGATAGAAATTGGTTTAATTCTTTCCCTGACATTAGCAGGGCTTGGTAGACTTCTCTGAGGTTCCAGTGGTTAAGGCCTCAGATATAAATGTTCTTAGGAAATCACTTTCACATTTGAACTAGTATGTCCTGGTTACTTTGAGTTACTGTCTTAAAAAGAAGAAAAAATACAGAACATAAACTTTGCTGCGTTATATTTGTGTTCACAACTCTGGACTATTTTCTTACTAAGCAATAAGGATAGGAAGCTACTTTTTCTGGGAAGAAAAAAAACCAACCTTGTTTGCTCATCCCCCATGGACTGGTCGGTGCTCTGCTCCTTTGAACATGCTCCATACCTGCAGCCATCGCTGAGAGCTGTGGGATTGCCCTGCTAGGGAAGGCGAGCAGCTTGCTGGGGGCTGCACTGCCCTCCTATCACCTGCAGAAGTGGCATCAAGAGCCAGTCTCACCTGCCAGGATCCTTGCAGCTCTGCAGGGTGTTGCAGAAGGCTCAGCAGTGGTGACTTCAGGCTGGATTCCAGCTGTGTGGATGTGATGGCAGCATGCAGGAACAGTGTGACCCTGCTCCTGCCTGGAATTTCCCAGGTACAAATATGTTGCCAAGGCTTCTATAAGGTGTGGAACCTGCTGCATATGCTCTGCCCAGGGATGATGGACTAAAGGATGTATTTCGCCTGTATGCTCTTGAAACCCTGGATGAGTTTATTCCTTGAATTTCACTGGCAGAAAGCTTCTGGGTCAACAACAGCAACAATACACCTAAAGAAACCAGAGGTAGGACTACTTGTATCACATCCCTCCCAGAAATGTGCAGCTGAACAGATTTTCCCCTTTCTGTTCTAGAGCTGTTCCTCTTCTCTTTTCTCCCACTGGCTTTCCCGCTCCATCTTCCATCTAGGTTGCTAAATGTAGTAGAAAGTAGTTCTCAGTTGATCTAGAGACTCTTTTTTTTAATCCAGGGTCCAACATTTTAATTCTTGCTTCTCTGTTTTTATTTAGGTAATGAGAAATGAGGTGGGGGTCTGTTGTGAAGTGACAAAAGATTCAAGACACAAAGTACCTCAAATTTAAGCACATCTGGGAAGCCTTTTTTTTAAAAATAGGAGAGTAAAAATCAAGAAGAAAAAAATCAAACCTAAGGTTCATGCTCTTATTTTTCCCACATTAGACCTTGCTCTTTTGAGGGGCGGGGTGGAGGGAGGTTTATTACATCTAGCATGCCGAGTGACAGTCCTGTAGCAAAGCAATTCAATGCTGAAGAGTTTGCAGGCAGAATTGAATAGCACAAAGGTTTTCAGAAACTTTTTTTTTTCCTTCTTTTTTTTTTTTTTCTCCACAGCAACGATTTCTAGCCATTCATCATAAAGCACTAAAAATCAAAGAGCAATATTCACGAGCCTCCTAGTACAGTATGTTAAACCCTGATAACTGTCAGGAAGAGGCTGTCTGAAAGGGAAGAGCCAGGTAGCAGCACAGAAAACAAAAAACATGTTGGGAGAAAAAATGTACTGAAGAATAAAAGGAGAGAAAATGTGCTAAACAAAGGGGGCCAAGCAGTACTCCTGTGTTGTGTTTGTCATGCTGCCATTTTGTTAACAAGAGAGATATATTACACCAGCGTAAAATGTTGTGAGTTCTGGAGTCGTGTCTGTTTTCACAGAACCCCGGAGTGACCATGTACGCCAGTGGTAGATACTGTTCTTACAAATTGCTCTACTGGATCCAGAAATATGTTAGTTTGAATTTATTCAACTAATGTTTTATGCGAACATCTTTCAGCCTAGGGCTTGCCTATGAACAGTTTGCTGTAAAGATTTGATATTCAGAATATGAGCTGTTTTCAGTAGATGCATAGGAAGTTCAGAATATGTCTCTCTTCTCTGTCTGGAATATTGTAAATCTTGGCAATGGATTTTGATACGCACTCTCTCACTCGTAAAATCAAAATTCCTGCTCAATGGAGATTCTGTTGTATTCTTTTAACACTGTCCTTTGGTGAGAAGCTGTCATAGTACAGATTTAGAATATTTTTCAGTAGTAAGCAGGAAGCATGCAAATTATTTTTTCCTGTTTGAGTGAACATTTGTAAGTTATCTTCTGCAGAATAGTCCTGACTCCAGCCTTGGCACTGTTGAGGCTAGATGGCTGGTAGCACATGAAAAAGAACAAGGTTTTTCCCCATAAACCTCCCAGAAGAGCGCATCTCTGATCTGCTTGATGGACTCCCATGATGTCTCCATGTAGAGGTAAGGCTTCCTATGCTTTTCCTTTTCTCTGTCCAGTCCAACCTGAAGCTATTTCCAGCCATTTTCTCTTGTTCAAGGGAATATAATGAAAATGCATGCATGCAAGAAAAACAGAGCTATCTTCACATACACAAAATAAAAAAATGACCATATGACAGTGCTTTGATAGTGAGCAGAGATTTCTGTGATAAATAAAAATGGAAGCCATCATTATAGATAGTAAAAGCTACTGGGTTTTTTAGATGTCCTGTGGCCACCAAAAATACTAAGCAATGAAAATTTGGTATCTAGAAATGCTTTCAGCTTTATTCCTCTCTCTGTAAATAAAAGTCTGTTAGGATATCCTCAACGTATCAGTATTAGTCATGGGAGTTGCTGTAATGATGAGAAGTTGTAGCCGTTCCAGAGATCTTGCTTTCCCTTTCATAGATGACATTCAGAAGATTTACAAGAATAAGCCAGTTTTGATACCCTCTTGTCAGTCTAGATTCTTGCTACTCGCTAAGAGTCTGCGAACAGCATTGCTTAGTGGGAATGTTTTTGATTGATGCCTGTTTGGATGCTTAGCTTCTTCCATGTCTCTAGTCATCGCATGTGTCAGTGTCTACCTAGTGAAAAGTTCCTTTCCAACCTAGGATCATTTTATTTCTTAAACCAGCTAGTAGGAATTATCCTCTGCTTTTCTGGGAAATAGTATTGCTTTAAAATAAGCTCATCATCCACTAATCCATTTTCAAACCCTATTAGGCAATCTGGGTTAAGTAGAGTATAACAGAGTTATCCTGCTGGATTGATTCTGTAGAGTTAGATCTTTTACATGTGGGGAGCCCAAGACCCCAGGGTCTAATAGTAATATTGCCTTCTCCATGAATAATTTATTGAATTTGTAAAGACTCTGTTCTATTACAAAATGTAGATTGGAGAGTGGGCTGTATTTTTTTTTTTTAATGTTCTGCAAAACTTTCACAGCCAAACTTGGAACATGACCAAACAGATATTGGGAATGAAACTTATAACGTTTGTTTAAATCTGGAGTAAACAGGGTTTAGCTTTTCCATGGCCATTGTTCTCCAGCAGCTTCATGTAATGATCATTTATTTAGAAGCAGTCAAGCTCCTGTTCTTTTACAAAGTTATCCAGTGCTTACTTAGATTTTGCTGGTACCAGGCCTTTGTTTGAATCCCAGTTCTGGTTTGGTGTCAGATCTCGTACTCAAACCTTGCCGAACCATTTTCCCCAGGGCCTCCTGTGTGTACAGTTACTTGTAATTGTATGTGCCTATTGTAGCTGTTGAAGAATACCTACTGCTCTTGTTTCTAAGTAAGAAAAATTCAGTTCTTGTACATACAGAAGGTGTTTGAAAAACCATTCTGTGAATCTATTATATTTTTCTATTGTGATAAAAAAATGTAAGAAATAGGACAAATGTTACATGTAAACACTGAAGGTATATATATTGCTCTAGTGTTGACAAAGTCAATACACGCAAACCTCAAGCAAGCCTGTCTGTCCTCTGAAGAAGCAAATGTTCTACTCTCAGTGATTCTAACCGGAACAGGATTGTAATGTGCTGTGATCAGGAAAAACAAGGGGCAGAATTCAGTTCAGAAGAGCTGAGTTTTTTCCACTCACACTAGTAATCATGTGAATAAGAATGAATACTCATTTGTTTTCTGTTTCCTCTCTATCTAAAAGAGGTGCAACTGGATGAATCAAAGGAAGAAAAGAACACTTCAATTCCTGTATTTATGGTGTTTTAAACAACACAGAAAATACATTGTTATTCTTTATTCTGTCTTGCTTGTCTTTCCCTCTTTCTAGGGGTTTGAAAATTGTAAAATGAATACAAGGATCCTGTTCTTTCTCTCCTACCATGCTTCCTGTCTGCAGCCTTTTCTCCAAGGCACCTCCAGTAGCTGTTTCTACAGCTCTCACAGATTGATCCTGGTAGTGTGAACAGCTAGACGGCAAATGCATTTCCCTTTCTGCCTTCAGATGTCCCAAAACCTTAAGAAATGAAGAAAAGGAAAGAGTCTGTGTTGCTTGATCAGGGCCTCTTCCTTGTCTCATGTTATTTTTTTAATCTTCAGTCTATTGGTTATTCTGGAGTGGATCTCTCTGCCAATCTTTCTCACTGGGTCACTTGTCTTTATGAAGTTAAACTTAATTCTTGTGCTTCCTGCACAACTTGGCAAGAGGGTATTCTTGGATGGCCTTTCTGCCTGGATTAACCCCAAAACTCCCTTCTTGCCTCTGATCATGATTATTTTATTTCTGCCAGATCCCACTATGGACAAGTATAGAAATTTTAAGCAGGTGCAGATATGCTGACTGGTGTCAGATACACGACCTCCTTAATTTTCTAACTCCTGGTGGTATATCCTAACCATGTCACAAAGAAGCATTGACTTTGTGATTTAAATGTAGGTTTCCAGTTCTGCGCTCTGAATAAGACAACTGCTTCATGTGAGTTGGGGTATGTGAAGAGAAACAAGATTTGTTCCTCAAAAATGCTTTTCTTATATCCCTTTTTAAAATATCATCCACAAGTACCTTGTAACAACATGAGTAATGTTAGTGAGTATATGAAACAACTTTGCCTTTATCAGACCGAAATTGCAGTGACTCATGAAGCAAAAAAGAATTCCAAGATAACAATGAGTTATCATATTCTCAAATCTCAACTTCTTTTTCCTCTAATGACAAATTTCTTTGTTTTAAGAATTTCTTTTAAAATTTAATTGCAGACTTTATACATCATAATATGTGTGAGTATCCCATCCATGAGTAATGTTACAGCCACTTTAGCTGTAGCTTACCTCCATTAACACTTCTTTTTCTGTCTCTTCCTCGTAGCATTTCTTATTCATCTTATTCTTTCTCTTTTTTGTTCTCAGTAGATGCAAGTGGTTTTTACTTAGGTTTTGCAATATACATGACATGATAAACACTCAGCATTGTTTCTAGGACTGTGTGTTTTGAGGTTCTGGGCTTTTCTCTTTTGAACGAGTAGAGGGATTATTTGCTCAGTTGAATAGTGACTTAAAAGTATTTTCTTAAACTCACCAAAACAAGCCCATGAACAAATTATGAATATCATGCTTGGTCAAGGGCACTCTTAGTGTGAATTGTTTTACAAACATAACAATGGCTGAGATATCCATGAAACAAGTTTAATATAATTAGGTCATTTACCCAGGAGATTGCTGGCACAGAGTATCTTTGATTCAGTTAACTGGTAAATTGTTAGCATCAGGATTAAAGACCTGCACAGTGCAAATATTGACCTATTACAATGCTAAAATTAAAAGATATTATAATCATGACTAAGGCCAGAGATACTTCTTTATCCAGGGCAGGATGTCAGGAGGAGGCAGGAGCTGTCTCATGAATGCGAGATGTAACTGAGTGTAATTCAAAGGAAGTTTAGCTCCTGTTGCAGATGCAAGGCACCACTGATGAACTAACTTTGTGTCTTGCCTCTGGAGAAGGCAGGTTGCATCAAATCAATCTACACTTGTCCTACAGTGAAGATGTAGACCTTGAGTCCTAAACTCAGCAGGACCTAGGAGCCAATATCGCTCAAATATTTGACTTGGGGAAAAAGTATCCTTATTTATTGCCATTTAAAATAAATATTTAATAATTAACGTAGGCAGTAGGAAACAGGCAAATATTAAAACACCACCTTTCCTTCTACTTTTCCCAGGCTCCATTTCACTCCAGGTTCTTCTACACCCACACTGAATGGTGCAGCAGGGATGGAGGTTGTGATCAGTCCAGTATGGTTCTTCTCTGCCTCGCACCTTTCCTCTGCTCTGGAGTGGGCTCTCCAGGGGCTGCAGTCCCGTCAGGAGTGTCTGTTTGCTCCAGCAGGGGTTCCTCCGTGGCCTGCACTGGCATCTGCTCTGCCATGGAGCATCTCCTCCTCTGACCTTGGCGTTCCCTCTGATGTTTCTCTTGCCATTCCCTTCTCTCCGCCCAGCATTTTCGGCACTATCTTTAACTCCAGTTTCCTGGGGGTGCCCCACATGTGGCTGTGGGGATCGGCCATGGCTGCCGTGGATTGATTGGACCGCAGGGCCACCAACATGTGGGCCCAGGCTGGGGAGCGGGTTTTTTCACGGTTCATTTGTGAATAGCAAACTTCGGTTTCTTCGAAAGAGCCCCTAGCAAGCCAAATATAAAGTCCTACTAGCTTTTTCTTTTCCAAAGGAGGACTGAGTTTCCTGCTGTAAGAACTGTTTCAGCAGAGGCAGGTAGCTCATGATAAATTTAACTGTAATCTGTTAAATATATGCTAATGCTTTACTTTCAATGTATGAGCATTCATGCCTCTTACCCATTGGTGCTAATTATCTGACGTGTATTACCATAAAGCTGGGATTGCATGAGGGATGTTAGTGCTTCCTGAACTTCATTTCAGACAACTTTCTAGCTTATTCATCAGTAGGTAATTTTATAGCTCCTGGACACGGCTCACACAGAGTAACGCAGCTCCTTCAGTTTTCTCTGCAAAAATGACGAGATGCAGACCAGCCGGTCCCCCACAGCTCACTCTGGTGAAATGATATTCCCATCACAACTCCCGCTGTAATCAGTTCTACTAATCTTGCTCTCTCTTCTTCCCACATAGATTCTCCAGATCATTACACAGGTTAGCCCTCCCCCGCCTACCCTCCAGTCGCAGGATTCAAATTCACGAGCCTCAAATTACGCTGAGAATAAATGGAGATAAACAGCAAACCCAAGGAGACAAATAAGACGAACACCTTGAAGAAGAACCAGTAAGCGAAATAGGATGTGACAGGCTCAGGAAGATGAGAGGGAATGATTTCCTGGAATGCAGCAGCAATTTTGTGCCAGCAGCGATGCGCCGGCTGTACTTGACCTTCAGTAACCTTTATCCTCATCTCCTACTGCTGCTCCTGCAGCTTCTCAGCCTGGTTCTCCTCCTTCACTGCTGCTCTTGTGGTTTCCCTGGTCAGGTACCTTATCTAACTGGTACAGACACTGTGTTTTCTGAAATCGGGCTCTTCCTGTGAAGGTGCCGCAATCTGCGCATTTCCCTACATCTGCGGGCTCTGCTCTGCGGTGGCGTGCAGAGGGAAGCCCTCTGCGTATTTTCTCGACAGCTTTGACCTGACATTGTCACACATGGAAATTAGTGTCCAACATAACAGAACAATCTCTCAGGGAAAACCACTCAGAACTTTTTTTGAGACCTTCAAGAGGGGTGCTATTTGTTGGATTTGGCTGGGAATTTTCTGGCAAAATGGGTTTTTCCCTTGAAGGCGTCAGTTCCTCAAAATTAAAGCAGTTAATAGGAATGAATAAATGCCAATAAATTCTTGAAAGATGCTTCCGGGGGTTTAAGCATTCTGATTTGACAGGTCCGAAGTGAGACAGAAATCACTTGTCAAGTTTGAAATATCTGGTGAATAGAATTACAAAACATGTCTTTTAAAACTGAGATAAAAATTAAATCTTTTGAAATTATCGAAGGGGGGAGTTTCTACCGACGTGATTTGTTTTTTTTGGTGTGCATGACTTTTGTGTCTTTTTTTTTTTTTTTTCCTCCCCTTTTTTTTCCCAGTTTTGCCTCTGTCTCAGCTCAGAGTGGACATTGGGAGAAATCTTGAAAATATTGACAGGACATGGTTTTGGGTAATTACCGCCACCCTGGTGTTGTTCTTCCTAATTTGAAAGGAAATACTCAAAAGCGAAGGATTTACCATGTTATATGAGGCTATTGTCAAACACAACCCATTAGCAGAGAGCACCAGCTTTGGAAAGAAGTAAGTGTCCCCAAATATTTTAAGAAAGAAGGCTGCTTTTGTGTTTAAGCCATATATCAGGATATCAGTTCCTTTTGACAATGCATAGAGGCCAATGGCAATAACATCAAATATCTCTGTGAGTACTTCATTACACATTTGATTCAGTATAGTACATCTAATCCTCTTCCTGAAATAACACTGTAACTGTGTTGTTTAGTCTCAATATGTTCTTGTGTACTCTCATGCAGTATAATAGCAAAACACTTAATGTTACTAAGAGCAATGTCTGTGTGAATGCATCTTTGTGTATGAAGCATTTCCCTCTGTCTCTTCTCAGCCTGTTGGGAAAAGAGTTTGATTATTTTATAGAATTTTGCTGTGTTTGAAGAAATTATTGAGGGATGTTCAGCTGGGAAGATGAGGTTTGCACTGAAGTTTGAGTTTATTTTTGTCTCTTCAGGGAAGAAGGGCTGTAGTCCACATGGAGCTACTGCAAAAGTCATCTCCTCCTCTCAGGAGCATCTTGCCTGTTTGCTAGCAGATTCACTGTTTGGAGGAACACGGCTGTCACGGGAGGTCGTGATCAGAGAAGAGGAAGGAGATCTCACAGGTAGGTGGGTCCAAGTCCTGCAGTGCACTTTGAATTTCAGGATGGTGACCTTGAACTCGTCTCTGCTCTGCGGGGAGCCCACATGGGAAGCCAGACTGCTGGGGTGAAGTGTTTGCTGTGACCTGCCTTGCTGATCAGATGAACTGTTAGGTATAGCAACACTTGGTATTTTTTTCAGGTATATAACTTCACTCCTAGATCTGCACTGAAGTGGTGTAAATGCCACACAGTTTACTATTTCATCAGACCTATTCATTTACTGAAGGTATTTTGTTGCTTTTTTTTTTCCTGATTTATTTACCTTCACTTAAGTACAAGAAATCTTTATATGGCCTATAATAGATAATTTTGCTACAGCTGTTGGAAAATAGTTCATTTATATAGAATAAGTCCAATATTATCTTTTTAATCATCTTAGAGTAATATAGTCCATTAAATCTATGTGCTAGGGAGGTGTAAAATTAGGAGTATACCAATGGTTGTTTCTCTTAAGATGAAATTATTTTAGAAATATGAATGGTGTGAGACTTTTTTCCCCCTGGTTTTGTTGTGGAGCTCCAGTTGATGCTCTCAATCCATAAAGTATTCTTTATTTTTTTGAGTTCAGTTGAAACTGTGTTTCAGTGATCTAGTTAGCTCCATGACTCCTACCAAAGGTCACCAGAAACCTGCAGCCTCATGATGCAAAGTGCTGATCTGATACAAGCTCATTCTGCTGGTTCTGCTTAGTTCAAGCATCACTGACGGGTTTATTTTACATTGGCACGTTTTAGGCTAGAACATATACTATCTTTTCTTGCGCAGCTGGTGTTAGCTCAGAAATGTGTCACCAACTCTGTATTGCCGACTTTGGAAGCTGCATGAAAAATTACGTACTTGCCCTGGTCTGGCTTGAATTTTTTCTGCTTGCGTGTATAGTGCGGCTATGTTGTGATATTGATGACCATGGATGGAACCACAGCCTAGGTACTCTTAAGAGACTCACCAGTTGTGATTTTGTGGCTTGCCTTACAGTATCAGTTTTCCTTTAAAGCTTCAGCCACGGCGTTGATAAGAGTATGTCCAAATTCAGCTTGTGCTTAAAAATTATAAAATAGTGTGTTTACCCATGGAGCTATGGGCTTAGATTGAGAAGAAATATTCCAAATCCTCAGAAGGTGGATAAAAAGTCAAAGATCCCTTGCATAGTATCTTGTGATATTTTAACCACGTCCTGAATTTTGGATGCCTGGCTTGTGATTTTTGAATTCCTGAGGCTGGAGGTAGTGGGATAGACAGTGAATGGGAATCAACACTAACACATGAAGTCACACAAAAACCTACCACTGTCACACTCTCACTGATGCCAAATAAATTGTATAAAACATTTTCATAGGGAGTCAGCAACTAATTATTTTGCATTCAGGTATGTTGCTGTAGAATACAAGACCTCAACTTTAATATTAAAAAAAACCCCAAACTGTTGCAGAGAGCTCTCCAACAGCAGAGACATTATTTGCAGTATTCTTTGCGTAGAATATATGTATATTGTCTTCACCTACTGTGGCATATCTTCTGCCATGCTTGTTACGTGGCTCTAGACTCCCATTAACTGAATCCCTGGTGGAAAGCCGTTTCCCTACATTATATTGTAATGCTCTTGTTAATGATAAATTGATGAAGAGCTGCTTTTTTAGATTAGGTGAGTGGTCCTTTGATAATGGGGTTGGAATCAGGCCAGAGGTTTTATACTACTTTGCCTGGAGGGTGAGAACCAACTAAAATATTCCTTTCTTGTGTTCTGCTAGAAAATGAGGCAGTCAAAGAATTTCAGCTTTTAATTTTAAGAGAGCAGTTCAACAGTAGTTTACATGGTGGGTATTTTTAGTCTTTGTCTTTATCTTGCCCCGTATTTCTAATAAATTATTAAAGATAGGTACTTCTCATGTAATTAGAGAGCCAACCACCTTTTAAACAAGATCAACTTCTGTACATTTGAATTGACTGGTTTCATTTTCTATGGCAAAAGATCATAAGGAAAATACTTTTGCATGTTTCAAAGTTAAGATCAATTGTTATCCTTTTCCAGTTTCAAATGCACAAGATTAGTACTTCTGCTGTAGCAGAAAACTACTAGAATATTTATGGTTTTTATTTTTACATAAAAACAGACATTTCCTATTATTTCTTTGGGCAAGAAATGTGCAATGTATTCATACATCCATAGTTGGTTTGTTGTTTTTGTTGGTTTTTTTTTGTTTTTTTTTTTTTGCTATTAGTGTTAATATAATTAAAATTAAGTCGAAGTTAAATATATTTTTTAAGTGACACATATTTTAAAAGTTCTGTTTGCGGCTCCGATGGTCTTTCTCAGCTCCATGCTTTGCCCTTTGGGGAAAAAAACATGGAGTGTGCATCCTCATCTCTTCTGATCATGGTTTGACAAGGTCATGCCTTGGTAACATTGGGCTGCCTATTATTATCTTGATGTTGCTTCAAAATTTAGTGGTATATGGAAGAAAAGAGAGAGGACAGTGGAATTTACCTAATAGATGCAGGAATCTCTTTGCTTATTGCTGACTGGAGGTAGCTCCATGTTGCTTAATAAAAGATAATGCTTAATGGAGAGACAGGACATTTAAGTGTGAACTTTATTACTGGAGAAGAGAATCATAAGATGTAATTGCAGTAAAGCAGTTTTAGGTTAAGGTGACAAAATTGCAGTCTGGATTTTGATTCTGTCATGTTCAAATGTAGATGTTTGGTTTAGTCCTCTATGAAAAACAAAGATACAAAGCAAAACAAAAGACCCACCCTAAAAAACAAAAACAAAACCACCAAAAAGTGGCTTATTTTATAAGTAAGAGTTTGACGCTTATATTAGCCACACTTCTAGTCACAAGAAAATGTGATTTCTTTCCTGTTGAAGAATTTCTTCAGCCTTTTAGATGAGAACAGACCTAATATCACTGTAGGAGAGCAGACTCCATCTCACCATAGGAGAGATTCACAAATGCCTTATTTACCTTCCCCTTTCCAACAAGCATTTGTTGTGTTCATCAGAAGGAAAATTCAGTTCTACATTAGAATTTCTATCCCTCAGCTAGGTCTGTGTTCTGCCACCAGTTCATACCCACGCTAACTCATCGACATTTAGTGTCAAATCTTCTGTACGGACTTCCATTTCCAGATCAGAGGGAACCGCCTGGGATCTCAGCACCACCTGGTATGTGGGAGTTGTGCTCAGGTGTCCCCATGCAAAGACAAATAGTATGTCAGGCTCCAGCCCTAACAAGGAGACAGTCAGTGATAACAGAATTTTGTGGTGACAGCTCTGTGAAGGGTAGGAATAAAAGGTGGAGGTTTGGGAGCTGTTGCACTTTTTTTCCCAAGGGTTCAGAAAATTCTCTGTGGTCAGCAGTGGGGCAGGCTGCCTTTTGAGGTCGTTGTGTCCCATGTAAAAAGGAGATGAGTTGGTGAAACACGGATCTACATGTTTTAATTGTGCCACCTTTGTCCAGTTTGCGTCTTTTAGGCAGGCTTTGGGTAGAGCTTTCACCATTTTTTTTGTCAAGGACATGATCTCTGTGTTGCAATCAGGAAGGTAAAAGGCAAAAGATGTGTCTTCAGTCAAAAAAAAAAAAAATCTTATTTGGAATTCATGAATGTGCGGTGTCTGAATATATAAATGCTTTCTTCACCTGAGAGTTTGCCTTATAGGACAAACATTATCCCCAGTGCCCCCGCCCCTGCAGGGGAAAGGGTGCAGAAATCTAAATATTATGTTTAAAGTGATCCTGGTTGTAAAGAGCTAGAGCCAAAATACCTAATAGACAGCTTTTGTAAGTTGATATTTATTTCAACCTGTGAAAAGAACAGTGGCTGAGTGCTTGTTAAAGGTATATTTTCTTTTAAGTTATATGGAGAGAGATGTCAACTATTTACCATAAATATATTTATACATTTGAATATATAAATGATACTGTTACTTACCTTTAGTTGGTTTCCCACTGACAGGTATGCTCAGAAAACATCTTTCACTAAATCTGAAATGTTGATATAAATATCTGAAGAAAAATACTAATCACAGAATACATTGAACAGACTTACTGATCTTGTATACCTGGAAAAAGATTTTCAAACAGACTTTGTCAGCTCAGCCTTGGCATTCCTTGTCAAACAAAAGCATGCCTAAAGACACATTTCAAAAGCAGACAATGCAGCACTTGCTAACCTGCAGAAAATCGAAAAGGATCAGGGAGGCAGAGAACAAACAGAATAGGTAAGCAATAAGAAATGGAACACAGTTCTAAAGAGCTGTTTCAGAGAGCCAAATATGTTTAAAGAAGCCCACATCAATAATTAAACATCAGTAAGTAAAATTCCAGTATACTTTTTTGCCAGTATTGTTTTAAGATTTGTAATATAGAAATGAAATTATTGATTCAGTATCAGTAAGAAAACATAACTAGTGTTAGGGGAGGAAGAAGAGGGTGGGGGGAAGAGAATGAGACAGGAGTATTTTTTGCTCAGAGACGCTAGTCTGGAGTGTTAACTTTTCGTAAGAGAAAGTCCATACTTCAGTATTCGTCCACTTCAGTCAGCTGAAAATTTGGGTCAGGCAGCTGTTATCTGAATTGACAGCAGCTATCTGATTAAAACTAAAATGCTCTTTAAAAAAAATAGAAAAGAAAAAGAGAGAGGGAAAAAAGGCTGTGCTGTGTCACATTCACGCCACTCATGTTGCTTACGTTGTGTCACACTGTACAGTGATTTGATGCTACATAACACAACATGACATGAGTCACAGTTCACTGCTATCCACATTACACTCAGGTAGTTTGGCATAGCTCTAACTTTTGCTTTACTCTCATTTCCTATTCAGTGCACTCCACTTAGACTGTTTGGTTAATGCAGACAATTGCTATACACTCAAAACTAGAGTTCCCTACCCAAATACATTTTTCATTGGACATTAAAGTGGAAACTTCAGTGGATATCTTTTGCACATCCATATGCAGCTCCTTTGCTCAACATAGGAAGGGCATTAATGACAACTTACACCTCAAAGGGAGGAGTTAAGGGGAATTTCCCACAGGAAATACAGCTGGTGTCTGTTGCAATGACTTGCTTACTTGGAGAAATACTCTCTAAATTGAAAATAATTTGATTTTTTTCTGCCACCAGAGACATTCCCAAACCAAAACCTCAGATTAATGTCCCAGTGTCCCCTTCAATTTAAATTGGAATTTAATACTTTTCTGTTTCAGAAGTATGTGAAATTTAATTCCAGATCTGAATTTATAAGCAGTCTGCAGCAGGCTGAACCAAAACTCCACATCTCCAAATGTTGAAGACATGGGCAATTCAACATCTTTTCAGAGCTTTGCACTTTGGGTCTAGTTGTCTTAATGGAATTCGATGTTTCCCAAAAATAGTAGTCGCTCACCTCAGACAACAAGCATCAGCCCTGGAGCACAGTTAAATTGCGCTATTGCTTCCTGTAACGAACTCTTACCAGCCTGTCACAGCATCTTGTACATCTCACCTTTGTTCTAAACACAGGTAGAGAGGAGCACAGATTACTAGGCAGCTTTGATGAATTTCTTTCATTTTTATTGACAGCATCCTGAAGTTCTAGATCCACTTAGCACGTGCAAAGAAGTGATAAGTGATTTAGGGTTTCTTGGGGCAAATTGGTTCTATTAACTCTGAGTGCCCAATTTACCAAAAATAACTCATTATCTGTGCATTATGATTCACTAGGGTGCTCTGCTTTTTGGCTAGATCCCAAAAAAACACATTTGTGTACAAATGTTCCTATTATGGGGTGTGAGACTTATTAATGGTGTACCATATGCACCAGGGCATTTTTCTCATTCTCTTTCTAACAAAGCAGTTTTCCTACCACAGATGAGAAGTAACCAGATTTTGAAGGGTTAAACCTATTCTAATGTGATAAAACCTGAGGGACCACAGCAATCAAGCGATCGTTCAGTCTCAGCTACTCACTTTCCCCATTCCTGTGGCTACTACTTGAACCTAATTATCCTTCCTCTGTATTTAAGAAGCAAACAAGGGAGCCAGCAGAAAAATTTAGTTATGGACTTGGTTTCTGCTGCTAAGTTTAAGTTTGCTGGAAAACAAAAGTGCTCACTCCCTCTGTTCCCTTTTAGAAAATTCACAAACTGCTCCTGCACCACAGCTTGCTTCTCACTCATTGGTGGACTGGATTCTTCATGTCTGAGGAAAGGTGATATCTGATCCTGTGACTTTTATTTTCCTGTGTATTTAAGAGGTATTAGTGTAGTTACCCACAGACTACCCCCAAAAAAGCAATGGGTGATGTAGAAAAGTGGTGGAGGTATTTTCTTATTTGTTGATGATAAAGTCAAGGCTGTGATTTCCCTCTTACACTACGCTTCTGAATACTGTTGGTACTTCTGCCTGAGCGCAGAGACAGAGCGATGGGGAAGGTGTCTGCAAGCCCAGCTCAAGTGTGCTCTCCGTACTCCAAGGCGCAGACAGGCAAACCCTCTTGTGATCTGCCTAGGGAGGCAGTGAGGCTGTGCCAGTGGGGCAACTGGGACACTGGCCTTGTCCCTGCTCCGCTTCAGGCTTCATGTGTGGCCTTTGGTCGTGTGGGGCCCACCTGCAATAGCACAATGTGGCATAAGTCATTCCCAAGTCCTGCACCTGGATTTATTGTCCCTTATCATTTACCAGCCCCCCTGTGCAAGCATTCATCCTGCTGCAGACTGGGGGGCAAACCCTTCCCACTTGCTCTTCAATATTTCTGATGCTGTGTGTCAAAAGGCTTTTACTTCTGCTTCTTAACTCAGTAACTGCAGTTTTACCTCCATGCTTTGCCTTCCCTATTCTCTAAGCACTTTGGCTATTAATTGAGTTTTCTAGTGTACTAAGCTGAAGTTTTTCACCACATAAATGATTCATTCAAATAAAGTGAAGTTATTGAGCAAAAGTTAAATTGGGCTTTAATTTGCCTCAGGTCTCTTTTGAGCCATCTCCTTGGTTGCTCCTTATTGTGGAAATAGTTCCCTCTTTGAACGTGGTTTTCTTTACAACACTATTTGCAGGCAAATGAAAGAGAACAAATGTTGTTGTTTGGGCATCCTGACAGCTGGTGCCAGGTCCAGGAGATATCTGTCTTCTGAGGAAGTTAGTTTTATCCAGGAATGTCCCTTCTGTCTGTATTCAGGTCTGATGGATAAAGGGAAACACAGAGTCTGAGTGAACAGCTGTGGCAAAATCCTGGTTCCTTCATTTTCTCCAGTAGCCCTACTTCAGTCCTATGGGCAGAGGGATGGATGTCTCTTCCATTTTGCAGATAATCGTGCTTTTAATGCTTTTGTTACTGGCCTGCCAAAAAGGCAGGTGTCCTTTAGCCTGTCCTCTAAATCCTAGCTAAACCTGCATGTGAGGACCCTCGGGGTACAAGTATAACATGTACTATAAAATGAGATGCAATATCAAGAAGAAAATAGTTACAGGTGTAGGGATCAGTCACATCCTAATTTTGACAGCTTTGTGTGAGCAAAGGCTGTTTCAGTATCGTGAGGCAGCTGCTTCTCATGGTGTGGCGTGTCATTAGAGATTCACACACAGACTGAAACTTCAATATCCTGTCACCTTTGCTTGGAAAATAAGGTCATATTATATGCAAGATAATATGTATTCATCACTTAATGTTTTATACAATTAAAATATTTAGCTAAGTAACAGTGTGTTGGAGTGGGTGTGTATGTGTGGGTATAAATAAGTATAAATAAACAAGTATTAGTAGTGCAATAGCACTGAATAATTTATCCAGACCAAATGAATTATTTTCAGCATCTTAGTCTTGAAAAATTCAAACTGAATTTCTCAAGTTCATTTACAATATCCTTTTTTAATAGGCATATTGCAGTAATAGTAGCTGTGGTGTCTCAGGGTATCATAGCTAGCTCAAGGATAAAATGGCTGAAGATCTTGCCCATTTCCCTTGCTTAGGTCAGCTAATGAAAGATCATACTACTGCCTGCAAAATATGCCTCTTTTCTAGTAAATTAATTGAGTTTGTGTAGGTCTTAATTTCGGATGAAAGTGGTACAAATGTTTAAGAACGAACTAATACAGAGCCTGGAAGATCGGTGAATACTAATAAACCCCCCAAGTCTCAGAGGCCAAGTCAAAATGCAGGATGGACTGACCAGAGACAAACTGACATGAGAATAGTAGCAATATAAAATGACTCAGAATGTCACTGCACAGCACGATTTGCCCAAAACACTGCAGTAGCACCAGAGCACAGTTAAATGCTTGCAGTATACATAGTTTGCCTGTGCAGTGTCACTATAATCAGTGATTCCCATCAGGGTATAGTAACCCTTTGATTTTGATTCACCCCTTTGCTTCAGTGCTTGCCTTGGGCCGCACCAGATCCATCTGGCTACCTGTCTTGCTTTTGCCACCCCTGTCATAAGGACTCCTGCCAACTGCTTGTCTCTCAACATGCTGCATTTACTGCCCCTGAAAGCAGTGCCTTCTGCTAGTAGGGGAGGGAGAGCACTGAGGAGCAGTGAACTGGCAGATTGACAAATAAGCTGAGACTGACCTAGGGCTGGCACCCTCCAGAACTCACTTATATTTTTGTGTTGGGCATGATCATCTCTAAGTGTGGCCCTGATTCTAGCTGTCATTTTAGGTCAGATGCATAATATCAGTTTACAGAACAAGTGTAGTTAAAGGACCCTCATCCATCATAGACAGATGGAGGAAAAAAAACTACAAACAAACAAACAATCAGCAATGCTTGGGACATACTACAACTCTCTGGTGCTCCTTCAATGCAGGCAGCTGGGCAGTGGCACTGATTAAGGCAGTAACCTACACTACAACAGTCATCTGTGAAAATGCTATGTGCTGGGGAAATTAATCTGAATACCTTGTCGGCACAAAGACAGAGAAATAATCTTCACTGATACAATTTGCTATATATTTGCAAGATAAATAACAGAAGCCAAAGTAACTGTACTGAAAGGCAAAACATCACACTGAGCAAACCTTCCATAGAGGCTGTTTGAGAGCCTTCTCTTTATCAAGAATTAGCGCTGATCTTAGAAACAAGATGTCCTTTCTGTGAGGAGTGTGGTGCTAGACAAGGCAAGAACTAAGTCATTTGTTCCTTGTTAACGTCACCCTAAGATAGTTTGAAATTACTCTCTCAACAAAAGAAATAGAAAATATTTTTCTTCCTCCATATATCTTTCATCCAATTTTTGTTTTTGTAGAACTTCCCCAGAGCAGTAGACTAATGCTGAGCAGGTCTGTGCTTCACTGGCAAGAGGAAATGGATGTTACAGCTTCTCTGCTTGGACCAGCCCCTCTCCTTCCCACCTTTTTTGACTGTCACTGGCCACATACTGCTGGAGCATGCTTCAAATGTATCCTGCCCCACTTGTTTGGCAAATGCTACACTTACGCTCCAATATACCCTGAGACTGCTTCTGCAGGACCTTTTACGAATGAGGACACAGGGGGGTGAGAACTCACTTCATCTCTCCTGTGCAGCATGGATTCTCATTAGGGAACTGGATGGAAGCTTTGGTCTGTGGCTGCACGTTTCCTTTGTACGGGCTTGTGTCTTCTGCAGTTGTCTGTGTGTCTGGGTCTCTCAGGCTAGAATTGGGTGGTGGTTACTTATCTCATTCCTTATGACTGCGCTTCTTGCCATATTTTGTCAATAGTGAACAGTTAAATCCTGAGAAAATAAGACAATTTTGAAAGACAGTAATTACATATTTGTTCTAAGGCTCATAAGGATTGGTTTCTGCCCTTGGGTTTTGCACAAGAGGTTTTAGGCCATTCTCCTGCTGTCTTTTCTTTTCCCCAGAAAGCTATTTCAATGCCTGCGGCTCTGCTACAGTCAGGTAGTAATTAGAATATATTGTCAAATCTTTTAGCTTTTTTTTTTTTTTTTTATTGTTGTGTCACACAGCTCACCTGCCAACTTGTTTCTTGTTAATTCAACTCTTCTCATCTGCTTCTGTTTCTACACTTACTTGTGGAGAGATGAGGTGACTGGGATTGAATAGGAGATAGCAGCGGTAGTTGAAGCAAGATGAAAATGAATGATATTTTCAAATCCTAAGCAGGGCTGCAGAGGCTAATAATTACATTAAAAAGGCCCTCTGCAGGTAGGTGCAAATAGGCTAGTCTAAACAAGTGCCACTATTTTAATGTGGGCTGTTCAAGACGATGTCATTACCTGACTAGACTGCCACCTTTCACCTCCAGCCATTGTGCGCTGTTAGATCTCACTAACAGGGAGAGTGAGGAACTTGTTTGCAGGGGATTTGTTGTCTCACGCTCAGAGGCAGCTGAGAGACTTGCCAAATGACAGGAAGACGCTTACATTCACAAGGTGTGATTGCCTAAGTGTTTGACTGTGTCTAATTAGTTTGCCTTTGCTGGTTGGTAGCTCCACAGTCAGAAGCAGATTGACTCTGCAGGCTTTAAGCAAAGAGGTCTGATTGGTGTTGTTATCATTTGTTTATTTAACCCTCCCACTAGCCATGAAATATTCCCTGCAGTATAGCCTCTTCCTCTTCTTTAAAAAAGACATTTTTATGGCACAGATTATGATGAATAATATTTTCTCCCATCATCTCTCCACAACTTCTAGGTATATTGTTATTAGATTTCTTTTAAATGTCTTGAGAACAGGCATTACTATTAACATTTTCAGCTTTGAAATATGAGCAATATCTGATTACCTTTAGAAGCAGATGACGTTACCTTATATATATATATATATATATATATAACAGAGATTCTGACTGCCTCTGTGTGTGAGTACCTGTTTGGCCAAGCTTCTCTGGGGATAAAGAATCAAGACGCTAATCCTTTTTCCCTTAGCAAGTGATCCCTATAATGAGAAGAGACCAAAATAAATTAAAAACAGGCCTTGAAAATCCTTATAATAGGTAGCCCACATTTAAAATCAAGAAGGTTCTCTGAGTATGAATGAACACAAAAGCACCTTTCTTTCTCAGTGCTGCTTGGCTATAGTTCAGGGTTGGAATTCTACTGTGCTGGTCCTAGGAAATTCCACATCCTATGATTTTCAGATTTATGGGGCATGAGATGCAATTCTCAGGAAAAAAAAAAAGTTCCAAAAGGTGATTCTGAGAGGAAAAGTGAGTTTTTTTCTCTGTAGGTGAATTCCTTTGCCTCTTCCAGCAGCTTCTGGGTCTGGAAGGGTTTGGTGTTTTTATTAGATGTTCCTCCTAGGGATACCACATCCTGATCCGAAAGAGGGGAAAAAAGTCAATATCGAGCGTCTCTGGGGTTGCCCTGGTTGACTTTGGCAAACATCTGTTCTGTTTTGTTGCTTTGGATGTTACCACTTTGAGATGTGCAAAGCTCAAAGATACCAAAGTATGTGTCCTCGTTTCAAGGGCAGCTTACATTTCTGGCTATTCTGCTTGTTCCTTGCTGAATTCTGTTCAGGCTCCATAGTGAGGGTTCCCACACTGCCTGGGAACTTGCTTTATTTTTGAGCACCATTTTTTTTTTTCCTTTTGACTGTCGAATAGACTGGCTCCTTTGGCATTTCCTAAAGAAAACCTGATTTATCCTCAGGACTGTGTCAAATTATAGAAGCAATCCAAAGTATATAACTGAAAGAATAAGTCATTATCCTATCAGTGAGTGGATCATCAGATTAAATATGCCTATCTAGATCTATCTTTCTCTACTCCGTCACTATTTAAAGTTCCAAATACTCTTAAGCCCCTTTTAGCATCTCATATGATGCAAATTTTGTAAACAACTGACATTATTATATCCATAGCCATTATTCTGAATCAATTAAAACACAAAAGAGCATGGAATAAGATCTGTAGACCCCGTTTCAGGGCAGCTCTTCTTTGGCTTCTGCAGCCCTTTTCCCTTGGGCAGCATGAGATGCAAAAGGAAGCTGCATCTCTGGCATATGATGTGTGGGTTTGATTTAGCTGAGAGATGTGTCACCTCATCTCTAGCCAGGTGCTCTCAATTGGCTGATGATCTCAGCACATCCAAACAAACAGTATGTTGCATAAAATGTCAGATAACTTATTTTTCCCCTAATATTAGGGATAAATGACTTAAGAAAACTACGAACAGTCTTAAATCTTTGTTTTAATCAGGGAGTTAAAGATTTTCTTTTCCTGTAAGTTGGACAAGTCCTCTTTCTTAACCAGGCCTTCCCTCAGACCTGTGCCTGCTCCAGCCATCCTTAAAAACTTCTGAGATTCAGGACTACTTTGCAGCATAGGGACCAGTTTTCATTTCTGGTTCAGGACCCCTCCTGAGCTTGTGTGATCTGGGGCAGGAGGGTGCAGGAAAGAAGCACTGTCCTCAGTTTTGCTGTCACCATGGAATGGCTTTCAGCTAGCTCATTCTGTGAAATAGAAATCATGAAGTTGCCCCTTGAATTCCCATGTGATAACACAGCATGTTGCTATGTACCACCGGGCCAGACTTGACTAAACTTGTATAATTGTAGTACCATATAGCTTATTCTGAGTCTTGAAAGATTTCTCAACAGTGGAGAGACTAAGATCTCTAAACCACTATTATAAAGTAGCAGCAGAAGAAAATATAACCTATCAAGTTACCAGATTAAAAATAAAGCAATCCTATATTTTCTAGAGCTTTTACTAATTGTCACTTCTCTGCAATGTTACACAACTCCCATGTGCAAATGGACTTACTAGCAAGTTTCTGTGTATATACCAGAGCCTTGGCTCTACTAAACCCCCTTATCTTAGCTTCACTAATTTGCCATGTCAAATTAGTGTGATGAAACAAATTCTAATTACACTGAAAGATCACTTAGAGCATTAGCACTGCTGCTGTGGTCTGTTCTTGTGCTGTCTTATTTGCATACTAATCCAATGTGTCTAGGTAGATGACAAAATGAAATGTCTTATAACATGTTTATGAGTTTTTCCTGGGAAGGTGCTGACACAGCCTTGACAGATGCTCCCATAGGCAGAAAGCTGGAAGGAGGAAATATGAACCACATTGCTCAACCTGAGGGAGGATGTTATTTTTCTCCTTTGACTTCCCAGGTTGTTTGTTTGATCCACTGGGAAAACAGAAATCATTTTTTCATTTTAAAGATAAGCCACATAATGACATCAAGAATCAAAATATATAATCATGACCTCTGTTTGTTATTTAGGTTTATAGCAGCAAAATGCCAAAAACATAGGAGAAAAAGTACAATTTAAAAGGTAGAATTAAATTCTTGAGCAGAATTCTTAATGGTAGGAGTTACAGAATAAGAGCATGTGCTAATGTGTTTGTAGCTTTCTCCTGTCTCAGTATGTTCAATGAGTTTTAAGTAAGTCATTGTTTTCTTCCTGACTGAAAATACTGATTTGTAAGTATGTCTGGCTGCAGAATTAGTCTGCATCTAGCTGCTCTAAATGTGTATTTACTCACTGAGGGGGAAAGAAAAAAAAAAAAACAAAACCCAAAACCATTGCAAAATTTAGACTTATAATATGGAACAACCCAAAACCCATGACTCTCGGAATTTGATTTCCTGCTGGCATTCCAACTTCTATTCCATTGGAAACACAAAGCCAATGTTAATAGGTTTTGCTTCACATTTTAAAGCCATGGGATTGAGATACAAAATCCTGAAAAGAAGGGAAAGGCAATGTCTTACCATTTGTGGGTGGGCCTGCTAAAATAATTTTCCCACTTGTCTTCACATGTGAATGATTTCTTGCCCTTTTTGATCACACTGCCGTGCACAGGCCTTGTCTGGAGATTTTCACGGGAGTTAGCAGGGCTACTCCTTGCTCCATTGCTAATCGTAATGGGCAAATTCGTAGAGAATCTTGGCTTAGGTGAGATCCTCAGCATCTTGTTACAGTGGAAACAAACTGCAATCCTTGTTCCACCCAGGTTCATGGCAGAACTCTGGGTGGTTCAAATGCAGCCAGGTTTAGTGTGGAGTACAGGTAAATTGGGTGGAGATTGCTGCATATCTTGGTCACCCTGGAAAGTATTTGGAATGAAATGAGCTGATCAGGAGGTGAAAATGTTTGTGAGTAGGTGTATATTTACTTAGCATACTGTACACAATCCACAGCATGCATGCTTAGTAACCTAGGCCTATAGCTTTTTCCATATGAACGCTTATTGGAATAGAACAGGCAAGAGTTGCTTGTATTTGTACCTGCAGAGAAACCATTATTTATTTGTGTGTAAGCATGTTACATAACATACACAGAAAGAGAAACACTTCACAGTAGAAAAGTCACACCATTTATTACAATTCAATTAAAAAATATCACAGAAATATTCATACATCAGAAAAATAACCCAGTGCCACAGTGTTCTGGTAGAAGAAGGGCACTTTTACTATCATAATGCTGCAGAGAACCTTGGTCATAGGTGAATAGTTGAGTCAGCAGATAACTGAGGATTTTTGATGTGATTATGTAGTAGATGTATAGGAGATGACCTGTGTATTGGATCATACTGGCAAACTGGGACACATAAAATAGAAATTGTATTATATTTTCATTCTAGTTTTTCAAATTTTTTCATGAAATGCTAATTTTGCTACAGATCCATTATTTATGAAGCTGAAAGGCTTTTTTTTCCCCCTCAGTGCTGGAGGGATTTTACATGTGTAAGCCCCATTTAGTGTTAATGGCAGATATCAGTATACAAGCTCAATTCACTGGGAGGAAAATAGTCTAGCACACCTAATTAACTAATACTGTATCACTTGCATAGATAATATTTCCTGTATGCTGGAGTTTAGTATTCTGTTTAAAAGCACAATCCAGCAAAGACTCCAAGATTGCACATCTAGCTGAAATATTCCGTAGGAAAATTGCCTTTATTGTTTAAATGTAGATTGTTCATTTACTTTATTTAAGAACAGCATAGCTTGTGGTTCAAAAGCTTAGACCTATTTGTTACATTTTCACAGCAAAGCAGCAGCTCAGACATGGCAACCTATTGCTCTACAGGCAAGGTCTGGCATTCATACCTGGGCTTTCAGTAAGCGAGAAGGTTCAGCCCCGCAATGGACCAGTGTCAGAATCTCTCCATTGCCCTCACTGAGCACTGGAAATGGCTTTATGTCCTAATTGCTACTCCGAAGACTGTAAAAATCCACCTGTTTTCATGAAAAGTATGGCTCTTAATGCCATAATCTTCTAAATTAGCAATGTATCTTACCAGAGAAAGAGCTGGCTTCAAACACAGAGGCAGAAGACAGTTCAGTTGTGGAACCAGGAGAACGTTTGACTTCCCTTTGCCCAGACTTTACCCTTTGCAGAACATGGCTGCGGACTTTCCTTATTAGAGGTAGAGAAGATTATGCAATAGCTACTGAGGTGTGAAAGTGGGTAGATGAGGATCTCATTTTCACCCTTAAAGTGGATGAGGAAGACAAAAAGAAGAGCAAGGTTTTAAAGTTTGTTACATTAAAAATATAATGTGCTTATTTCCAAGGCACTAAGTGTCCCAGGATGCTAAATATGGGCTTGTATAAGAAGAGTAAATTGAAATATTTTTGAACTTTACCTGAAGTTTGGGCTATTACAAAACTTCTTGGCTCAGTCCTCTCTCTCAATAGATTTACAATATCAGAGTTATGCTGTAATTGGTACCACACTGACACATAATGTAAAGTGTTACCTACATTTAAAACTTGAAAATAGTATTTGAATTCCATATTCACAGGTAATAAGAGTTCATCTTCATGGTGGGGAAAATGAGTTTCAGAATGACAGCTCCTAACCTGGATTTTTTTTTTCTTTTCAGTTCATACAATTTTCTCAAAATGGGCATTATTCCGCAGTCCTTATTCAGGCAAAATCCTCCCTGACATTGTGAATATCAACACAATGATAGCCATTGAGAAAGGCTTATCATTATAAATATATGTTCGTCTTTTAGTTTCCACATTTCCAGTGCAAGCGTTATCAAAAATGGTGCTATAGTCCACACTAATACCAGCAGCATTATGATGTGTCTGTAGTTCCATGTAAAACATTTAATTTAAAAATAGCAATAGTTGGCATTTTGACCGCGTACTTCCCAAAAGATAATTTATTAATACTCACAAGAGCTGTCAAGGCAAGTATATCTGGACAAGATCCAAAGCCCCTTTGGAGAACTCTGCCATAGTACCATTGTGCTTTTGCCTGAGAAAAAACCTACACATTCCAATTTCTCTGAATTTACAACAAAAAGCTCCACAACCACCTGAAAAACAGGCCTTTATTTTGGCTAGCTCTTCTCTTTACCGTTAGGTCATGTTATTCTCTTCATTCAGATCTTCTGACAATCTGCCAATAAGGTTGACAGTTGAGTCCAAATTTGCTTATTCTGTGGCATTTGTGACAATCCCTGCGTGAGTTCTGCTCTTTTAAAACCCAGATTTCCACATGCTCCTAGCCTGGCAGTCTCTATGGTGGGGGTCTGTTTAAAGCTGGAGGAAGCTCCCAGCAGAGGAGTGGGCAGTGCCTGCAGTGAAGCTTGGAAAGAGAACTACATGAATTCCCTCATGGTTTATTCTTTCCTTAGAAGCAAGCATCTAAAGATGATGGACCACAATCTGATGTCTGTGGACAGAGAGGAAAGGGGGAGACGTAGCTCTGATCATCCTAGTGCTAGAGAGGTGGGAAAGCATCAGCTTAGTTTGCATCTTCACAGAGTACGTTGCTTCAGAAGACGTGAAAAGGCGGCTGTTGGGAGAGAACAGAGATGAAAACTTTTCTTCCCTTCCCCTTGAGAGTTACCAGTCTGGGCAGCTGGCAAGCAGCTGAGCTGTGTCCCTTCACAATTAACCCATCAGGCATGGTAAGTATCTGACAATCTCACCTTCTTCTTCATTGCATAAGTAATTAATGAACAAATGGGTTTTTGCAAAGTAATTTGAAGCTGCAGTATAATCACTTTGATGAGACTAAGATCCTGTTTGACATTTTAATAAGAATAAAACAGACATTTGCTTGCTAGGACATGATCAGGAAATAGTGTGGTTACAGATAAATCAATACATAATATAAGTTACTCTTTAGAAACTTCAGAAAATGTTACTTATATTTGAAATACCATATACTTTGTCTTTTATCTATCTTTGGCAGTTACATTGCAAGGTTTTCTATCTCTTTGTATGGGTTGAAGAAAGACAAGAAGGTAAAAAGCCACGTGCAGAGCTAAGATTCACAGAAACCCTCTCAGAAAAACCCTCACTAAAGCCGCTGGCTGGCTATGTTACTGCTGTGGCAGCATTGTCTCACATGTTAAGTACCAAATGAAACATCATCAACTAACCAGGAAAATGTATACTGTTCCTTTTGAGTGATGCAATTTAGACTACCATCACATAGCAAATGATTACATATTTTTCACGGACTGTATTGGTGACAAAAATCAGTTAGATGTAGCTGGGAAATAATGCTTTAAATAAATTTTCATTAACTAAAACTTTGACATTTAACATCAAAATGGTATTTAAAAAATTGCATAGAGTTATTTTTGTGATTGGCTTCTGTCATTCTCGGATTCGATGCTTACCTATCTCCTACCAGTGAACACTGGCTGATGACAAGTAAGGGTCTGGGCTGCAAATTCTCTGTAAAGAGTTCAGCTTAGAAATGTTTGCTTCAGTTAAAAAATGTTGCACATATGATGAGGAGGTGCCACCATAGATTTTCTGCTTGTTCTTACACACATATTATTTTCTAGGAGTTCTAATAATGTGAGTCTTTGGACTTTCCTTGCTATTTATGGATGCAAAAGTAACTAGAAGACTGCCAAAAAGCACTGAAAGGCCTGTGTCCATATCTACAATCAAGCCAGGTGATTTCATCAATCTCACTGGCTGAAATTCTACAAAAGTGATACCTCCTTTTCTTGAGGTAATTGCTAACTCAGGAAGGACACAGGTATATTGCAATGAGTGATTTTTAAGTAGATCCTCTGTTTCTCCATCCGTGAATGTCCATATGTGAAAGAGCAATTGGTTCCAAAGTACTGCTGCACATTTATTCACGTTAAATCAAATATTATTTACAAAAGCCATAGGGGAAGTATTTGCATAGACTGTCCCAGCACTCCAAATGACACTTGTGTTTGTGGGAACAGAAGTGAGAGTAAAGATGAGTAATCATTTGATCTAAATAGGGACACAGCTGTATTTCTAATGGATTCAGGCTTTCGAATGGCCAACTTCTTTCAGTCTGCCTTAGAGGAGCTGTGAACTTATCATTCGGGCATGTGCACATAAATGCAGCAGCTGCCATTGCTGATGGCTTTGAAGCATTTTGCAGTCAACTGCCGGATCTGGTGGCTCTATGCCAAATCATGATGTGATTCTGATCCTGAGAGATTTTCATGCAAGACTGGGGACAGAGGTCATGGATCAAATGTAATGGGCTGACATGCATTAAGAAAGATTAATGAGTCTGGGCACAAATTAATTGTGTTCTTATCAGATAATCAGCAGGTCTCACTATCACTTACTTTCAATGTTTTAGAAGAAGAGTATGTGCTGGGGTCTCTCCTGGTCAGCTGTAAGAAAATGAAGGTTTATATCATTATTTAAATGAGGCAAAATACCAGTCTTGTCTGGTATAAAATTTTATAAAGGGGTTATTCAAGCTGGGGTCAAGGCTATTTTTTCAAGTTCCACATTAACGGAAAGGAGCTGCAACAACTGTCTAGATTTATTATAGTGTCAGGAAGATAACCAGGGTAGAGCAGAAATAAGCCAAAAATTGTTGTTTGCAGCTGTGATCTGAGAAGTGAAGCAGGATCAGGGTGGCAGTGGGATACAGAACATGCTGCTAAGAAAACCATGTTATGATCTGCTAACTAGAAAACATTTTGTTTTCATTGAGTTAAATGTTACTAAAATATGAATCCAAAGAGGGATTCTGTTATGTGGGATAGTTTCTTTTTAACAAACAATCCGAACTTCTTGGATGTTCACTTCTTCCTCAGAAGCCAAGGGTCAGGAGTCCAAAGGCAGCACAGAGGTTAGATTGTGGGATAAGTTACAGGACAGCTTCTCTGAAAACTTCTGCCTTTTGCTGGTAGATAGTTCCCTTCAGTGAGTGTTTGACCATTGTCTGGGACACCTGTGAAAAACTCAGCTCTGACTGTTTCTTGCAAATGTTTTCACTGACCTGAGGAATCTGAATTTGTGGAGGGACTGAGGAAATGTATGTGCATGTGTCATACATGTTTCTCCATTGCTTTTTGTCTTGTCTGGCTTTTTTGTTTGTTTTTCAATGAGTTATATACTACAGCATTCAAGTTGTTGAATCTAAGCAGTTACAAGTCAGGAGATAACAGAGGCAGCAGGTTATTGTGTTTAAAACTTGTATCAAAGAGCCTGAAAGTAGGCAATTAATGTGTAGAATTTGAATGAGGGCATTTTCTCCCTTTTTAATGCTTTTTGTATGGGAACAGTCCATAGCCTGCAACGAGTGAGCTCAAATTCCTGTGTCAGATTGCATAAACATGAGAGAATTTCAGTATAGTCCATGAGGTTGCTTTGGGTTTAGTGAATCAGATTGGAACATTTTGGCAGCCATTGGTATTCTTCCAGATTTTTATGTAGCCATTTGGGGAAAGTGTTTCATCAAGTATTCCAAATTCAAGCTATTTTCAAACCAAAGCTCTCACAAACCAGAGCTGGATGTTCAAAACATATGAATGACAGTGGCAACAAGAACAGGTATATGAAGATAGATATGCATAATAGCAAAGTTTCCAGTCACCTCAACTACTAATATGAATGGGTTTAAAAACAGGCCTCACCAGATCCCCCCAGGGCACCTGTCCACCACAGTTTTTAGGATAATACGACGAGAAAAGAACCAGGCCAATCTCCAGTTCTTCCTGTGGGGATACTCGCAGGAGTGTCAAGAACGCTGCCAAGACAATGTGAACAGCGTTTGCAGTAAAACTTGGGAAGAAACTGGACATTTTTGTCCTTATTTTGCATCTGAGTTTAAGTTGCTTGTAAAGGAAAAAGCTATTTTTCTCACTTCCTTAAGTTTCTCAGAGAATGCTTTACGCATAGAGAAAAAGCAATCCATCCTTACTGAAAGAAATCCTGTATATTTGAACTTGAGCATGTCTTGGCTGGAGTTGAAAGAAGGTGTATGTCTTTGCCTGAAAGAGCAATGACATTAGGGTACTCAGTGTTCAATGCTAGTAATGGTTTGGTGCATCTGCATTACAAATAAACAACAACAACAACAAAGCAGCAACAACCTGGAATAGTGAAATCTTTCAAGTACCATTTAACCAAGTGCTCCCTAAGTGATACAAAGCCTCCATTTCTCCTCCTTTTCTAAGCCAGAGTTATAAAATATATCTCTCCAGTTTCTTAAACCAGCAACTGGGATTTGGAGGGACCAGTCCTATGCCTGTGTATTATTGTTTAGCACCATTGTTCTGGAGTCTTTGCTAAAAGGTGTGATAAAATGGCAAGTCCTAGGGTCATTCCTTACCTCTCAACCTGGCATAATGAACAACTCCTATAGTATCTGTCAGATATGAATTTGTGGAGGAACATAGGAAATTGCAAAAAAATGAGTGAATAAAACAGCAATAGAGTCAACAACGTATTACTTGACTAGTGGAACATCTGTGACATGGACTCTGATTTCTGTTATTCCCAGTTATTCTCATTTCTCTTGTCTACCTGCAGGAATTCACTAATTAGAATGAGAACACACAGCTTGTACGGCAAATATAAATGGACACAGTGCCACTGGAGCCAATAAAACCTTGCTGCTCTACACTGGTTGAGGTTCTGGCTCATTTTGCTCCAGTTCGCATTGTATACAGAAGTGAACCATGATTTAAATATAAAGGGAATTTCTCCAGTTGTAATGAGCCCTTGTTTTTACAATATGTGTAGTATAGCACATGGAAGTATTTTACCTGCCTTTCTTCCCTTTAAGAGAATAACACTATGTGGGTTTGAGACAGTCATCAATAAGTTTGCTTTTTTGTTTTGTAACATTTGCCCACTTCAGAGTTTCATCACATTCACAGCAATGTTTTGAATTTTTATTCATAAGCATGTGTAAGACCTTAGCTTTTCACTGCTGCTTGTTAGTATACATTTTGGACAATGTTAACATCATCTCAGATATTCAGGACAAGTGAGGAACTTGGTTTAAGTCCTTAGGAGAAGCTAAAAAGACTATTAACAAGCAGAGTCCATAAAAAACATCTGTTCCAGTCATGCTGCTGATTTTTTATTAGTCCTTCAAATTCACAGCAAAGATCTCTAGAGCAAGAAAAATGCTCTAGTGTGGAGTGCAATTTCCAATTTCTTAGCTAACCTGATTTTGTTGATTCATACATATGCATGATTCAGTGCTGTTCCTGAATACAAACAAAAAAAAAACCCTTTTGGGTTGTACTTTATTTATTTTCCTTGAAATACCCTTGAAATTTCATTTGCTCAGTGAAACCAAACAAATAATTGCATACTAAAAGGAAAATGAAGAGTAGCAAGCTAAATAATTTGTAACATCAAATATTCCTCTGCTGTGGTTAACATCCTCAGTGAGGAGAAACAGTCGGCAATAAACAGCCCAATGTATCTTAAATGCAATAACTAATATCAATGTCAAATGCATGAAGTGAAAATACCTTAGGATATGCTTTCACAGTTCTGCTATATCGCTGCTAAATGGAATATGCTATATAACTATAATAGCAGTCATACTTGTCACATTTCTCCAGATCTCTAAGGAAAAATACCCATGTAGCCATTATGCAGCTTACATCTTTTTCTAGTCAAAGGCATATTTTTATGGCGGTCTTTATGGTGGTTTTTAAAAGTTTACACTCTGAAAGCAAACTTGTCACAATTTGTATATCATACAGACTATACCAAGTCACATTCATGGTAATTAGGGATATGCCCGTACTCCATTGTGCACATCACCACTAGCTAGTTGTATAGTAAATAACAAAAGATTACTTCTGATTTGAGTGAAATAAGCAAGTTCTTTTAGGCAGATTGTTTTAAAATGACCTCATTAACCACACTGGACAAAATTGATCCCTGGTGTAACTCCAACAATACCAGTGGAGTAATGGCAAGGCTGAATTTGACCCATTTTAACTAAAATTGCACTCATTTCCCTCAACACCCCAGGCAGAGACTTCATATGGTGATGAGCACTTTTCACCATGTCCCAAGTGTGAAATGTTGCTGAATGTAAAGTTTGTAAATTAAAATTGGCATTTTTGAGTCAGTAGTTGTCAGTGAATGTCCTGCTGAGAAAACAGTATCATTTGTGATTCCAGCACTCGTGTGATAACCCCCTGCCAAAGGAGACTGAAAGTCAGATCCTTTTCTGCTGGAAGTATCTTCTTTTGGGAGAAGGCTGAGTCTTCGGGTGCCGTTGCTACAGACTGTGCAGTGCCATACTCTGGTCCTAAAAAGCAATCCCTAGCAGAAGACAGGGTGCTATTTTCATCACAGCCTGTTCTCTTGGCCTCTGCTTTAGTCTCAGAGATAAAACAGCAGCTCCTGCTCTTTTTTTTATCCTTTTGTACACTGTGGTGGTGATATCTGCTCTGTTACAAGGTGAAGAATTGCCTTGGTGGAAAATGTGTTTTAATGGAGTTCTGCAAGGGGGGAGTTTATGATAGTCAGCAAACACCTTGACTTCACCATTTGCCTTCCACCTTTCAAAAAAGCTGTAGCAGACATGGATCAGAATGTGACTCCCTTGTATTCAGTGATGTAAATTGTTCTTCTTATGCTTGCTATGCTCATTTCTATTTTTTTTTCCTCATAGAAAATCCTCTCTAACACTCTTGGAAGACTGTTTCTGCACAGAGAAGTGGAAGCAAACACTTGGAAATTATTTTCTCTGATGGATATAGGGAGGGCCAAGGAGTTGTAAAGTAGCTGTACGTGCAGGTAGTGTCTTTTGTGTTTCCCCTTAAGTATGTTTGAAAAATCTAGTCTGTTAATTTGTGCACTGTATGACTCAGCTAATAATGAGAAGAATCGTATTTAGAAATGCCTCTTAAACCACATAAGCAAGTTAAGGACGGAAGGAGATGTGGGAAAGACAAAGAATGATGACTTGTAGCTATAGATGTCTGTAAAATGTAGAGGATTGATTCAATTAGTGGAATATTCAAAATAACAGTGGAGGATAAACCAATATTTATGTGTTATTAGGCATGCATGCCAGTAAAATATACTTCCAGAAGAAAATGCTGCATGTTCTGCCCTGTTGGATCTGACTAAAGGATGCTCTGATGAACATTTCTATTGGCTGTTTCTGCTGTGGGGATAGTTGGGAAGGTAGCTGGGGAGGTGACCAAGGATGAAGTCAGAAGTTATTTAGGCTAATAAATGTTTGAGAGATAACTAAGACCTTTGGATAGCTTTCTTTCTCTGCCTGAAGAGGTAAGCTTGGGAAGGCACATGACAAACCATTCTAGTCAGCTTTGCAATTGAATGTTTCTATATGACTTTTTTTTTTCCCCAGACCTCCAGTCCGTGTAAGCCCCTTGTGTACCGTGACCGTATAGAAGGGTGTATAAAGAGGACTCTGGCAAATAACGTAGTAATATACCGGTAAACTCACTTTTTCAATTAAACCGACCTATTTCTGCCTCACTGAGGAGTCTGCTCCATTTTCTGCCCAGCACTATTGTTCTTGTAAGCCTGCTTGGCATAGTTCAGTATAACGTTTGTTACATTGGCTAAAATGTACCCAATAGACCCAGCTGTTTCTCCTGTTGCAGATCTGTGAACGGCTTCCTGGCAGTGGTGTCAGCCCGTGGAGTCCTTACACAGAGCATGGAAGCATCTGGAGAAATCACATTTTCATAATGTAGCAGCAATAAGTCATCGTTTGTTCCACTTATATCAGATCCACTCTGCAAATCTGATAGGAAGATTTCTCCCTAGGGACCTCATCTTGCTTCCTTTAGTTGTTCACTGAAGACCATGAGAACCACACAAGTGGGGTGAGCACTGTTTGACCCTTGGTAATTAAGATCACTTACCTTAATATGTTTGCTAGTTTGAACAGAAGAACCAAGCACAATGTCTTAGGACGTTTACAGGGTTGATTTACTTCATGCATGAAATATTGGAAGACAATATGAAACCTTTTAGTGAAGACTCTGCTCTGGAGCCCATCCCATTTTTTTTTATTAACAAATGACTGTTTTTCTTTTCACTAAGGTGCTCTTTGGGAAGCAGACACAGCAGACAGGGAGTGATGAATTGGCAAATTATTATCAGCTTTGGAAAACTTCTGTAAAGAGACCATGATGCACTGCCAGCATCGTTACGCTTGGGTCCTACCTAAATGAAATAAGTTGTATCCAAAACAGTAACCAATCTTGAGTTCCTAAAAATAAATACAAAGTTCAGGAAAAGCTAATATGTATGTCAATCTGAACTTTAAATCTTGTGAAAAAAACTTGGCCTCAGAGCTTCAGAAAATAAATATTTTTGCCACGTGGCAATGGTTGTGAAGTAAATATGTCCCGCTGCTCTGATCTTACATCCTGTCACATTAATGTTTCAGAGCACTCAATATAAATATTAAAACTAATAGCTTCGCTCTTCAGCTATTACTCCATCATTCCCTGAAATCATCATAAAACATTCAAAGCCTTTTAGAACATTTACACACTTGAATCTGATGGTGGGGAAAGGAGACTAACAGAGCACAGCTCGCAAGCTTAAATAATAGTGGAAAGCTGTTTATGGAGTATGCTTTATTTATTCATCATTTCAAGTAAAGTTTCAGTTTTGATGGAGAGGAAAAAAATCAAAGTATAGCCGTCAAGGGAGAAGGCTGAAGTATTGCTTTTCTATACTGTGGACTTGTGGAAAAAAAAAAAAAAAAAAGATTTTTAAAAAAGCAGAGTCCATGAGAATCTCAGTCCAAGGTCGATCAATCTTAGGACTGTGGGTACGTAAACAGCTAATGGATTGTAAAGACACATACCAGTGTTATGAATTTTTAATGAGCAACTCCTCAGCACAGACCCCTATAAATCAATGATGACTTATTGGCTGGATCAATTATGCAAACTTTGAAACATTTAATGACAGGTAATGAACAAGTCTCTGGAGTCCACCAGTCAACAGTGTTTTGCAGTTGTAGTTACAACTGCTTAAGTGAAAAGTCTGCAGGAAGCCTTTCCTCAGAAATGATTTAAAGCTAAACTCTTAAGGTTGTGGTAAAGTGAAAGACCGTGGTTGCATTTCTTTTTGTGTATAACCTTAAACACTTTGGCAAGTGGACACAGCTGTTAATGTACTCATAGGCATGTATATTATTTTTTTTAACCAATGGTATGTTGTGACCTTGGGAAACCTGCTTTCCCAAACTTTATACTTCAGGTTTTCTGCAAGGTAATGTAGATATAAATGGTGCAATTTTCAAAGGAAAAAAGGTTGTGCTTGTGTTAGTAGACTAAATAGTTCTTTCTTATAGTGCTTTATTTTGAAAGTTAAGATAGATGTCAAAGAAAAAAAAAAAAAAAGAGGGGAATGATAGACTTTATTCCAGTTAACCAGCACAGAAGGACTGAGAGATGAGTGTAGGCTGAATAATACAAGGGAAGTCTTATGGAGTAGCTGGTGGCATTATGGTGGTTTAATTGCTTATTAAAATTATTATCCACTGAAAGATGAAGGATTTTTTTTGTGGATTTTTGAATGTAATAGTTATTTTAAATTTGAAACATTAACCTTTCCAATGGGCAATTTAAGATAATTCTGCAGATTACAGGAAAGTTGGAAATTAAACATACCATTCAAGAGCAAGAACAGGTGTATAAGACCCTGATCCAAATGCCACATTTCTCTGTTAACTTAGTTAAGGCTTTACTCAGATCTCCTGGCTGGATCAGTGAATTGAATAAGTCCTCTTTATTGCCATTTGCTTTACTTTCCTAAAGACAACAAATATAAATGAAAGCTTGGAAGAGAGTTTAATCTTTGGTCTGAAGAATCAAAGTTTAAGTGTTTTGTAAAAGTGGTAGAATTATTTTATTTGAAACAAAATTATGTTATCCTCAGCTGTATTCTTTACAAGGAAACTGGTCAGAGAGCCTCCTGGTATCTTATGGCAATGTAGTTGAATCCTAGCTGCTTAAACTCAGCAGGAGGGTCCTGCCTCTTTCCTGCGTCTGCCAGCAGTGGTTCACGAGAGCTCCTGCCCTGCCATGAGTCCAGCACCCCGCACTGGGCTGAACAGCACCTGGCTCTGAAAGGTGCTCTGCCAATTGCAAGTGAGGTTTGATAGTAGACCCAGCAAGAAGAGCATGTTTGGTTTTTTTTTTTCATGTCATGCTCTAAGTTGGGGATGAGGGACATACAACACAAGTGCAATTATGAGAGGTTGTAAATAAGCTGAAGAATCATCCAGGGATCTGTAGTAGTTAAAAACAACTGCTGTTTTTAATTTGTCGATCTGAACACGAGTGAGCATTCTTTGCTCAGTATTTTTAACTGTTTTACTTGTGCTGGTGGATGAAATACAGATGTGCCACTACAAGAATTGAGAATTGTCTCATTTCACCAAGTTCCTGAGTGCCTCTGTGTCCACATATGAAGATATTTTTGAAACAGTAGGATCAGTACATGATGACAAAGTTCCCTTCTTTCTCAAACCCAAGAGAAAATGCACAACAGCAAAGCCTTGGTAAAATGTTCTTTCTATACTGATATGGATGAAACTAGCTTTTTAAGCACAGGATCTAATTAAATGGTGTCAGGAAATACTAATAAAACTCCAGGGACTTCTGGTGACATGAGGAGTGGCCCAAACACTGGTTGTCGCTTCCTTTTTCAAGTGGGAGGTGGAGAGAATACTCCTGATGGTTGAGGTCAGTGGAACTACTGGAAAAATGTTTGCTGTGATCAGCCTTTCATTCTATCATCTAACATGCTGGCAAAACAAGGCTTTTAAACAATAGCAGGATGTCTTGAAATTCATGCCCTTATTTCTTCAGACTTCTGTCATTATTCTAGTGTCACAAGTTCTATCAATATATCCAGCAGCCTTAACAAATCCTGTGTGGAAGTTCTCCATTTTTATCTGTCAAAACTATCAGTCATTCTCCATTTTCCATATTCAGGGTTTCTGATTAGCTATAAGCATAATTTTTACCTGCACTGTAAGTATGATGCCAGCTGACACTAGCAGGAAAAGATTTAGATGTTGCTACCAATGAAACTGAGGGCAGATCATATTTATTTCAAGGATGAGCTTGCTGCAGAGGAATAATACACCTTTTAAACGGCGATATCTTGGCTGGATGACTTTTTTAGCAACATGCTCAATGGATAGAAGCAGGAGTTCAGTTGACAAGTGAGATGCTTGCCACTGAAAGGAGTAAATACCCCTCCCTACATCCTTTCTACTGTGTCCAAAGAGAAGGAAGTGTTAACCTTCTGATGCAATTTTACTCAATTGGTTTCTACATGTGAAGAAGCAGTGGACACAGCCCGTCTGGTGGTTTTATGCAAAAAAAATGAGTCAACAGTGGGTTTTTTTAATTTTTTTTATTTTTTTATTTTTTTTTACTAATCACATGAAAGCCACCAGTTTAGAGGAAGAGCTGCAGCAGATGATGGAAGAAGAAAAAAAATGCTAATTTGATGTGTTGATACTTAGGGTTGCTTTCATTTGATTTTGCCTGATACAACTTCCGAGTTTTTATCAAGCCCTTTTTATATTGTTTTCTTCCTGATTGACATGCTCAGGTTATTCTAAAACCTTGGATCAAGTAAGGTAGCTAAGATGTAGTAAGCGGATTCTTTCATGTTGGAAATTCATTGTCAGATTTGCTACATAAAACATCCCCTCATTTCACAGAAGAAATAACACCATCTCTTTCAACATCTTGTTTTAGGCTTCTCAGTGTATTTCCTAAAAGACTGATGGACAAGATAATTTGACTGACACCAACCCAGTTTTTCCTGACATCCCACACGCATGCAAGATCTGACAGCTGCCTTCCAAACACCTCTGTGCCTCAGAAGTTCCACTGAATGCTTCGCCTGGGCCCATCTATTCTGTGTGTTGCACCCGTGGTAGCCAAACCCCACAGAGCTGGCATGCCCTGGCTGAAAGTGTGAGTTGTGTCTTGCGTAATGGAACCACCACTGGGTCATTGCAAGTGAGCTACACAGAAAAGTCTGTGGGTGACACATCTGTGTCATATGTCTGTCGGCTAATCGGAGAGATGTTTTCCATTGGACTATGTGGTAAAATAACCAGAATGCCTTGGTTTTGTATTTCTGTAGCACTTTTGAGATTCTCTGTCTCCACCATGGGCTAGTAAGCCAAATATTGGTGATGTGAGACACAAATGAATTCATGGAAAAGTCAGTATCATTACAAGGACAAAACTAGTTCCCGTGACAAAAAAGCAAGTTGTGGATACCTGTCAGTTGTTTAGGCAGGACAGGACTTGTGTGTGTGTATTTCAGTTATTCACTCATTTTGGTCTTGACAAAGTAGCCTATTTAATAATGGAAAGTTTTCTAGAACTTCAGGTAAATAGGGACAAATAAAGTTGCATAACATTGGGTTTATGGTCAAAACATAAACCAAATTCCAATCCAATTGCTGGTTAGAGAAGCTGGAGATTTGTGTTTAAGTTTAAAAAGTTAATGATTTTTACTTGTATTTTTTTACAATACCTACACCTTGTGATTTCAGCTGAGACAGGAAAAGAAAGTGGGGAAAAAAACAGAGTCTTGGGGGGAAGACTCTCTGGCAATATTTTTTGCCCGGTTCAATGAAAGATTTGGAAATCTTACGAGAAAAGATGGAAAGCAAATGTTCTTGAGTGATTTGCAGCTTGATTTTTCAAAGGAGCAAGCTAATGATAAGATTGTTTTGCTTGCAGTCAGATGTTTATCTGAACTGAAGTGGAATTCTGTGCCAATATAAAGATGTTTATTTGCATATGCTTTTTTTTTTTTTAAACAAGTTTTCTCTTGGAGTTCATTTCTGAAGTCACTGGCTTCTTGGTAAATCACATTCTTTCCTTGCACTAAGCTAGGAAGCAATCAACTCTCCGGTGCTCGATTTGGCAATGTGTTTATTTTGCCTTTTTGAAAAGACATTTTTGTACTGTTTTATCTACTTCAAAAGTGAGTATGTTAAAGAAGGGGTCAGGAAATGATGACTGTACTTCACAAAAGAAACAGTCATTTGGAGTTGCAAGAATTTATTGAGGTCAATGCTGATGAGAAATTGATAGAGTAGGTTGAACGGTCTACTGATTTTTTTTTCAGTATATTTTTCCAGTGCTCTAATGAAATTACTGTCAACCTTTTCTGAATGTTAAATGTGCTCTCTTTCTTTTCATCAGGACACTGCTGATCTTACTTATTCCCTCATCTGACAGGTTTCAAATGTACATAACTAGGCAATTCATCAATTTTTTTTTTGCCTTTGACACAACCTTTTGCTGATATGCACATGTCTGTTCTGATCTCATGCTATGCTGCCAAATTAAAAAATGGAGGAAACCAAGCTGAGAGAAGAAAAAAATATAACAGAAGTCCTTTCGTTAAGTTTCCCCCCAAAATTGCATATTTTCTGCACATGGATGTTACAATTAAATTAATTTAACCGAGAAAGTTCCTAGTACACAAGGCTAACATTAGAAAACCTGAGTGTTTTGGTATCACCTTGCTAACAGGTGCAGTTTCTTTCATTTGCAGCAGTCTTAGCCTTGTAGATAACTTCTGTCCCACTCCCTTTGCAGTGCCAAGAGTTGCAAGTCACTTTTTTAGCTATTATGAAATTTCTGCACTTCTGCCCCATATCCATCTTTCTGTCATTTCTCCTGTGTTGGAATTGGCACTGTTGTGTCTGTGAGCTAGCTCCTTGCATGCAGCCCTACATTGCTTTTCTCTCAACTCCCCAGTGCAGCTTTACCACTTGGGGGAACTGATGCTTCAGAACTAGCAGTTATCCAGCCAGAACAGGAACATGCATTGAAGAAGAGCTTGTCTGTGAACTCCCTAGAACATTACAAGGGTTCATAGACTTTCAGTCCCACAGTCAGTGTTCCTTTGCCATTAGCTGCATATGCACAGATGTGTTGGCCATCGCAAGAGAAGACCCTCACTTAACATCTGCTTCCTAAGCACTGTCAATAATTGAAAAGACTACATGTCTTCTTGACTTAATAATGGACAAAGCACCCGTCCCTGTGCATTACAAGGATTTCACTGTCTCATTCAGTTGGGAATATTTTCTTGCAGAGTTTCAGGCCTAGTGTGTTCCTGGACTTGAGTCCTGGAGTTGGAGGACCTCCAGTGAGGTTCCATTGTGGGGACATCTTGGAGCACAAGGTGTTTGAGATCTTAGTGCCATTGCTGTTCTCCTTCAAGCCACCAGCATTTTAGCCAATATGAAACTTCAGGAGTTTGGCCTCATGTGCAGCTGAATAGACCATCCAGGGTATCCCCAATGCCCAGCATACCTCATGTATCACTGCATGCCCACACATCTACAGCTCTTTCGGAGGTGACTATGTTGTATAAGATATATGAGATGAAAAATGTATTATGCTTGCTGTCACTCAGAGCAGAAGTTGTATAACCATTAGCTCTTCTGATGTGGAACATGGTAAATACATGGCTGCTAGTGCTGGGTGATTTTGGTGTTCATATTAGTGGTGACCTTGTGTTCTGGATGGAATTTCATAGTTGCATGAACAGGAGCATCCTGCGTGGCTTCTGAATCGCGTAAAGACAGACTGGTCCTATCCCGGGAGAGGATTAAAAGCGAAGAATAATGTCATGGAAAGGCAGGACTAGAAAAAGTATGTATAAAACCATATTTGTCATAAGGTCAAACATAATCTTCTGCAGATGAAACTTCAATCCTTTTATTATTCAAGGTGGGATTTTGGCTGTCTGTCTTGGATTCTGTAATTTATTGTGTCTCATTAAACAACTTAAATCAGGAAAACTAATCCTTGAATAACTTAGTGTCTGAGTAATCACAAACAGTGATTTATTGTCAAACACCTCCATGAGGTAAATAGATAGTGTAACCTTCATCTCATGCTCTAGTGCTAAGACTTTATGCTCAAAAGTGTCTCCAGTTTTTTTGGTGCCCAGCAATGCCTTGAATAGAAAAGACATGGAGTTGGAAGGGAAGCAAGCAAAGGAGTGTAACTACCTCAGAAGTTAGGCTACTTAGTGGGAGGGGGGAGAAAACAGAACAGGCTTTTATTTCCAGTAACTTCTCAGTAAAAAGATTCCACAATAAAACTCTCAGTTAAGTTTTGCTGTTTTGAAAACATGCCTGAAGTAGTAATTGAAATTTCCCATCTTGTGACTAAGGATGCAATAGTTTCACTGGAACAGGTCATATGCTGGAGGTAAGCAGTCTGAGCATTGCAAGGCAGTCTTAGTGCAGCCATTCCTGCAAGGCAGAAATGAAAAAAGCATTGTTCATTTAGGCTTTTTGGCTATGGCTTTTAGTTCCAAAGTACTGAATCCCAATGATACTTGTTAAGGAAGAAATGTTCATATGTATGTTCAATTAACAACCTGGTAAGACAAAGCATCAAACCTTTCTCCTTGTTTATTCTTCTTAATGTATAAAACCATCAGGATGCAATGTGTCTGAAGAAGAAGGCCGAGTCTGCTCGGAGGTGCTTGTGGTGCTGAGACCTGTTCCTGCAATAGTCCATGTTTATTCATCAAATGCGGAAATGCTCCTGTGTCAGAGGTACTATCTGTATTAGTCATCGGTACATGCAGTAAGGGTTTGTGCAGTCAGACCATCAGTAGAGGTTCTCGACTGGAGATTTGGGAGAGAACTACTCTCTTTACATTGGGTCTGCGGGATGAGTGTTAACTTCCTCTGAATTCAGATTCAACATTAATGATAATCTGATTAATAATATGTTGACCTCAGTCTCATTTGATTTATGTTTTATTTTTCACTTCCATACATCAACTCAGCGATGACAATACAGCTTTACTTCTTATTCCATTGACTCGCTGACTCATTCCTATCACAATATCTGTTTCCAGGAGGTGTTTCTTTAGCATCTAAGGTCAGGCAGGTTTAGGTACTTCCAGACTAGCATGGATAAATATTTTGATGGGAATTAGTTTAGGAAAAAACTAATTAGGGAATTAGTTTGAGAAAAAACTTCTTCTCAGTGAGGGTGACAGAGCACTGGAACAGGCTGCCCAGGGAGGTTGTGGAGTCTCCTTCTCTGCAGACATTCAAAACCCGCCTGGACATGTTCCTGTGGGACCTCACCTGGGCGTTCCTGCTCCAGCAGGGGGATTGGACTAGATGATCTTTTGAGGTCCCTTCCAATCCCAAACATACTGTGATACTGTGAAAAAAAGGACAGAGCAGAGCAAAACGCAGGTTTGAGATACACTAAGTATGCAATGTTCCTTCACAGAACTCAGAAATTGTAGAATACAACACAAAGGATTACTGAGAATTTCTGCAGGAAAGGTCTGCACAGCGAAACATTCTTATGTGCAGAGAACCACCAGCTAGCTCTGAATGACTCTCACTGCAGGTCAGCGTCTCACAACGGCTGCTGCTCTGCTGGGCCTGAAAAGACTGCCTGGATCAGCAGAGACGCTCACCCAGCACCGTCCCAGGCCCGGGTCAGTGCGCTTTCTGTGTCTCTGTACAACCTCTGCTGTGCTGGGCAGACGTACTCCTGGTGATCTGGCTGTCAGTGCTGATGCTGATTTAGGGACAAGGGATCAACTCTTGCATGTGAAGCCCAGAGGCTCACTTCTACCTTTGTGGTATGACTGACTCACATCAACCTGACTGAGTTACTCATGCTCTGCCTGGAGAAACTGGTCTGATTCTATCTAGGTAAAAGTGTCCTTTCTTCTTTTTAAATTGATATTGTTTGCCATATTGCCAGGTTTGGTCACTCTTGCAGGAGGTAATTGATGCAGTTCAGAGCAATTTATTTCTCTTTGGTAAATTAAAATTTTCTAAAAAACCCTTCACTCGAGGTTGGATGAAAAATTCAGTCTGTCTTAAGATATTTCTCCTTTGTTTTTATAGGGTTTGAAATTTTTTTTTCCTTTTAGTATAATTAAACTGCATCCTATAACAGTATGTTTTGTTTCTAGGACTAGTTCTTTTTTTTTTGGGTTTTTTGTCACCCAGTAAAAAGAATTCACTGAAACAGGTTTTCAGTTTTTTTCCACATCAGTATAATTTTATGATACTATATGCAAGTCACTTTCATCACTTAATTCCTCCTTATGCCAAACAAGGCTAATATTCCACAGCCGAAGAATATGATGAGCCTTAATTCATTGATAGCTGTAGCGTGTTTCAGAAATATGTCATATTCCCAGGAATATTTTCAATTGCGTGGGACTGCAGGGGAATAGTCAGAGTTAACACTAAAGGACACTAAAGAAGAGCATAATTTTGCGTTGACAATAAAGGCTAAGTGCATGGCACTCGCTGAAATTCAAACTCTCTGAAAGGTAACGATGCTTTAATTTCACAAATCCTTGTCTGGAGACCTTTCTAGTTCTAAATTTCTGAAGGATGACTAGGATTTTAGCTGACTGACTTCTATTTGACTTTAATGGGAGATCTGCATTTTAAAACACCATGCAATATTTTGAAAAATTCCTTCTAATGTCCAGACTAGCATTATTTAAAATCTGTCCTTGGCAATGGCAAATGATGTTATTAATATTCAGTTGTTGCAAGATGGATTCAAACAAGGAGGGGTGGGGGATGTTCTTTGGCATGGTTCTTGGTTGTTAGGAAAGTAATAAACCTTCCTTGTCTCTGATTTTATAACGGACAATAACCATTAACTGATCAACAGAAGAAATGTCAGGTGTGGAATCAATGCTGATAGAAAAATATTTCATGTGTTTACATTTACGAAGGATCACTGATAAAACCTTTGATCCCATTAAGGATATAAACTCTTCACATATAGTCGATGACAAGTCTGATGAGCTAGCTGAGCTCCACCAGCCTCGCTGTGCTCAGTGAATGTTCAGCTAAAAAGGGATCAAATTGACTCACGAATTTCAAGATTCCTAGGAAATTACCATTGTGAGGTGACCTAGTTTTTTGATTAGTGTCATGAAAAGACAGGTCTCACTGAGAAATAAACGTAATAATGTCAACCATGTGCTTAAGTTCTTCTCTCCATTATACACATTCACTTTCAAATTGTTTTGTCATTTTAGCATAAACTGTATCACTTGCTTTCATCTGAGAAACACGAGCTTAGCATAGTTCTGTGCAGAAATCAAAGATAAGCATGGAAAAAAGGCCCCTCTTTGCCTATTGAATCATTGATCAGACAAGCACAGCAGATATTTGCATGGATCCTTAGTAGTTAGGTCTCAGTAGCTGCCTTGGATAATTGTTGGAAGGGAAAGAAGAAAAGAACAGCAAACTTAGATATTTCATCCATCTCTTTTTTCCAGTAATCGCACACCTTACAGGTTGCCCTCTTGACTCTATTCTTCAAGCACAGGAGGGTCACCAATTGATACTGTTATTGATACTGCTATCCCTTTGGAACCATCTAGTTTAGGCCAAAACCAAGAAATCATGAAGTGAGCCTGTTGAGGGGGAATTAGCTGGCTGGGCCATGAGGTAATTGAGAAAGAGAGGGAGAAGCAACCTAGAAGTTGAGAAATGCCATCAAATCTGAACTGCAGTGGGACTAATTTCACATTATTATTCTGTCCTCAGAAAGCCATTGACTGAGTTGGAAAATACACATGTAAATACTATGAACTCTGAAAGATTTAGGAGTTCTTCGCAGTGACCAGGCTGTGGCCAGTCATTAGCTGTTAGCTGGAGCCATAGTGTTGCCACCTTCCTATGTTACCGAGGGCTCATCAGCCCCATTCTGTTGTTGGGATGCAACCATCCCTACCTTCATTTCTTATCCCATGTTTGTGACATTTTTTAATCATCTATTCCAGTGTTTTTAGCTCTTCCAGATCTCTATTCTCTGATCGTATTTCCCCATACGTGTGCAGAGAAATTTCTGTGCTGCAGGGAGGCCCAAAGCACAACCAAACTATGTGAGGAAAACTGCCTCTACAAGGAGAACATTGGTTCTCTTCCCTCCCCACTGAACGTCCTGTGTGCTTTGCTCAAGAATCATGATAGCTCAGTGGTGAAGAGCTGGTGAGTATGGCCAGATAAAGTGAAGAATATTTACCTTAGTAAGAGCTAGGTGGGAAAGTCATCCTTGACTCATGGGCTTATGATCATAACAAACAGCTTTACTGCAAAAACAGAGGCAACATGATTTTGTATTTTTCTGTGAAGAAGACTTTAAAGTCAGATGAGTTGAAAAAAGAAGAGAATCTCTCTGGGTACAGTAAGTAAAAACAAAAGGCAGGAATATAATAATGTACAATCGCAGCTCTTCCTCAGTGTGGCAGCAGCATCTGTTAAAAAATGCAGGACACTTAAAACTGGCTAGGAGTTCTGAAACCCTGGTTGAGCTGCAAAGCTGGACTGTGTTAGAGAGATTACGGCTTCAGTCTGTTGAGATACAGTTTCCCATTATGTGCTGAAGTACCAGTGCCTGTGGCCTCTGGTTTCTTCCCCTTCTCCCTTTCCTTTGCTTTCTCTCCAGTGCTTGCCAGTTATGCTAAAAACTAACACTCGGTCCTCTGAGGTACCTGTTGGCTTTGACCGGTGTTATAAGCCACCTGGTGATGGGCTGTAGTAGAAAAAGAAGTTGCCACTGGAAGTGAACATAAGGTGAGATAAAAACTGAACAAAAATATGGCATTGTTCTTTTTAAACTGCAAAATCAAGTCCAAGGTGTGAACAGCATAACCTTCAAATAATAAATGTGCAGACAAATCTTTCGGATGCGCTGCGAGAGCTGTTTTGGAAGACATAACTGCAAGCCACGTGAGTTAGATATAGTGATTGCATAGGTGTAGGCTGCCCCAGCTTACCTGTCTTTTCAAAACCAAAGCAGAGCATTTCATGAAGAGTGCTGTTATCTTTTTGCTGCCTAAGTTAATTTTGCTTTCTGAGGCTCTCCCCCTGTCTTGGCTCACAGGTGAGCATGTCAGGAAGAGTTTTCAGTTCTTCCTATGGCACGTGCTTTTGGTGGAGATTTCTTTTTTTTTTTTTTTTTTTTTACAGAAATGAAGCAGCTCGTTTCTGTATGATGTAATTTGGGTGGCAAAGGTCAAAGAGGGAAAGAAGGAGCTCCAAAGGAAATCAGACGCTCTTCGTAATAACCATTAGCCAAACAGGCTCAGCTACCACTGGTACACAGAATCTCAGCTGGTTAAACTGCCTACATTTCTCTCTTAAGTAAACAGTAGAATAGCCAAGTAGAAATCATTCCCCAGATATTACAAGTGCTCTGAAATCTGTTTGAAACTATGAAAATACTTTACACTTCTTATAAATTCATATCTTGATCCCAGAAGAGGATCTGATGTGCTCACCATGGACTAATAAACATTTAGAAAAATTAAATTACTTAGGGATATTTAAGTATCATACAAATATGTGTAAAGTGTAGACACTCCCCAGCACAAAACCCAACCTGCAAAGGTCTCTGTCTATTTAATTGCATTTTGGTTCGCCCATTTAATAAAGAGGATTATTTTTTAACCTCTCCCATTCCAAACAGAACTTTAGATTCTATTATAACAGAGTGGAGGAAAAGAAATCTTAAACCAAGGGCATTTAGTCACCTGCAGAGTGAGAGAAATTGAAAAGGAAAATGGATTTACTGCCTTCCAGATCAGTTTGTAGGTAATTTGTGTTTGAATTCCTCTTAAATCTATTTCTGCATAATATTAGTGGTCTGAAATGATGCAAAATGGTATCGGAAACTAGCCTCCTTTTGCAGCATGGAGAAATACTCTCCCCGAGTCCTCGCTATTCTTTAAGTCATCTGTTTTCCCTTCATTTATTCTTTCATGTTGTGCTCTGCCTTCTGACGAGTGAAACGTGAAGAGGAAGCGGGAAGGAGCGAGCTCTGTGTCTCTGCTGCCAGCGTGCTTCAGACGCTAGTGAAGGAGCAGACCCACATCATAAAACCGACGGAAAGCCACGGAGGTACCTCTCTAAAAAATGTAATGGACTGTACTGAAAGCCTAACTTTGACTGATGTGAGGTTTGGGACTTTATCCAGGTAAGAATTCATGCAGCAATGAGCACAGATAAGGCAGATGACCCAGAGTAGGGCCAAACTGTTTACCAGCAGATGTGTTTTTGAAAATCTTCCTTAACTGGTCATGGCAGCGGAAAATACCCTGCTGTTAAACGCATCTGCAATCCACTGCGCTCCCAATCCACCTACAAAAATTCTGACCTTTAAAGAAATGATGGAGAAGCTGGTGATTTTTTCCATGGCATTGGAGCTCAGTCTATTTTAGGCTCCAAGGCAATTGCAGCCCTTTTTGCTCCCTATTTCACATCACTTTTAAGTCTTGTTCTGGCCACTATGAACCCTTCAGCACTTCTCCCTGTGCAATCACTCGAGTCAAGATCTGTGATTTGTGATTTGCAGATGACATGTACATTTCTTGGCTGATGGCTGTTAAAGCAGTTTGCAAACCTAAGGCAATAAACTGCAGGGATGCGGTTGGAGCTCTCTATTGCTGCACTAAATTGCCATTCTCATGCAAATGAATAACAGGATTCTCATTATTACGATTCAAAATAAACTGTTGTACATTTCCAATGTTGTGAGTTTCTGCATTAATATTTTAATGAAATCATTTTGTCAATTCCCATTATATACCTTCTGTAGATCGGAGTATCATATTGAACTAGTCTGTGTATCAAAAATGGTGATGCAACTTGCTGTATCAAAGAAAGAAGAAAAAGAACAGTTTCTGCAATCACCAAATGTAAGTCCTTTAATCCCTTCAGTATGGAAATCTATTACTGAGCTGTAGAACACAGTAACAGTTCCCAAAGTGTTAACACAATTATTTGTACATTTCTGATCATTTTGCATTTAAATATTTATGAAATACATACTAGGAAGTATGTACCTTTTAGAAAACTCAGTTTCTATGTCATTTTCTTAAAATATTCACTTCTGTTCCTCTTATAAAATACCTAAAAAGAAAACCTGCTGGATTTTGTTTTAAGTGACACTATAAATGTACAAACAAAATGTAATCTTAAACAGAAAATAATATGATTACCATCAGAAGGATTACTGCGGTTCATTGTTCAGAGAGCAGGAAACACAAAATGATTGTTTCAAATACTCAGTCTTGGCTTGCAAAAAAACCAAATGTATTGAAGTGCTTCAGTCTTAATGTGCAGCCTAAAGTCTACATATTGTATAAATTCCTAATCCTGTCGAAATGCAAGTCTGAAGATTAGCAGAATGTATAATAAATGTGTCTATGTCATTACACATAAAAATAGTATTGCTAAATCAAGTGTGGCCCTTTATAAATGTAAAAAAGCCCAACTTAAGCAGATTTGCACTTGATAATTCTACAGCTCTGAGGAGAAAAAAAAGCAAGATTGACTAAAACAGATTCTGCATTTCTCAGATATAAATCATTTTGGCCGTACACACACAAAAAGGCCATTGGCATAGATTTCTTTAGCAAATAACTTAATATTTATTGAGATTTCTTGTACATTTAATTATTAATGTCAGCAGTGTTAGAGTATTTCTATGAGGTTGCTATTACTGACCTTGTACCTGTTGGGTTTTTTCCCCCTCATATTATTTCCTCTACAACCATGACAGCATAACACTTACCAATTATTTTGTGTGACAGAGTCAAAAAAGACTTATGGTTTCGTTGTTTGTTGCTATTTCTCTTATTTGTCAGCATTTCAGGGCTTGACTGACTGTTATCCTACAAACTATTATTTAGTTTAATCATTTTATAGTTAGTACATTTGGTACATTAATGATAAACGTATACAGAACTACAATTTCTTAATGGGTTAAAATGAGTCTTGTAGAAATGTTCAATGAAGCCAGAAGAAAATATAAACCACATATAGAGCTCTTTGTTCAGCACTGGATATAACCTAGACACAGTAGTGCTACCCTTACTAGGAGTGGTGATTTGAACTGTTAAGGTAGAATATTACAGGCACCATCCTGTGCAAAGAGTCTTTTATTATATTAATCAGTTTCCCTTAATGAGATAGAATAACTAGAATAATAGAGAAAGGTCAAATTACAAACCTACTCTGTTGTGTATATTATAAATATGAAAAATGTCAGGAATAATATATGAACTCGCACATTTTACTGAGTTGTGACACTTTTGCATCATCTAAAATGGAAAATAAGTTAATCATCTTGTTGGTGGCAAAAATATTTTCAGGCAGTTTTTTTCCTCCCACACCTTTTAAATAAACTAGCCAACCAGAGAACTCAGAGTGACTGAAGTCAGTAGAGGGCTGCAAGATGCAGCACTACGGAACTCAGTAGTAAAACTCTCACTGACTTCAATAGAGGCAAATTTCTCCCCAACATTTTCAAAGGTGCCTGGAGGGTGTGTATCACCAGCTTAAGGAATTTTAAGGAGGAATTTCAACATGCTTGAGAACCATATCTTTCAGACACTCTTATCCAGACACTGAGATATAAAAATAGCTGGTATAACAAGCATTAAAATAGGGCAGCTCCTGTTTCTTAATGATGAAAATAGCTCTGATCCACCTTTTGTGATCAGCTGGCATGTTGTACTGGCTTTGCACGTTCTTAAGTGTGCTGATCCAGATTCTGAAGGTCTTACACGCACAGCAGCCCTCCAGTTGTTGGGGACAGCGGGAGTGCATCAAGAGTCAAGCCCTCAGGACTAGGCATAGAATTTCCTCTTAGGTTCATTATTTCTTTCACTTGAAGAAATAAAAATGACCAAAAGAACTAACAGTATCATTTATAGCAGAAAATGAAATGTCCTGGCAATCTAAGTCTTCAACTAAATCGGGAGCATCTCTAGCATTGAGTATCTTGGACAGGAATTATTAACACATATACTGGGCAGGACTGTGGCTGGTTCTGATGCATACAGGCACTGGGAGAGGAAGTACAGAAGACCAAGTTTAGGAGCACAGCACCGTAATCTCTGTCATTATTTCCACATTATAAATTCACTAGGAGACTCTCAAGAGCCAGGTCTCTCCCTTTGTGTATGCCAAGAAGCTTCGTCCTAATGCTAGTCATTTGAGGAAGGAACATGTCTGCCTCTCTTCTGCTGTTTGAGAACAGAGGCACTGTCCAGCCGTGAACCCTCCTTCACACACTCTCCAAAGATCCCCAGACCCCCCATGCACAGAGCCATACTGCTCCAGTTCTTGGAAGCAAAGCAAAGTGGATTGTCTCCTGCAGTGCAGGGGGAGGTTGGGAGAGTGGGGTGTAGGACGGGTGTGAGAGGTAGCACAGTACTGCTCTGTAATTTGCTATCCCAGGAATTCCTTGTGTTTCAGGTTGCAGTATGGCTGTGGGAGCTGGATGGTGCTCATGAACGGGTGTTCAGCAGGGGAAGACAACCACATGCATATCAACCTCTACTCTGGGTCAGCTTCAGGCAGTTCTTTCTTCTCATACATCCAGAGTACCAGCTGTTAGTGTGCTTAAATGACCTTATAAGAGAGATCTAGATCTTAAGACCAATATATCACCTATGCTATATCAGGGGAATAGGCAGGAGAATCCCCAGTCCCCCCAGTTTCTGTTCCTTTAAGGAAGCCAGCCTCTTTGGAAAAGGGTCCAATGGCATGCTGAGGTCTCTGCTAAATCAAGGCAGACAGGGTTTTTTGCCCATACAGTTTCCAAAATCCTCTATGGGAAAGGAAGAATGTGAATGAGTTTTCAACTTGGGTAAGGGTAATAATAAAAAAAAAATTGTTCCAATATTCTTGAAACTAAATATTTGTAGAAACTAAAAATTTATTTTTAAAAAAATTTAAGAAACTATTTTTTTTTTAAGGACAGGCTTTTAAATATTAACTTAAAAAAAAAACCAACCAACCAAACAAACAAAAAAAACCAAACCAAAACTGAGAACAAAAGAAAATGCTAGAACTGTCTCAGAAAGAACCATTCTGGTTAATCCCAACAGAAAATTTCTTGGTCTGGATAAATCTGCTTTTCCATTCCTTCAATATTTTGGATTTTTCCAGAGCAGAAACCAAACAAATTCTAAATAACAATACCTGTTCAAAATAAGTCCTCACATACCACCAAAAGTGGGACCAGTGCCAGTGACCCTATGCTTAACAGCAAAAGATTCAGGGCTTTACATAAGAACACAAGTATACAGTAAGCAAAGAAAACAGTTAAATCATTAAAAGGTGACAGATACTTCAGCTTTTCTATAGTCCGCGTGTCCTTGTTAATGGCCACTGAAGCCAACAAAAATATTCCTTCTTTTGGTAAGTTTTGGATATGCTCTGAATATTTTTCTTCCATTATTATAGGAAATGCTGCCATGTCACTAGTACCTCTGATAAGCAGACTATAATAAGCAACAAATTCACTGGGAAAGTACTTCCTATCTGTTAGAAAAAGTTGACAGTTTTCAAACAGATGATGCATGATTTAGGTTTGTTGGTGAGTTATGTACTCTGGGTTGCACATTAAATCTATCACTGAATACACATTTATCATGGTAACAAGAGAGCATCATTTAATAGAGCTGCTAATATTCCCTCTCAGGATATATAGTAGTAAACATACTTCTTTTGAAAAAATATCTGCAGTGCATCCTTAAGTGTGTTGATTCATTACAATATGCATTAAGTAAGGAAATGAATAGCAATCAGAGAAAAGCATGATGGATGTAGAAGGAACTGTAGCACTGAAGAATGATCTGGGGAATAGCTCTGATATGGTGACTGTTTTCTTCCAGCATGCTCTTTAGTGTTGCCTTTTACCCTAGAAAAGCTTTCAGATCACAGCTGCTTCTATATTGATGAGTATGGGGAACAGGACAAACTCTAGCTGTGAATGTTCGATCAATCTTTATATAAGTAAAATTGCCACTCTCCAGCTGATTTATGTAATGATTTTAGTTTGTGCCAGGAAAGCCGTAACAGAAATCCACTCCTTTGCATTTAATTGTTTAAATCAAATACACATCCTTGCTGAAGCACAGGATGCTTATGCCTGAATTTTGTAGTGGACAAGACTATAGTTCTTGAATAAATGATACAGATACTGGTTGAAGTTTATTTTCTGTTATCCAGGGGCCATGTCTGCTTCTTGCTTTTTTCAAATGTAGTCTATTTAATCTCCTGTAGTGTGGGAAATTATGTTCAAAATCTCTGAGATCCTCTGTCCCTAGTAAGTTATGCAAGTAGTGACAAGTATACACCATAAGGTCTTGAGATTATATCTGTAATGTGTGGCTACAGACTGTTGATCAAGAGAGGCTGGAAGAAAAACATTATTTTCAGGTGTGAAAAACCGTCATCTTTATCAAATAATTTCTCTTGCATCTATCCCAAGGCATTGTAGCCTATTTAAACTTGGGAGGTTAAGTTTGTAGCATTCATTATGACTGAAAATTTAGTTCACACAATCATGATGTTCTCTTTATTAAGTGTTACTGTTAAACAATATTAAAATAAACACAACGTGGTTGGCCTTTTGAAAGCTTCACAGGATATTTATTTCTTTGCCTAGTCTCTTAATTGTGTCTGCTTTTTAAGATTCTGATATGCAAGCTGATGTTGCTGCTATAAGCCTTGTTTGCCACATATTATCTGATTTATCTATGTATATCTTACAATTTACAGTTCTTTCTGGTGCATATAATTGAAATGCTTAGGGGCAATGTAAATGTCTTCTGACAGAACTGTGGCTTGAATCTTTGGTTGGTAGGTTTTCTTGAACCTCAAAACAAGTCAGAAATAAATTCTGGCAGATAGCCTGGCAGTTTTACTGTACCTGGCAAAAATATGTTCTGTAAGACTCTTCACCCATGTCACTGTAAGAATTATTAGATAGAATAACAAGTTTCAGAAACTCTAGCAAGAGATATTCCTGTATCAAGATACCCATACTAAAAATGGCTGCCCTCTCCCAGCCTCCTGGAGTGGGCAGATACATGAAGAACATTCTCTCTGCATCCCTCCAACATGGGTAATGCTGAACGTGTGTTCAGAAATGTTTTCCTATTCTCTGTCTAGGGAGTGAGTTGGCTTCATGTTGCCTTTCACTGAGGGCTGCAACTACCGGGCTCAATGCAGTCCTGAATTATCATCAGACAAGAAATTGCTACTGGTGCAAGATCATTTACTTGGACTGAAAAATCTTCAGAAAGCACCGTGTTCGTTGCACAAATTGCGTTCTTCCTTCCAACCAGCTGGGAAATGAGCTGGACAGGAGCTGGGCAGCAGTTCAAAGCAAGAACCATGACTCCACTTTTGGGTGATAGTTTGTACATTCAGAAGGCAGTTTCTTAATTGTTATTACTTTCCTCTCTGCATGCAGGTCCTTTTCAAGGCACTGAGATATCATGTCTTGGATTTTCAGAGGCCTGGATTTCAGCAAGAGCTGCAGTTCTGAAGATCAAGCCACAGACTCTTTACAACAGACTAATGCAAGGGGAAAAACACAAAACCTGCAGGACATGGGAGTCAGATCTTTCTATGGAAAAAATGAAGAGCTATGTGGCATTTGGTTCTCCACTCCATTGGCTGCAAAATCTACTCTGGATAGAGAAATGGAATATTGATGACTTTTCTTTTTAATGGACTTGGATTTGAAACCTGACCATTGAAAACTACCTTTTTTTTCTTTTTTTTTCTTTTTTTTTTTTTTTAAGAATATCAAGTGCTTGAGGGAGAAACAGAGAGTTGGCAAAATCAAAACCCGATCTGATTCTCCTGGTAGGCACTCCGATGCACTGGAAATGCCACCTCTCCATTCCTGGGACCCCGTGCAATTGTCTGGGGAAAACAGAATAATTTCCAAACTATTGACTTGCCAGTAGGGCTAGGTCAACGTGCCCGATGGTTGTCAGCAAGAGTAGTCTTTAAAAACTGACAAGTCATAGAGCTGTTTGTTGCTGCTTGTGAGCCAGGATGGTATGGGACATCAGCTACCATGGAAGAAAGGGCTGTAGGCGATGTGAAAGTGAGTGGAAGTGGACTCTCCTTCGCTTGCAGGAGTTCTCGGCTGAGGTATGACAGCTATGGCAAAACCATTTACTGCTGTCAAGAGGCAGCTCTGAGAGAAGAATATGAAATATGCTGCTCCATATCCAGGAAACATACAGTGTTTCCCAATGACCAATTTATTATTTTCACCCTGTCCAGCAATATGGAAGGGTGCATCAGGGATCTGCCTTCTCTGCTCTGAATAACTTAAGTTGGGCTGCAACATGTGAAATAATTGAGCTGACCAGAATTTACAGCTCTAGGTGGAGCTTCTTCTTTCTGTTGGTTTTGTGAGTCATGACAATAAGAGTTACCACATGAGTATGATGCAAAATGTACATGCTCATTTCTTTCACATTTTTCATTTTCATACTGTTTTATGACTCAATTCAGCTCTAGCATCCTCCAGCTCTCTTAGGCAAGAGTCTCTACAATGAGTAGGTATCATCTTTTAAAAATTAGAGCAACAGACAGATCATGCGAGCTGTGCTCTTTCATTTTTTACTCTGATCTTCACATAGTAAGTCCCGCATGGCTTTCAGAGAGGCCTGTCTTGTTTAATGTGGACTTTGTTGGGCTGTAATTTATTTTACTTAATTATTTATGGCTACATTATGTATATTAGCTGCACTTGTCTAAATAACAAGGGTTGCAATGGAAGACTGCCTGTTCAGCTGATTAATTCCTGTTACTTTCTGCATTTCTTAAGGTTATTTTGTGATGAGTTTAGATTGCTGTTTGTTGCTCCTGGGCTTGTGCTAGCAGAAACACTCTGGAACAACAATAAGAATATGCACAGGCAGAACTCAGATAATATTTGGTCCATTTTGCACTTGAGGATGATTTCAGAAGGACCGGGAAATGTTCTGGAGTTGAATGAATGGAAGATCACTTCAAGCTAATTTTTTACTAAAATGTGCATTTAAATTAAGAGCTCTTTTTATTCATTACCATCACAATTTTGAGACTCTTGCCATTTTTTGAATTCCATTTTTTGTTCATAAAAAAATAAGACAATATATAACAATAGTAAATGGAAACGTATCCAGAAAAGATAAAGAGATTGGAAGATTGGTTTCTTGTCTACCACATCCTTTTGTCTGCTTCTTACTGCTGGCTCACAGCTCGCAGCCATGGCAAGCAGCTAGCAGACCAAATGCTGGTTAACCATTTTAATGTTTATTGATAGAGAAAATACCCTGAGCACACTTTTAATATGAGTTCCTTGGACATAAGAGCATCAATGGCTCTATAAAATGTAAATACATTCTTAATTACCTCAAGTGCCCCTTCTGCCCAAGTGGCTCTTTTACGTGAAACACATCTTGCTGGTAATGAGCACAAATATTGCTAATGGACTGTGAAGAGCATATTGTGTAGTCTTTTTTTTTTTTTCCTGGATACCACCCTGGTAATGTGTAGGATTCAATCCTGGTTCAGTTCAGGAAAGTTATCAGTTTTTTTTTCCCCAGTAAGGGAGCTTTTCCTAAATGAGGAAAAGAATTAAAGAATATGACTTAGAAAATAGGATAACTGAACTACAGTGTTATTCTAACTGTTTCTGTATTCTTTGCAGCCTGTCTTGGGCTCTCAATGTCGGTAAGAGGAGACAAAAGAACTTTGAAATGTGTGGTAACTTCTGTTTTTTCCCCAAGATAATATTCTGGAAATTCCTTTTCTTTTCCTGCTCCCCAGTTCTGTCTCAGGAACAAGCTCCACTCCTGCTCTTCAGCCTCTCTTGAGAGTACCATCTCACGCTTCTCTGTGAAGGTCTGAGCTTGTTCATTTAGTTCTCACGCTTTAAGGTATATGTTACATCTTGAAAACTTCTAGTAGGAGAAGTCCAAACTCTGAGATACTAGAGAGGAAAATGCTAGATTTGGAACAGAGCCTGAATGAAGCCCATGGTAGGAATATTGCCATGAAAGGAGCTGTAAGGTGTTAGAAATTGAGTTTGCAAATTTTTTTCAGAGCAATGGGACACAGCTTAGAGGCTGCAGAATGAAAGATGTATAATTTGATGGGGAGGGAAAAGAAAAGGGCTACAGTGCCCTGTTTTGAGAGTTGTAGATGGAGAGAAATTGGAAAAAAAGTCTCTTTTTACCCCTCACTGCTATACACTGGCTTAGGAAGTGTGCACTGCCATTTGAGAGTTGCGTGTGGCTTTCTTGAAAACCTGCATGAGGGCAGATGATAAAAAGCCCTGAAACCTGCTGCTTCTTGAGAGGCTGAGATCTGGGCCTGGCTCTGCTGCATACCTGCCTACCAAAGCAGGCCATAGGGATCATATGATGACTGCAATGGGTAGCAATTCACTCACCCAAAAAGGTCTTTGTAGCCTTCTGTTTATTTGTAAGAAAGGTGTACTGCTACTACTGGTGATTGATGCACTCACTAGCTGTAAAACTCACAAACGATGCGACCGCCAGTAGCATGAAAATGTCTCTGTGTAAGTGAAAAGTATGCATGTTACTACTGAGAGTTTGAGGGGAGCTGGAGATGTGAAGGTGTCTGAGCCTCCTTCATTGCTGTTGACATACCCTAATGTCCTCTCTACATGGTGTGCTTTATCAGAAGGATGTGACTTCTGATAAAATGTTGCCCCTTTCTCCATTTTCATTCCTTGCTCAAAAAAACCTGTCTGTAAAGTAGGTAGAGCAAGAGGGAGAAATGAATGAATCACAGAGTAAGTTGAAGGCTTTCTAAGCAGTTCTTCTGACACTTTCTCTCAACCTCAAGACGAGGAACATAATGGGAGAAGTAAATTTATCATAGTCTTTCAGTGACCCTTTTAATAGAGAGAATGATGTCACCCTGTAGACTATGTTACCCTTGACAGTGACCTTGTCTCCCCTGTTATGGTCCCTTCTGCCTGTGGTTGAAGTTCTGCAGTGCTTCTCCTGGCATGTCTTGAGTGTGACTGGGTCATGCTGCAGCAGCCCTGGCGCTGGATGTAGATAGGTGACTGTGACAGTAGAGAAGAGTCAAGGCAAAGCCAAAAGACCTGTGGAGGGAATAGCAGAGCAAAAACTGGACCAGAACGGCAACTTGTCTACAGAACATGCTGAATCCTTTGGTTCAGGATGCATCCAGTGCTGGAGAACAAAAGTCTTCAAGAGGAAGTAGATTTACTCTTTCTGCTGCTGTGCTATAATGAGATATGTATCTCATTTACTCTTCCCTCTTCTTCCCCTCTCAGCAGATGTATAAACTTGGTAGTAGGAACTTCATCATGCTCCAGAAAATTAGCACATCTGTAATTTATATGCCTTTTAACTTCTAGTTACATTTCATAACAGAAGAGCTGAGGGTCCCAGCAAATCATTTATGGTACCAGAAAGCTGTGGGAGAAGATTGCTTACTTCCTAATTCAGTGTGACCCAAAGAAGTGAGAGAAATAACTCAGGGCTAAGTTGTTTCCTCTGGAGTGTTTTATACTGGAGTGGCCCACAGCAATAAGTGCTTAAGTGGCATAAGGGAATAGAGGAAGAGTATATAACCAGAGATGATATCTTTTCTAATAGCATTTTTAAGAATTAAAGAATATGACTTAGAAAATAGGATAACTGAAGCACAATGAGCTAGAAAAGGAGCTTTCTCATTAGGGGACAGACTAATGAAAGACTAAAGTTATCAGCCGTGAGTTTTACTTAGGAGTGATTTTTTTTTTTTTCCCCTCAGACTTTTTTTTCGGAGATTTACCAGCCTCTTCCATGCTTCCCATAGGCTCAGAAACAGTCATCTTGTCACATTTGACATGGATATATACTACTCTGAGTTTAAAAAAAAAAAAAAACAAAAAGAAAAAAAGTGTAGCACATAGTGCACATCTAGGAAAACCATATGGGGTAATTATCTCCCCTTGGATTATGAATCTTGAGAAAGCATAAAGCAGTTCTTCAAGGCTCTCTGTAACTGGAGGTATCATGTAAAATACCTGGAGGAACATTTGTGTCATTACATAAATTCATTTTTCTAAACATAGAGAAATTTCTATAACAATTTTGGAAATGTGCATTAGCATGTAGAATCATTGTTGTAGGAAAACTTAATCTGTTGATTTTACTTCCATGGCGGACTCTTTACAGTCTGTATCATTTCCACTCCACTTCACTGATGGTGGAAAAGCTTTTTTCATGGTTTATTTAGCAGAAAGTCATTTTGATTAGCAAGATGAGTAATACTTTACAGCTGTTTGCAATTACTGCATCTGTTCTATCAGTGGATTCAAATATTGGAGGCTATATTGACAGAAATGTGAAATGCAATAGAAATGGGTACAAGAGGGGACACACAGACGCACATGCACGCTTCATGGACCTAGTCATGTTAAGGGAAATCAAACAGCATGTTAGTCTCAAATCTGTGCCACAAACTCAGAACTGGATTTAATAGATTTGAAAAGCAGGATTTCTGTTTGCAGGTGTAAAGGTTTAGTAGAGATTTTGTCCCAGACAGCTTGGTATGTACACTCATTCTGCTCTGCTGAAATACAGTAAAAGTTTTGCCATTCACTCCAAAGGAGATCAAAACTGGACCCCATACAGATGGGAATGCAAAACAAAGTATCTGAGAACGTCTGGAGACTGTGTACAATCTATATATATATATACAAAACGTTATGCCTGGAAGCTTAAAATAAGGGTTAGGTTTTTTAATGCTTCTGACCTTATTCCTCCAAACACACAGCTCTCTTCTATGTTCTGTCTTTTAAAGAAGGGCTTGGTTTGTTTTAGAACTTCTGGCAAATTCTTGCCGTATACTTTGACAAGTAAATCAGTTTGCCATTCCATTATGCCACATTAGTGGCAGTTTCATTCAGGAGTGAAGCAAAAGAGAATCCAGGGAAGCTGGATGAAATAATACCCTTGACAAGGTCTACCACAGTGGGGTATATCCATTTAGTTGAAAAGGTGGAATGTTTTTATGTCTGGGTCACACTACGATTATAACTAGCTCAGTAATTGTTAAAAAAATTATAATTTAATGGCAAACATTCCGTGTACTCTGGTTCCCACCTCACAATTTCTTCACAGGCAGCATAACATTTCTTCTCTGATTTTAATGTTTCTATTTCTTTGCATTCCACAGGTTACTTTAAACAAGTTGTTTTGGTCTGATACTCGTCAACTGTTCTTTGTATGCAAACATCTCAGGGCAGAATCTAAGCTTCTTGGCTCTGAAATCTCTGTGTTCTTCATGATGTAGATGAGTAGGTGATCTGGTCTAATAGTTTTGTTACCATCGTTCAGGATGAATTTTGGAGTCCTTTGGATTTAAGCATGATCAGGGCATTCTTGGAAGCCTGGTGAATCCGAAGGAAGTTTGTGCCTCTGTAGCATGGAGTACCTCTAGAGTACTGAGTTTACTGTGTTATTCCCCATGATTTGATCCTTCTCGCCAGACCTCATGGTTATTTGTGTTGTCATTTGACTTAACATCCTTTTCTGTGGTTCTGAAGTATTTGGTGTCACCTGTGATTGCAGGAACAGTGTCTCTGCCTGTTCAGATCTGTTTCGTACTTCTTCAGTAACTAAACATGAATGAGGCATTGCTGAATGTTCTGAATTGATGCTTTATTTATTGGGATAAATAAGGGCTATGATACAAAATCAGGGCTCCAGTGGAAAATGTGAAGTTTGCCTTGGCTGTGGGGCAAAGGCTTTGCCCTGGGTAGGGCTGAGGTGTTCCCACAGCAGCGCTGGGATCCAGCTCTGGGACAAGCTCTGCTCACCAACCCTGAGAGGCTCAGCTCATGTGTGGCTCCCTCAGGTCAGCTGCCATCCCAAACTAACTTGCTTTTTCTCCAGATTGCCAGCGTGCTCTCTCTTGCCAAATACTATTTGGGTGTATAAATGATTCATGTATTTCCTTTAGGAACCCTGGAAAAAATGGTGCTTGTAAGAGTTTTGATTACCCACTAAAACCGGGTTGTGATGATTCTTCTCTGTTATTAAGCACACATACTGCCTCCATCCTGGTGTATGGTAATAATGTTTGTCTCAGCCTTGCCTTTAGAAAGATTGATGTTGTTTACAGTGCTTTCTATGGGTTTGTGTTGTATCAGAGTCCTGACATTCATCAGTGAAATTTATGTGATACATTAGCTTGTCCATTTCTTTAGGTTAGACAGAAATGAACTGGGAAGATTTTGAATTGTCTCTATACATGAGACATCTTAATGCCACATTTCTTTCACCCATTACAGACTACTGAAAGTAAGTACAGTCTTATAGCAAGGATTAACACCAACCCCTGTAAGGGATCTTACTGAAATTTGGTCTTTCTCGTTTATAGGCAAAACTGTCTTTCTAGAATACACTTCCCACATATGAAGCAACAACTACAACCTATAGAGGAATGACTCTGCATTATTTACAAAGCAGAAAACTGTACCTGAGTGTTCACTGTGGTTCTCCCAAATATTTTGTGAAATTATTAATGTGTCAGGACTTTATGTCAGTGTCTCATTACATATTTACAAAGGACAGAGGAAATTTGTTCTCATCACAGAACGAGGCCCAAAGTCACCTGAAGGGATAAGCTAATCTACCTTACTTCCCCCAAACAGGATTAACTATACTTGTTGTATTCCAGCATTTATTGTATGTCTGTAATTGCTTGAGTATTTTGAAAGCCACATAAATGACAGTAAATAGAAGAAGTATGATGGTTCACGATTATCAAATGAAACAGAAATATGGTGTGGGAGAATCAGACTTAGTAATTAACAGAATTGAGAAGAAAGGACTAAATTATGAGATTTTATTTAGAGTAGATTGTAATGTGACAAACTATTCTAAAAATCTGGCTGAAAATAAAAACCCTTTGAAGAGTGAGATTGAGATCGCAATAGCTGCAAAATTTAGATTCAGGTGCATTCACGATCACAAACAGCAGCACCTATGCTGTACTGTTAAAGAGTCTTTTCCAGCTCAGCTTGATGGGCATGTTGATGCAAGTTTGCCGAAGAAAACATAATTCATTTTTGTCAGTGATAGAGATTGTCACTTGCTTGAAATAACTAATAATCTGGCACAATAGAGTTAAGGGGTTACTGCACAGTATTTTGTTCAATTAATAACAAAAGCTGTTTAGAAACTCTATGAGAACTGTGTTTGAAGTACAGTGAATAAGTATTTTTTAATGAATTTTGCAACAGCTATAATGTTTGTTTGTTTGTTTGTTTATTTTCACTCCTATCATACTATTCTCTGTTCTCCACAGAGAAAAACAGGAAAAATGACCAGATAATTCATTTGTCCGCACTAATACTGTTGATGCATGGGATGGGGGACAGGTGGTGAGAAGGATCTGCATGTAGCTGAGAAGGCCATAACAGAGATGATCAGAAAGTTCCCATGGAGGTAAGTCCAAGAACGTCTAAATAGAATCCCGGGCAATATTTTTTTTTTAATACCCCTCAGCATGTTTTTTACATCTACTCATATTCCTTCTTTCTTGCTGTTTCATGACAGCAAAAGGATGTATCTGCCCTTTACCCATTATCTCATGTCCAGTGTCACCTGTGGCCCTGCAAAGGGCGAAGCTCATGTAGGAGCACCATCCAGCACGTTCTTCTGTGCAGCATCCAGCATTTTAGCTGCCTTTGCAGGGCCAGGGTCAAACAGGACTCAGGGATCCTGAGGAAGGTGTAGTTGTTTCCTACCGCAGAGAGGAGATGGGATGTTAAAACTCTCTGAGCTCAGGCTGGGCTGTGAATAATATTTGAGCCAGTCTGTGGAGCTGTAAATATTGGTTAATTAGTTCATATGTTGTGCTCTGAAAAATAACAGAATTTTGCTAGTGTCAGGCAATGTGATCTCTGCCTCCAAAATGGTAAAAAAGTCATATGTCTGCTCTGCTAGACAGCATTTGTGCCATGTTGAACAGCTACAAAGGCATACTTTTTACTAGAGTTGTAATACTAGATTATGATTAAAACTGAAACACATCAGGAATCATCAGATTTGGTTACATAAATATTAAATAGGATTTTTTGAAAATAACCAAACCAGTCACATCTTAAGAGCTTAAAATGGGACATGTGATTTCAAAGTGCTGAATGTTGATTAAAAAAAGAAAGGGAAAACATTTTTACACTGAAAAGTGGATTGTGTGCCCTCTCCAACATTAATTTTCAATTTTACATGCAAGGCAGATGAATATTTATTTATGAGTGTGGTCTGCCTGTATCATGCAAGATTTTTGTGCAGTTCTGAGGTAATTTTTGTAGTTCAATATTTTCCATTCTGTCACACATTCATTCTTTTCATTTCTTGTTTGTGTTTTTTTGGGCTTTTTTCTTACTAGTATATAAGTGAACACTTCTGAGCTACACACCACAGGGGACATACAATTCCAAAAAGGGCAAAGACAGATGGAAAAGTGGAGTTTCAACCTTTACAGATGAGAATGTGTGTTCATTTAATGATAATAAAAAATAATAAAAAAGCACCTCAAAAATATTTTTCAGAAAATGGAAGTCCCAACAAATAGCTAGCAGGAGCTATGGGGCAGCAGAGAATTATTCTGTGACGAGCAACAAAAGTAATGGCTCGAGAACCCATGCTGCCACTTGATAGCTACATACGCACACAGGGCCATTGCAATGCTTAGGTTTCTTTGACCTGCTTCTTTACGATAAAAGAAATCACTATGAATTTGAATTAAAAAGAGGGAAGGGTGGAAAGGTGCAAGAAGGGAAAAGGAAAGGCTAGGGAATTTAGCAAAAACTAACTCTCTCCTCCACTAGAAAGATATTCAGGCAAAGATGACTTTTCTACTGCCCCACCTAACTTTGGTGTCTGTTCCCTTCTTGTTCTGAGGATGGCCCTGGCTGAGGCGGTATTGTACTTGCTTCCAACAATTAAAATAGCAGTGCCTTGAACTGAGTTTGTTAGTTCAGAGCATGAGAAAGAAGTGTGAGTGGAAGAAAGGAGTCACTTTTCTCTCTTGGGCTCTTCACCATTGCCCCCCACTTCTCCATTCGCAGTGGCACGAAAGACTCACCCAGCCTGAGTGTGACCCCCACTGTCAGGCTGCAGGCCACAGTGCTTTTCCCACTGCTGGGGAGTTTTTCAAACTGTTGGTTCTCCAGACACACAGTCCTACTTCAAAAAGATGCAAAATGCTCACTGCCATCAGCCTCTGGAAGCAGAGTCAGCCCTGTAGCCCCAGTGTGTGCTGGGGATATACTGTGTCATGTGAAACACTGGAGTGGGCTTGGTGGCCAGGAACTTCTGCTGTTGTTTCTAGAGAGAGCTGTGAGGATGTCAGAGCTCGGGAGAGAATCAGTGCTCCCCTGGCCTGAGCTCCAAGGTCAACCTTCAGCAAACCACTACAAATTCAGCCACAGAAGGTGGGGCACTTGTGGTTTCACATGCAAGCACAGCCTTTGCATGAGTCAGTGTTGGTGCACACATGCCAGGGCACTGTGAGCTCAGAAAGTTTGTGGGAGCAAGTTGAGGTTTTTGTAAGTAGAGATATCTATATGGAAACTGTTAGAACATTTTGTCCTTGTGTCTAGTTCAACTGCTCTGGATTTCTTTTTTTTTTTTAAGAATACGGTAGAAAAGACCTATCCAGAACTATTTCTTGTCCACCAAACCAAAGGCGTGGGCGTATTTTTCTCTCCCTTACCATTTCCCATCTCTCAGTAGATTTTTCTCTTCCAGTCTCCTGGCAGATCTCCTTTTTGTCACTGTGGCCTTTCCAGCAGGATCCCTTACAGTTTATCACCCTGAAAATGCCCTTCCATAAGTCTCAGCTTGCTCTTTACCTTTGCTGCAATTCACCTGAACTGTCCTTATTAATGTAAAATAAAAAAGACATAACTTGCATTACATACTCACAGGAAGGCCTGCATATTCTATAAAAAATAAAAAGTTGGAAAAAAGATAGGAAACAAAAGAATTGAAATAAGTTGCTTAAAAGGTTTGTGAAAGTGTGAAAAGACTTACTTTGGTTGTCCAATATTTGTCATTCATTTAATCAATTAATTTATTTCTCACAGCCAAAACACTGCCATTAAAAAGGCTTACTCAGATGCTTTACCCTGTTCATATTGATTCATTTTCAGTGAAAATATCAATATCTTTGTATAGATCTAGGCCTTAAAGTTACTTAATTATTGATTGAGAAACAGTTGCTCAGACTGAGCAGGCAGATTTCTGCTGTGTTCAACAATAATAAGAAACCAAGCTTTTGCATGGATAAACATTGCGTAGGACCATCCTTATTCAGTGTAATACTTGTCAGAGGGGAGCAGAAGTCTACCAAAATGACTTTTCTGTGACCTAGTGTGGTCAACACTTCCCATTTCATTCATCAACTATTGAAAACTAAATTAGAGAGCTGTGTACCCTTTTCAGTAATTGTTTCTTACTGTCACTCTGAAGACAGAATGAGCTTTCCTGGTGAAAACCGTAATAGTAAATAATACATTCAAATCATGTTGCTTTTCTGGCAGCCTCCAAACATATTTTTGAAGCATGAGGACTATTATATGTTGAGATGTAATTGATTTAAACATGTGGTGGGTTTGGTGACCTGTGAGTTCTGCTGAAACAACTTGTGGTGATATCTTTGTAACCAGGATTTGGAGATGAACGGGGTTGGAGTTTCATCTCACCTCACATTCTTTAGCTAATTTCTTGGTTTGTAAGAAAGCTTGGTGTTTTGACATTACCCAGGAAAAAGAGTTTTTTGATGACCATGATTTTAAGTGTGGAGCACAAAGCTGGACCCTAAGATTTCCTTGGTGTAAGAGGAAAACCTTCTGCTGTGAGTACAAATCGCAGAATGTCAGGGATTGGAAGGGACCTTGAAAGATCATCTAGTCCAATCCCCCTGCTGGAGCAGGAACACCTAGATCAAATGAGGTTGTTCTGTGCAGATCCTGAACAAAGGTATATCAGGATAACTAGATGTAACCTAGGTTACTCAGTGCCTCTGTAGCACTTTCTAGATTTTAGCCCCTAGCACTTCACAGCCACGTGCTGAGTGATGAGTTGCAGACACTGTGTGACAGCCAGAGCTGGCTCAGGGCTCCTCAGCAAGGCTGGCACACCTGGGTGTTGTTATGCCAAGAATGAGGGGTTGGCGCCTAGGCTGAAGCCCAGCCTTGCATCCCATAGGAAGGGGAGGAGGGCAAAGAGGGAGCAGAGCTGAGCTCTGCCTTCCAGCAGCATCTCCAACACTACACAGCCAAATTTTTTCTTCACTGGCAGCAACAGCACAATCCTGTATGGCCAAGTGTCTGCTGTAGGGCAGGCAGGTACTGGCAAGGAGCAGTTTTATTGTGTGACAACTGGTATGCTAGTGTGGTGCCACCGGTTGCTGCCATTTCTGTCCATGCCTGGAGGTGAGCTCGTGGCCAAAGCCTTAGAAATACAGAAGCAATCATCCTATATCAGCCATGTCTTATCTCTGACCTGGCTGGGGCAAGAGCGTACGTTTCAAAAGAGGTAAGAGATCATAGCATGATCAAGACAGAAGTGTCTGCCCATCATGATTGGAATTGGAAATAAAATCTGCAGTTTGCAGGTACTAAATAACAGTTCTGGAATTATTTCAATGTGAATTAGTATGAAGTATTCTCTGATATTTTTTTTTCCTAGATAACTTATAAAATACCACAACTGATTGACTCAAAATGCACAAAGTTAATGGTAATGATGCCACATTTGCAAAATACTGTACCTGACATTGATCAGAATTTGCTGTCTGTCAAGGTATCATTTTCAGTAGTTCTGTGGGTGGAATGGACCAGTTTGAAAATGCTGGAAGCTCTACAAGACTTTACTGCATCCAGGACGAACAGCAATGGAACGCTGGGCTGCAACAATGCAGTGATTTGAACTGGATATCAGTTGTACTGGTGATAACAGTGTCAAGGTCAGTCTGTCTGTCCATCAAGATCCTCCAAGTTGGTTGGAGAACCCAGTCACTGGTGAGTAAAGGCCATATCAGCCTTATATGATTTAGATCCTCAATTTTGCAAAAAATGAACTGGGTAATAAATGGAAGACCCTTGATCTCACATGTAAACAAGAACTGTCCAGTGTACAACTTGGTCAGATGAAGTCTTGGCTTGATGATATTTCTGGAAGGAAAAAAACACCATCGTCTGCATGGCTTCCCCCCGCATATTCTGCAGTTTTAGAGGCTTGACAATATCACATTCAGAGGCATGACAGTGTGAATTTAGATTAAAAAAAGTAGTTTAATAATGTTTAAAATTAAAATTTGTTTTAAATGTGTTTGCCCTGTAGTGCATATAATTACTAATGATAATGTATCAAAAATAGAAAAATATGAGAATAAGATTTATTCTGCTTTTGCATATTCTACACCTTTTTATGAAAAACAACATTTTAAATTGAAAAGTTGAAGAGTTCTGAGGCTTATTGTGTCCACAGGACCTGGTTTTGCATGAAGTTATGATGTTTGCTGTTCAGTTGTTATGTTGCTAATCAAGAATATATTCCACTATGATAAAGTAAAGGCATCTGTGTAAAACTGGCATGTGATCAGCATCAGGCCAGGCTACTCTTTACTGCAAATCAGCCAAGAGAATAGTAGGTCATCCCTTTTCGTATGTAAGGGATAATAATTGGGCTACGTTAAGAAAGATTGCTTAAGACATACCCAGTAAATATGAGCCTATTTACAGTATATCTGCAGAGCAAATCCTCCATTTCAAATGCCAGAATGAGAAACAGAGATTACATTTGGGCTTTAATTTGTTTTGGTTTTGTAATGTCGATTTTTCTATTGATTTTAATTACGTATCATTGAATTCTGGGTTACAAATCACCCTCTGTTGTATGTATGTGTGAAGGGCACCAGGCATTCTTTTAGAAAGATCATATTCTTCCCTGACTCTGTCCTCCATGTTCACTGCACATGCCTCTTTTCCCTGGGGAGTTTGTGTGCAGAATGGTGTGGTACTCTGGCTGTCCTGTGTTCAGCAAAAACATTACAAATATGACCTGTACATTGGCATCTACATGGGTTTGGGGCAAATGCAAATTTCATTGACAGGGCACATATAGGAATTTCTTTTTAATCATGGTGGGGAGTAATGCTAATTTTAATGAAGGCTGTGTGCTTTCTTGTACCCTGTGCCATGCATCAAAGAGGAAGAGTCTCCATGAGCATGTAGAGCCCAGGAAGTAATTGGTTTTAGAGCAATGTGAAGAAACTGCCTCAGCAAAATCTTCTCAGTCTTGATGACTTCTTTCTGTTGCTGGTGTCTCTGGAGAATATATCATTTGCTATCTTTACATGCAAAGATAAGAAAAACTGATTGGAGTCTTTAAAAAGAGGAACTAACGGCTAATGCCTGGATTAAATGAACTCTCTCCGTTATTCAGAACCAGAAGCACAAAGACAACTTCCTGCATAGACTCATTTTTTCCGTAATACTCTGGGAGGAGCAGGGCTGACATGAATGGGAAGTTTAAATCAACTTATATTTTTGAAGACTGACAAATTTGACAAAGCCCTTTTTTGAAAAGTAACTAATTTCTTTATCATAAGCTTAAAAATAAGCTCAGTATCTCCTTCTTGTGTAAAGTCCATGTACTGTGGTGATCCCTGAGTTACCTCAAAGGTAATTTTTTAAGGAACGTCTATCCAGGGAATAATCAGTTCAATTTAATTTTTTTTCGCTTGTTTTTTTACTTTGAAAATTCACATAAGTTAGTTAAATTCCTGTATGGTTCTCTTCCTTTCACTGTCAATATTGATGACCCTGTGTCTTTGTTGGCTCTGCTCAACAGGTGGAGCAGCAGTCCGTATCAGGACATTCTTTCAGCACTGATCCAGAAGTGAGCAAGCCCTGCACAAATCAGTATATTCTAAAACCCTGTAGCAAGTTGAATATATATAAAAAATCACAGGTGTCTGAACACAGATTTCACACATAATGAAGTGGCAGGGCTATCTTCCATATATCTGGATGGCACTGACTGCTTGGAAGTAGGATATTCTTAAGACCTGATTTCCAGATAACCTTTGCATGGAAATGTGAGTCTATTGACCATCTAACATGTGTGTGACATAGAATGATTTTTTGCATGTGCAAGTACCTTATTTTGCACCTGATAGTGTTCTAAAGACTCTGTATAAATTAGGAACAAAGTTATACATCTTTACATAAGCCTTTAACATGGTTACTGTTCCTCGCTATGATGAAAATGGTTAGGCTAACATGATGTTCTGTGTCTCAGATACCCTTGCTATTATTTTGGATATTTTAAAGCACCTTATAAAACCTTAAAGGGCCAATAACTGAACTGAGTAAAACAGCACAGCTATCTGGCTTCAGTAGGGAGAGCCTGATTTACACCAGCTGAGAATCTGATTGTCGCTTTTGAGCTATCATAATTGCTTAAGTGAAACAGCCAAAGTAATTGGTGCAAACTAATACAAGTGATGGAAAAAGGTTCAGTGTTTGTCAATACCAACTATGCTATGGAGAACCTAATCAATGAATTTGTCTATCAATTAATTAGTCTAGGCAGAAAATTACTCCCTGTACCATTAGTCCATGAAAAGATCAATAAAGTCAAATGTCTAGTTTAATGTTGCTCACGTAATGATTATATTATGAGAATAATAATAAACACAGTGTTTATACAGTTGCAATTACAATTTTCCAGTGTTCAATTAACAAAAGAATATCCAGGTAGCCCAGTTAGAGACATAAGAAGCACAAATTTCAGGATTTTAGTGCTGTAAAGTTATTTGTTCTCCTGTCTGTTTAAGCTGCAGCTTCAAGGGACTGATATTCCTACAAGGAAACAATAGTGTGGCGTAAGGATTCATGTATGCTGAACCACCATTTTGTCAGTTCTTCTATGTGGGAAATTGTGGCAAGAAAGTCTGGCTTTTGGGCCTAATCCTTCATTTTGGCAGGGGCTAGACTGAGCCACCTCTCTGGGATGACTTTGGCAGTTCACAGCTGTTGTGTCAGCATCAGAAACACACTGGGTGGAAAACTGAGAACTCAACCTTCTTCTGGTTTAATTAACTGTAGTCTTATTATTTCTGCTAAGTGCGGCCTGTTCACCCACACTTCAAATTTTGCATAGTTACAATTGACTATACAGTAAAAAAAAAAGCAAATTATATCCTGTTAAAATTTGGTAAAGTTCCTAATTATGAAGCCTTTATAGTCTGGCTGTTTGTCCTGTTGTATGAATGAGAAGCAGCTGTTCTTGCTTTCATGCATACACACATTTGGTGGTTATAAATTTTAAAAGTATCCATTGGACTACAGGGGAAAAAAGTTTTGGATGGCAACTGTATAAAATGCAAGAAGTTAAAATCATATGGAAACTGAAGTCACTGGCAATTAGTCACTCTTGGAGGCTAATGAAATCCAATTTTGCAAAAGGATGAAAAACAAGTCCAGATTACCTGAAAATGAGATTTTACTGCAAGGTAAAATTTGTTGCAGTAATCCTGTGATAATCTGCTGTAGTGAATACTAAACAGACAGCAAATATCAAAATAAGCGTATCTACAGTCAGTGAATAATTACTGCTTTGAGATGATCTAGGCTTTGGTGAACATGTAGATTACTTTTAATGTTGGACATAACCTTTTACGTTTTTCAATCCATTTCCAGACTACAATACCATCTTTAAAAGCTTAGTCTTTTGCAGAACAATAATGTGTTACTTCATGTTTCATATTCCAGTATCAATTTTTCTATTAAAAATAGATTAAATTTTAAGTAACTAGTGATGATATGTTCAATAAGAGCTGTCTGGATGAAAAATTAATGTCTGCAGTCCTCCTGTTTTGCAGAGATTAACTGAACTAGCCAGAATAAAAGTTATATGTGCCTGCTTTTCTCAGTTTCAGCATATTCTACCTAAAACTTGTACTTTGTACATGCTTTAAGGTATCAAAAATTAAAAAATGGCTCACTTCATTATAGAGAATGGTCACTTCCAAGCTGTTGCACAAAGAGTCAAAGGAGATAGGTGTCCACATCAGTTTGTGTCCTCCAGAATGCCTAGGTTTGAAGCAAAGGGTCCCACCCATATTGCCACCGTGCTAACATCATGGTTGTATTCCTTCTTTGCAGGAGGTATCTGAAGCCTGCAGAACAGCCTCCCAGCAGATGAAAAATCAGTGATAAAGGTAGTAGATATATTTAACCTATTTTTCACATGGACAACCGTTCTGGGACAGAGGAGGTACATCACACAGACAATCCTTTCTTCCAAAATTCACAACATAATGCTAATGTCATGTTCCTAAAATACAACCTTGTCTCAAGGATTGACCGAGTCAGAATTAGACGATAACAATCCAGGCCCAGCAGAGCACAGCAAAGGTTTCCTGCCAGTGGGTATCTGCAGGTTAAGAAAAAGCCTTGAATGGTTTTAGGTAGCCTCCAAATCTCACAACAGTTACTGTGACAATATATTAAGTCTGGAAATTTTTGAGGGCGTGAAGGAATCTGCTCCTTCAAGGATGCTGTCAGTAGGACATTTTTAATGCAGATGTGGAAAATGTGTGATTCTAGGGATCAGTGTCTTATAATGGGCCTCTATGACAGTAAGCAGTATTCATCACTGCCAGATCCTTGATTCACAGTGTCGCTAATCCTGATGTGGATTAGCTGGATAAACTTTTAACTGGATATTGAAGCCCTCAATGAGGGCACTACATTTTCTTAACAACCAATATGTTCTAATATAGCTAAAGATAGATGAAGATACGGCTGCATTTGTCATTTCAGCAGCTGGTGGTGACACGGACACCCCTGGAAACACCGACATGCATGTCTAAAGATAAGAGACTATTTAAAAAAAAAATTATCAACAATCAAGTGAGAAATAATCAGCGTATGAATCAGCGAAAGGAACTAACCAAATATGCTTTAAAGCAGGGATGTCAAACTCATTTTCACTGGGGGCCTCATCTGCCTCACGGTTGCCTTCAAAGTGCTGAATCTAATTTTAGGACTGTATAAATGTAGGAGCAGTTGCATTTATACAGTCCTAGATTCAGCCCATTTTTACAGACCTTAGATTCGATCCTTTGACATCCGTGCTTTAAAGCCAGCCAGGAAGGCAGGCAATCTGGCTGCAATCTCTGGTTGCCCACAGCACATGCACACATCTATTTGGCTTTCAGAAGAAAGAGACATTCCATGTCTGTGCATAAGGAGGTACCTTGAGAACTCATGAAGCACTGTAACAGAAATCTAGTTTTCTCTATTAATATCTTGCTTGGGCAGGGAACTTCCACTACATAAAACAACTGAGTGCTGCTCCACTAGATCTGAGCAATTACAGAGATGGTTGAAGTAGCTGTGCAAAGGAGTTTCACTTCTTCAGGCTTTCACATTTAAAGTCAGCCTGCAGCAGCTCCAAGGTTGGCAGTTATATGTGTTGAATGTGGCAGATATACGTGAAGCAAACATTGCCATTGGAAGAGACACAGACCCTACGCTTTGTTCACCAACCATTTCCAGTCACTCATCGTGTTAAGGAGGAATGTGAAGATCAGTGAAGTAACTTTGCTCCTGTTTGCAGAGAACCTTTCTGCAGCCTGAGCTACCAGCTGGGAGAAAGTATGAAAGTACTTGTTTGAAATACCACAGTGAGTAATAATACCACAGATGGAGTAATTTCCTTTGTACTTATGATGTTTTGTGGAGGCAGAGTTGGGTTATGCTTCTGTTCAAATGTAGAAGGGTTTAGAGAGTACAAAAATCAACACACACAATGCTGTGTTCTTTCTTTTTAAATTATTTGTTCATTCAAGCTAAATGTTGGAATGAACACTTGGTGCTATTAGCCAATCTCATGTAACATTGTGATGATAAAGAACAGGAAAAAAATCAGTATGATAAAAGCTCAGCACAACCAGGCTGTGGAGTCATGTTAATTTTTGGAGTCCAGGACCTTTCTGAAGAATGCTTGGTGACCTGTCAGGCCCCATGAGGTTTACCCCAGGTGGCACCAAACCCCTTGGGCTCTGCAGCCCGGTCCCCACCAGCGGGGGATCTGCATGCGTTCAAGCCCACACGAAGCTGGCAAGGAGGCAGAGCCAGCTGCCATGTGGGCAGCTGCCCTACTGCCTGCTTGGCTCTGTGGTTACCCACGTCTGGCCCTGTGGGAGCAGGGGGTGAATGACACCTTCCAGATCCATCTGAGAGCAAAGAGGGATAGTGCACACCAGCTGATAAGGCTGGCACAGCTTTTCTCACTAGTGTTGAGTAAATCTCCAAAGGCCGTAGATGGCAGTAAGCAAATAAAAGTCCTAGTGCTTGTCAGATTTGTATTATCCCAATGATCCAGGTCTATTGGTTCAGCAAAACGGAGGCCAGGAACATCATGAGAATAGGATCTCTCCACAGAGCCCTGTAATTCTCCTTCCAGGACCCTGGGGCAGCAGCAAGAACCAGGGTGAATAAAAATGGGAAATGGTAGAAATTTCTGTCTGTAATCACCGAAGATTTGCATAGCGTGTCGTTCTTGTCTTTGAACCTGCAAAACATTTGCCTTACATTTGCTTTGGTTCTAGTTTGCATTTTGGACTGTGACATACATTGGCTCTTTTAGCCGCTGCAGTTCTTGCAAAAATAACAAGCTCTAAAGCTTGTCCAGTGTGCTTCAGCAAACCAAGCAGTAACACTCAATGCACTGGACCATGACCATATGTACATGCAGGCCTGTCTTTTTCTTTTCCATTTCTGTGTTCAGACAGTGTCACAATGTCTTTGATACAAATGATTTCATTGACTTAATAGTTGATTGTGTACCACAGAAGTTTGCATTAGCCTTGGAGGTCATTTTTAATAACACTGTTTTGCAGAGCCCAGCCAATGCCTTCAACATCTGCAGCTATCCATCTGCTTTCAGCTGTACCGCAATCTTCTTCATGCCCTAGATAGCCCTGTAGCCCACTGAGTGGGAGAAGCTTCACAAGGGAGTGCCCACACAAGCCTGCTGAAGACAGGGGTTATTCAGGCAGGACAGCAGGTACCTTTGCTTTGTGCTGCTGGAGTTGGCAGAGTTTTCGCATGTTCTATCCCACCTTTTTCCTCACTCCTAATGCCCAGATAAAATAAGCAGGATCTGTTATAACACCTGCCACAGAATTAGTCCTCATGTCCTATCTAGACAGCCAAAGAGTTGAACCCACATTGTCTGGAGGCCTACATATTCCACACATGACGTCTGATCTAAAGCAGCTCCTTGAGTAGCCTGTTGCTGTTGGAAAAAAATAGGTGCTATAATTGCCGATTTTTCATGTATTTCTTGAATTGAACTCTGTCTAGAACTTGACAGTACTCCTTAGGGAGATATGGAAAAGAAATTTCTGTAAGCTGGAGAAGTTTGCTTACAACTGGTATAAAAATAATCCGGTTAAAACTGTGTTTAGTGACTCATTCAAAAGAGTCTTGAAGAGTCAATTAGACATGCACAAACTAACGAACTGCAAAAACAGGCTTTCCCTCCATTAAATGCCCCTCCGTAATCATCAATATTCCTAAAAAGTGTAATGATTTCTTATCAGTGCTTGAATGAACCGTAAAACTACCTTTTGAAATATTGACATTTCCACAATTTTGAACGCAAGAATGTTTTCCCTTCTATATAGGAGCTGACGGGCCATTGTCTTGCAGTATGTTTTATTCCTGCTGGAGAACATCCTGTATAATGCAAATAAGTGCTCACTTAGTAGCCTGCATTTCCCCCAGTGGGTCATACGAGGCTCCTTTGTTTCACATGTTTTAGCTTTTGAATTAAGGCTTAAGCAAGGCATTTTCTGTGTGGGGTGTTTCATGTGAAGAAGAGGGATAGCTATCTTGGTCTTTGAAAGCACAAACATTTCACAAATGGTTTATACTCGCATTTGTGGGGATGATTTATTAATATCAGGTCTAAGGGATAATCTTCATCTGGGCAAATCATGGTAGCTCAGTTAATGTCAATGAACTGCAATGATTTACATAGTCTGGCCTCTGCAACACTCAATATCACAAAGGAAGGTATCATAAAAATAGAGTAAGCCATAGATGAAAACTGTGGTATGTTATACTGAACTTTCTTATTCTACAATGGATTATAAGAGTCGTTTATTCCAGAACTAATATCTACAGCTAAATATCTACTGCAGAAAAGTCAGTGGAACCATTTTTCCATCAGAAAATGCCCTTCTGTCATATCTGAAACTCTGCAGAATGCCAGACTGACTTCCTCAGTATCATATATCAGTCAGAAAGAAATATGGGGTGGTAGATGCTCATGATTTGTCAGGCAGATTGATATTTATGAAATAGAGTATTTCAATTTTTGCTTTTGAAAATACTCATGTGGTTTGTGTAATACGGTATTGTACTCTAGGTGACAAGACAATTTAAAATGTAAAATGTCAAAAGAAAGTATTTTAAGTTATTTGAGACTTCTTTTTTTTTCCCCCTCAAATTTACTTTCATTTTGGAGGAAAAGTAGATTTTGAAGCCTCCAAGTCCTCTCTGCAGTAGATTTTCCCTCTCCAGTCTACGCTGCTAAAGACACCAATTTGGCTCCCTGTGTTTTTGTTTTATTTTACTTTACTTTTAAGGAAGAAGGCATAAGTAACAGATGCCCATTGAATAAGAATCCCTAATGACAGAAGGAAAGGAAGTGATGGTCTGGGCAAAGCGCTGTCCATCGCCAGTGTCTGGCAGTGGCTCTCTGGGAATGCCATGGCACCAGGAGGTTCCTGCTGCCATTGTCACATGTCCTGTCCCAGTGCTATTGTCCTTGGGCCACTGGAAGGTGCTGCTGCTGCTGCTGCTGCTGTCTGTGCAGCCAACTCGTAAAGTGAGGAACTGAAGTCATTGGATTTAAAGTCATCTTTTCTTTTGTGTCCTAGCACAGACAATGCTGTACCTCGCTCTTCGGTAAGTCCATCAGGGCTACAGTGGAGTTCCTGGTGTTGCCACCTTCACTGGACTTGCCCTAATACTGAAAACATTTTTGAGGAAAAAAGCTGGTGCAGACACATCTGAGTTTCTTATCCCAAGCTGGACTGAGGAAATCTGTCAGTTATCTAGAATACTCATTTAATTGTAGACATACCTTTATCTCTAGTCTGCCTATAACTACATGACAGGAAAATGCAAATCCTTCACTATGCTGCAATTTAACAGCAGGACTCACCAAAGCCTTACAATATCTATTAGATCTTTTATTTATTGTCAGTTGCCTCCTTTTAAATATGGCATGGACACACACCGATACCTATGCTGTATTTTACTTACAACAGTAGGTGTGGATCATTTTCCTAAACTAGTAAAAAATATTTTAAAAGGTGCCTGTCAGCTGCAAAGCTTTTTATTATCCAGTGTCAGCCACTGGAAATTATGTACAAACTAAAGTCAATGGAACAAAAGTTAATTATCTAGTACAGCTATTGTTATTATGTAGAGGAGCCAGCTCTTATTGATTAATGAGTCAGTGCCATGTTTGCTCACAGGAATATTAATATCTTGTGCACAAGAGAAGTCATTAAAATGAGCAAGGAAGACCTTGACTTTAAACTTAAGGTGCACATTGCTCTAGTTATCTGAATGATTTTGTCAGGCATAGCATCATAGTTATAAATTATTGAAACAAGTAGTTATTGTAAAGATAGTTCACATAGTCTGTTTTAAATTAAACAAGTCGATACACTTTTCCCATTATGTTCTGCACTGTTACAATTAGGAGACTTTAGGTGGGCAGAAAAAGAGTTAGGAGATAAGATGAGACTCTGGTGCGTGAGCCTTTGCCTCACCTAACCCCTTGCGGCGTGAGAAAACTGAGAATAACACTGTGTCCATGCTGAGCTGATGGAAAATGTGGGTGTAGTGAACAAATGTGGGATGGGTCAGGAGAGATCTCTCGTAAACTGACCACACAGCATTACAGGTGGCCTGATAATAATTAGCTAGTACCTATTAAAGCATATTTCAGAATCCAAGTCCAACACATCACCTCTTCTAATATTCCCAAAGCCACCAAATTATGAAAAAAAGGAATTACTATTTTATGAAAAGGTATGTTTTGGCATTATGAATATAATAACACTTTACTGGAAATACAATTACACTTGCTTTTAGATCATGCTAAGACCTGAAACTTAGAAAATCAACATGGATCTATAAAGTTGAGGTCCAGCATTCATTTATACTAATGCTATGTTACATCACTCTGACAGAGTAGATGGACATTTAAGTGGGAATATATCTTGTTGCATCTCATTTACATACTATTACTTAACAAGTCAAAAGCAGTCCTGGTATAAATGACGATCAAGTGTCATGGAACTTAACAGGAGAAAATCCCAAAAGGTAATATAATTTAATTATATTAAAGTATAAGTAGAAGTAGGAAAAAAAGGTTAAGAATTTAAATTATTGGAAATATTAAGCAGTATTTTGGGGAGTGTGTGTTTGTTTTGAATATCTTGTAGGTAACGCCTGTTCCTGTAAGGATTCAGACATAAGCTTGAATCTACATATTGTGTCTCCTTAACTTCAATGAATTAGTCTCGTACTGCATGGTAAACGTATGTTTTGGAGTCTTGCCGGAGAGTATTGATCTTTCCAGAGTGAAACCCCATGCTTAGTAACATGGATCTGTGGGACCAAACCTGCATCATCTTTCCTGTGAGCCGCTGCCAACCTCTGTGAACAGTAAACCTGTATCTTTCATCAACATAACTCATTTCCAGGACCAACTGTTACCTTATTTGGCTTGTTGTGATAGCAGCATAAGAGGCAATTCTCCAGAAGAGGCTGATGAATTAGTAACTGTCCAGAGGATCACGACAGAAACAGACAGCAGTATGGAAATCAATCTACTAGGGAAGATTGAGAGAGTGGCATAATTTAACCTGGAGAGTTACTGAGGGGGCGTGTAACAGGCTTCAAGAAATATGAAGAAATTATGGCAAGGAAGGAGAAGAATAATCTATGCTTTGTGTTCAATTCATACAAATAAACTGTTCTCAGGGGTAGCTAGACCAAAGGGTAATCAGTTTAAATTGGAGCAAGGAAGAGGTCAATTAAGAATAATTGGAGGTGGATTGCATGGCAAGGTCAAGGCAATTCATCTCCTTTTTTCTTTTGTGTTCCATTGTTTTAAAGTTTCTTCCTCATGCTGGTCCAGCAACGGAGGATGTGAATGGGTTGCAGGAGAAATATAGTCTGTCTAGAGAGTTGCAAGGTGGAGGGAATTTGGCCTCTTCTTCCCACTTTCCTCCCTGTTCCAGCAATCTCTTTAGTGGGGCCTGGGGCAATGTACAATATTGCTGCTGCTGTGCCACGAGTCTGGATGTGGCTGACCCAGAGAGCTTTGCAGGATACAAGAATTCAGCAGTGGGACATGCAGGTGAGAGCAGGAATGATTTTTTTTTTTAACCATTTTGAGTCTCAACCCAATGTCAACAGGCTTTTGGGTAAGGCAGTGAAATGGCGTCTGCTTCCGGCCAAGAAAACTCCCAGCTGCCAACAGTGGAAAGACGAGAACATCTCGAAGTAGGAATTACAGAAACTGATAGTGGAGCCTAAATCCAGAGTACTTATATTCCTTCTGTTCTGGACTGTGCTGACACAAAGAGCTTCAATCTGGACCTGGGATGTGTGTGTGTACACAGCACCCAGGAGAACCCCGCTCCTTTTGGGCCCTGACCACTACATCATTATGAGCTGGGCTGGAACTGAGTTATCTAAGTGAGATGGTAGTCTCAAGGGACAAATTTCTGCTCTTAATTATTCTGCCCACCTTGTTGACTTCAATTTGTTCTAGCATTTCCCTGGCTGTTGATGAGTTGCCATCCAAAGAATTGCAAAACAAGTGTTTCAATGCCAGTCACAGTGCCATAAAAAATGACAGCTTCTCAGAGGACACCTTTAATGTTCTTGAACTGCATTACAAATACAGTTTTGATAATCTGATGAATAAATATTTTGGGTCAAATTTAGTCTATTTCTAGCTCTTTTAGACGTGGGTGGGTGTTTGTTCCCACACTGCTAACTTGCAAGGAGAAAATGAAATCAAGACAGATCTAATGATTTCAATTAAGTATAATATATTTTTGCATTTTTTTTTTTAAATTCATTGCATTTTCACTGAATGTTTTAAGGTTAATAGATTACCTCTGAACCCCAAGGAAATCAAGCTTCCTGTGCCTGCCTGTCATTTACTGGAGTGGTTACTTATCTGTCAATATTTCTTCCTTTTTTTCAAGTCCCAGGCCTACTTGATCTTGTCCATTTGGCACTGCTGGAGGAATAACAAGTTTCTTCCCGTCATGCACCGTTCTGGGATACATCATGACAGAGAAATCTCAAAGCCCAGGTCAATTATAACAGAAGATGTGTAGCACCTCTGCCCCCACAGTGTCTTCTGGGGATCCACTTGGCAAAATGATATAAAACTATTTCCGAAGACTTCCCATGATCTGGTGCTACTTAGAACTAAGTCACCGGCAAATGTAAGGCAATAGTAATATGCACCACCGTTTGCCTTCCCCTTGTTTGCCAAAGAGTCAAATAACGTTGCATGTGTGGGGAGGGGGCTGGGGCTGGCAGATTCCTCACTGTACGGTAATTACTTTTTAATTAGAATGCGTTGAATACAGATGGATTCCTTCCATACTTTCTCCCACTGATGATTTTAATATTCCCCTGTCAGGTATTAAGATGCAGTAGCTGACAGTGAGTTACACGAAGTAATCCTGTAGCTGGTAGCAACTTGCATAAAGTAACCAACTTAACCATTTGTCTTAGATAAAATATGATCTCCGTCCTCAATTCTTTCTGTGGAGTCTGTCACCAGTATGTTGATGTAGTGTTTGTTTACTCTCGTTCCTGCAGGAGGAAATATCATAGTTCATCTCTCAAATTACTGTAACTGACTGGAGCATTTTTATTTAAAATAATGTACAGTGATGTATTTTCATAGTATCTATGGATTTTGAAGACTTCTAATTTTTAGAAGTATATAATCTGAATATCATTTATCTGAGCATGCAGCTGTAAAATCTATGGTGATATCTGATCTCATTATAAAAATCAGCACTTAAGAAAGGAATAGAGCAACTGAATCTGAAGCTGACTGGATATTTGCGGTATTTTGATAGAAGTAAGAAAGAATTTCATTTTTTTTTTCTTTTTGCTGCAGGGCGTCTAAACACAATCTGACATGTGATGTATTTTTGAAGTCAAAGTTAATAATTCTCTTTACATAAAAAATAAATACCCCCTATTGAATACACGCTCTAAAATTAGAATTGCATATTTCTAAGTAATATACCTAAGGAAAGTGATTTATTCTAATGCAATAATGGCATAGATTTACAAAGCTTGAGTGATACAATGTTTCTCGTTATGGTTGTAAAATATTTGTTGCCACTGTGGGATTTTCTAGATCATTATTTTAAAAAAGGAAAAACCCACTTTGACAGATGAACTGGGGCCATTCTGAGCAAATCACAGATACTTCATATAACAAGGCCTCCAAAGAGGGGAGCACAGACTTATTACTATGGCAACCCAGATCAAAACACTATTTTAGTGGAGAGTTTCCAGTTTTACAATGCAATGATGATTGTTTATAGTACCATTGAAACCAGATTCAGCAAAGGTTCAAGAAATGAGCTGACAAGAGGAAAATCATTATAGATAAACTGGGGATACTTGAATGACATATTGTGGAATCTGCTATTATTTGATCAAATGATGAAAATGTTACACAAGCATAGATAAATAATGGTGGATGATACAGTCTGATGGACCATATTTTGTTAGTTTTGTTATACTGTGTTTCTGGAAGATAATTATTGGTTCAAAGTTGCAAAACACAAAAGCAGAATTAATAATAGAAATTACTTAACTTTGTAAAAAAAAAAAAGGCTACTAATACTTCATTATAGTTTATGATATTTAAATTTTAAAAATGCTTTCCTTCCCAAATCATTTAGTAACACCTACCTAATAACAAACATTACTTACACCTGGCATTTAGACAGCACCTCTTTTTTTCTGAAAGTGCATCAGATGGCACATGAGCTGGATAATACATGTTTAATCCCATAATAACTTTGATATCAGCTAATCAGTGCTTAAAGACTGTTAATCCTACAGCAATGAACTTCTTCAAACCACCCTCATATCTGCAGAGAAAGGACAAGGGGATTTTTTTTGCAGCAATAGCCTAGGAGCAGCTCTGAGCTCCCTCCATCTGGTTTCCGCCTCATACCTGCTGGCCCAGGGAAGTGAGTTGTTTATTAACCTCCTTCCTTGCTGTAGTGGTCCTACTGGTTTCAGTGTAGGGAGCTACAGGCGTTGGGGGACACTGATCTGTTTTCTGTTTAGGATTCTTTCTCAACACAAGAACCATGGCTGAGGTTACTTGTTCTGGCTTCCCGCCAAGTTCATGCCATCCTTCACCTCAAGATCTTGAGCAAATCATGACCATTCCCCTTACCAACCTTCCTGTTTGCCCCACTTCTCCTCAACTTTATCACGTTAATGCTTAAAAACCTGAGCTCACCTGTCCGTGTAGCCAGGGCAGTGTGGTTAAAGCCTCTGTTCCCACAGCATGAACAGAGAAAGCTCCTAGTGGCTCCTCTAGAGGCTGGAGAAGCAGCCACTCTTCAGGCAGAGCAGACACAGAAAAGTTCCCAGTCTGAGAAGCAAAGTTGGAAGGAAGAAAGGTGGGTGAAGACTGACCCCAGCAAATTTCCTACACCTGAAAAAAGTCTGTTCGTGCCTGAACTCACCCCCAAAGTCTTCCCTCTGCAAGAAGCAGTAGAGTGGGACTGGCTGATGGCACATCTCTAAGCGTGGCAGGGCCCCAGGACCACCTGGGACATGGTCTTACCTCTCCATCCCCAAAATAGTTTTCTCCATGGGATCCTCAAGGTGAAAGTGTCTGTGAGCTCAGGGCAGTTTTATTCCCTGAAAGAAATAAGAGATTGACTTGCAGAAGCCTTTAAACATTGTACTGAAAGTACAGAGTGGATGAAATGTTTTCAGAAGAGTGATTTACTGTGTAGTTTGTATATTATTGTGGGTGGAGAGAATTTGGCTCTTCATGGAAGTTTGAAGCAAAATTTTGCCTTATATTTGGTATTTCAAATGATGCAGGGAAAGCATTTTCTGGTGTTGTCATACTTGGACCAGAATACAAAACACATCCTTTAGTAAACTGTGAAGCTTTAACTTGTTCAAATGACACTTACCCAACAAATCATTTTGAACTTAGAAGCATTAGAGAGGTCACATTTTACACAGCTGATCTGTTGGTGAACAATCTTTTTTAGGCATTAAGAATACACAGGCTTTTTTTAACACCAGATATTGTGCCTCATCCATGAATTACATTTTCCTGAGTTTATTATGACCATTTCAAGGAAAATTAAGCCACTCCATTAACATCTGAGACAGGAGGACCCTTCAAAAATCCAATCCAGTGGAGCAGTTGATGGTATTTATTGCTCTTCCCTAATGCACTTGTGTCTTCTCTGCCATGCAGGGACATCATCATACACGTATCAGGAGTGTGTTCCTTGTCTCAACTCCTAAGAGATGACCCTGGCACATACTTAATCATGGAACAATTATAATCTAAAAAGCTTCCCAGAATACAGATTAAGTCCCCACATAAGTATAAGGAAGCGGCGAGTGTTTTCCACTGACTCCAGCATGTCCATATACACTCTTGCCTTTTGCATGTAACCTGACAAACATCTGTCTTCAGCCAAGAAACAGGAACAAAGATGTCAACATCTGTTCTGTTCAGCCAAGTACAGCGCTGATGTTAAAGTTTTCCAAGATCACTGCTGTCCTACATTATTAATCAAGAGCCTCAGCAATAATTCTTCTGCTGACAGACTATTTATAAAATATGTCCCGTCTTCAAAGTATGGTCAGTTCCCAGTCACATAGCATGGAGCATGGGCAAAGGCTGCTGGGCTGAGATTCCACTGGTGAGGACTCTACTAGTCACATGAAGGTCATAAGAAGCATCTGACAGAAATGGCCAAAGTAACTGCAGGTCCCTCACTGCCCCTTGTTTTTGGCATGGTTACATTTATTCTGGAATGTCCCTGTTTAATGTGAGTCTCCAGGAGTTCATGTAACAATAATGGCAAAGAGTGTTTCTTCCCTTTATTCATCCTTGCTCATCAGTATTGACTTCTGGCTATCCAGCTGACCTCATTGCCCTCCATAGTGGATGTCCTGTGTGGCCAATGGTAGGCAACATCTGAAGATCGTGGTCATCTTTTTCCTCAATGTTACTTCTGATAGTACTTCTCACACCTCTGGTCTACAGAAGTTATGGGTTATGCTGAGGTTAGGGGTATCAGAGAGATGGTGTCTGTCTTCTTGGGAGAACGATTGATGGCTGAGATAACCGAGACTGTAAATATACCAGTCTTCTCACTTAATAAAATGATACATGCTAGCACTGACTCTTTTTTACCTTAAGCCCTGCTCAGTCCGACACTTCCATTCTTTTGGTCTTCAGCCTCCCTATCAGATCACTGTCTGAGGTCTCTGGTGGGTGTGGAATAGTCAAAATGACCTGAGCCTTAATTTTTCCAAATCAGTTAAAAAAAATTTAAAAATACAAGGTTAGCTCATAATTTTGATATTAAATAGACAAAATCTTCAAGGAAAAGAAAAGCATTCAACAGCCCAGTGATTACCATTGCATAAAACCCCCCACAGGCTGGGCAAAGAAGCAATATGAAGATTTTGAATATAGAAGTAAGTATATGCAAGAGAGACAGAACAATCCTCTGGCTCAGAAATGTTTCTTTTCTCCTCTTGGTCATTTTCTTCAGCTCTGTCTCTCAACAACAACTTGTAACAGTCAGAATGTCTTTAACATTTTATCTCCAGCCTACAGAGCAAGTAAGATTGTTGTTTAACAGCAGCTTCCAGATACAAAATCACTCATGAATCTGAAATGCAAAACAGGTCCTAAATTTCAGATTGCTGCCAAGTGAAAATGCCTCTGTGAGGTGCAGCAGCGACTCTGGGGAAAACTGTCTCCAAGGAAGAGCAGCACAGAGCAAGGCTTGCGTGGGTCTCTGCTCTCCATCGCTCACATGTGTGCTAAGTTAAGAAATAATTGCATAACCTGATTATCTTCATGCTTAGAAGACAGCACAGCTGTAGTCCCACCCAGCTCCCCTACCACAGGATGAATCCTTTCCATCTATCTCATCTATCAGCTTTGTGTAAGTGCTCCATTCAGCTCTCTGTACTGTTTATATCAACAAGCACTGCCGGGTTAAAAAGTGGATGACTTACTTCCCCAAGCGATCTGAAGGATTCAGTGCCACAGAAACATGTTTAATGCTGTATAACCATCCACCTTTCCCAAGTGAATTTTTAATGGCTGGGGCTGCCTTCCATAGTGCGCCGACCAGAAGGAGCTGTGATTAAGCCTCACATGCCGTGATTTCCATCCAAAATTTTCCACTCGGCAGCGGCAAAATCTTATGTAGTTTTCACTAAACTCTCCTTCCAATTTCCCACTGGCTTTTAGTATGTGCAGATAATTCAGAATAAAGCCCCTTGTCACAGTAATATGTATTCTAGCGTAGCACGGAGGAGCTGTTTCACCATGTAAAAGCCATATTGCCAAGCTGTATTATGCTTTACCTGTCACCATGCCAGGAAGCATTTAGCAAGGAAGGAAAACAAGGAGAGCGCATGTGTTGCCAGCTATTCAATATAGGCTATTTACTATTAAACTGTGGAAGGGTGCTGGAGTTTAAATGCACCCTGGTTTTCTTGTGTTACTGGTAGCAAAAAGCTGAAAGGTTTTGCACTGTTGACCTACCATTCAGTGCTGCTAATTCAGACCTGGACTATCTCACTAGGTCTTTATGGTTCACCGGTCTTTTCTGAGCCTCAAGGGGGTTTTTTGTTTGTTTGTTTTCAAAAGGTTTATGCCACCCTAGAAAGTGACGTTTTGGCCGAGTGACCAGTTTCAGTTTCTGTGAGAAAAGGTGGCCCAGGCTGCCTGAGTCCACCAATTGCCTGGGTAAGCAGGGACAGGGCTCAGTCTCATGCAAAAAACAGGCACAACCTCTTAGGTTCAAGCATCTTGGCATTGTAATGCCTTCATTACCCTGCTGGCCCAAAGCCTTGAGGTTCCTACTGGTGCTCCCCATGATACCCATGGTGCCTTTGAGCAGCACTAACACTCATCAACAGAGAAATGCTGGAAAATTAGGATAGACTAACTCTTCCCTTTTGGGGGATGTCCGACAGTGTCACCCTTCAGTTCTGTTTCCTGCCATAGGCGCTGTCTGTGCAGTTCACATGAAGCACTAGCTCAGTGACAGCATGGAGCTGGGACTGTAGGACATGTCTTCCCTATAGGTAAGTGGAAAAAACAGCAGGCTGCAGTGTACAGAGTCTCAGCATCTGGTAAACAGAACTTTGCCTTCCTTTCTAGAAAGTGGAGTGGCTTCAGTGGAAAGGATCGGACATGTCTTCGGCACAGTCCCTCTCTGGCCAGCCCCTGGTCTGCAGAAGGGCAGAGCCCTGCCTTTGAGTTTCTGCAGACAGAAGAGGGTACAGACTCACGAGTCCTGCCTTTCAGCTAGAAGATCTGGTATAAAGCACCATCTAATAAGTCTTAGTAAGTAGCTATGCAGTTAAGCTGTGACATTATGGGTATTTTTAGTTTTTATGGCTCAATGCTTTTATTGTTTTAATTGTTTGGTTTCTATGTGGTTGCTTTGGGCTGTTGTTGAAGCACTGGCACAAACAGCTACAGTGAGCCTTTGGAGTAAAAATTTGGATTGTGGATGCAGAGTAGTGAAAGAGTAGCTGGTGGAGAGGCCCTCTACCAGGCTTTGTCTTCCTGAAGTGTGGAGCTGTATGCCTCACTTCAAAATGTCCTGCAGTCTGATTTAAATACTGCGCTGAAACCCAGAGAGACAAATGATTGTTGCAAAAATGAGGTTGATGAGTGTTGTGCGACAGCCTTGTTATAACGTGATCTACTGCGATCAGGTGTGTTCTGTCACTCGAGCATGTGTCAGTGTAATACAGTTTGAATCCAAGGCACGAGGGAATAGAGGTGCCCTCCATTTACAGTTGTTTCCATGTAGGAACCTTGAGCTACAGGGAGGAAAACCTGAGCCAGGCAAGATATTATGCTCTGAGCAAGACCCCGTGAGGACCTTATAGTGCTTAAAATGTGGGTGAACATTGCAAAGTGTGGCTATGCAGCAATTCTGGCCCTCTCTACAGGGGCTTCATTGGGGATCAGGGGAGAATAATACTGCTCTGAACCACATGAGCTGTGAGGGAAGATGGTGAGGCTGGTGCCGATGGCTCTATGTGGGCTCTCCATTCCCCTGCTGTCCCTGCAAGGCCACCTCAAACCACAGATTTGACTAATTCATCCTTTCTCTTTAAGTGCTTTGATAAAAGACTATTTCAAAGCGGAAACCAAAGGCACAAATAGATGCAATCAGCAGGTCTATTTCCCCTTCCTCCCCCAAATGATGCTGACTTGGTGACCATGGCAGTCATTTTATTGGTCCCCTCTTGACTGACCTCTAAGTCTCCCCACCTGGTGCTCCAGTGCTAATTGGTACAATTAGCCTCTCCCTCCTTGGGCTAATTGCTAATGACTGTCTCACCATCCTCATGGGGACCAGAAGAAACTTGTGTAAGGGGGAGGGCTGCAACCACAGACATACCAAGGGAGAAGCAGGGAGCTGGGATGGGCTGGTTTGCTGCTCTCCATTCCTCTCATGCTCAGTCACACAAAGCACATAACTCCCTAAACAACATATAGCATTTCCCTGCATCATACTACCAGTAAAGTAACTGGGCTCTTTAGCACCAGGGACCCAGTCATAGGATTTGTAGAGCCCTTCGTGGCATTGGAGCACTTGGGCTGCTAATATGCACAAGGTAAAACTCCTTAGCTGTCTGCCCAAGGACTTTGTAAGACACGTTTTATGCAAACACCTGTCTAGAGAATATTGTTGGAAGTTGCTCAGAGGCTTCCGATAGTAGAAAAGTTAATATCCAGATTGTTTAAAAGGAGCTGGGAACAAAAGCCCTGTTGGCTCTTCAAAAGAAAAGTGTGATGTCTATACAAAAAATACATGCTCTTGAAACTGCTACATGTTTAATATTAATACAAGTATTTGTTTGTGACTATATTTGAAATGGCTTCAGATGACAGGTTGTCCTCTGTTGTCCTCAGCAGATAGGGAGCCTTGGTGAGAAGAATCTGATTAGAATTAGAGAGTAGATTTATAAAAGAAAATATTGAAACTGTCTTTTCATACTGGGACCTGACAGTGTTTAGTAGTACCATTGTGTTTTTTTTTTTTTTAAATAGGTTAATTAGATGTATAAATTACACTACTGCTCATAAACAGCCTTCTCATCACCTGGCATGAATGTAACAGGCATGAGCCTCTGCCAGCTGACTGAAGCTGACCACCAGACCTGTGACAACATGCGCAGCACCCCCAGTTCTCAACAGAGGGCTCAGGGCTGTAAACTGAACTCTTGGCACACAGGTGAGAGCCACACACTGTGTGCCTCACCTGCATAGAAGTGGTTGTTGGGATCTTATGCAATATAGTAAACTGCCTCCAAACAGTGCTCGTTGCACACGTGGGTATGAGGTGACAATATAGGAGCAGATCTGTCAACAGCAGGGCTCAGTTATTTTCCCTCCAGTGTAAGTGTCATTAAATCTGAACTCTGACACTTCACTGCATACAAGACATCTCTATGGCCAGACTCAGGGGGAAGAAGAGGAGTAGATAACAATCATTTTCCTATGTGTAAATCATGTGTTAGCTAAACTGTCCGAAATCAGTGGGTGAGGATTGAGGAGGTGTGGTCAGGGATATGGCTTTCCAAATACATGGATCCAGACAAGAACTGGGGAGCTTTCCTCTGTGTGTGTAGCACTTGCCATGTTGACAAGTGAACCCAGCTGAGCAGAGGAAGAGAGTCAGGTCAGTGGAAGATCAAGCTAAACCCAAGTGGCACCAGAGCTGGTGTCATGTACTCAAAGAGCTTTTCCTGTGTGGAAGTGATTTTGTGTTGACCTATAATAAAACACCTTGCCCCACAGCTTAGCCAGGAGGAGTAGAGAGGGAGTACCTGACAGTTGGAACTTGTCAACCTGGAGGTCAAACCTCTGTAGATCCTGCCATGCAGGACTGTAAATAGGTAATCTGTTATTGTGTAGGTGCTCAACATATCACTTGGCAGGCAAATGGAGAGCTGTTCAGGGCAGACACAGTGGGTTTGTTGGTTTAAACTCTCAAAAAATACTGCTGAATGTAAACTCTTTATCTTCACGTAAGAAAAGCTATGGGAATTAGACAGAAAAGAGATCACTGTGAAGCTGATTTTGTGGGCTGACCTGAAAGAATACCTACAGATGAGAGCAGCATGAAGGTATTTGATGCTGTTGGGACCACATATGTGAATGGGCAGAAACCAAGCCTCTGTCAAGCCTGATACATGGCTAGTGTTTTCCAAGAGTTATTGCATTTTCCTAATGAAATGACCTCTTTGAGACAAGGCAGCAAATATATAATGTTTTGAACTATCCCAGCTTCTTCAACCTTCAGGTTTGAGCTCAGTTTTTCCAAGCTGTGGTCATCTTGTAATGCTGTTCATATATCCAGGCACGGGGATGTACATCAAGATATAATTTGTGGATAGACACTGACATTTAGAAAAAAACATCAGACCAGGAAAACATCTGCCATGAACAAAGGTTTAAGGGACTATTCTTATCTCATGAAATGGATGGGTAAATGGCGCAGGGCACTTCACTGGCTTTGCTGTGAACTTTACACTGTGTTGCTTGCGTGGGGAAGGCTGTGCGGTGAGGGGGGCAGAGGTTGGCGCAAACAACCTGAAGCAAGAGGGAGGTAGGTTGGGCCACTGAAGCACTCAATGCCCTTGAGTAAGTGACTTGACTTGCTCATTCCTTAGGGTGACCTTGGACAAGGCTCTTAAATTCCTTTTTTTCAGTCAGCCCAGCTGGCAAATTTGTTTGGGGGGTGAAGAAACACCAAAATGACATTGAAAGGCAAGCTGTGCCCCTGCATTGCCCTTTCCTGGGTAAACAAATCATACCCTAACATCCCCCACAATGCCCCGTCGGGGGTTTTCAGCATGTCCTCTGTGGAGCCCCATGGAAAAGCCTGGATGCAACATGAACCACACAAATGGTACAGTTGCATATTCAGATATAGTGCAAAGTTTGTTCATCTCTCAGTACAGTACAGTACTGATCACTGTATTATCTGCATGTTTTCTGCTAATTAGCAATGCAAATATAGAAAGATTCTTCTCCTTCTCTCCATTTCCATAAGCAGCCAAAACTGTATTGCTTTTTTCCTCCGTTACCTTTTCTGTGATAAAAAAAAAATATGCTAGACACAATAACCCCAGTGTATTCAGCATCTAGTGGAAAGAGAATATTATAAGTGTGAAAGATGGTTTTCCTGAAAAAGAACAGTTTTATTCATTGGCTAACAGAAAGCATTAGTTTTACAGTTCAGGGTAGAAACTGCCATAATTCTGGTTGTATTGTTTCTTCTGGCAGGGAGTAAACTCTCTCTCTTTTTTTATACCTAGAGGTGAGTTTTTACTCTTTCTCTTTGAATTACACTGGTGGTCATCAGAGTGGTGGTGGAACAAGAGTGTGATGTTGCTGGAGTACTTCAGATGCAGTTGCTCAAAGCACTGCCACTATAATTCAAAGTGAAGAGAGTAAAACTTACAGCAGGCGCTCCAAAATAGAGGACACTGAGGTCTTTGTTTACTGTCCTCGTCCTCCTTCCCTTTGGGCAAGAGCCAGCGTCTGACATCTGCGTCGCAAGGTACATGGAGTTACCCAGCCAATTACGCACCGCTGCAGCATGGAGCTGGCTTCACACACAGGGTGAGCAGGGGGGAGTGGGGAGTAGAAGACTGTGCAACAAGGGGTGCCCCTGGTGCCATCTGGGGACACGCAGATTCACCAGCCCATGCAGGGACTGCTCCCTGCTAATGATAGCTCTCATCAGGGCCAGTGGTCCAATTTGGGAAATAAAACACATTTGAAGGCACCTGGTGTAGACGAAGAGTTGCACAGCTGTAGTCGGCAGTGCTTCACTGCCAGAAAGCTAGTTGGGGTGAAAAGTTAGGTTTTTTCCATGCTTTTTTTCACCACTAACCTCAAGTTTTGTACTTTCTGCAAAATATTTAAGCAGATTTGTCTTTTTATAAACCTTACCATAAGTCATAAAATTGCACTATGCCTATATTCCTAGCAGGATGTGTATTTATATATGATGGATCTGTGTCAAAATCAGGGATACCAAAATCCCAAATTTTCAAGAAATTTGAGCATTTGCAGTGCTGTCATTTGCAGCCCGTCTTTGTGTTTGTTTCTAGAAGCGATTCTGTGGAGACCCATATGAATTGTTATGACCATTTCCAAATACATCATTATTCCAGAAAATTACTCAGTCCTTTATCCACCAGATAAAGTGTGGATGTTCTCCCTGTGGAGCTAAACGCATGCACTTGGCACAGATATATCCTAACATGTAAAAACAGTGACCTGATGATGCACAGAGCTCATTTGAACAACTGAGCGTAGAACGCCCTTCCACTAATTTTCTTGAAATGAAACCAGATCGGATCACTGGCCTAAGCCATGCTGTGGAACACCTGAGTGAAGACAGGAGAAGTGTTTCTCTGCCTTATGCTTCACGTGGCTCCTGTCTGAGCAGTGAACAACACCAGTTATGTTCTCAGTAATTCCTCTGCAGGTGAGTCTATTCCTAGTTTAAGATAATTACCTCTCTGTAATTGCGTTTAGCAGCATAGCATTGACAGTGTCTGTGCACAGACAGACTGTCTTCTAGTCAAGTGTTTCCCTTGTGTTTTTTTTTTTGAAAAGGCACTTTTTAAGGGCAAAAACCCAAACTTTTCTTTAAGGATTACCTGAATCTCTCTGTGATTTATGGCAGCCTCTTGACACTGAAAGAAATTGCATCACATCCACATGGCAAAAAACAACCTAGTGGAAATAGTGAGATTAGACATAAACTTTCAAGCTCTGCTTATAATGTGGAGCAACAATACATGAACATACTGTTCTTCTGCTGCTACTCTGGAGAAAGAATGAGTGTAAAACGTGTGAGAGAGCCACAGTTAAATTACTCACTATTAGCCCCTACAGTGTGCTTCCAACCTGCATTGATATATATATACGGAGAGAGCGAGAATGTCACAGTTAAATTTTTTTTACTAGTATAATGAGGAAAGAGACCAACAGAAGAAGTTCCCTTGGCTAATTTTCTAGCCAGCAGCCACTGCAATGTTCCCACTAGGAGAAACTGAAGAAGTGAGAGAGTGATATAATAAATAATGACTGGCTCTGCTGGTAAGGAGAAATTATCACTGTGCTTGGGGGATCTAAGTATGTGCTCGCCCAAGATACGATGAGGGGGAGGGGGCCGGGAGCGCTCTGTTGTGTCTCGAGGAGAACATTCAGCGATGTTTGAATTAAAAAGGATTTCAGCCACTGCTTTGTCTGCTAAGCCGGGGATGGGAAAGGCTGGATGGAATGGTTCTGGATGAGATTCATGAAAAGGTGTCAAAGGAGTTTCCCATCTAAGATCTGGGTTTAAATCTGCTCCCTAAGATAGAAGTGTAAAGCAAAGGTGTTTCAGAGCCAGGCCAGGGGTGTGAGGTCCCACCAGCTTCCCGAGGGAGCACAGCCCCATGCCGTGGGCACGGCCCATGGAGGCCCTGCCATTGGTGGCTGCTGGCCCTTGGGCATGAGGCTGGGTAGGCTCAGGCCACAGAGGAGTCCCTTCTTGGAGGAGGTCCAGACAGAGGCCAAGGCGGCTGTGTCCAGCTTGGGATCTCACTGTGGCCATGGCTGTGGATCCACGAGCTGGTCTTGTGGGAAATAACACTGAAATGGTTAAACTCTGGCTGTAATGTCTCCTCAGGCATAAAAATTAACTACATATTTTAAAATCAGAAAGGCTTTTTTTCTTCAGTGTAGATTAAAAGGGAGAGCAAACCAAGATAAAGTCACATCGGCACGGCTGAGCGCTATGTGCATGTGTCTGTGTGTTGCTGTTCAAAGCCCTGTCTTGCAACGTGGCACTTGCCCCTGCAGGCACACACAGTCCTTGGAAACAGAAAGGTGCAGTTCAGAGAAAAGGTCTCTTCAGGAAAGAAAAGAAGTGTTATGGCTTAGCCAAACACAAGTTATTAGGCTTGGTTCAGAGCAGCTGGGTAAGATGCAATGGTCTGTGATGCAGAAGATGTCAGTTCAGATGGTCAAATGGTTCTGCCTACCCTTAGGTTCTATTAATTAAACTACATGGAAAAAGTCACAGCAGTTGTGTTTGCTAAAATCTCTTGACCTTCAATGGTGAAAGAGTGAGATCAGCTATTCTTGTGAGATTTGTGTTATTTTTGAAAAAAAAAATCTCCTTGGAAAGGCTTGGAGAATTTTGGAGCCGTCTAACCTGAATTAGATTCCTGGCTCAGGCTTGAGTTGCAGACACCAGTTTAAACTCCATAGCTAGACGAGGTCTCTTTTCCCATTTCCAAAAATAGTGTGCTATTTTCTACATTTCAGCAGGTATTGTTCCATATACAGAAATAAGTAATCTGGGATTTAGCATGATTTAGTTGATTTAAATGAAAGCAACTTTCCCGTAAAGAGTTGAATACTCTGCTTCCTAGACTACATTTAAAGCTTTTTTGCAAAAGAAAAGCAGCGCCCTATTTTGGGTTCCAGCATCATGAAAATTTGCATGGTGAGATGCATTTCTCACCACATGCTGACTGCAAATTGTATTTGAAATGGAAAGTATCAATTAAATAAGCCTTTCTGAACTGCCTGGTGACAGCTGCCACACTGCTGAATGTTGATGACACTTGCAATATCAACAGATTTGGGCCCTTGCACTGGAGATTATAAAACACTTTCTAGCCATTTAAATACTTGTTTAACAAGCACATTAAAATCATAATTTCCATCATTAAAGACAGAAGCATTCACTGGGGAAACCTTTTCTCCATGAGCACACCCAGTAGCATCTATACTGGTGCTGGTTTTGTTGAATGGTTTCACACCCCTGCACAGGCTAATGGAGGGACAAAATTAAACTAGTGTGCTCGGTCAGTGGGAGGCTGGGCTTGACTGCTCAGGTAGGCAAAACCACCCTGGGCATCCAGGGACGGTTTGAGGGTCTGAAGTCTGAGGAGGATTCTCCTGGAGGAGCCCCTCAGCTGGTTGCCCTGGGTGGGGGGACAGGGCTGCTCCCCAGAAGCTCAGCCCCAGCACGACAGGCATCATGAGGCAAGGCTGGACAAACGGAGAATTTGAATGTCTTTTAAAACTGCGACAATTTTCTTTACAAAATACTCATTTGCATAAGCTAACTTTTCTTTTGAATTACTGTGGCAGGTTTGAGTGAAGCTGCCTTTTTTCCAGGTTGCATTTCCTGGGCTGAAGTGGAAGACTGCAGATGTGCCAGCAGAGAGAATTCAACTGGAACCCTCAGCATCCCGGGTAGACAGTGTGCCTGCGGAGCTGCTGGCTATTGTGTGGTACGTTTTTTGCCCTTGTATTTAGTCCAAATGAAAATATGTGTTTTTTTCTGATTGTTTAAAGTCTTCTGAAAACAGTCAGAGGCATCCATGTTTCCAGAGAAGCTGCAACCCACAATGAAGAGGAAGTGTTGTTAGAGTGTATGGTACATGGAAAAAGAAATAATTTGGCAAAACCAAAAATTCCTCTGCTACCAACTGAATCATCACCTTAACAACAGCCCCATTTCTCTAGCACAAACTTTCATTTTCCACATGCCTTTGCAACCCTTGCATGAAAAAAAAATGCCATGCAGATGCGAGGCACAGTCTGGTGTGCTTATGCCAACACACAGAATATGTGTGATCCAGTTCCTGCAAAGCCTCACAGAAAACATGACCTGGGTATTGCTTTTATGAATAGCAGATGCACTGCATTTTTAATATGAGCAGTGTGCCTAATCATGTCTAGTGTACTGTACTTAGGTTAACAATATAAAATAGACCCTGAGAAATACAGCTATTGTAATCTTTTCATTATTTATCCATTTTAATCTCTCTCTATTAGGAGACTATGTATTATTTATTTTTTATTTCTGCAATGAATAATATAACTAAGATTTCCTTATATTTTTAATTTGAAAATTCTGTTTTAAAGCACTCTGTTGGATAACATCAGCTGTATTTTCTTTTTCTTGATTGTAAAAGTGAAAATAATATGCTAAGCTTTTGTAAGGGAATGCATATTAACATGCCCTTAATATACTGGTGTGCCTGGCACTCCAGAGACTCAAGAACTGCTTCAGCTCTGCACTGAGAACTTGGAGTTGTGCGGCCCAGCACCGAAGACCTGAATACTCGTACTAAATTGTTGGATTTCTGTCCTTTTAAAATCCTGTTTTAAATTTCTTCTCCTCTTAGATCCTATCCAGATTTTGCCCCTTAAAACTGTTGTTGCTGTCATCAGAGCCATTCATTTTGCTCACAGAGTTTAAATGACATCTGGGCATGGACCTTAATGCTGCAACCTGGAACAGGCAAAATCCTGTGTGGGGATGAGGTAAGTAAGAGATGTTATGGTCAGAGAAATATGATCCAGGAGCTATGGCTCTGCAAGCATCTCCCTCAGTAGTCCTGAGCCCCTGTCTCAAGGTGTGGAGAGCTTCCCAAAAAGTGTTTGCTTCCCAGTGAGGCAGAAGTGTCTGGATGCAGGTGGCCTTCAAAACAAAACCTCCTCTTCAAAGATGCAAATTGCTAAACATTAATAATCCTAGTCTGAGAGTCTCCTAAAAAAAGCCCAAACAAATTCTATGGAACAACAGATTAAAATAAAAGAGCTGTCTCCGTCAGTTTTTTTCTTAAAGGGAAGTGGGTTGAGGGGTGATGCAGAAAGACAAGGACAGAAAAATGTCATCCAAGTCTCTAGTCCTGAGAGACATACTCCTTGAGCAGCCTCATTCCTGCAGGCCCGCGCTAAAATCCTGGCTGCTGTGGAAGAGACAGGTCCCTCTGCACTGAGCTGCCATCAGCCTGTGCTCTCCAGGAAAGCTCAACTCTGATTTTAGGGGCGCTATCTCGACTTCCCACAAGAGGTGCCAAGTAGAGAGTCCGCTCCAAATCTTGTACTTGAGATTTTTAATGGTTGCCATCACTCCCACAGGTATTTATCCATCTGAAAAAAACAGAGCTGAGTAGAAGAAATTGTGCTATTCTGGTCCTATGAGATTTATTTACTGAGTTAAATGATTGGTGCAACCCGTTAAATATGAGTCTTGTTGGTTTGGATACACATGATTGCCAAATTAATTTTGTGTACAGTAAGGTTTGCTCCCTACCTTTCAAAATTCCATGCATGACTGTGAAGAGCCAGCATTGGTCCATCCCAATTCAGGATGGTACCGGTTTAACTCCTCTGTGGTCTCCCTGCTGCCCACCCTCCCTTGCAATTTGTAGCAGCGGCATCATCTACAGTAATGGAGAATAGCTGTATAGTTTAAGCAAAAGCCAGGAGGTTTGGTCACCAAGAAAGGAACCCTCCCCGCTCCTTGCCTCATGGAAGGGAAGATCTTGTGCCTGTGGATGTAGGGCCCTAGGGTGGTTTTAAATTAACTGAAGACTCTACTTCTGCGTGAAGTTTAGCTGCAAGAGCAGTGTGGTAAAACACATATTACCACTTTCCTACATTATAGTTAATCACTATTTTCTAGAATAGTTAAACTGCCATCCCCTCCCAGAGAATAATTACTGCTATTTAATTGTATTTATAATTTAGTATACACCTGAAAAATATGCTATAAAATATCAGGGGAGTTCCCTTTAATACTGGTGTTCCATTTACAAACTGTCACATTTATAATGCGTCTTTAATCTTCTGTGGTCTGCTAGAATTTTATATTAAAGTCTGCTTTGTGCTTTAAATATTAAAGATTCTGCAGTACTTCAAAAGGTGATAATGCCTGATGCTCTGGTGGTGCTTAAATCTCAACAGCTAAATATATTGAGGAATGTTCGGTGGCCCTGGCTTAATTAAACATGTATGTGTATTTTCAAATGCAATCTTTTTCTGCTTGTTAGGTTTTTGACAAACCTCCAAACAGGTCCAGGTGGAACAAAGCATGTAAACAAGCTTGTGAATGCAAGCTTAAAACACTCAAATTAGCACCTTCTTACAATTAATATGCAAACCCTGGGATCTCTGTTATTGATAATGCCATTTAATATTATTTGCAGCTGAGCCTTATATTCTAGCCTTTTCATTTTTCTAAACCGTGTCCACTTTAATTATGTGAAAATGTACTGTTAGAGACTAGTCATCCAATGAGACCCTATTTACTATGGGAAACTTATTCTACCCTGCATAACATAGTATAAATTACAAGGCTGTGATAGCATTTCAGTGCACCGTTTGCTTTACAGTGTTTAATGGCCTAATTTAGCACATGGGGCTAAATCTGGAACCATCGAGTTATGCACATAGGTTAATGCAGAGTCTTTTTGTTGTTTTCATGGCTTGTTCCCCACCCCACCATGGATTAATAAATTCACTTATTGCATCTTCTTCTAGGCTGGGTTGCAAGTGCTATAGGGGAGGCAAACTCTCTCTGGTAGTAACAGGCACGATACCCGTTGATGAGCTCTGCTCAGCGCCCAGGCAGGAGGGGGGTCCCTCTCAGCACCCTCCTACCCAGTGATACATTTAGGAGCAGACTTTACTTATGTGAGTAAAATTGCTCTGACTGCAGCATCTGCTTTTGCAGGTTTCTAGAAACAGAAAAATGTTTCAGAATGGTTTTGTTCTTTTCAAAATAAGAGGACGGGAAAGCTCAGCAGCCCCAACAGGCAGAGCTTTCCCTGCCATGGCTGGCCCGCTCGTACAGCTGTTTCCATCAGCAGTCCTGCTCTTCTGACTGCTCTTGCCCCGTCAGAGTAATTGGTGCAGTCACAGATAGTGTGTGTAATTAAGGTCTCATGTTAATGACATGCTGCTTTTGCTACCTTAAAATTAGGCTATATCCAAATGACCTGACCTGTCATTTCTTTTTAAATTTTACACTTTAAATTGTAGGTTTTCCATTATAATTAAGTGCTTTGGAAATGCTGCATTTTTTTAAAAAGCAAGCACGTATGATCACAGACATATTCACGCATACACATGATATAATACATGTATGGACAAACCAAATAGCTCTGTGTGTATGTGGGAACATCACCTTCCAAATCTGCATATATAGAGACTGGCCATAATTTGAACAGGGAAGGAAACATTCCATACATGAAGGAATGTGGGGAATTATTCCATTTGTTTTAGTGCAAATATGCAGCAATTGTCTGAATGTGTTTGAAATATGATGAAAATACCTATGAATGCACCCAAGAAATGTTCTTTTATTCTACTGTAATAGGTAAGGTGATGGCAGAAACTGGGGAAGCTGAAATAGAGCTACTGCAGTTTTACAGGTGAGGCAATGTTAGCAGGAAATGACAAGCAGGCTGTAGTTATTATAATACCTAGGGCAAAGCAGCAAGCATGCACAGTGATAGACAAATCTAAATTAATGATAGCAAGGGCGGTGAGGCATTTTAATGTAAACTTACTCTACTGTAGGGAAACTTGTAACAATGTTGTAAAATAGGTGAAATATCAATCCTCATATGTGACTAACAAAATGTTTTGTATAGAAAATATAAACACAAGCTGGAATACTGCAGCTGCTTATTATTAAGGGAAGTAGCTTTATTTTTTATTTTAGCAACACCTTAAAAGCCTAATGATTGCTTTTGGCAAAAATAAGACTACTATAATTTTAAATTTGTCAAAGAAACACTTTGAGAAACCAAACCCCCTGTTTTACCTTGCATTTTGTTATTCTCCTGTTCAGACAGAGGGGACTGGTTAGCTTGTTGTCATTAAGTCCTTATGAGTGAAACCTGTTTGTTTCCCTGTTGGATTAAGCATGTTTTCTCAGTCTATAACCACCACCTATAATTAAAATGTCATCCTAACAACATCAAGGTGCAGGCAGTAAAGGAGTCAGTTCACCTCTGGAACTGCATGCTTTATGGAGCTCCACAGCCCCTCAGAAATGGAAGCTCAGAGAAACTGTCTCTGTGATCTTTAATGGATTTTTAAAGATGACAAGAAAGGAAATGGGAAACTAAAGGCATGGAAGACATAAATTCCCTAAAGGTGCATTCTGAAGTAAATCAGAGCAACTGAAAAAGTGAACTCTTTGAGCCCTGGGATATCTCCCAGGTTTTTCAGCTGGACACTTACGGCTTGTCGGGTCCCTGAACACCTCTGCTCTGGGCATGCTTTGACACAGCGAGTCACAGAAAGATGAACAACATCACCTGAAGTGCTGTTTGAGGGGCAGAAAATTGCTCCCATTGCACACTGTGCTGCCTTTACTCTAAATCACATGACTTATTACAACCTTCCCTTTATAAAAGAAGTGCCATTTAGGTATGTTAACTTCTCCAGCTGTAATAGGCTTGTTTCCCTCCTTTTTTCCACAACAGCTAAATTGCAGTCAAAAAAAGAGGTGAAGATCAGGTTTTGTAAAATCAAACTTACATTGTTCTCAGGGCTACAGCTGCACGAAAGCTAAATAACAATAGGCAAAAACAAGAAGCTTGAAAAAGCTCTCTTACCCAGTATGTGTTATTTAGATATGTCTGTTTCTATAAACTGGTAAGGGAAAAAAGAAAATCCGTTTTCCTTCCAAAGATATCCAGCTACAGTGGTGCTTTGTAATTCTCAGTGAATAATACAGGCTGAGTCTGAACACAGTCAAACTCTCTGGAAGAAAAAAAGGCTTCATTTTTCAGCAGTTTCATTTGTTTATCCAGTTTATGAAATCATGTAATGTGCATTCATCTAGTCAAGTATAATTTAGATATAGGGGGTTTAGGCAAAATGAAAATGTTAGTTTCATGTCTGAATAATGAAAATACTTTGGCATATGGACAAACAAACAAACTATATATGTTTCAGTGGGAAGGGATTTTGAGCAGACCTGGTTAAATTTTCTTTCTATATGTTG